>NC_089876.1:58412500-59012500 GCF_040182565.1 Anser cygnoides | reverse complement strand
GTGTGCTTTATTGAGCTCGTGACAGTAGGCAGGTGGGTTCGCCACAAGAGATCGCCACTCTTTCATCTATTTTGAGGTGACTATTTAATAAGGTAGGACTCCTCAGCATGGAGAAGACCTCTGTGTAAGCATATTAAAGAAGTATGAAGTATGAAAACAAATGAATTGTTTTGAGGTAATGAGTTACGTTAGGAAGCAGACTGAACAGGCATTCATAAGAATGAGGTGCTAGCGAATAAAACGATCCAGCAGTGAGTTTACAATTAAAGGGGGAAAATACGATACAAGGCAAAACTAAACTGTGGAAGTTACTGTTGTAAGATGCTCTGGATGCAGTAAATATGTACTTTTCAGGCAAATTCACTGGGGGAAGGTCCATCAAAGGTATTAAACATAAAGATGTTGACTTGAAGTCCAAGTTCAGGAGATCTTTACACTGTAGGAGGAAGACAGTATCAGTCTATCCTTATCACATTCTTGTCTTCTCTTCCTTCCTGGTTATCTGCTGCTGGGCTAGATAGACCTTTGGCTTGGCTTGGCCTGCTGTCCTATAGCCTTGTATCCACTTGTGTACGTTTGCAGAGCTACATTTACTAATACTAAGCTCAGTGATGTGTACATCTGCACTTTATTTATATGTTTCTTTAACTCGTGTAGCTGCTATCTTTTGTGCGAAATAATACAAAGATTTGAGTACACTGCAGATTGGTCACTTTATCAGTATCACTTGCTGTGTACTGTGTAAAAGAAAAAGTAGATTCTTCTGTGTGACCAACGAATAAGAATTCAAAGCAGATGTCTGCTCAAGTGAACACAGCTTGTCTTTATGTTGGGAAATATGAATTGTAATAATTTCCACAATCATTTTCTTGCAGTCAGAACCTAAGCCCCTTCGCTGTCCTTCATTTGTGGTATAGCATTTTCTGTTTAAGTGTTTGAATCTGTGGTACAGAGGTAGCCCTTGCCTCTGTGCAAGTAGTGTTTAGAAAGTGTGTGATACTCTGCAAAAGATGCTTAGCACTTTTGCAGGATTATTTCCAACATGTAGCAATCATCAGTTAGGTAAAAGGAAAATAATTATCACGTAACTGTTGCTGAGGCAAGATAGAGGTCTTCAGCAGTTCCCTCTCTCTGGGTTCCTACTGGACAGAGCCAGGCATTATCTCAATCTACTGATGCAGATTTAACCAGGACTCCTGCAGTCTCACCTGTCTCAGCTATACAGTATTTTGCAGTACATGGTGCATTGGGTGTGTTAGTGGATTCTCCACATCATCCTTCTCACCTCTGCAGGCAGTATTTGACATCAGAGGATGCTGCTGAGTGGCAGCAGTCAGTGAGAGGGCCAGGGGAAAGCGAAGGGAGGAAACTGCTCTTGTTTCTTCACTCCCTGCACCCATTTCTTCCTCAGGGAGCCCATTTGGCCCTGTAGAAGTCTGTGTTTGACCCTTTTCTCACTGTCCTCCTGAAGGAAGCTGAATGAATAGACAGAGGGCTTTGGGCTTTTTGTGTGTAATGGGTGGAAGGTGAGAGGAAGCAGAGGGAAGGTGTGGGAACGAACGTTACAGAAGATGAGAGTAAGAGGTGTATGAATAAGTTTTAAATAATACTGATAAATATTAGTGGTTTAGTTTGTTAATGATGTGATGTCACAAACTCTTTCAAGTATAAACTTGCTAAGATTCCATTTGTGGGGGAAGAAAAACTACTTTTTGTAGCAAAAAGCTCTGCAGCATTAGAGAGAACAGTTATTTGCTAGGAAAGACCTTCCCTTTCTGCATCTCGTAGCTCCCAGCACCTTGAGAGGTACAACACTTAAACTGTTTAGCCAGTAGAATCTAATGGAAAAAAAATCATATTTCAAACTACTACAGAATTTGTTTAGCTTCTTTTCTCTCTTCCCCCCAAATCCCAATTATGGCAGATGAACAAAACACCACAGGTGTCCCTCGCCTCCTTCACTTGTCAGACACTCTC
The DNA here is from genome assembly GCF_040182565.1 of Anser cygnoides. Lineage (NCBI taxonomy): Eukaryota > Metazoa > Chordata > Aves > Anseriformes > Anatidae > Anser > Anser cygnoides. The sequence goes on along the minus strand of NC_089876.1, from coordinate 59,010,523 downwards.
ATGTCTCATTTCACACCCCGGCTAGCTCAGTGTTAAAAGATACGTGCAATCTTCTAATTTATGGTTAACAAGTCTATATTATCTTTGAAATCCCTGTTGTCATGCAGTAACAATTCCCAGTGCAGGTTCAACTAAGTGCTACAAATTTCTCATAAGTTTACTGAAAATATGAAACAAGTCTTAAGGAAAGAGAGAAAGCTTATTATAAAAATTGTTTGCGGGTGTCAAATGAAGAGCGCTGTAGAAATACATGTGTGTAACACTTAAACCAGAGTCTCGTAATAAGAGATGGATAATGATAAGCCTATACATTTCACAGCTCAGAAATTAATTTCTTAGACCTCCGTCATTCAAGGAAATCACATTCCAATCACTGCAAGTGACCTGAGTTTTCATACTTATAGTAATCTCCTGTATTAACAGTGTATCAGAACTAGTTCCCTGAAGGATAAGGCTAATTTCCTTACCCAGTCAGCCCTCACTTTGAAGTCTGGATTGGGATGGTGATGGAAAAGTTCCTGCAAAGGTTGAAGTACTGAGCCTTAAAGCATTCTTTATTCTTCCAGTATAATGATGGCAAATCCACCCTCTCTCATTTCAATCTTTTAAGCAAGTTCCTAAAGCAGAGAGAGGCAGTTTCACCTTGCTGTGCTTAACCCTTTTAGTTCCTTTGCCTTCTAGATCTTGTCCAACTGCCGTTAATCCTGCAGGACATCTTATTTCAAGATTTTGATTAATCTTGCAAAAGTGAAACTGTTAGCAAGGCTTTTCACTTCTACAAGTGCATTTCTTTTGCATATGTAATACACTCTTGTTAAAATTGCTTAATTAATTACATCTGGCATTTGAAGAGGGAAGATGTGCAGGGTTGGGCAGCCCTTGCAATACTGAAAAGTTGGGAATATGCCTGTTTGAGGAGGGAGGCCCTTTTCAGAAGGGCCAGCCATGGCTATGCCTTTTCTCCATGTCTGAAGGCTCCGCTGCCCCTTGCTGCCTCTCCTGAAGATGTTAAGGGGCTGTGTGTGTGCTGAGCGCTCACCTGCTGCTGCTGCCCTCGCCCCAGCTCTGCCTCGTGCTCTGTGTGCCAGCCCTGGTGCAGCAGTGCTGTAAAACTGTCTGCAGCGGCTGCACACCAATTGCTGGGGTGCGCTCTCTGCCAGCATCAGGGAGGGCGGATCAGAAGAGGTGATATGGCCTTAGTGATGATTTGCTTTGCCTCTATTGACCCGTCCCCTTCTGCTGTAACTTCTCCACAAAATATTTGGCTGTGTGTGTCATGGCTTCTTTGCTCTAGCAGCATCCAAGCACTCACCGAGGGAAGCTCTCTTTAGATGTAATACAGAAAGAAGTACTGTAGTCTCAAGTCATCACCTCTAAATATTAAGTCAGATATTTTATCAAAGTGTAACGACACCATGAGCCAACTCTGTATTTCAAAGCATAGCCTCTCTTCCCCTTCTAAAATGGAAATGCTCATTAGCTGCATCACTGGCATAACCCCCTCCCTGCTGCCTCTCTTCAGTGCTTTCCTGACAGCTTCTGAGTGTTCAAAATGAAGTATTGCTGTTGTGGATCAGATGTGTATGTAGCAACTAATGCCGTTCATACGCTGGATTATCTGTGTGAGGGTGTATCTAACTTGGTAGTGTTAATTTCAGTGGGGGAGACGAGGAAATTAAAAGAAGAATAGTAACAACTTGAGTAATAAATAAAATTCAGATCAGTCTGCTTCACTTCATTAGAAGGCTATAATATACCTGCTATCACTCTTGCAAAGTTGATGACTGTCAGTGTTTGAAAGCACATAGTTAATTTTTCAGGGAGAAGTCAGTCTCTTTTTCTACTGTGGTGCTCTGCGAAGCCCCCTGTAATTTTAAGATCCTCCAATACAAATAATTATTTTTGGCCATAATGTCAAAGTTCACTTAAATGCGGACTGGAGTAAGTCAGTCTGGCTGGCAGCATGGGCTGTGTTCTTTGCTTGATGTTTGTTTGCTTCCCTGAAGGGCACCAAAACCAAAAGATTCTCCAGCATCACAAAGTGCGATCTTAGCTGGGTAAGGAAATGCTAACTCCCAAAACTTGCAGTTCAAGCAGTAAGGTGGGAGGCAAAAGACTGCCAAGCTGAATGAACTAACTCACTTGTAACAAGATGCTGAAGGCACTACCATGCCAGCTTCTGACAGTAGCTGTCTTTCGCTGGCTTATATAAGATTTAGCTATAGAAAAAAATCTACACACTGGCTCTTATTTCCATCTTTTGCATATGCATTTATAAGATGGAAATCCAAAGATAAGAGACACCCATAAATGATTCATAAAAATACTAGATATTTAAATGAGCCATGGAAAATATTTAGGGAACTCAGTTCCCTATTTTCAGTTCAGTCTTCAGAATTAGAAAAAATTATGGCAGTGTCTGGGGAATGCTACTGGAGACGCTTTCACTTCATAGATGAGCACACTTTGGGACTGCTGGAGGAGAATAAACAAACCCTCAATGTGAACATGCTTATGTCTTACATAAGAACTGAAAATGTAGGAAAGAGTCAGTCTTTTACAATGCACTGACTGCTTTTGTGGGATTCAATTTCTAATCTGCTCCCAAAGTGCTGCACCTGATATTTCTTTCTGCTTATGCTGAACAGAAAACTTTAGTTAACTGTGTGGGCTGCAGAGCTGTGTACAGACAACAATTCCCCAATGCTCTTTGCAGGGGGTAAAGTATCAGTGTACCTAGTGTATAAGTGTACTCTCTGGCCGTGAGGTTCCCAGAAGAGCTAAGGTAGCGCTAAAGCTTTTAAAGGAAATACCTATTTGCAATATGATTCAGAATCCTCGTCTTCAGCCTGAAATGGTTTGTGGGGAGAAAAAAGTGTAATGCGCTCACCTGCACAAAATGATATACATGCTGATCATCCTCATTCTGCTTTAATCTAGCCAAAATCTAGTCTAGTCTACTTTGCAAACAATGCTTGGAGGTGATGAGAATGAATGATGTGATTTATAGCACTTAAAACAGCGTTACGGAAATTGTAGGAACCCAGTTGTGCCCTGTGCTTTATGTTCATGGGCATCAACTGTAATGGGAGCTACGAAAGCTTCATGTCTCACGGAACTGGCTGCTGAAACAGTCAAATGGCAACCGCAGCACATGTGAAATGTACCGATGTGGGCGTCTGTGGCGAGTGCCGGGCTTTGGGAGGGTGTGATGCTACGGTGAGCCTGCTGCCTCAGTTCTTCACACTGAGATTATTTCAGCTGCTTAAGATGTTGTAGGATGGTACCCCTGAACGCTGCATACAATTGGGCTTTATTTAAAGCCTACAGAAAAAGGTGCTCCAAGACCAAGCAATCAGAAGCCCCTCTAAATGCATCCTCTCCCTTTGTACCTGACAGCATGCTGTTCACTGACAGCTATACCACGTTCCTTCCTGGCAGCCTTGCATTAGACAAACACCGTCCTTGCTGCAGGGGCTGGCAGGGGAAGCAGAAGGGGCTTGTCCTGGAGCAGCTCACCAGTGTGCGGCCCCGTGGCCTCAGCTGCGGGGATCCCCCAGGGGCGGCGACCCTGCCTGGCTGGCTCGGGGGGCAGTGGCCATCTCCACCAAAACCCCTTGAGATGAAAGGGCTGGTGCAGCCCGCAGTGCTTTGGGCTACGCGGCTGTCAGCATCTGGTTTATGTCATTCTGAGCACAGCTGGGGCACAGCCCCACGTGCTGCGTGTCTTGTGGCTGCTGTGTGTCGCCCGATTCTAACCCCTAGGGTCAGCAGTAGCTCCTTCTGTGTAGGCACAAGTTGACCAAAATAAATTTTTTCCAAGAATGAGACATTTTTAGATGCAAGAAAAAGAAAAGTAATGGTGGGGAGGAAAAGTGTGGAAGAATCACAAGGGAGATAGGACTAAGACAGTTACCAACCTGAGAATTCACCTAATCTAGGTTCAGCTAGAAGCCCTTTTGTGTCTTCATGGGCTTGCTGAGATTTTCGTAAGATTGGTAAGTTCCAAGTGAAGGCATTTCAGACCTTGTTACTAGCCTGGCAACAAGGCAAATCTTAGCTGTTTTTTCTTCCACTGGAAAAACAGAGATCCTTTTATAATCTCGCACAGGATAGTATAAGGAAGCTTTTGCTTGCCCCAAGTTACTGCGCGGTTAACAGTAAGCTGCAGAACGGAATTGGCAGCTCTTACTGATGCTGCAGTCTCAGGGCTTCTGACTGCTACAATTTGAAGGCTGGCATACTGCTGCTGCTATGGTCGGCGTTAGCAGAATGAATGGCCTTCACGTGCCTGATCTTGTGCTTTCACACTGCATCGACTGTTGGAATTAGCAGCAGGGAAGGAAATGTTAAAGGTGCATAGACAAGGGAAGTGCAACTGGCTGCTGGTAATAGTCTGGCAGTGACCATGATTTAAAAGTCAAATAAGCATGTAGCCCCTGAATGAGCAGAAGCACTCCTGAAGCATAGCTGTTTATCTGAAAAATTATTCAAAGGACATTATGGAGTTTCTCATTGAATGTCACGATGATTTCCAGAACTAGTTTCCTTGCTCTGAAAACAGAAAGGGGAGAGAAACAACACTGCCAAATCTGAAAGTGCAATCTGGAGTCTGAATGAATTTTTATTTCTTATGCCTAGTGGGTGGCCAAAGTTAGAGCCTTGCTTGCATCAATTTGTTCCCAGTGTTGTCTGTAATATCCTTGGTGATATCCTGCTCTTGTACGTGGTAATTTTTTGACCAGTTGTAGGTTGTTTGCCTGAGTTGGCACACAAGCATAGGGGAAACAGATCATCTTTCTTTGTCTTGGCTCTTCACAACTTGTGGCAGTAAAAACACGAGGGTTAGAAAGTTCTGGAGACTTTCAGAAGCAGTGCCATGCTCTTCCATCACCCAATAACCCATTTTGAACAACTGCAAATGAAAATACACGGATTTGTCAGACTTGGTGCTGTATCACATCCAGCAAATGAAGCCAAGGAAGGCTGGAGAGAACCTCAGGGTTGTACATGCGTGCATGTTTGCTCTGCTCAGCTTTCTCCCATACAGGGTGTGCTGTTGCCTGTGGGGGGCAATAACAGACAAGCGTTCTTCCTGCTGACCCGGCAGACAAGCACCAATACAGCTAACATGACAGCAGGAAAAAGCAGGGGTTCCTAACGGGGTAATGTCATAGTGGCATTTTGCTTTGATCAGAAAGGTACTAGACATCCCCCGGCCCTCAGGGCTCGGAGTGCCAAAAGCTGTTAGACACTAGCAGATGCTCTGTGCCATCTGGGACATGGGCTGTAGGAAAGGGGACACTGGGCTGGTGTAAGCTGCTACCGTGGTGTTGCTGAGGTCCTGGGGCGGGTACAGCTTACCCCGTCTGATGAGCTGCCTAAGTTCATTATGGTGGTGGGATGTCTAGGATTTCATTCTCTACGGTACTTTGACCATACCCGTCTCCTTTTCCCCTTAAGAGTCGGTCAAAACAAAGCCCATTTTAAAAGAAGTGAATGTAGAAAATGTGAAACGTAAGGATCTTTTACAAAGCGTCTTTTACAGTGCTGGGGACATAAAACAGGGCAGTGGAAGATAAGCCGTTATGTATGTTGAGGAAGTCTAAGAATAAAGATTATAGGCAAACAGTCTACCTTTCTTTACAAGGCCTTGATTTACATCCCTGAAATCTCAAATTTAGCCATTACAATGAAGTCCTGTTGCACACAGAGCTGACTTTTTATCACCACTTATAATCTAATTAATCCGTATTGAAGCACAAAGATTTCCGTTGTGTTTTAGGGTGAGGGGTCATAGAGCCTTCTTTGTTCATCCTCAGGCTTGTAATTATCAGCCATTGGGATATAATTTTACCAAGCAAATTGGAAGGTAACAGATCAAATCCTTATCAGAAAGCCTAACTCATGGTTTAGCGAAGTTCTTCGTCCTTTATGTGAAACATTATATTCGTGAAGAACAAAACAGTGCTTGAGAGCTCACAAGGGGTTAACAGCAAAGGCTTATATTCGGGGCAGCAGAGAACTAAAATCATCATAGCGTCCACCACGGCTCAAGGTAGCAGTTGTTACAGAGCGGCTGGGGAGACCTTCCTCCTCGAGCCTCAAGGTCTGCGCTCTTACAATGGCCTTGGTCTATCGGCCAGTGATGCAGTTAGGTGGCATGTTGTTATCTCTGTTGGGATGGGTCCTGTCCTGCCTCACTACCTACCTACCCCAGTGGAAAAATCTTAACTTGGAACTGAATGAACTGGAGATCTGGACCATGGGACTCTGGCAAGCTTGTGTTGTCCAGGAAGAAGGGGGAATGCAATGCAAGGACTTTGATTCTTTCTTAGCTTTGCCTCCAGAACTCAGGATTTCTAGGATTTTGATGTTTTTCTCCAATGGATTGGGGCTTTTGGGCCTCTTGCTCTCGGGATTTGGGTTGGACTGTTTGAAAATTGGTGAAAGACAACAGGATCAGAAGAAACGGCTGTTGCAGTTTGGAGGAATGCTCTTCTGGATATCGGGGATTACAGCTATTGTCCCAGTTTCTTGGGTTGCCCACTCCACAGTCCAGGAATTTTGGGATGAGAACATACCAGATATTGTTCCCAGGTGGGATTTGGGGGAAGCGTTATTTGTTGGCTGGCTTGCTGGATTTTGCCTTATATTAGGAGGATTCCTACTTAATTGCACAATCTGTTCAACTGAAGTCCATCCATCTTCAGCCCATTACGCAGTAGCAGAACAGCAAGATCAGTGTCAACACTTGGAAACTGAAACCAGGCCTTAAAACCAGGGGTTTCAAGTAGTACAGAAAGACTGCCCTATCTTTTCCAAACTCCAGTGCAAGCCAGAAGCTTGTTCCGTAGTAATTCAAAGGACTCTTTGTTACTTAGCTGATTCCTAAACTTTTATGTTTTCTTCATAACTGGTATTTGAAAGTGGTGTATTTTCTCACCTGTAGAACTATTTAAAATGTTGTTTTACAGGAGAATGCTGAAGTTTTTCATAGACTGTGTAGAAAAGGTGCCTTTATTTTCTCAACTGCACTGTAAAATCCTCAAGATGAATATGCATGTTCTATTACGTCTTGGCTTTTAACCAAAATACGTACGCTTCCTTTTCATACGAACCCAATTAACTGAGCCGCAAAGCTTGATTCCCTGTCGCAATTTTCCACTTGCCTAATGCAGTGACATATGAGCTCGAGTGTTTTTTTCTCATCCTGAACAGTCTACGTAAATTCATTGCCTCAAATTGTTTTTCAGTGTACTAGCAAATCGCTGTGCTAAGAAAACTGTAGATTTCTGACATGCTACCAAGAGTTGCGGATGTCTTTTTGTGGATGGGGTGTTACGGTGTGGGTACTTCATACCCAAGAAGTTGTTTACCCAATCTAGCACATAAAATTGCCCATACAAGTTATTCTAAGATCCGCATACCTGATGCACCAAAAAGAAGCTGAGATACACAGCTTTCAAAATACCTACCTGTGTCAGAAGATAGTGCACTGAGGTTTTATGTGCTCTGTCAAAGGCTTCTTGGTATCTATTCACCTACAGCAACGTGTTGCTCTCAACATGTACCCGTCAACTTTAAGCAAATGATACTTAACCGGCCTCAAAGCAGACAGCCTCACTTAAGTAGGAATATACCAATGTGGTATTAAAATACCTTGTATTTGTGGTTCTTAGTTTAATTTAAAAACAAACTATGAAATGCCAAAGTTAGCAGAACTGCTGTAATGCTCTAGCAGATCGATGCACAGCAAAGTATATAATTAAAAAAATTAAATAACTTACAAATGCAAACTAATGAAAGATGAGCCTGGCTGTGGTCACACCCTTCAATTACTGGTTTACCACACTACTTCCCAATCCCCCAAACACTGCACATAGCATAAGGCTGGAGGGGGAGGAGTATTTCATGCTTTACAAAGCATTGTTTTAACTTTTGCCAACGTTCAGTATATATTGTCTGCAAAAGCAAGCAGTTCGGTACTTCTACAACTGCTAAAAATGAACTTGGTCCACAGACACAGGCTACAGTTAGTTGGATTGCTGTTGTCTACACTAGGATGGATTTTAACCGGTACCTGTAACTATTTACCAGACTGGAAAAATCTCAACTTAGACTTAAACGAACTGGAGCTTTGGACTATGGGACTCTGGCAAACGTGTATAGTCCAAGATGTAGGAGGAACACACTGTAAAGACTTTGATTCTTTCCTAGCTTTGCCTCTAGAATTCAGGATTTCCAGGATTTTAGTATCTTCATCAAATGGACTAGGCTTTCTGAGCCTTGTGATCTCTAGTCTTGGTTTGGACTGCCTAATGATGGAGAACACAGAGCAGAAGCTAAAGAAACAGCTATTACTTCTTGGAGGAATACTCCTGTGGGTATCTGGAGTTCTGGTCCTAGTCCCTGTTTCTTGGGTTGCCCATAATATAATCCAGGAATTTTGGGATGAAGAGATCCCGGAGATTGTACCCAGATGGGAAATAGGGGATGCACTGTTCAGTGGCTGGTTTGGTGGATTTTTCGTAATTCTAGGAGGCTCCCTACTCCTCTCCACAGTCTTCTTGTCATCTGAGCATCAATTACCAGAACAGTATACAATGGCAGATATGCAAGACACCTGTTAGTATGTGGAAACTGGCAACAGAAGACATTGAAAAGGGTAGATGCTGGGTTTTCAGATTTTACTCCTGCATTACAGTAAGGAAAGGCTGCTGAACGGACAGGTTATTGTTTACAAGACTGAGGGCAGGGATTGTTTCTTACTGTGTAGTTCCTTTAATTACACTAATGCATGAGCTCTGCAGATCCAAGTCACCATTGTTTTTTCTCCAAAATCTGATCAATTGCAGTGTTTGTGTGTGTTTTTCTGTGTGTGTGTTTTTAAATGATAAATGAGTATAAAATCTTGGATCTCTAGGTATGCATGGAGACTTGACCATATTTTGCATGGCAGAAGCTGTACTGATGTAATGGGGCTGCTTTAAAGAATGTCTTTCTTACAAAAAATACTCAAGTCCTGAAACAGTTTGTAGTGCTAGTTCAACACGCAATACAGAAATCTAATACAAGGTATAACCTTAAATGAAATTCCATGGATTTGTATTCATTTATACCAGTGTAAACTAAATGTTCTCAATGTCATGAAGTACAAGATTCTCCATCCAGACTGTGTGTATGTGCACATACGTGATCAAATATATTCCAGCACACACACACACACACACGATCTCTGGTAAGCCAGCAGTTTTGAATAATGGTAAGATGCTGCCTGGTGGAGAGTTGACTGTGCTCATCACTACTGAAGTTCTTATTTAATGAATGTAAAGAACTAACTTAAGTGTATGAATAATTTTCTTTATAACTTATCCTAAGACTTGTCAGTGATTGATGTGAACTTTCTATAAATTGCAATGATTTTACATTGACAAACCTGTAGCAGCCATCTGTTTCTGCAAAGAGCATATGAACACACAGAACAGCAATAAAAGAAATAAAACACTGGTCTGGAAAAGAGCTTTGTTTAAAAAAAAAAAAAAGTATTTTCCAATCACTGAAACACATGGAAAGTGCAGAGACAAGTTAATCTATGTGATGTATTTGCATACTCTTACAGACAAAATTAGAACAGAAACACATTCAGAATATAACCTGATTAAATATTTAGTTCAGTCCTGAGCATTTGATATTTAATACAGTATAAACATAGCAATAGTTTTAAAAAGATGATTTGTTCTATTAAAATTTCTGCTAACCTTTGCTCATTTGGCTAAATATTCTTGTACCAGTAATATTTAGATTTTGATATATGTAACTGCATGATATTGGTACCTGGAAACAGAACTAATTACACTTGTTATACCCTGCTGTGCAGAGTAAATTCTACTTGGAGTAATATTTATAATTTTAAACTCATGGGGGGTTATTTGTATGTATTATTTTAGCTTATTCTATTGAGTGTTTTGAGTGTGCATAATTTGAATTAGTTAAAAACAAAACAAACGGAACTGTTAAAAGCTGCCTATAAATATGTTCAGCCTTATCAATGTGGAAAGGGAGGAGCACAAATATATTTTAAGTCTCTCATTTTTAAATGAGTTTTGCAAGCTAAAGCCATCAATACTTACTTTTTGGCCTTACCCCATGCTTACAAATCAGATAATACTTTTTGAAAATTATTCAACGTGTGAGGAAAAAACAGCTAAGCTGGCAAGAATTTAGACAGCTCTAAATACTTTTCACAACAGCATCCTTATTTTTATGGCCAGAACTGAACTATATTAAACAGAACATAAATAAGACTGTAAATAAATAAAAGAAAAATCATAAAGTATACCTCTAAACATTATTCTACAAACATTTTATATAATCATATTGAGAAGTTGAAACTGCCAACCTTCATTTCACCTCTACATTAAATAATTCCAGACTTTTTTTAAAATTGACCTTTCAAATATGAATGTTATCTCAAACCCAAGAAACAAAAAACAAATGGGGCATTCATAAAGGATGTTCAACCAGTCATAATGCCCAAAATAGCATGTTTTGCTATACATTGAAGTGGACTGATGCGTTTGTGCATAAGAAAACCCTTGGGTGAGGCTTATACAGACCTCTCATGACAGAATTGTCACTTTGAACTTCAGACAGCTGCCATATTGTGGTTATAGGCACTTCCATTTTCTCACCAATTACAGCCTTTTTGAAAGATTAAGACCATGCATATGCGGCTTGTTGCTTGGGGAAGAAAACTTCAGCCACTGCATTAAATACATCTGAGTGCAACACACTAAGTAGAAAACGAACTAATTCTGTCTACGATGTCTGCCTACTTGTACAGTCCAAACAAGGTAAAACCCCAACTGCTTTTACCCAGACAGGGCTGTGTAAACATCCGATGTTCTGGACTTCTAACAGAATGAATACAAGTTGATGTTTCTTCCTAGGAGGCTTCTTCATATAAAACAAGTTTGAAATGTTTTCTTCATATCTACTTATTAAACCTGTGCACGCTCAACTGCATACAGGGTCAATTGTGTATTTTTCACAATGTTTTGTACCGAAATATGCAAAGCCTTCTAGTCAGGATCTTTTCAGATCGGAGAGTGTTTACTTTACCAACAGACTGAGTTACTGTCTGACAGATTTTTCTATTGGTACAAATACTTTAATAAAAATCTCTTTGTATTTGTAAGCCTAGTGAATGTTGTTATATTCTCCTAGTCAGCAATAAGAGCCTTTAAGATAAAAGATTCGTATAGAGGAAACCCCCATTAAGTGTACAGTGGCTATAACTACTCTCATGTCAATGCTGGTGTTACAAATTTTATTCAGCTTCCAGTTCAGAAAGCAGCTGCCCTTTTGGTAGTCTCATAATAAGTTTTTAGGGTTACTTGTCTGCTTTGTCTTTCCTCACTCTCCCGCAGATGCAAGAAACCTTTTAGTGCAGGTTAAAGTACTGTACATTCACAAAACTAAACTCTGGACTCTGTTTCTTCCTATAAAGTATTAAAAACAAAAACAGAAGAAATTTGTTTTCAGAAACAAAATTCCAATGTGGGTGATTGAATCTAATTAGCAGCTGTTGTGAGGCAGCCTTGATGTTTTGGAAAGGAGTTTACAGTTGTAGTTAACTTCAAACTATGAAAGTCACACTCTTATACAAAAATTGCATGGCAAAACAGCCATCTTCACAGTCTGCTCACATGAAAATAGTGAAAAGATAAACAGTCTTCTGTTGAACGTAATATTTCTTAACACAGTGTGGTTCAACAGGATACATGCTTAGTACTGCCTTTGTTCCTTTGTTCCATCTTTACAAAATAAAAACACACATGCAATACATACAAACTGTACAAAATCAGCATCAGTATACCAAAATTAATCTACTTTGGTTTTCTGGTTGTTGTTTTTTTTTCTTTTTCAGGCATACAACAATTCAATTCACTGTATTTTACAAATAAACATATCAATAGTGAATGTAAAATAGAAGATATTTAAAGCAGGTCACTAGAACTAAAAAGTTCATCTAAAAAAGAGATGAGCAAGTGGGAAAACGCTTCAATGAAAATGCATAATTATACGTCATCAGCTGGAAGGGCTGGTATACTGATCTTTGCTCTTGTGAAATATGCTATCTTCTCCCTGAAATTAGAAACAAAACCAAGTTGTTATTTCACCATTTATGGCATGACTCTAATATCATCTACTGTAGAGTTGCTAATGTCACAGCATAGTTCTTTAAAATACAGGCTTGGAAAAATACACAGTGAGGAAAATACACAGTGAATTTATTTACAAGTGCATTTGCCAGAATATCTTCTTTTAATTCCTTTCTTAGGCAGATTTATGTAAAAAGCAGCTCCAATATTGAACAAGAAAAAGTCAATGTTTCAGTAATAACTACAATGACAAGACTAAAATATTGATACAGTCACCGCATTTCCTATGATGATATCGGGGGGGGGAGGCAGTGAAGAAAAGGCAAAACATTTGATTCTGACTTTGGAAAAGGGAAAGAAGACTTAAGAACTAGGTTTGGGCAAGCAGCAGAATTGTCATCCCAGTCTCCAGTTGTTTCCCCTGTGCTGTTACCATTTCTGTCTCTTACAAACTGAGAGATTACTGAAGCATAACAAGTTTATACGTGCTTGTCTGCCAGAAGGCTAGAAAGCAGATGATAAATATTGGGGGCATAAAAATCAAAGCTCAGAAGAGACACTCTTCTTGAGAGTTTCAAAATGCCTCTGTGTGATTAGTCTGAGGCCACACATCATCGTACCAAGTCCAACTAGCAGGATGACTACAATTCAGCCTTAGGAAGTAACTACTTGTCCAAGAGACTAAACCATCTTTTTCACTGGTAAGCTTGAGTTCTGTTCAAAAATAGTAGCCCAGAGCAAAATCAACTATATAAATGGGATTCCTGGGCTAATTATGTTGTGATTAGGAGATAAAGGAGAAGGGAGGCTTACTATACCCTTCTTGCAGAGGAATGATAGTGTCTTAAGCACTATCACGAGTTTCTGTAAACTTATGCAGCAGCGTTTCTGTGATGACTGTTAAATTACCATCACTGCCCCCCCCTTTTCAAAAAGAGTTGCTGAGAAAATGAAAACTCTTTGAAGATGCTCTGAACTTCAAACTGAAGTTAAATAGCGCAACTGTAACGCTTCTTTGCTGAGGAACCCATTCTGCTCCTCTCACCCCACTTTCTTACCACCACCACAGCTCAGCTTCTGTCATGTGAGCAAGTTACCCAGTCCTCTGAAACTCCAACTTTTAGCTGCATTAGAAAGGGATGATGTATCTTGCAATTCAAAGGTGCGTGGACTTTTATTGCTGGTCATGTTTAGTTATATTTAGAAAAAAAAATACGTTACTTAACTACACTAAAAAAATGTGAAAAAGCAGAATAGGCCATACCTGAATGACTGCACCTGCAGTGGCACTTTCTGGCTTTGCTCCCGTAACCGGCATACATCCTTAGAAGCTTTCCTCATCAGTTTCTCAGCACTTAAACCTTGTTTCTGCTCTTCTTTTGACTGTTCAGCCTGTAAAATAACTATAAAATAACTATATTTTGCTAATAATGAGCAACTGCTTATTTCACAGAAATGACAAATTCTTCTGTCAACCAATATCTCTACACAAAGGGCCAGCAAGACAGAAGACATTACGAAGTCTAAGCAATGAGCACTCAGTAAGGTAACAGAGCATTTTCTAAAAATATAATAAAAACAAAAAAACACGTGCCATCACAGGTAGTTACTAAGTGCTGTTAAGTTTGATATTTCTTAGGGCAATACCTAGACAGTTAAACAATTCTTAAATTTGTATAAACAAATGCTGTCTATCCAAATGTCTTTTTAGAACTGAGAAACAGTAATTCTCTTTCTGGGTAAAATATTTTTATTTCCTAATGTCAGCTGTTAGGAAAATTGTCTATACCTAATCTGAAATGACTAAATGATGAAATTATTAAAAAAAAAAAAAATTCTCAAAATACACATTCAAGTTCTGCTAACCTTCTTTGCAAAGTTAATATTCATGAATTCTTACACTTTTATTCATGACACAACACTATGTTTCTATTTATATACAAACCATATTTACCGTTACTCAAATGCATGTCAATTCTAATACTTGCAATAACGCTGTATTTTTTTGTTAAAAATGCTAAGATGCACCAGTCTGAAAGAAATGTGAGACTAAAGACATATCCTTTCAAATTGCTTTCACCCAGCTGAAAGTCTAGCTTTAGTATCCACTTCAGCTTAGAGGTGTTCTGTAATTTTATGTAAGAATATACCTGTTTTTGAAAAATGCTTACTATATACTGAACTGGTTAGTGGGAAGAACAAAGCTGTAAAATAATTGTTTTCTTCTGCAATATATTTTTCACATCACCATCTTCTACTATTAAAACGCTTTATAGGCACTGAGGGCATAAACCAAAATGAGGTTAAGCTGATGCTAAATGCATTGGAATCAAGTTCCTCGTACCACACAAGCAAGTATGAGTGGGAAATACAGTCACTTATCATTAACAAACGTATTCAGTTTACTACATCCAAATTTTCTAGTGAAATCTACTGTAAGTCCTTGTTTTATGATGTTACTAAGGGATTAAAAACAAACTGGTAGAAGGGTAGATACAAGACAAAGGCATTTTGTATAAAACAGATGTGTTTAGCATTTTCTGTGAGGTAGCCCCTTCCTTATTCTATGAATCCCTTACTAGAGACCGCAAATAAAAGCTCAAGGGAACAGAAGCTTTGGAATAAACAACAGGCGAAAGATGAGAACTCCCAAGGGGTGTCTTTGCTCCATGGACACTGATTTCCATCTCAGCAGCCCTCCCTGACTTGCTTCTCCCTAGAGCTGGTGATACCCATCAATGCTCTCTCAGTCCTAATGGTAGTGAAATCATAGACCTAGTGGAAAGGTTCACGTAAACCGCTTAAAAAACACAGATTTTACATGTGGATAAAGACTCATTCTTTCATTTGCATTGTAGCAGTATCAAAGCCAAGGCAAGAACATCAGCCTGGTACCAAGGTATCTGGCCTGGTTTCAAGGACCTTTCTTGATATGAATGCAGTTCAGTAAATACCTACCCACCAGTAAGCTTGTGCTGCTGTTAACTTCAGTTCCCAACTCCAAAAGAGCAAAGATTTTAAAGTGAAATTAACCTGTAAACATTGTTTCCCCTATTAGTTAGTGAACATAAGTTTGCAATCTACAGCTGGTAGTGTATTAATTAATTTTACGTATGTCACTGGCCATATGTTTTTATCAGATCCCCCAGCTAATATTTATCTCATCAATGCACTAAACACACAATTTTTCAAAATTTACTAATCTTATCTTTTCCCTAATTATATGCAAGATTTTTGTGACTACTGCATTTCAGGCTAACAGCATAAATACAATGACTTCGTTCTTACTGCTGTCCATTCACCTTGCTGATATTGCACTCCTTATATTTTTATCAGAAAAATCCTTTAATTTTTTATATGCATGATATTACTCTGAGCCAACAACACATAGTGAGAGACCAAAGGTCTACACACTTGTGATCTCTGTCAGACAGGTGTCAAATTTATTTTGAACTAGCGTGTCAGGCTGCAGGAAGCTAAGAGACATTCCCTGCTAGTGCAGAGCAGCGATCTCCAGCAGAAGGAAGGAGCAGACAACCAAGGGAAGTAATCTCTCCCATTTGCCACAGCTACCTCGAACATGGATTGGGACTCAGAACTTGACAGTTTCAGGATGCTCTCAGGTAGACTTTGATTTCAGTCTAGTATGAGAACATGCACATGAGAAGGTATGTACAAGACTGGGACTGTATTAATATCATGTTTCTTGACTGATTTATAGCCAGTTAATCCTCCATCCATCTAAAACACAAAGGCACACGAATACTTTGGCTGTGCATTCCTTAAGCGCCAAAAATCTGACCTCAGCCAGAGAGGAATCTCGGTACCCGTGCTTAACTTAAGCATGAGATAACAAAGAATAAGGAAAGACAAGCAAAATTAAAGCTGAAATGTTAACTCCTGTCACGTTCATTTTTTTGTATAGAAGAATGAAAGTGAGCCTAAAGAAAAACTGTTAACTGTGCTGAACACCAAAACACTGGAAACAAGGACATGCTTGTGTTATTAATGACACAATTAAAGGTTACTTTTACATAGAACGTGTATTGGGGAAAAAAAAAGATATTTGTGGCTATACACAGGAATCTTTTTTGGACACATGCGAAGAGGAGGTACTTCAAAGGACGCTAGGTATCTGAAAACTTACTTGTATGAGGATTTAAGACAAACTTTGAAATCCTGGATGATTTCTCACAGAAATGCGACCTAAACAAGAAACAATGTTTGTGCTGCACAGAATTACCTACTGTTTTTGATCTGAAGTTATTAGTGGGCTTTACATTCTTGCTATACTTAGGAATGTGTGGTGGGCAGGGAAGGAATGGAGTCTGGGCATTGGGCTTCAAGCAGAGTAACTGCGTGCTAGCAAGCAGCTACTGATTTTCAATATCCCCTACATCTGCAGTTTCTTCTTCCTCTTGAGACTCTCTCAGTTGTTCTGGCACTTCTAGCTGCTGCATTAGTCTGTGCCATTATAATGCCTGCAGGATCTCAAAAATAATGTATGATGATGTTCTGTGGACTGCTGTGTTCTGCTAACCCAAGAGGAAACACTGACAGCAGAGTACAGCATTCTCAGGGTTGTTTCCTTCCGCAGGGGAAGGCTTCAATGATACTAAGGGCAGAAATATATCTAGAAACTTGGTAAGCACTGTTCAAAGAGGTGGAGTGGCTGTGATCATTGATCTCACTTTTAGCTTGGAAAGAGGGACTTAAATGCTGTGCTGCAGCCTGCATGTATTTTAAGAATGTATATTACTGCCCTTATTCCTCATCGCAGCGTGTGTCACGGGGCTGATAACTGACTCCAGAAATATATCAGGCACCTATCTCCTTGGAAGAGATGGCTGAAATATGAATGCACAAATCCAAAGGATTTGTAATATTAAACAGTTCTCTATTCTAATGGGAATAAGCTTGTGGGTTTTGTTTTAAATTAAACAAACAATTTAAAATGATTATCCTGCATTGAGCATTAGATACAACCTATAAACTTCTAAACAAATGTAGATAAATTTCTTTTATATAAACCACTATTCTTATGGGTTAAATTTTTCAAAGATCAAATACATCCAATGAATTCAAATAATAATAATAAAACTTGGATACAAGGTGTGATATTTAAATGTTGTGATGTCTTACTCCATTTTAATCAAGGGTCTTTCAAAATACTTTTCAACACTGAGCCTGAACTGTGCTAGTTTTTATAGCCGTTTTAAAACTTAGCTAAGTATGGCCAAAAGCAGAAGCCAAGGAAAGAGACAGACAGAGAGGACAGCACTGGTCAAGAACAGACTTGGGAGAACATACTGGGAAAAAGCTTTGTTTTCTAAGCTGATGGTCAAGGCCTTCTTGAAGTAGGTGATATCACTCTGGTTAATGACGTCTGCTGGATTTTTCTTCCATGAACTTATCAAACTGCTTTTTGAGTCTACGTAAACTTGCGCTATTCACAATGTTCGGTCAAAAGTATTGTTACAGCTTTTAAACAAACATGTTTATTTAACTATGTTTGTTTAACTTGCTACCCCTTCAGTTCCCTATTTCTCATATTATAAAAGATGATGAACATATAAGTGCTTGCCTCCACATCACTCGTGATTTTACAGTTGTTGCTTTAGTTGTAGGTACTTGGCGATTCCTAACACAGAATGTTTCCTTCCTTTGACCGTACCTGTTCACCCTCCGTAGTCTTATTATCTACTTTGAGATGGGGAACCATACTGAACAATGTTTAAGTTGCAGGTAGAACATGTATTTATATCATTAAAGAATGATGACTTGTTTTGTTCCAGCTTTCTAATTCCCAATGTCTTATTTGCTTTTTGACATCAGAGCACTGTGAAGTTTTTGTTTCTTGTATCTGCGATATCTCATTCCTAATTCAGCTAATTCAGAGCCCATCTTTGCATGTGTAAATATTAGGATTATCCCTTCCCTGCCCTACACAAGGCTATTTACTGACATTAACTTTTTTTAAAACTGTTACTTACATATTAAGAGGTCCTCTGCAGCTTGTTAAAATTGGCTTCCATTTTTACTACTTTGAATAACTTGGTGTCATCAAAAACACTCATCTATCAACTATGAACAGCTAAAGAACACTAATCCCTCCTGAATGTCACCACCAACCTCCCCCCTCATCGAGAACTGATGTTTACAGACTGACATAGAGAGGAAGGGGGCTCCAGGGGGCACCTGCTCCAACTGCCTCTTCAGAGCAGAGCAAGTGAGAGCTGTGTGCTCAGGGTATTGTCCAGTTAAGTTTTCAATATCTCCAATAGGGGAAAGAGTAGAGGTTGTTGTTTTGTTGTTGTTGTTGTTTGTTTCTTTGTTTGTTTGTTTACAACCTTTCTATGCCCTTATTTCAATGCATGATCATAGAGTGGCTTGGGTTAGAAGGGACCTTAAAGGCCATCCAAGTTCCAACCCCCTGCCATGTGCAGGGACACCTCCCATGAGACCAGGTTGCCCAAAGCCCCATCCAGCCTGGCCTTGAGCACCTCCAGGGATGGGGCATCCACAGCTTCCCTGGGCAACTTCTTCCAGCACCTCACCACCCTCTGAGAAGAATTTCTTCCTTGTACCTAATCTAAATCTCCCCTCGTTTTGTTTAAAGCCATTATCCCTTGTCCTATCAATATCTGCCTGTGTCAAAAGTCACTCTCCAGAAGAGGATGATCGCCCTCACAGTTTAGAAAACACAACCAAACGCACCCCTAAAACAAAACAAAAAACGCTTAACATCCTACTTTTTTCATGTATTGAGTCAGAATTTCCCATGGTCCAGCTTGTCACTGCTGCCTCTCATCCCTTCTATACTTCTTCTTGTCTTTTCCCACATGAGGGCATCCCATCTTAATTTGTTAAATTAGAGACTGAATATATATTTGTATTCTTTTAGAGACAATCCCATGGAGAGCAGAATTTGGCTTTAATCTGCCAAAATTAGAACAAGTATGTCCTGCCTAAGGAACTAAGCCACAGTGGAAGTACCACCCTTCCCATACACCCCCACTACTGTAAGTAATGGCCATTGCCTCTCTCTACCTGTTAAAATGGTCTTTTGGCTACCAGTTCTGTGAAGGCTGCAAATCAGCTAATGCTGGAGGACAAAAAGCGTACGAAACTCTGTAGACATATGGCTGGGATGCAAGCGTTAAATGAACTTTCAAGTAGACTCCTCTGCTATTTTACTACACCAACCGCACCTATTACCTCAAATAATAGAGTTTCTACTCTGAATTACTACAGCATTTAGGTAGGGGCGCTACAAAAATGCTACTTCAAATTCTAGGTGTAAATGCTGTAGTATTGACTAATAGAGGAAATAGTGTTTACACATCTGAATTACATAGCATAAGTAGTCAACTCTGAGCTTCTATAAAAAATCTGTAAACGCATTTGTAGAAAAGGTAAGGGCATATATCTGTTCAATCACACAAAATCTGTATGCTGCTCATACCTGTTTTTCAGCTTGTTTCAGGAGTTTCTGAAATCGTTCATCCTCGAGCACACACAGGGGAAGGTCTGTCTCTCCTCTACCTTTCATTTCCTCGAGCTTCTGTTTAAGATCCCGCAAGGCCTGAAGCTCATCATTCAGCCGATTCTGTCGTGTGCGTGACGCCTGGAGGTCCAGCTCCAAGTCAAGGGAAGTGCGGATAGGGCACTCTTGCATAGCTCTTCGCATGATCGGTTGGCAAACAGGCTGAATCATTTGGGAAAGAGAAAAATAAAAATTAATATCCAGAAAGGCTAGTGCAGAATTTGACAGAATACATTCAGAAAAGCTCAACTGTTTTCTGTTTTCTGTTAGCAGAAAGTTGCTATGATAAGATCCACATCCAAACATCCATCTATTCTGCAATTATTCTTCGGTCAGTAATTAAAAATAAGTGCAAAAGTTTCACCAACCAGTTGTAGAATGATATATTGACAGGTTAAAACCAAAAAACCCTGGTCTGATCCTCAGGACAGCACAATACCAGTAGTCCAAAACTACACAGACTTCCCCGCAGATTTCAACTATATAATTTATTTATTATTTATTTTATTATTTATTTATACTCAAAATTTGCTTTTTCAAGGACCAAGCAAACAATGTTATGAACTCTGTAAACAGGCACTTTTTTCGTATACTTCACATTTATTTACTATCCTTTCACTGTGCATTTTCACATGAATAAATTGGGCAGTACAAGCTGTCCTAGGCTATTTTATACATCTTTCTTATGCCAAATGTAATCCTGCTACCTGGTAACAACCCTTCTGGGGAAGCATATTTTTAGTTACAATCAAGATTAAAATACACCTCACAACTTATAAGAATGAACTCTATGTAAAATAAATATAATCTTACTTTCTTCTCCTTCAGTCACTTTGTTACTCATACACTCTTGGAGAAGAGTAAATCAACTTTAAAAGCATGTCTGAATCCTTGAAATTTCCATCAAAATTTGCTCGAGATGCATGCTGCTGATGTTCACATCTGTGCAGCTTAAGCTGCCTTGGGTCTCTTTGTAACACTACGGTTCTTTAACTCAGACTGCTTTGACAGTAACACGTTAAAATCCAATAGTAGATGTTGCAATGCTGAGCACCAGCTGGCTCCAGCCACAACTGGAGCAACATAAGCTTTGTCAGTGGAGGATGGTGAAGGATGAAGACCATTGTGGGGAGGTCTCAACCTGAAACTTAAGTCTACATCTGGTAACTTGCATCACTTTTCCTCAAATACTTGAAATAAAGCATATGGCTTAAGTTATTTGCTATTCCTCATCTCCAAACTCTTAGCCTTAAACCATCCAGGTAACGCAGCACTCACCCGTTTAACTCTTAGGCTCCTCCTTTCTGTGGCGTTTCTCACAAAGAGAGACTTTTTGGCTAGTGTTGAGCTGTCACTGTCACTTCGATTCAACTGTCAAAATGTACATAATGAACAGAGATATAAAGCATCTTCACATACAGATACATCTGTATTGATAAAGCCAGTCCGAAAACCTCAGTGTTGGTCATACAGATAGGTCATTCTTACTATAAAATACAAAAAAAGAGAACTAGAGTGTCTACTCTAAATTTCTGTTCCTATGCCAAGACAATCATTGATCTTACTGAACAGTAAGTAGACTATTCAGAAATCAAGGAAGATAACTGGCTATTAAGTACCACCAAATCACTGGGTGGCTTCTGTATGACTGCAGACTATACTATGGAGTTCATTTATTATGGATTTCATTTACCTGGGGCAGGCTTTAACAAATTTACCACAGGGAAGGAAAATTTCTGTAGACATGCACCTGTTTTTTTGTATTACTATTTGTAACAAGTACAGGTGTGCGTACAGCTTCATTCAGAAGTACTTTTTCCTTCTCAAATATGCACCACAGAACAACAGTAGTTTTTTTCTTAGTTATAGCATTAGTCCCATATACATCAATGCAGGCGGATTGTTAGATGCATCAACATGCGTGGTGGTAAATCTTCAAAGAAAACAGAAGCATCTATCTAAATATTTATTTTCACCTCCTCAGAGAAGGACAGATAAAAAGAATCACTCCGCTAACGTTTCAATAACCAACTTGCCAGAGCCCTAAATCATGTTTATACAGGACTGACTGGGAGTTGGGGGTGAGAAATAAAATACTTTTGCAATATGAATACACTTCTCTAGAGAGAAGTCTGTCTTTTCACCACGGAGATGCTGCTGGGAACTCACCCCTGGATACGCACAGGTGGTGGTCATCACTGACCACCACTTTAAGCACTTTTCAAGGAAGATTTTTCAAAGGTGCCAACAGACTTTGGGTCTGTGCTTTAGGCCTCAAAAATAGTTTTATTTGTTTGCCGTAACATCATATGAGAACAGGTGCTTTCTTAAGCTGGGCTACTTCTTCTGAAAAGAGACCAGCTGGCAGCTAGCCAGAGCACACCCTTCACGTGCTTTCAAGTACGGTACCACAGAGCAAGGAAGGCCGGCTATTCTGGTGGTGTTCACTGGGGACTAGGACCGCGGAGACACGAGTGCTCAGCCCTATCCACAGAGTCGGATGCAGCTACAGTGCCCACTCTTGAGCCCAGGCAACGGACCATGAGTATTTCTGAAGCTGCAAAAGATGGATTTGTGCAAACGTGTTTTTTTTCTTGGTTACTTTGCTTCCAGGACATACTGTACGTGATGACAGAGACTGTGTTTTGGTCACAGCTTGTTATTTCAGGTTCTGGCTTCAGGCAGCAGGTACGTGGCAAGTTTCTAAGCTACAAAAGTGCAGAACTTTATGGATGCAGAAACCTCAGGGGTTTATACTAACTAAACCATCAGAGCACCTAGCGTTACTTCCTGTAAAAGACCTCCACAGGCGCTAAGTTAATGGTCCCCCCCCCCTTTTTTTTTTGCCACTACAGACAGTTGCCAGTATACAGGAATTAAAATGAAGGCTAAGTTCTGAATTCAGCCAATGATCTATCCAAATCATGTACAGATTGTTACAATGCTATCCACTACTTTTCATTCATATGTATGAATAGTTATTTAAATATTTACATACTGACTATAGATTTTTAGGTCAATGAGAATCGTAGAGAGGCAACCAACATTACCATTTCCAAATGATAAACACAACCACCTCTAACTGAACTGGAGAAGAATTAAAGCATCAAGTATTTTAAGAAGTCATACTTGTGTGAGTAGCCTGTAGAAACTGAAGATCAAAATAACCTGCATTTTCTAGGGTGTCTGTAAGTGACAATCTATAGAGCTGGTAGTCCATGCTTTAAATCTTCAAATACATGATTTTCTCAGCTTAGCAGCAACAGGGTTGATAATTTAAATATTCTTTTTTTTTTTCCTTCCCATACTACCATCAATAGAGACTGGAGAACTTTGTCGTCATAGCCATGTTTAAAACTTAGCCCCTAGGCTGTGCTCACACATCCTTCAAATAGGTAATTACAGCAGGATTTGGGTTGCCCAGGTTTAAAACCAGTTACGATACAAAGTGATATTTACAACTGATGACTGAGCTCTTTCCACACTGTTACATTTAAATGGTTATATTATTAAAATATGTTAATGTAATGGCAATTTACAGTGAACTCTATTTTGTTTTAACAAATTATTTTGCCGTGTGAGAGCCGTAGCTGCTCATGTGCAGCAAAATACTTTTTGCAGACAACCAGCACAGGACAGGATTTTGTTACTTCTCTTCAGTAGGATCTATTTTTGCCCTAGTAAAGGAGTTTTGCAAGAGCACAAAACTTTGCTGAAGCCAGTTCTACTACACATCAGGTCAGTTAGAGAAAGAACAAACTGAGAGAAAGCACAGGCTCTGCCTCTTGCAGGGAAAATTGGTACATGACTCACTGTCATTAATGCATCATTCCCAAGAAGTTAAATGACTCTTTAGTTAATAGCTCTTCATTCCAAGTGTTTTTCCTCTTACCCTACAGATGTATTGGTTCCGCTCGCCTGGAGAGAAGGTTTGTGAGCGCACTATCATGCTGTTCCTGACAAAGGGACGCTGTCTGGAGCTCCAGCTGGCCCTGTCCTTGGGTCGGACTGTTGCATTCTCATTAACTGGTTCCTCAGTGTTAGTCTCTTTATCAACCTATCAAAAGAAATGTGGTTTATAAGAACTACTGTATCAAGACACATGCCACTGCATAGTTTCTCTGTCTTTGGATTCTACAGGCATTCTTGTCTCCTTCCAGGGGATGGAAAAATACCAGTAGCAAAAATCATTTTGCACATAACAGAGAAGCTGCGGCAAGTAAAGAAAAGCAAAACTCCCAAATGTGTAGAGGCACTGGGGGGAGTCTTTGAAGGTACCCTGTGTATCCTACAGAACGAAGGCTTCTGCCTTTGCTGCCCTGCAGATGGTCTGATACTGCCATGGTACAAGTGTTTTGGTTTGCCATTTGCAGAGATTATTATTATTGTTGTTATGACTATGCATTTTGGCTTTGTTCTGCATTTGCAGAAAAACGAGGTTCTGCCATGCCCGAGATGGTGCTCGGGCACCCTGCAAGCAGCAGCTGGGAAAGTTGCATTGCCCTGGCCCTTCCATACAGTCACACAGCCCCAACGGCCCAGCAGCAGGACTTCTATGTGACAATCTACAGAGCTTTGCCAGCCTTGTGAAACCCAGGCAGAAGACATTTCTAGCTGCTGTCCCTCAAAAGGGGCCACTGCCTAGTATGGTTGCCCCAAGAGTGTCACGGGGAGCCTCAGGTGCAACATCCCCATAGGTGGCGCAGTGTGTGCTAACACGCAGCAATCACCTTGACAGCAGGGCTACAACAAGCACTGCAGCAGCTGGCACGTTTGATATTACTGATGTGCATTGGGGCATTTTCTCCAACTCGGGTAGTTTAATGAGGTCCATGGTTTTGAACGCGTAGGTGATAAATACAAGGGCCTAAATGGCACAACTGCAACCCTGAGAGGCTCTGGCACAAGATCATCTGTGCTGTGGCTGGTTTGTAATGAGGTCTGCTATGTCTCTCACTCACTGTCCGGGTCCAGCCCTGGCTTAGCAAAAGACTTATGTGTGTGTCTAACCTTCAGATGGTCTCCTTGATGTCTCCCCTTGCTGAGTTAGAGCTTTGATCTATATTTGTCTGCTACCCAGAAGACTGTCAGTCCTTTTATACCACAGCCTCGGTTCATTTGGCATCTTTCCACATTAATTGGAAGTTAATTACAGTTTCCAGCAAGTCCACCGAGGTGTCAAACTTTTGTATTGTCACAAACTTGAAGGATCAAGCTGTCATTCTTGTCTTTTTACCTTGCTATTTTACAGAATCTGTATGTCTAATATCTGCACCAGTACTTTCAATAAAATGCTAAAAAGCATTCTTAAAATTTTATTTCTAGAGTTTGTGCTACCACATCAAGCACATCTGTATGAAAGGTTTTCTAAAGGTGCTCTCCAAATGGTGGAGTATAATTTTAGGTAAACAGTTAACAAGAACGTGGAATTTGTTATGTGCAGTGTGTGAGTGGTTCAACAGTACACAGTTTAATGTACATTTTGGAATTTTATGTTAAATTAGTCTTTCTGCATCTGCCCTGCAAAGCAGTTTTTGTATTTCATGCCCTAATATAAAGAGAAGAAATAATGAAATCCCCTCATTGGTTTAGAGATCTTGACCCCTGTTCTGTTTCTCCCCCTATTTATTAGAAGGGAAACAGAGCACATAAATCAGAAGAAAATAGGCAACAATGAATGGGCATGCAGGAATATTTTAACTACTGAACTGCACCTGTACCTTAAATATTCTCACTGTGCAACAAAAAAAGAAAAGGTGAAGATTGACATTTTTAATTAATCGTCTTTAACTTAAAAGCTCTGGGTAGCATATCTGTTAAATGCCTTCTGTATGGTTCAGAAGAGACCACACCAGTTTTGTTAAAAGTACATACAAGTCCTACAGCAAATGCCACATCAAATTGTGAATGCTCAGGTGTGACAGATTTCTAGATTAACTGCTCAGAAACAGGTCTACAGACATAGCAAGATACCACAGGAATGCATATTCCAAGATACTCACCAGTGTTAGTATTACCGCAGCTTGCTGGCTTTCATGGCCCTCATCATTGTTCTCTCTGTCCTTGTCTTCCTCCGTTTCTGCTGCATCAATGAATAACCCCATGTCATCAGCACAGCTGCCTTCTACTGCCAGCTTAATGCCATCTTCCTCTTCGTCAACAATTTCATCAGATGCTTCTACGAGCATTTCTAACCTGTACAAACAAAAGTAGCCCAGGTTTATTCTTGAAGTGATAAAGCCCACCATATCCACCATAAAGATATTGGAAGGCCTTCACCCATGTATAATGTATGCGTTTTCCTGACAGGGAAAATGAGTATCACTGAAATGGTTCCAAGAAGTTCACATGAAAGCACTTTTCATTATATGCACCAGTAAAACCCAGCAAGCTCTACTACAGGTCACCTTCAGGATCATTACGATAACACTGTGCCATATACTATAGCTGCATGCTGGTAACATTGAAGGACTTTGGTCACAAAAAGTTCACAGCTTATTCGAAAAGAAGATTATCGGTGGAAGCACCTACACGCTGACTCTGTTGGGCAGCAGGTCTCCCTTCAAATCCTATTACTGCAACTAACACTTAATATGACACATTTAGTACACCTCCAGTGGCTTAGACACCCCAGATGGGTTCACAGGAAGACGTGCACGGAGGGGCACTGGCAATGGGAGTTAACAGAGCAGCCAAGACGCTGTAAACCTAAAAGAAGGTGAATGAATTGATCACAAAGGAGAATGAGGGTCCCCTCACTGACATCTCCTCTGGAAGTACAGCCCTTTTGTTTGTCTAAGGATAGGGAGAAGGAGCAGATGCAGGCCTGAACAGTAAGGGGAAAAAAGTGGCTTTACCAGTCTTCCTCAGAGCCCCTTTGCTCCTGTTCATCCTCCTCCTCCTCATCTTCAGCCAGCTCTTGTTCTACTGCTTCCAGCTCAGCAGATGTCCTCTCCAGGAGAGCTGACACAGCATCCTGCTTACAAGGAATGAGAGGAAAAAACAGAACTGAGTGATATATAACATAAGCAAAAATTAAAATCACAACTCCCACAAGAGCTGTATTACCCTGGTGCTCCCTGGTGCCAGCAAAAATGCAACTTAGATCACAAATACAAGGGGTTTGAATTGTCATTGTATAGCACATTAACTAATAAATCTCAATCAAAAGTAGATTATTTGTAAAATGGTCATGGAATCAAATATATTTCTGTCATCCTGTAATACCTTGTCTCTCTTTTCCCCTCATACTTGTAATATCACTAGGTAAAAAAAAAACACATTGCTCTTTAGAGTCACATTTTAAATGTAGTTCTTTTAAGGAGGCATTGAAGCAGAAAAGCTTATTTAACTAGAAAAAATTGGCAAGTGTTTTGCATAAATGGTTTTTTTTAAGCACACAAATTCAAATAATAAATAGCAATTTTTAATACACGCATATGAAAGTCAATGGTAAAGTTAATAAAAGCTTTGTTAAGATTATTTTCAAGAAGAAACGGCTCAAGTGTTGTGAACTGGAGTGCAATTTTGTAATCCACTACGAAGCCTCATCCCTAGCCACACTTAGCAGCAGGTTTGTAACACCATATAAGACTCACTCACACAAAAAGTCAATATGAACAAAACTGCAAGACTGGGTCTTGGGGGAGGACAATTAATACGCACATAATCATAGCGCAATGACAAGTAGAGTCTCTGGCTTTTTTCCTTGTTATTACAGTAATAGCCAACACATCACTCACCAAGTCCAATGAGTCCGAAGGCTGCTTGCTTAACAGAAACATGGATTCTTCATTCTGTTCCTTGTTTTTTTTGCCAGGAATTTGCTTGCAAGGCAAAAGGTTGTACCACAGAGTACAAGTCTCATCAGAAAACGATAAATCTGCCAGACTGATCTGAGTTCCAGCCTGCACAAAAATAAAGGGAAAGAAAGAAGTTTAAATCTGTCATTTTCCTGCAAGACAGCTGAAAATAAATTCTACAGAATTTATCAGGTAAATTAGGCAGCACAAATTTGACATGGATCTTAATTTTCTTTTTAACTGTACAATTTTTCTATTTCCCTCCCTTTCTAATTAAACAAAATAAAGAGAAGTACATGGGAAGGCCCACACTGTCCATTTTGCTGTCTTTTGTTTCAGTATATGGAATTTCTCCCCACATGCATGCACACAAATCCCTTTCTATCAACATAACACACGCCTGCTTCCTATAGCATTCAATAAAGGAAAACTGTGTCAGTGAAACCTGCAGCGTCAACTCGTGGAGCAGCAAGTTTCAGTCAATTTTTTTCAGTTATTTCACCACAAAAATCATCAATACAGCAAACAATAATGGATGACCTTGTTTGCTCTAACCAGTGAGGAAGCAGATGAAAAGACACTATATAAAGGAGATTAAGAAACCCTTTCATTTGGACAAGCACTAACATCCACTGAGTTGGCACTCTGGGAAATTATAAAATACTTGGTTTGGGGCTGTGCCTTGGAGATTACAACCCTTCGTTCTTTGGCAAAACAAATCATCCTCACAGCTACTGGGCTAAGTACATAGCTCTTGCCAAGACTCTGGTCATGTTGCCCAGGGCTTTCTGCTAGGGGTCATATTCCCAAGTCTTTCATTTGATCCTGTGATTAGCCCTTGTGTCTTTTGGTTCGTTGTTTTTTATTGTTGGTTTTTTTTCCTTCACCTTTGAATCCTCCATTCTGTTGCATTTTTGTTCTTTGACTGTTCCTTCACCTGAGGGGAAACCTCTTGGTTTTCTTCACATCAGTCAAGCTGATGAGTTCAGTCTGCTAACACACTGAGAAAGGCCAAAGCATCCCCCAGGAGCTAAGTTAACTTCTGCATTTTTGAAAGTGAGAGGCCATTCCCAGTAATCTGGTCTGATGAACCCTTACAGAAATCCAGCATATCTTCAGGGTGTTTTAACTAAAAATCTCACTGTGCTACTAAGACAGACTTGTGGTGAAAAAGTAAGCTGATTTGCACCAGAAAGTGCAAAAGCAATCTGAAAGTAAATGAAGCTTCACTGATCAGGCAATGACCACAATTAACAACAGAATACAAGAAAGCCAGTTTGAAATAGGCTGTTCTATGAATGTTATGCCTCATTATTATTTCTACAGATCACAAAGGCTAAAAAAGTGGACTTAATATAACCTACAACAATGTGCAAAACTTTATTTAGCTTAATTTTGTTCTTTGTGACAAGTTTTGATAAGTAGGGTTCACAATGATTTTTTTGGATTTATTGTGCCTCTCATTCAGCTTTTTACAATCTAGTGTTAAAGTAATGTTGCATTAAATTTGTGATTATTTTAATATCTAAAACTGCAAAGCTGCAGTACCAGTCTATAGCTAAAGGCTTAAGGTAATGCAGTGTTAGAATTATCAAAACACCTCCTAAAACACCCATCCAGGCTTAGATCGTGTATCTGGAATTTCAGAGAAAGGCAGTATTTCAAGTATTAAATCAATAAGCATGAATAGGAAAAAAAAATCTGAAGCAAGTACTGTGAAATTTCAGTGGCCCTGACCATCAAAAATTAGAGGAGACACAATAAACAAATGCATGCCAAAAAAAGCCAGAAGTAAACCTGCATACCAAGCACTCCTCCCGACGACTTCTACTGACAGCACAAACGTCTATTCTCAGCGTCTTCTGGAGCAGTGTTACTTGGGAAATGGCCACTCTGAATATCTCGTTGAATAAAATGGTCTCCATGGCCGGATGAACTTTTGTGCGGAACAGACAGCTGATATCGGTTGAGGATGGAAGTACTGCTACTCTAATATACCTGCCGGAAACAAAACAAAACCTTTACCTGTATTTAAACTAGCACTTGCTGGCGATGTGTGATAGAAGTTGACCCCACTATCTAAAGGACTGCATGCCAAGAAAATCAAACAGCAGCAAATCAGAGGTGGAATCAAATAGGTGAAAAAGAGAGAAGGGGCCGAAAAACTACCCCCCCACCCCATGCCTTGCACAAGCATTTCCCCAAAAGGAATGTCTGCAACTGGGATGGTAGTAGCAAAAGAGGTAGCTATTTCTGGCTCTATCCAAATTTATCCTCTGGTGTAGTACTGGGAACAGTGAAGACCATGCCCCAGACAGGAGGAAACATGATCTTAACGTTAGTTACAAAAAAAAAAAAAAATGTAGAGGTAAAAACTAAAGTCTTAGAACAATGTGAGCAGCACTGAAAAGCAGCAACATGTCCTTTAATCTTTTAAAAAAGCAAACGATACAAAAACTTCAAAGAAAATAGAAAACTAAGAAAAATGAGGAAGAAAATAGTTAGGGCCATAGCTGCTTAAGACTAATTCGTAAGACATGAAGTGAGACTTAAAAGAATGCGGCCTGAAAGCCTGAACTTCAGTTCAGGAAATGTCTTGAAATTGTTAGGCAGCCACATTCTATTTATTTAACAAATATGGATGGATACTGTGTGAATAAAGGTAGTTAACACCTAACTTGAAAGTCTCACTTTAATGGTGATTTGATGGAGTGAAGACATTCCTAATGCAATTTGTTGATGTTATTTACCTAGTGCACAGCACCTCATACACATGAATAGAGCACCAGTAATTGTTTTGCATCTTCTCTGTGCCTACTAACCTGTTTCTGGTATTGGCTTTAAATATTATTAATACTCACTGTAGAATAGAATGCAATGAAGCTAGCTAAAGCAAGAAGAACAAGTGGGCCAAGGAAAAGTATTCTGCAAAAAACTTTCTGAGAAAAAAAAATCTCCCCATAGTTACAGCAGTATTACTGTATCTTTTGGTAGTGATTTTATACATACTGTTAGTATTATTAAAAATTTAGTTTTACATGAAGTGAAACAGAAGAAATTAGGTCTGGGAAAAGTTTGATTTTGCTTTCTGAATTTAGGCATATCTTTTATTCCCCAATTATGTTCAGCTTCTTGGGGTAAAGAGTAAGATCTAAGTTGTTTGGCTATCAAGCCTGGAGAGCAGGCGTACAGCCTTTTGACAAACCAATCCCAAAGTTAAGTGGCAGTGTAATCTAATTTCAGTAATGCTGCTGTGGTATTCACGTAAGTGTAGCTGAGCAATTTGTATGGTCTACTGAAAGTAGCCGTTTTAGTAGATTAAGTAATACAGTTAGGAAACGTTCAGAAAAGAAGTAGGAATAGTAGATAGAGTATATTAAAATTGTGTTTAAAAGATGGTTCACTGGAGCATTCTTTCAATATTTGTTAGCCAATTTATTGGCATCAGGCCAAAATGATGGGTAAACAGACAAATAAAAGATGAAGTGCTCACTGGCTTTGTTGAGTGCTTACTTTCATTTTAATTAAAAAAAAAAGTTTAAATGTCAATCAATGCCTCAGATTTTGCTGTGACAAACCTCTATCTTCCCAGGTGATCATAAATGCCCCTGACACAAATATTAATTATTCCACTTTAATGTGCAAATTTTCTGGTAACTTCTTTTTCCTGCAGCATTGATACAATCTGTAAAAGCTAAGTACTACTATGGTTAGAAATGTTTTATACGTATTTTAGTGTTCTTAAGCAGTAAATCAATCCATTCCTTTGGAAAATGTACACAGTGTATTATTATACTCTCATATTTCAACACTACTGCTCAGTGATTGTTTGACTTACACTTTAGAGCCAAGGGGGACAGAAAACGCTGGAAGATTTCTGAGCTGGACTATGATTATCACAAAACTTGAATTGCTGTGGTCATATCTGTTAAAGAAAGGACAATATGAGGAAAGCTCAACATTTACATTTACATAGGAAGAGAAATAATCCCTTTGCTGGTCACTCACCTGAGTCCTATTTGTACCTGGGCAGCCTCGAGAGTTGCTGCATCATCTTCACTATATACAATGTCCTCGGTTTCGTTTGGTCTAGGGCAAACAAGCAAATACTCAATTGTTAGGAAAACTGTACTTAGATTTCAGCAATAATTGACGTACGCACACACAGAACGTGTATATATTCTCCTAAACAGGCTGATTTAATTGCAGCATGCACTCCAAATGAGAATTTCATGGCCTACATAATAGCAACTCCTGTTTTAAGATAGTTGGTGCCTGGATGTTTTGACAACTCCAGTAATGAGCTGGAAAGGCCTTATGCTGATTACTGAGGCAGGCCAGACTAAAAGGCAAGAGAAAAACTGATGACTTTTTATATATGTTTAGTACTTCTTTATCCCCCTGAACACAAAATTGGAAATTAAGGTTTCTAATAAGCACCAGACCACATGTATGCTGCATATGAAATACTGCTTCAGAGAACATTTAAGAGGAACTCTATAATGAAGAGGTTTCTGTGCAAACAAGAAAGATCTTTCTTCTGAGCCTGTTTTCAAAGCCATTCAAAGAACCAAAAGGACTCAATCCTTGTAGCTGAAGAGCAACTAGTACAGAATGGAATTACAGAGAATCAGTGTGGCAAAAAAAATCCAGTCATTTTCTGTGAGGTTTCAATGAGGATGTGGTATTAATATGTTTCAATTATTTTTAAAAACAGACTGTTGGGATCACTAAACGGTAGTCAAAATAGGAAATGTGGAGAATGATACAGATATCCCATATGTTACCAAGACATGACAGGGTTATTTTAAGACTCTGCATTTAGAGGTTTCCCTTTACTAGTCATTTCCTAGCAGCTGGCTAATATGATAGGGTGTATTTATTTCCACCCCTGCCTTAAATGACTCAACACAAAGGACTGGTCTATACAAAGGAAATCACTGTACTGTAACTTCAGGAGCACACCGAGAAATTTTAAGTTATTCCATACAGAGTGCTCATAAAGATACTTCTACTAAACATAAGCGAATCACACAGAGGCACTTATTACCTCTTCACTACTTCCTACTCAGTAAGAATTAAGAACATCCACACCTGGAGCTATCACAGAAAACCTAGTGTCTGTAAATCTTAGCGTGCACAAATGGCAATGGTTTGCTTTTGTGTACAGGCTTAGTGGATGCAACCGTCTCTTCTTCTCTCTTCCTGAGTAATAGCAGGGAAAAAACAAGAATTGGTTCTGTTTTCAGCTATCCTTCCAGTCACTGGAGAGGACAACTAAAGAGCTTCACAGAACATCCATGGCTTTTGGTCCAGTGGTTGTTCATTTCTACCCACTGTGCTTATAACCAGAGCAGAAGGCAAATTCTGATCACAGTGGCTCAGAACTGAAAGTGGAAAGACACCAATGACTAGTGAATCAAACCAAACAATTGCAGTCGCTTTGTCAAGTGAAGGCTGAATTTTCACAGAGTGGTTGAGGCTGGAAGGGCCCTCAAGGTCATCTGGTCCAATCCCCCTGCTCAGGCACCTACAGCAGACAGCCCAGGACCATATCCAGGCAGCTTTGAAGATCTCCAAGATCTTCAAAGAAGGAAGCAAGTCTCCACTACCACTTCGAAGGAAGAACTCTGCTACCTCTCTGGGCAACCTATTCCAGTGCTCCATCACCCGTACAGCAAGGAAATGCTTTCTGAAAGAAGTAGTGCTGTCCTTTTTATACACAGAACTTTACTTCAGTGTACGAAATTGCTTTAGGTCGAACTGAACAGAGGGAGCAAACTAATACTAGGATTCAGAATTCAAGGTGAAGTATGGGTCCATGATCTACGCTGAGATGGAATGGCCATTGTAATACTTCATGTCAAATCCTTTTTTTATTTGTGCTTTTCTGTTTAGTGAAATCCATTTTTGTTACCTTTTAATTTGTGAAAGACTGCACAAGTAGAAATACCTTTACCAGAGGCCAATAAAGCCCATTTATGATACCATAATGCACCTTCATCTGTCCTAATAAAAAAGCATTTAGCCTGGCAACAGAAGACATGCATCTACATCTTTGTAAGCATCATGCAAAAATAGCCCTCAGAATACTCAAAGGACAAAAAATTCATAATGTCAAGAACTTGCCAACACTGAGATAGAAAATAAAGATTTTAGTTTCTCTCACAGTTCGCAACAGTCTTCTGTTATCCAGTCTAAAGTTTATTCTTCTTGCTGCTAGAAGAGTGAAAATACCATATAAACAAGTGTGAAGAATCCCATGGAAGTCATGTCTTGTCAAAAAGCACTGATAGCAAATACTTTTCTTCTTGCATGCTGTCCACCACAGTGAAGCGTGAATATTAAACCCTAGCTTGGATTATTTTTATACTAATGTTTCAACTAGGGATCTTCTCATCTTTCCAATCCCCACTTTTTTAACAAAGAAAATATTCCAGCAAAATGCTTTGCAGTCATAAGAGTTATACAAAACAGTAAGTAACAAAAGTCACTCTGAGCAGTGCCAATACAGCCACATGGCAGAACCTGTACAGAATGTCTGAACTCCCTACGCTGATATTACATAACTGCTTATAGGTATGTGTAATTTTTTGGTGGGAAGGCTTGCATTATTTCTCAAACCTACTGTTTCACAGAAGCTTCATATACACCACTATCTCCAGCTACAGACTCGTCAGACACGGCAGCAGATACACAAGCTGTTTTCTCTGCAAGCAGGTGACCAGCTGCTCTTCTTGGTAAGTCAACACCTATGAAAAGAAAGAAGAAGGAAAATTAGTCCAAGAGATTAACAGTCAGGAAAAGAGAAGTGCATAGCTTAGAAAGCCGTCAAGTTGCAAGCAGTGACCCTTAACTGAGTATCACAGACTAGTTTTGTTCCACATCATTAAACATTCTGAGACTTTATTACTGTTACTGCATATTCTGTCTAGGGGATATTTCCAAACTGATGAACTTCAAAATGTACAACTATTATTCCTTTCCAAAGATACATGCTTCTATCATCACCTGTATCAGTTGAGCTAGTTATTATCCTTCATTATCTTCATTATTAACTCCCATTATCCTGATCTTCAAACCTGCATTTACCATGTTCACATTCTGCACTGTTGTAACACTTCAGCTACATGCAAAGTGACTGAGTGCCGACTGTTTATTAAATATTCAGAAGTCAGACAGAAGCCCTCTTCCCAGCAATTTAACTACTAGAAATGAAAAACACCCTCTAGTTTACTATCATCAATTTTTTATTTTATTTTATGAAGTCTTTACTATCAGCTACTGCTCACCTTTAATCTTCAGCTCCTACTCAAGTGCCAGTCTCACAGAGCGAGGCAGCAGCACTCACTGAAAGCCACGTTCTGCAGTGTGGTACGGTAAGGACCTGTGCAGTACTTTTATCTGCCGAGCGGTGAGGATGTTGGTATGCATTATCGTCCCCACCTGAATCATGACTTTACATCTTGTTAAAATGTTTAAAATTTAAGGCTTCAGATTAGACGATTGATTGCTGCATTTGTGCTTTTATTTATGGCAGTAGGAATGCTTTTTCCTTGATGATGAAGTGCTCTTCCCCTTCCCCCCCACCACAAGGGGTGAAGGTGATGACATGATTTATTGATTACCCTTAGGAATTACCACAGCAGTCTGAATTGACTTTGACAATGACAGAGACTGACTGTGGAAGAACTACATGATATTCCAACTTGGTTTCTGACAGCAGGGACATGTACAGAGGGGCAAATGTGTGTATGGTTCACCTGTGGAGAAAAGTCAGGGACAGACAGCAGGTGGTGAGCGCTGCATCTAAATAGCCACAGTAGCTTACGACATGAAAATACTACCTACACCGTCTTCAGCTGTTGGTCTACCCCCAAATTCAGATTCTGTAGTATTCAGACTCGTAGTCTTGTAAAACTTGTACTATCACGCTGAAATTTTCCGTGCAGGTTTTATGCCTCAAGCTGAGTTTGCTGAAAACCTTCCCATTCACCACTGCAGCAGCTCCAAGAGGGAAATTAGAGTAGGAACACTGAACCTACCCCAGCTCCACACCTCACTTCTGTCGTATTGAAGCCTCACCATGAGGCCCATTTTACTGTGGAAACCTGTGGTATAGGAAGCTTAATTAATTAATTTCTGGCTTTTCAGAATCTGAGTGCTCGTTTTGGCAGTCTTAATGCAGATTTTAAAATAATTTACATCATATATGTGACCCTACGTAAGAAAGTATCAGTGTGAAGAATACCAGGATGAATTTATACTTTAAAATCATAACTGCCTGTAGACTTAAAAGATACCCTGACATTATCCGGAATTACAGGTCCTCAAAAACCTCAAAAAGACAACCACATAATGCCTTTGAAAAATGTATTTCTTTAAATCATTATTTTTCCAAAAAAAATGATTCCTCACAGCCCTGTGTTCCCAAATTCCAAACAGTCTTAAATTCAGCTTTCAGACCAGATGGATTGCAGCCAGATTGCAAAGACAGACAGAAAGTTGGTAGTTTGGAAAGGATATGCTGCTGAAATATGGGCAGGGAAATTAACTATTTTTTCCATGTTCCGTAAGATAGCTCAAAAACAAAATAACTACTGTGTTCTACTATATTGAAAAGACAAAGGACAAAATGGCACTCCCTCTCCCTCCCCACCTCCAATTTCTTTCCATGTTTCCATGTTTTCTGCATGGTCAATATGGAAATTGCACTGGTCAATATGGAAATTACTAAAATATTGCACTAAGCTAAGCTAATAAACCACCAGTTGTGACAACAATTCCTTGATATTAAAAAATAATAATAATTTGCTCATTAAAATGTGTCTGTATCTATATGTCCTGGTACTTTTTTTTTCCAAACTGGCAAATTCCCGGCACAAGAGTTCAAACTTGGTAACATATCTGGACAATGCACTCTCTAGCTACGCCATATTTTAATTCTAAGACACCCAAACTTCTCTGTTAGCTACTTCACTATTAGCTCAGCCCCAAAAATGCAGAACTGGGAATATCGGGTGCTGATGAGATGCATTTCATGTGTTTTTTTTCATGCTCTGTGCTAGAGGAAATCTGGCTCCTTCGGTTCGTCATTGGCAAAATGGATCCGCTGCATGACACTAGGAAACGTCAATAAATAAACGTGCAGAGAAAGCACAACACACTGTCAACCTCAACAACTGGCAGCAAAGTCAGTGCTCTAAGGACAAGCCTTTGATTCCTGGCAGCTGGGATTTTTGAAGTTCTGACTCTGCCAAAGGCTGTGACAATATGAGAACCCTGTGTTGCGCTGCCTTTACTACAGACTAGGAGCGGAATTCATTACACCTAATTCTGCCATCTCAAAGTTAATATTACCTAGTTACCTCAATAACTCACAGGATAATTCATCCATCTTCCTTACAGGGAAGCAAGTTTGGGGATCGGACGACTCATCCTTCTGGAAGTTACCCACAGACTGTAGGGGGAACCTAGACTAGCTTAGGTGCTCTGTTCTAACTCGCAGGTGGATAAAAAGCTGAAAGCTATGAAATCCATGTTAAAAACAGGCAGAGAGTTTCACTGTAACTTACATGGCACGTGGTAACTTGTCCTGTCCCTCAGCTCACATCCAAAATGAACTGCAGATCTTTTGGTGACAGTAGGTTCAAATGCACATAAAAATTCTAACTCTAAGTCCAGAAATCTCTTTTACTGAGGATGCCAGCTTGTAACTTACCCTTCAGTGAGAAACAAAGCATCTGATTTCAAGTTACCAAGAAATAGCACAAGGTATTTTTGCCCTATCCCCACACGTTCTGTCAATACCTAGGGACACCTTGCCTCCTCCTTGTCTTCAAGATCCAGCTTTCATTTTTTCTGTTATTTTTCAGGCTATAAAGTCTGTAACACATGAATTTCCCTTCTGAGACAGCTGTTGAACAAATGTAGATGGAATTGGGGTGATCACAGCTCTCTGCACCTGAAGCTAGAAGTTATGTAGTGTCCCTCCGAACTACTGCCCACAACGACAAACTACTACTAGTTCAAGCTACTCCTCAGTTACAGGAGATATCTCTCTATTCAAAAGCCATCTGTTAGTTCGAAATCTTCACGTTACGTATACATTTGACATTACATTTTTTTTTAATTACCTAAACTTCCTTCATGTAGAGAAGGCAGAGGCTGCCTAATGCTTTCATTAAGATCTTTGTCGTCTG
Organism: Anser cygnoides; assembly: GCF_040182565.1. Classification (NCBI taxonomy): domain Eukaryota; kingdom Metazoa; phylum Chordata; class Aves; order Anseriformes; family Anatidae; genus Anser; species Anser cygnoides. Next base: position 58,972,806 of record NC_089876.1, on the reverse strand, counting down.
TAGGAATCTGAGATCCTGCTCTGGCTTCAGAGTCCAATAACATTTGGTTCTCACAGAGACTAATGCCTGCAAAATCACCTGAAAGGTCACAGTCTTCAAAGTCTGTAGTGAGGTGATGCAGAGGGGAATTTTGAGCCGAGACAGAAAATGCAGCTTCTAAAACCAAAGGGGAGCCTGGGGGGGACAACGAGGACAGCGAGGACCTGGAAGACAGCGATGTCACGGATTTGGGAGGCTCACTCAGTTTGGGATGGTCTGCAGCTGAAGGAGAGTCACTGTAACCCAGTCTCCCATGGGAGCTGACCACTTCATTTTCATGAATAGTAGTGATAGGCCCCGAAGGAATATAACCACTTTTTTCTTGCAATATGAAGTCAAGTTTATACTGATAGTCCAAGTCTGTTATCTGATCGCCTGGGTTATAGTAGAGATCCGTGGAGCTGAGTGAGTTTAGCGACCCTCTGCTTGATGTGTTCAGAGACCCCCGGCTGGATGCCAGCGATCCCAAACTGCTCCCTGAAGACACAGACAACGTGCTAGCTGAGAGGCTGCAAAGAAGGAACAAAAACGTACACTGATGTTACTAAACTGAACCAGCAGAAACAGTAGGAGCAGAGATAAGACTGACTGGGAGCTGCACCATAACAATTTTTTACACTGAATGCTGCTCAGGGCATTTTTTTAATGCGATCATACGTGGTTTAGCTCAGCATGCCCAACCTGCACACCATCAGTGCACTTTAAACAGCTTATGGCCTGTTCCCAAGGCCCCTTTTCTTCCGGGGAAGGCTGAGCGTTTGACAAACTGGTCTGGCAGTGACAGCAGCTTTCTCAGCTGCTCTGCTCCCTCAAATGACCCTGGTGTGGGTGCTCATGGGGGTCAATGTCACAGCAAAAGAAAGAGCTTATGACAGCAGAAGACTGCTGCCACCTCCAGAGAAATTTATGCGGCCTGCTCTCTGCCGAAGCACATGGGAGAAATGGCAGCTTTCAGAAGCAGAGGACTCACAGCAGAACTACTTTCGCGTCTGTAAGATACTCCACACGCACAGGAAATACATAAGCTTGGCACAGGCCATAACACGCAATCTTTTCCTCTTAATAAGTGAAGACAAGGAACCCTGCCAAGCCAGAGAAACTGCGTGCCACTGCCTTGGCTCAGGAGGACTCTGATGGGGAAAAAACAGCAGGAAAAATAATTCAAGGCAGCCCCTTTTAAAGAAACAAGATTACAAACTACATTAAAAAAGGGTGGTGGTGGTGGATTTTTAGAAGACTAGAAGACTGTTTCTCTAACTGATCACCAATCAAGATGCAATTTACAGGATCTGGCTGAGATGTTTGAAACAGTTAAGCCAACCTAGACTGCCAAAATAGGATGGTATGGCTTATTGTGAGGGGACCTTTAAAAATGCTTAAAAACATTTTTCCTCTTAAAGACCCATTTTGATTTTTAAAGCAGTACCCAAACATTAATGCAGCTGTTTGACTGGTGTATCCCACTGGGATACATAAGGAGTTTGACCAAATTCAGGAAAATAAATATACATATAAACATAATGGACACATGGTTTGGTAGCCCAGAGCGCAGTCCAGAAATGGGAAAAACTCTTCCTCAGGACAATACATGAGCTGTTAAATATTAGAATTCCCATCAGAGCAGTGAGTTTGAGTTCACAATTGCTGTAACTGATTACTACTTTGTTATCACTATGAATTTCATGAACCCAGAGTCATATTTTGAAACAATGACTGAGGAAAATATATCCTGCTGAGAGTACTTCTCTGTCTACAGAAGGCACAAGTCAGTGTTGAAGAATAAAATCAGAACCAACTATTCACACAAGTATTTACATGTACACATGTATGCACTGAGCCTCTCCGGTTATTATGCAGATCAAAGGCTGCACTTCTCATTTTACACAGATGCCTGAGAAACAATTTTGTCTCCTCAGTGACAGCATTTTGGAGATCTGACCAATTAGAGAATTCACAATTTGTTTATTTATTTACACTGGAGCAAGAAAATGTATCTCTGCTTAATTATAGAAACAATACCAAAAAAAAAAATCCATCTAATCCGGTCTTGAATATTTACTAAAAATATGAAGGTACACCAGGTTTACACAGAGGCAAAATGCTTGAAGCTATTATACTTGCATTTTCTTACTTAAATATTAAACAAATTTTGTTCAGCCCCCAGCTAAGAGAAAAATCCAAGACTGAAGTTTAGACAACCAAGTCCACCAGACTGTTGCTGAAGCCAGGTTTTACATTATGCAGTACAGCCTCACCTCCTAAGTTGCGAATGCAAATAAGTAGTCAGTTTTGTAGTTTCTTCAAGTTTCTGTACCAACTCTTTTCTTCTCTCCTCCAGTTTCAACCTGGAAACAGAGGTACATGTAAGTAGAGGAAAGCATTACTGAATAGTCACAAGGCTAAAACACCTCACAGGTAAGACAGAAACAAAGTGAAGATCCCTCGTTTTCATCTGGTTGCTGACTACTAAAATCCAAGAGGCTGCGTTAGCTCTCAATCCTGTCATTAAACCCCAACCACTTCAGCAGAGTGACTTTGACTGCAGAATACTAAGCACTGTAAGAAGCCTGCTATGCGTGCAAGTGAGCAGCACGTTGGTACGTTCATACTGCACCAAGCGAAACAAGGACTAACACACAAGCACTGGGAAAACAGCTGCAACTTCAGGAAAATAAGATCTGCACTAATACTAATAAAGCCACGCTACAGATTGGCTTCTCACTTAGTATACTTTCAGGGGAAGAAAACAACAGCACCACAAACAGCAAAAGACACCAATACCACTACTGACGCTGACAATGCGAGAACTTGGGGTAGCACTGCAGGGAGTTTAAAATTAAAGCTCTCCCTCTGATCTCAGAGTCTTCCTCAAGAGATAAAGCACAACAAACAGGCCGGATCCAAACGTAAGGCTCTGAGATGGCGGATCCTATTTAGGAGTCCTTGGTAAAGATTTCTACATTCCCAACTGCTTTTTCATCACATCTGTGCAACATGGCATTGTAATGCTCATTATCGAGGCTCACCTTTATTACAAAGCAGGATTATTACCTCCTGCACTGCCATCCAGCCTAGCTCTACAGCTCCAAATGGTAGAGTTCTCCCACTCCTTTCGGCTGGCTGCTAACAGAAAGGATTCAATAACCTTTACAGTGGCTTTTCCTTTTATAACTCCCTTTTATCACTCCATTTGCAACGCCAAATAAATTGCTTTCCCTCAGTGGATTCAGCTAAAACCCTCCTGTAGTTGTGGATTAGTATATTCTCCTCTAGCCCCTGTTCAGTCAACTGATACATGTAACAAGTTCTTAAGCAACTAATCTGAGGGAGGGCAAAAATTACTCTAAAACGGTTTCAGGTTCATTCTCAGAAACCTTTCCTCTGGCCTTTCTGGCATCTCAAAGACGTGTAAATTAAAATTCAACTGCAGAGAAACACTTCAAAGAACAAAACCAAAAATCAACCATTGCTTTCTTATGCAAAGTGAAGGAAATACTCCAGAGTTCCCAGAATTCGCTCCCCCAGTGCAAGATACCAGTTAAAAGGCATTAAGTCCTCAATTCAACAAAGCATGAAAAGCACTTGCTTACACCCATGCTCATTCAGCGAGCGAATCTGGGTTATGCAAAGGTGAATAAGTTACCCCGAGGTCAGCCAGGGTGTGAACTTCCACTTCACTGCATACGCCGCATGTGCTCCTACACCGCGGTAACGCCTTCATCTGCCAATACCTGCTAGCGCTGGTAAAAGCATAACACGGTATTTCATTCTCTGCTCATGCACACAGGTTTCCCAACCAAGAATTAAGCTCAACTAGGGCATCAGACATTCCTTCCCAGCACATTTTACTACATAGTGCCTTCTGCCTTCTTTTAAAGCACAATCTGTCCTGCTTTTCTCAAGCAACAGTGCTCTTCGTTAACTCTTTTGTGACTTTTCAATACATAAATTCATTATCCCACAACTAATTGAGATTCAAGCTATTTTTTCCCTCCTACATCAAACCACATTCCATACTTTTAAACCTACTTTGTAGCATAGACAGGATCTTTAATATGCCATAGACCATGTAAACACCCAAACCATCAGCAGGGTAAACCCCCCCTGCAACCCTCCTATCTGAATTCATCCAGTGCTCATTGCAGGAGTGATTTGAGATACCTTTCTCCAGTTTTGATCATAGACTGTTAACACTGATGACAGAGGCATAAAATCTTTAACAAGCAAACAAAAACATTAAAACGTTAACATGTACACACTTCACCTTTCAGTGGAAATTCATGTGGACACGTCTGTTTGCGAGACACAAGACTGGGGGGCCAGTACTACAGGCAACAGCACAATCAAGAAGATTAACATGCATCCGTCTAAAGGTCTGTGATTACTTAGAAGATTTTGCCAAGGACTCCAGAAGTAATGGAATCTCTCCCTAACACAAATGCAGAGGAAAGAAAGCAGCGGGCAGTTCTCAGCAGTTCCACAATGCAGCTATTTCTGAGCAGTTGCTGGAAGGCTTCTTCGAGCAGTTAGACTAACCCTGTCTGTTTTTTTGAAGCTGATATGTTACGATTTATACCCTCCTTCTGCAAACTGACTCCAAGTACATCTACTAGTGGCAGTTTCAGCACTCTTCTCCAAAATAACCCAGGGCTACACTGGCAATGTTTGTAAGTCAGAGCAAGTTTTCTGTTTATTCTTCTCCCTTAAAAAAAAAACAACACCAAAAACTTACGAAAGGAAAAACAACTTGTCATATCAAGCTCTTGACACAATCCACAGCTTCTTATGCTGTTGCTTTATTATCAGTATCAGTGAAAGACCAGAAACCTAAGGTATTCATGAAACTTTATGAAAGAAAATAGTAATGCAATGACAGTGCTGTGCTTTGAAGGTGGGGCGGCTCCTCCACTGATAATGGAGAGCACAATCTTCCTCACCTCTAAGGAATAAAATGACGACATTTGATCTGACACAATTAACTGTAATGTTTTTATAGATTCAGGAAAAGCTTCATCATCTGAACGCCTCTACAAAAATGAGGATTTTCTTTACATTCACAGCAGACACACCAGAAACAACCCCCAAAATAGCTTGGTGTGAAAGAACTGACTCGTTCTGAAGTCATCAAGGGAAACAGTTTTAATATGATAAAGAGCTGCAGGTAGAGATTATTGGAGCTTCACTGAAATGGCACAAAAGTAAGCCAGAAAACACTATAAATACTGCCTCAACTAGCAGAGTATGACATGAAATCGTATGGTAACCTCAGAAGACAATTCCACATTTTCAGCTGCAGGATAAAAATCAAAGGAGAATAACTTGAAGAAAATAGAGAGAAAAGAATAACAACTACCTGTGTCACTATCCATGGAAAAACAAAAACAGAACAAAACAAAACAAAAAGCTGCTGTTTCACTTTTACTTGAATGGGAAACAGTTTTTCTTCCCCTTGGTACTCCAAGTTTGGCATCTGGCATGTATGGGAAAAAGGTTATGTGCACAATTTTCTTTGGCACTAAACATTCAAAACCAAAACCAAAGACTAAGTAAAAAGCTAATTATTTACAGCAATAGTCAAGACTTAGCTATTACTTACAACGGCATTATCATCAAAACCTTAGTTTCAAATTTTTTGTCAATGTGATTTTATTATTTACCACTTATTGTCCATTTATTAATGGAAGCCAGATAGCAATGGAGCCATTGTAATTTGGATACTACTAAGACAGACAGGTAATTTCTCCTGTAGAAGCGTAGTTCCAGTAGGACACAACCATTATCCTAAAACACTTTTGGATTCTCAATATGGTGCAGTTTAAAATATTAGGATGTATACAAATACATTTAAAATCCATGCCTAATTCACACACACCTATTTGGAAACAAGAACAAATTTCCTCACTACTCAGCTAAAATTTAGGAGCTGCCTTCTAACGTCAATAATAAGAATTTCACCATTCAGTGAAAACGGAGGACCAGCAGGTGTTTCCTTGCTGCAGGAAGTAGGAAAGTCTTACAATGCTGATTATATTACTTCAATAAGGCATACTGCACTGATAAATAAAGTGACATGTTGTGCTTATTGCATTTTTATGTGTGCTAGAGATTCCCATAAATTTATTTCCACTTACAGTTGATGAAAAGTCCATTTGTGACAGTCACCTTTGATTTTCTCCAACTCTGAATCTGTCTAATACCATTTATCGTGGGAGTTGCTTCAGTTGCCAGTTAGGAAGCAACAAGTTAGGATAGTTTTGCAGCAATCATGCTTCTCCTCTGAACTTTTTTTTTCCTTTCCTTTTTTCTCTTTCAGTTGCATTTTTGCGTGCAATAAAACTCACAATGAAAGGCTTCAGATGTTGCAACAATCAAGATAATCTTTGTAACCTGAGTTCAAATAGTTTGCTGCTATTATCAGACACCAGTGAATGATGTATTGCCCTCCTGCTGGTATGTTGACATTCCTCAGTTATTTAACATCTGTCACAGGCATTTTCATGCTGGTAAGAAATGCAGAGCAACTGATATTGCAGAGCACATACAGGGTGTTCGCATTCTCTCAGAGTACAGAAGACTTCTTTGTGTTTCTGCCCACTGGGCTAATAACAAATTTAATTAAGACCTACATAGAACAGTTACTGAAGGAAAACAGCCCATCAAGGCACAGTTCAGGGTCTGTAATGAGTACAAAGGTTAGACTGCAGGAAGAGGCATTTAATACCAGCAGAAACAACCCCTTACCTTTCAGCAAGTGCTTGACTGGGTGTGCTCTTTACAGAATGCAGCTCCTCTTCAAGCCTCTTCCTTTCTGCTTCTAGCTGCTCTAGCTCATCTTGAGTACGTTTGCGTGGTGTAATAAACTGGAGTTCCTTCAAAAGCTCTTCTTTTTCATTGATTAGCATCAGTTTTTCCTTTTCCACATCCAGTGCCCCAGGCCAGGCCTCACTATCTAGCTTAGACAGTTCGATCTTTAAGTTAGCCATGCTAAAATAAAACATAACAGATTTGTCTGAGCCCAGCACAGCACACGATTCCGAGGAAAGACAGAAGTGATACAATATTTTGAAAGGTATAAGTATATAATTACTTTTTCTACTTTCTCCTTTTCTTACTTAACATACTTTTAATTACATTTACTTCACAAGAAAGCAGACTTTGCCAGAGAAGCAAGCCACCTATCCAGGCCAACAGGCTGTGTAGTCCTCTCTGTCCTAAATACCTCAGAAGAATGTACTTCTGAGAAAGAAAAAAATTAACGCCAAACCTTGGAACTATGGTGCCCTTTCCAAAGTTACCTGCTTCATATATGGAAGAATGCTAAAATGGACAGTAATATGCATATGCATTAAAAGTGAGTTCCTCCTGAGTTGAATTAAAAGTCTCGACATTAATAAAAGCTTTACTGAAAAAGCTTTACTTTGCTTTACTCATCTAGGAGTATGGTCTATTTCTCCAAGCTGCTGCAGACTGATTGCTTCTCAAACAGCGAGGACCGCTGTTAAAGAACACACACAATATCAAGGTGCTCACTTCAGCAGCAGATACGCATGCAAATCTTAGAAGGCAAAAGCATTGTTCTTCTGTGTGATGGAAAAGAAAAGGTAACATGACAGTAGACACCTGAAGGAAAAGTATCTGCTTGGAAGTTTGTGCAACTGCTATTCCATTGTAGATGTCTGATCACAGAGTTAGGAGCCCCAAGATTTGGGGTAGCAAAGGAAGTTCCCTACATTATTATTGTACGATGGCTCAGTTCTGATCGAGAAAGGTTATTGCCAGTATTCAGTCTCCAGAACCGCTCTGCCATTGGGCTCAGCAGCATAGCACAAAAGCGCAGGTTTTGCAATAAAGACTCATTGTCCACTGGAAACCATATAAAGTATAAAAATTCCCATTATAGGTGCCACATATCTAGCCAGATGGTAACTTCTAATCACTTCCAGCCTTAGCTATGCCTGAAATAACTGCATAGAGAGTTATGGGAAGCTCTGAACTACGTAATGGCTCTGAGCCTTCCACACCGCTTTACTGCAGGCTGGGAAAAGGCAGAGAAAGGAAAAGTCAAAATAGAAAGATATTCCCTGACAATCTAGGGCAAGAGGAATTTCTCTGTTGCTTTTATTTATAACTATCACAGTTAAATACACCTAAGTTAGCTCACAAACTGACCCAAGTCTGTGCAACTTCAGTGTTAACAGGCACTGCCTAAGGTAATGACCCATCCCATGTTGCATCATCACACACACACAATTTGGTTTGTGTCATATTTCTGTAGTCCCGACATATTTCTAGGAAAACGCTTTTCATCCTTCCAGTCTGTTTTCTGTCATTTACAAAACTAATGATATCATGCTTATTTTGCACCTCAACTATTAATTTTACAGTACATTAAGGCTTTTATTTATGGTCAAAGCTAAGAATAGTTAATATTAAATCTAACTATCCTGTTGCTCATACTAGAAGCTTAAGGGGAACCTCCCCTTTCTTTTTCCATGGGTAAAATTTATCTCATCTGCACCTCAATGAAAAAACAACAGCTTAAAAAATATTAATAAAAAATACACCCACCAAAGTGCTGCAAGAACAAGATTGAGCATTTTCACAAAACACCAATGCAAAACAAACAGAAATACCATCAGCAGTGTTACCATAACCAAATGGCAGGATGAAATGAAATGAAGCATTTCAACATATTTTGCAGCTATGGATACAATTTAACAGTCCTTTAGAGGAGCTGTATGCAGACGGAAAACAACTGAATCATTTCAGATGGCTAACAAGGTGTTAAGATTTCAATCTCCAGGTCACTAGCTCCTGCTAACCCTGCTCTGTAGCTAACCTTGTTCTAAGTAGCTGCTATTGACAGCTGCTTGATGGCTAGCGGAATGGGATGCGGGTCTCCCAACAGTTCTTTTGCTCCCTCTGCTACAGATAACCCTCTGCTATCCTGATACCCTTCTCCACAGACAACATTCCACCTCTTCAAAACGCTGCTGGCTAAACAGCATAAAATATGCAACATACAAAATTATCTGATAACTTTGGAAAGAATTTTTTTAAGTAAACAACTTCACTCACAAGATCTTCTCTCTCTTTTTAAACACAAAGCAACTAAGAATTTGCACATTTAATATTTCAGAAAAGATGGTCAATATTCATTAACTTCCAGTGATGATTACAATGGGCATAATAATTAGGGGGAATGTAATTAGATACTGCATTTTAGTACATTTCTTCATTAGTCTGAGATATGTACACTTTATTAAGTTTACCCTACTATCACTGATAAAACCATTCCAACAGTGTCTTCAAGTAATCTGTCTTATTTAAAGTGGAAAGGAATATCCATTATTTGGAAGTTCTCAGACAAAACTGAATAAAAACACCATTTAAAAGGTATTTTAAGCTTGAAACACACTGATGTTGCACAGAACAAATACTTAGTTATGTAAAGATTAAGTACTTGAGCTACTGCAATTTTGACCCACATTCTTGGCTAATTTATGAGAAAGTAAGGTCCTGTGCTGCAGTAGTCCATACCCCAAACACTGTGCTTTTTTATTAGCTAGAAGCAATACACCAATTTACTGCCAGGGTACCTTCTTGTTCCTACAAATGAGATATAGAACACAATGGTGGGACTTCCTTGTAACAAGACATAGACAAAAGAGAGGATGATCTGGTTTTGGATGAAAGAAGTTGACAGAAAATGCCATCTACATGCACCTGAAACACCATCTGACAATTAATACTATGTACACAATGATTTTGAGGCAAAATCACCCAAGTTCAATACTGAAGAAACACAGACACAGCCACAGCACTCTTTGTTGACTGCACTGATTATATAATAACTTTTTATGATCCCTAGTGAGGCTATAAAGGGTTACTGTTGTTTCCAGCAAGGATCGTAGCTACTAACATATATGAAGACGACATATATTTGGAATTAGACAGGAAAACATCAGTTGTGCTGCCTCCTGCCTTTAAAACATATAAATACAAAGTAAAGGCTTACAATTTCTCTTCCTGGTTTTCTAATTGAGCATACCACAGTATTCCAAATGAGTTAATAATTAGGTCACAGCGTAAACGGAGTTCTCATCACAATTTTCATCTGTGGAAAAGTGCTAATTTTTATTTTATTGTCTTGCTTTGTTTTTTAACATAGAGTAGGAACCTTGGGTGTGAGACTTCTATTTTTGTTAAAGTACATAACAAAAGCTGTATGGTTTCTGAATAGCTGATACTTAATTTTGTGGAAAATATTAGAAAATAATACAACACAATTAATACATTAATAAATAAAAACATATCCATGATTTATTTTTTAAAATAAAATAAATCTTGCCCCAATATTATGCAGCACTACTCCTCTGGCGTACCAGGAGGCATGTCACTCTAACCCAGAATGTTCTGCTTGCTGATGACCATTCTTTCAGTGCTGTGGCAATCCATCAAAATGACACCGCTTTCAAGAGCAACCACTGCAGAACTTTATTTGAAAAGCATTTCACATTCAGCAGTGGGACAGTTCCTGATTTCTTCTCTCCTCAGGTTAAACTCATTAAAAAAATAACCCCACAGTGATAACAAGTATTTAAATTATTCAAAATCTCAGGGAAAAAGAGATAATTAAGCCTACCAAACCTGCACTGACAATCTGAAGCAACTCTAAAACCGAAGAACCTTCAATGGCACAGTGAACTGAAATGATGACCCCTAAGAAGGATTTACACGGACATAAATAGACTAGCAACCCCTGTCAGTGGAACGCCATTTAACTCTATTCCCTTAGTCCTGGATCTGCGGTTAACTTGTCACTGTCTGCATTTTATTTCTTAACATATGTAACTTAGCATTAAATGTAAAAACTACTGCTCAACAGCACTAAAGGCTCCTGAAAGCCCGCTTTGCATTCTGGAGAAAAAGAAACATTTTACAGTAATGCCTACGGTGTTTCCAGAGAGGTGTCCACTAGATGTCACTGTGAGCACAATGTTAGTACTGGAGAGGTCGGAAACCTCCCAGCTCGAGACTGTAATTTAACAAAGCAACTAACCCCATTACCTTCTTTTTGCCTCCTCATACTGAAGACTTAATCTGACCTTTTCTGCTAAATTTGATCTACTTCTTGCTCCAACCTGTTGAGAAAAAAATATTAGCCTTATTACTGTGTAAAACTGTAAAATGAATCAACAACACCAAACAAATGCACAGGGTAGAAAAATTACCACTTAGAAAATAAAACCACACCCGCCTTCAGCTACACGCTTGCTGCTATATACACGGTTAGGAATATACTCAGATATACAACAGTGCTGTTTTCTTCTCATACAGTTCATCTGCTATTAACTTCTGTACTACCTACCATATTCTATCAGAGTACATCAAGTGCATTTTCAAACAAGTCTTGCATTGATTGCACCCAAAATTTTGAACTTTGAACTCCACTGAACTCAAAATTTAGGGTTAAGTCAGTACATCTTAAAGGAAGACTTCAAAAATTTGCTGCGAAACATAGACAAGTGTAGTTCTTTGTTTGGCAAGCCTAGTGCTATCTCTTCCTTACAAATCTAGCCCACGGAAGTTCAAAGAAGGTGCCAAAATTAAGCACAGCTTTCTGTCACTGTAAATATACTGTCAGTGAAACAGAGAAATTATTAATGAATCATTAAAGAGGTAGTTCCATTAACAGCGTTTCAGCTGTGTGAAATGAAATTGCACAGTTAAATTCTGAGATCTTGTTTCTGAAAATTAAAAACATCTTCAGATCAAAGCAAGTCTGTAAGGTGCAACATAACCATACAGACAGATCCACAAAACACTACCTACTTACGCTGAACTTCACTGTACTGGAACTGTTTGATTAAATCAGATGCCAGATAAATGCTTCATGCCAAATGTAAAAACTTCATCTGAATCCTGATTTGAAATTTAAGGGGAAAATCAGTTAACTAAGGAATTTTCTCTTTAAACATGCATATATATACACCTATCAGCAACAGTAAACAGACATTTGAAACAGCCAGTTCCATTAACCACAGCATTCTGATTTAATTTCTCTTTACATTTGACCAAATGAAAAAAGCTCACCTCACCAGAAATGTCAGTCTGAGACCCTGTATCCAATGTTTGTCTAGAAAAACACAGCTGGGAGTTTACAGAGCTCGAACTCAAGTCTGGTTCAGATGTCCCAATGGTCTGGTCAAGACTGAATTTCTCTCTCAGCTTTGCAAGACTCTGTTCAGGAAACAGAGAATGAGGTGGTGTTAAAGTGCCTTTGTACTTTACAGCATTTGTACCAGTTTCTCTTCAAAAGATGTTTACCTAAAAGATTCCAGTATAAATTTTCTAGTTTTCATTCCTCACATTAAGCAAACTAGCCTTCTAACCAAGCAGTTCATAGATGATACTAAGTATGACCACGCCATTCTCGTTCTCTCTCTCTTCCTCTCTCTCCCCCCCTTTTATCAAACAATTAAATAACTGGATGATTAAAAAAAGAAAAGGTATGGTTTCAGAAATTGATATAGTGCAATTTAGATTTGTAAGACCTTCACCGCTTACACATCTAAACATGTATCTCAAGTTTTGTCCATTTAATATTTTAAATTGTTTAGAAGTAACATGCATTGCAGCTTACCTACAAATTCAGATATCTATATTCTCTGACTGCCATAGTGTGACTTTTTGAATTAAGAAAGTCACAGGCTTCAGTTTCTGCATCTGAAAAGTGATTTTAATGCTACTTTCACTCACAGTTTTGAGCATCCCTTGAAAAAGTCTAACATGTATTTAGCATCATTAAAGCTCCTTACAATAAAATAAATCCACATAAAACTTATGTCAACCCTATGAAATACCTTCATTAAATCTTGTTTTTCTCTCTCCCCTGAACTTATTGCCTTTCTGATAGATTTCAGTTCACTCAGGATGGCTTTGGCCTCACACAGTTCATACCCACTCTGGCCTCCAGACATTTTTTGGTCAATTCTGTGGAAAAAAAAGAGTATTAATACTGAATGCAGCAAATAACACCTCTGCTGTTTTGTTTCTGACAAGCATAGTTAGAGAATAGAAGGGAAGGAGAGACTATTTCCTTCAACAGACATGTAAAGAGAAAAAAGGACACTGAAGTCTGCATTAAAATACTATTTAATGCTTGGCAAAAGCGTCAAGGTGTCTAACACACACACAATGGATGGGTTTTGCTGACACGGGAAATTTTATGGAAAAACCTAATGTTGGCATTAAAACCACCTTAGCTAAACTATCGGGGCCTTACCAAAAGCAGAGACTCCACATTTTTCAGTTGATCCAGTCTTAAAGACATGTGAGGCACAGAGCAAGCACTATCTGAAATAATACTCCTAACATGCTACCAGAATTATAGCGTATTGCTGACAACACAATCAAAAATCCCATCCCCACCCTAACTCTCTGCAGCAGAGAAGCAACTTTGGGGTACAACTTTAATAATATTAACTGTGCGTGAGCCTTACAGAAGCAGAATTTATTATGAGCAGTATTCCTCTACCCAGACCCACAATGTGACATCCAACAGACAAACAAGCTTCTTGGTACTCGTGACCTTTGCAGAGAAGACATTTAACCATATTCTTGTCTCAGCTTCCATCTTGTTTACTCTAATCCTAGGCATTAAGCACCTAGAATAGCTGTTCTGCTCCCCCAGTCACCAGGCTCTCTTTACTCACAAAATATTTGGATAATAAATATCATGTCATAAACCAGACGATTTACTAAATACCTGGAATATCAATATTAAAAAAAAAAAAAAGAAAAAAAAAACCTTAAAATTCTGAGTTCCCAAACTCAGAGAAAAAAAAAAGAAGCTATTTTATTTCAGTCTTGACTTAAAAGTATAGTTTGTAAACACATTTCTCCAACCTCTAGTTTAACTGAATATTTCATAGCATCATATAAATGATTGCAGCTGTGCTTTGCAAAATTAAAAACAACAGGCATCTTCACAAAAGTCGAGCATCTAGTAGAGAATACATTTTTATAGTGCAATTGGTTTCCTTTTTTTTTTTTTATCATCACCCATCATCTTTGCTACAAGACATTAACCTTGTGAGTGAAGACTGATCAAATGCTTTAGTGATCAGAAGTGATCTTGAGCATCCCCTGCAAGAACACAAAACCTGTAACAAAGTATTCTGTTTTTCTTCTAATTTTATGCACAAAGGTATCAAGGTTCTAAAGCAGTCATTAAAGATGTGACAGTATCTTTTTTCCTTTCTCCATGTTTCAGTTTTTATGCAAATTAGAACAGCCTTTTTATTTTTTTTTTAAAGAAAATTTGATTAAAAAAACACGACTCAACACTCAGATTCCCATTCAAGAATATATTTGTTTCAACTTGAAAGATCCTCAAACGCTTTCATAGGTATGCACACACTTCACAGACTTATTCTCTGCAAGCACCTCATTTCTGGTAACTCATCAGGTTGCTAAAGTCAAAGAGATAGAGGATATGCCAACAATTACAGCCATGAATGAACAGCTGGGTAATACACCACATGCTGCCTAGTAATACAACGTGTCACTTTCAAATTGCAACTACTTTATTCTGTATATAATTAAGATGGACAAGAAGGATCTCTGACATATACAATATTCCATCTTCCTGTTTCAAATTAATGGGATTAGTACTGTTCAAAAGTGGCTGACTGAATTTTTAAAACAAATGTCCATTGTATTTCTGTGGAATGCTGTTGACAGTTTCTGAAACATGCTTTGGATTCCTATCAAAATGGCTTGTGAGCAAGCTGCCTCAAAACAATACTTCATTGTTGAATTAATATAATAAAACCAGCATGATTGGCTAACCTTTAATCTTGGGACAGCAGCATGAGTTCTTATTACCTTAAACTTTAGAATCAGTATGTCTGTCTTTTCTAAACTCTGCTTCAAATGAAATCTAATTTATTAATCTATTTATTAAATTCAATTATCTTTTTCTCCTCTCCACTCCAGTCTTTATATACTTAAATAACAACAAATGTTACATTTCTGTTTTAGTCAAAAGGAAAGAGGGTAGGGATTTGATTGGTATCCTCCTAAGGTGCCAAGGGTTTTCAGTTCCTAATCAACTTCAAACTCTTCATACTAAAAAAAATAAATAATTTGCTCCATTTGGACAAGTCTGTAATTACAATAGCACTGATGGAGCAACATTTGTTTTCACCATTTTTCTTGGCCATTCCTGGGACCAGAATTTCTTTCTCCCAGTTCAAAAAAAAAAAAAAAAAAAAAGAAACCAAAAAACCTACTGTGCAAAACTGATCTATTAAAATACACAGGAAACAACCTACAACATGCTCTGGTTAGAAGTGAGAAATTAACCCCAGTCACTCAGCTCCAAATAAAGATACTCTGTCATCCTGGGCAAATCACTTCTCTGTTTTAGCACTCTATCAGCAAGATAGAAGTATACTTCCCTTCTCCTACATTTTGTCCATCTTCCCTATATACTCCGCAAGCTCTCCAGAATAAAGGTTATTACTTATATGACATTACACTACCATACACAGGAGGTCCTGAGGAAAAGGGTAAAAGTATCCAGACAGTATTACATTAACAATGAAACATTGCTTCTGCTACTGGAACTAGTGTACCAAGAGCACACAGCTCAGCATTTTACTGTATTAATGTATGAGTACATACCACAATACAGATAATGACTAGCATTAATAATTCTTTGTTCATGTTAGTTAAGAAAACATACTTGTTAGTAAAGTTTCCTCTGCAGCGAGTAATGTCCCACAGTGAACCACCATGTTCTCTGTGGTGATAGTTTTTTGAGTTATGTTTAATACTTTATGGCCCAACTTTGTAAGTCAAGAGCAGCTGGGACTGTTCTGACTGGGAAGAAATAATAATAAAAAAAATCAGTTCCTAATAGTCCAACTGGTTAAATACCCAGAATGTTCACCCAGTTCAGCATCAGCCCTTTGGAGCCCAGGCATCCCAGCAACTGGAACAAAGAAAGTCAGGTCTCTAATCCTCAAATTGTGACTCACTTCAAACCCTGCACAATTGTGGCACCATTTATACCTCTGAGATCTGCACCCTCCTCTCTCTTGAGCTGAGATTTGGGGAAGGAGGAAAGACAGACCTAATTACTTTGTGTGTATGTGTGTGTGTGACCTTCTTTCTGCTTCTTTGCAACACAAGCTCCTTCGTGAAAAAAATAGAAGGGGGAAGAGATTTCTCACGTTAACACTTGCATAATAGCTTTGCTATTTCTACTGATTTCCTGTTTCCTAACTGCAACAAAAAGAGTTGTTATATTCTCATTTTTCCACCAATAATTATCTCATATAAGATGTATTCAATTCCACAACAAAAAAGATCAGATGACTGAATTAAGTCAATTTCAACTATTTCATTACTCACTGTTGCAGCGTTTCAAAGCCCTGTTCCTTGTACAGCAGCTCTTGCTTCATCTGAGAGAGTTCCCTCTTCAGCTTCTTAACCTTGTGTTAAATCAAAGCAAGACTTAGAAAATTCCTCTTGTTAAATGGCATAACACATGGCTTTGAAAAATTAATGTATTCTCTACATCGGATGAGAAAAAAAGAGAGTAAATTGCTCTACTGACACACATTAAAAACAAAAGGATCTGCTCTCTTCCTTATGTCTATGGGCAACATGCTTTAGTATTAAAGGGACACAAGCAGATTAAATCACATTCCTTATTTGTATTGATACCACACTGCGTTATTAAACCTGAGAGAACTTTAACAAGTAATTTACTTCTCACTTGTTAAGCATGCATTCCAACTGTTCTACAGGGACATTCCTGTTTATTTTTAAGCTTATTATATTTTCGCTTTTTCATTCCAGGAAGCTCTCAAGTCATTTGCACAGTAAAAGACAAAGTGTGGACTCCCCTTTTTTTTCTGTGAGTTTCCCTTTCTTAGAAAGCTTTACAAACATCGGATCCCTATGAATAAAATTCACATTCATTTAATTCCAAAACAACGTTAACTAAGCACATTTGGATCACAAATATATGCATCTATTCAATAGATGTGTCTTTGGCAAAACCTTCCATGCTTTCTCTAAATTTGCATGCTCAATTGTTTTTTAACCCCAATATTGCTCTTTCAGAGGCTAGCAGGTGAGTACACTACAAAATATTTACGAACCAGGATTATATTAAAAGTTAAATGGAGGGTTGTTTTTTGTTTGTTTGTTAATGTCACCCTTCCCAAACACACTAAAACAAAGTTTCTGGACTACCCATAAAACAGCGTACTTCTAACACAAATTAAAACTCATCCTCAGCACACACAGAGACAGAAATGTGTACATGAAATGTGGACTCCCAAATTTTGGTATTTATACACCTACATCTGCCTCATTTGCACTCCACATACTAGCCAGATGTTTATTTTTTTAAAAACTCTCCAATCAGTAAGGTGAAAAAAGGAAAAGCCTGCTAGAAGTCCTCTGCTCTCACTATCACTGTGAAACTCTTGCTTGTTTTCATATAGGTCTTCAGATACTCAACTGCATTTTGAAAAACAGACTGTATTAAAATAAATAATTTTGACCACTTTAATAATTTCAAAATTATGTCTCCAAGACTGTTTGCAAGCATTTCCTTTTAGATTTTCTACTTCGTGCTATTCTTCAAATCAAAAAATGTGACCAAAAGCATGAGAAGCAGCTGCTGTAGCTTTCCAAGAGACTTAAAATGCTTCCTATGTCTAAAATAATCAGTGATTTGGGTGTTTATACACATGGGTTTGTAAATGACACTTCGGCATTCAAGTTTGTATCTTCTGGCTAATGAATTTTCTTTGACAGAAATAAAATGCTTACAATCTCCATTTTCTCCAAAGCAAATCTGCTACTAGATTATTAGGGGTTCCATTCAGACTTTTAGAAACTATCACTAGTTGCTTTAATTGACAGAAAACTGTTTTTATTTTCACTATACTGAATATTTAGTATAATAAATTGGCAATGCCCCTAACTAACTACATATTCAGCTCTCTTCAACTATTTCTTCTCTGACTAGCATGACGCTTTCCTGCAGTTAGGCAGAACAGAGAACTAAGCGAGAATATTAAACTGCAAGAATAATTTCTCTCAAGAGTTTCAGTCAGGTTCATAGAAAACAAACATACCACCACTGGGTTTCAGGTAAAGTAATGTATAGAATATGAAAAAAAGCCCCAACTTTTCCAAGAAATGAAGAATGACTGAACTTTTTTTTTTTTTTTAAATCTGAAATGTGAATTTGTAGTAATTGCAGAAGGCACACTCGCTTTCAACTGGATCTCTCAGAAGCCCTTCCATTTTTCTCAAGATCATCTTTTGAGTGTCCTCTTCTGCAATTCATCATCATTTCATTATCAAGAAATGTGAGTTAGGTATGTTATCATAGAAGGACGTGACCTACATGATAATAGACTCTGTGTTTACTGCACTGTAGTCGCATTAAACTATACTTGTGCTCCTCGCCTTCTCCTTCATAACTTTTATATAATCCCCTCTTTTTTACAACTCTTCACGTGTTTTATCCTTCACCCCCTTCCTACTGCTTCTGCACATCTTCCCAAGGCACCTGGCAGGCCTCTTGCTTCCTCCTCCTAACTGTATCTTCAATCGGGCTTCTGTGCTAACCCATTCTACCCCCAGCACTCAAGCTTAATGGAACAACAAAAATCTTGTTATTTCATAAAGGTTCAGCCCCTACTTGCTGCATATGCATAAAACAGACTTTGATCACACATCAAATTTTTGCCCCTGCTCTCATATTTCTGTCATGTGTTCTCCGTGACATATTGTGCACTAGGCAGTTCACGTAACCAAAAGGTTCCGTGTGCATATATTAAGCCCAGCTAACAAGGAAAAGGCCAAAAGCCACTTCAGAACTTCCTCGAATGCTGAGTTTCCCCCCCTCCAGCCACCATTAACCTGACGATGCCAGTAAGCCTCAGCCAGTGTGAGAGAGAGAAACAGGTTTAGTACATCTGACCTAATGGTTCACTAAACAATGTGCAAATTCTAACTAGCTGGCTCGCAGCTCGCTAATGACTAACTTTGTTTCCCATTAAGTCCATGCATGCATGTACTGCAGAATGCCAAAAGGCTGAATATTAGCAAAGCATCCTCAAACATTCAAAGAAAGGTAAACTATGATATAATACAGTCATACCTCTCTTGCCATCTTCCTTGAAAACCACTTTCCAGCCCTAGCATCGCAGGGCTCCACTTTTTGTTATCTCAACGATTTTCATATCCAGTGGGTTTGGATGACAGCACACTTTATGCTGATACAGATATTCTTGGACTGCACCCTTCTAAACTCTGCAGACAAGATTCAGGTCACCTATTTTAGGCACATACGCAACTTGGACTTTGCAACGCCATTAAACCTTGTGTTGAGAACCAGCAGGACGCTAGGTTTTCATTGACTCCAACAAGCAATGAAGAGAGGGAGGCACCTCCAAAAACTTAACTCCTGTGATTAGCACATTAGCCTCTCACCAGTGAATGGACAATTTGTAGAACTGTAGCCAAGAGGTGATTCAGTGTTTGTGCATTCCAAGTTGGGAGCTGACCAGAGTACAGTAACAGGAAAAACTGAGCATAGGACCACGTTTGAATATTCTCCTCTGACTCTTAGGTGACTATATTTACTTTTGGTCATGTGTTTTGTTCTTCAACACCACCATTAATTTCCCAAATATACCAGTGATCCCTTGCCAACAGGGAACCTCTTTTACTGCTGTGCTGGCTTTAGAAAGAAGCTCTGCCCTTGTCTTTTCAATCTTGTTCTTGGCCAGGGTCCTTATTGTCATAGATTCTCCCTCTGAAGCTTCAAATTTTTTTCTCCAACATTCTCACTGCTGAAGTGGGTTTTCTCACTAACAACTTTCCCTTCTGTTTAAAAAATAAGGGACTACAAACTGGTATTTCTAAGGAAGGGCAGCCTGTACAAGCAGTCAGGAGGGCAACATCTGGACACCAGTTTTACAGTGTACTCCATCTTTCATTTATATCATTTTTAAATTTTAATGAGCTATTCCATATTCCACAATTCCATTTAAACATGAATTGTTTAGACTCCTAATTATAACTCATTACTCTCAGCAAAGTCTCTGAGGCTTCTGCGAGTGCTGCTCTGTGCAGAAGCCAGGAGGGGGCAATGGAGGAGCTGAGTAACTGGCATCGCTTGTGCTGTCTCTGCTCATGCAGACTCTGTATCCCAGCCCTTATTCAAGGACTGTGCTGTGAGGTGCTGTTTTTTCATCCCGCATGGTTTGATCTGATTTTTTTTCATTACTAACTACAGGAAGTCCAGGTTATCCATTGAGCACTATACGCCACAGCTTAAATAAATGAACTCCCTATATGGATTTTAAATGTCTTCCACACCATTTCCTCCTCATTCAAGATGAATTCACTAGAGACTAACCTGTGAATGAAAGTTCTTTGTATGGAGTCTGTTACTGACTATACTGAAAGGAGTTGACCAAATAATGTTTTTGCTTGTTAGCAATTTCAAAAAGTGAATAACTTTCAATCTTGACCGAAAATGTTCTATTTTGACAAATCAAAGCAAAGTTTTACACCATTACTGGCAAGTTTTTAAACCAACAGAAATTTGTGAGGCAGTTCATGTAGCTAATGGTCCATTTCTCACAGAAGAAAGATTGCATAAAAAGTCACCTAGCTGCACCTCATCTTTGCCTACTACTTTATTTTCACCTAATTATTTTTATTCTTCCTTTTAAAAGCAGGAGCATAGAAGTGAAAATAGACCTCCGATTTATTTAAACCCACATCTTGTTAGAATATCTGTCAAAGTTTCACCAAAGTGTGTTCTCTAGAAGTAGCTGAGACAGCTTTAAAAATTCACTTAAAATTCATTAAAAACCCTTGAATGATATTTAATGACAATATCAGGAGGTTTCACTATCGGGGTACAACATACCTCTGCTAGTTCAAACTTTGCATTCTACAGTCAGGAAGTTTGCATACAGAATACAAATGAATATGAATTGAGAACTCTCACCCTTAATCTTGTAGTGGAGATTTCAGCCTTCAGAATGTCAGGGTCATACTTCATGCTTGATGAGGAGCCTGAGAACACTTTTTCAAAAGACAAAAAAGGACAAATATTTAAGTACTTTTAGATCACTAATTACTCCCTTCCTTGACAAAACCCCATTGACCTAAAACTATAAAGTACAGAAAAACATGAAATACTTTACAAATATATGTCCTTTTACAGAACAGTCAGCATTGCAGCATGGCAATAATTAATGAACAATCAAAATTTCCCTCTTTCTTTCCTCTATCACTATTTTGTATCTCCCCTCCTTCATTCTATTGCAGAATCCAAAAGTAGCATCTCATTTTCCCTGGCTTTCTAGCCCTTGCTTTCTGTTCCTGTTCTTCCAGCTGAGACATCTCAAAATCATGCAATCACCTCTTCCTGGAAGGCATAGCTTCTAAGGAGGTTTTTGGAAAGCAAAAGATTTAATTCAGAAGTCTCAGAGGTCTGCTGCTCAGTTCTTCCCAAGCTGCACATGTTACTTTTATCACACCATCCATTTCTAAGAGAGATATTTAGCCAACAAACCAAATACAGGCTTCTGAAAGCACTTCACCATACACTAATTCCTCGTCCAATACTGTAATACGTATCTCTGCTTCACACCTTATCACTTCATACGTGCTGCAAGATTATTGCATGAAGCAGCAACAAATTCTCTTTTTGGTCTACTGCAGGTACCTGCCAACATAGTAGGGTCATTTCAGTAGGCAGCCACGAAATGCAGGGGATCCTATTTACTTTGAACCTAGATTTGGCAGAATTTTATTCTGACAAACAGCGTGACAAAACAGAGTTCAGAGCCAACTACTCTAAACCATGGCTCAAAGGAGTTCAATTGTATTGGACAGAAGAGAGCTCTTTCCAGCAGAATACCTTTATATTTAAAAAAAAAAAAAAGGGAGGGATGCTACCTCTTAAAAAAAGCCAAAGTACAAGGTGTTCATAGCAAACCTTGAAAACTCATCCTAAAGCGAAACATGATCTCCTGCAGGGCACAGATCAAAGAGGTTACATTGTATTTTCTACTGTACTTACAGCTTGTACGAGAGCTTGATTTTTCTTTGTAGGCATCGTTCAACCGTACATACTCATCCAGTGCAAGTGCTAGCCTCTGTTCCTTCACCTGGTACAGCTCTTTCTGAGTACTGAGAGCATCCTGGGCTACCATAAGATAATCCTTTAACATTCTCTCTTGCTCTTGCCTCCATTGTTTCCTGGGATCTTCTATTTGTGTTGTTTCTTTATGGGAGGAAAAAGAAAGAATTTAAAGGTACTTCTGCTGAAATGTGGTCACAACCGAATTGTTTCTTTGCTTGCAATCCACAGTTTTGGAAGTCTAAACCATAGGTTGGCTTTGCTTACTAAGCAGATGCTCGGTTTTATAGAAGTTTCTCTTTGCCACAATAGTGTGCTTCAGAAACAGTACTTCAGTGATAACTTGTAAAACTAGGAATTAGTGCACAATATGTAATGCTATATGTAGATCATTCTTACACCCCCAACACTGAATTAAAATATATGAAAACTTTTCACCCGTATTTTTTGCATCCAAGCATTTGGAAATAACAGGATCAATAAAAAGTCTTCGAATGACACCTTAAAATTAAATGCATTTCTGAAGAAAAAAAAATGAAATTTATTTTTAGCTATTAAAAAAAACCACAACCCCCACTTCATTAATTTTTGCAGCCATCTGTTTTTCATGTTTTATTGTGGTTCTCTCTCTCCTTTTCCTCTATGAAAACAGTCTTTCTGTTTAGCTTTTCCACTGCAACTGAACTGACGATGTAACATAATTTATGGTCAACAGCAAGAGAGGGACAGCATGTCGTTCCACCTGAGACACGTGCCTAAGACGTATGGGACCAAACCACCTTTCTGAAGAGTCTCCTCCTTTCCACTGACTACCCAGGTAATATAACCAAGAAGGCTGGAACAGGCCCTTAAGAAGATTTTACGTGAAACATTTTAACTCAAGTAGCTACACAGAAGTAAGACTTGGGTAGAAAGCACAGAGAAAGCCATCAGACATATGGCAGTGCTATGTATTACAGAAAGTATGTGACTATCAATCTAACCAGGACCAGGTTTTGATTTTTTTTTTTCGTAAACGTGCAAAGAGGAAGAGTTAAGCTGAATGTTCAACCTTATCATTCATATTTCCAGACTTAGCTCAGCACGTTTTGAAGCTGTCCAATGAATAGTCTTCCTTAAAGGCTGTACCAAGTAGAAAAACTGGTGTTCTCGTAAGACGTAGCCATGAAAAGTTTGAAAGCTGAATGCAAGGTGGGCACCACACGGCATTTTCTGTCTAAGTTACATACTATAAATCCATGTGGATCCACATTGACAGAAACATTCAGTACTAAGGTATTTAAGCACAAAGTATTTACTCATTTTTTTTGCAAAAAGCAGGTGAAAAGGTTACTCTCTGGCTTAAGTTTTCTGCCACTTTGATTCCCTAAATTGGTTCACTGTGAGCACCAGGACAGGGTGGGAGGGGGGAATGGGACCGTGTGGCTGAAGACACAGGGGAGAAAAGAACTGCAGCACCCCATTGCCCCAGCCCCTATCTGAACTGCTGTCCTGGGCAGAGGGCATTCACTCAACTACACATTTTCATATCATATCACAGAACGGTTTGGGTTGGAAGGGACCTTAAAGCCCACCCAGTTCCAACCCCCTGCCATGTGCGGGGACACCTCCCACCAGCCCAGGCTGCCCAAAGCCCCATCCAGCCTGGCCTTGATCACCTCCAGGCATGGGGCATCCACAGCTTCTCTGGGCAGCCTGTGCCAGGGCCTCACCGCCCTCTGAGTGAAGAATTTCCTCCTAACCTTTAATCTAAGTCTCCCCTCTTTTAGTTTAAAACTATTCACCCTTGTCCTATCATTATCTATCTGTGTCAAAACTAGCTCTCTGTTTTTTTTATAAGCCCCTTTTAAGTACTGAAAAGACTTTTTGTAACTGCTGATAAGGACAGGTTCTGGTTAATAACAATTTCTCATAACAACTAATTACCAGTTTTTCAAAAGCTCTTCTTGGTGCTAACATCCCATAAACCAGAGACGTGGAAATAAAAGACGCTTCCCACAGAACTAACTCTGTAAAATCCTAAACCAACGATGTCTGTGTAACTCCTGGTGCTCTGACAAACAAACCAATTCACGTACCCCCACCCCATGCTGGTGACCCCCCCACCATTTACAAACACATCATGCTTTTGTGTTTATACATGGGAAGGTATTTCCTAGGTGCACACAGTGGAAGCATGGAGAGTATAAATCACATAACCCAGGCGTGGTGCATAAAGGATTAACATGGAGAAGCTTTATGCACAGTTGGTTTTCCAATAACCCCAACGTGAACATTCTCCAAAAAACTACCTCTAGCTACAGCCGCACACATCCGTGTTTGTAGCCACCTGCTCTTTTCTACAAAGCTATCAGGAGCACAAAGAAGCAAATCAATAGCTTTTCTTTCCTAAACAGTCAACACATGTCCCTATCTGTGGCCACTTAATGCCATTGTGCTTTAAGGCACCTCCACATTCCCGGTTATTTACCCAAGATAAGAAGTGCCTGTTTCCAGAGGTGTCCTTCTTTGTGAAGCGGGATGAAGAGCATGAAGCAGGATTCTCATGGGTCAGTGATCAAATAGGATAAATGCAGTTATGTTGCTTTTTTAGAAGAGTGTAATGATGTGATTGTGTTTTAAGAGTGCAACCAGCAGCCACCGAATAATCTTACAAGATTGGAAGGTCTCATCTTCGAGCGTGTTGTAGGTAATTGCCTTGTAGGTTTTAAGTGAGGATTGCTCGACATGCAGCCCAAAGACCAAATGTAGCCTGCAGAGTCCTAAAATGTGGTCTACAGATGCCCTGTCCTTGTGACTGCAAGAGAAGGACAAAGCTGATCAAGAGCAGATAATTTTTTATTGCTGACAAATACAACCATACATTTTCTTTTTGCCTCTCAAAGCCGCGTGTGCAAAACAAAGCTCTGATGATATGACCTAACTTCTTTTATTCAGACAGTCGTAGATGAACTAGAGGTGACCCTGCCTTTTAAGAAGTGCAGCTTCAGCACACTGAGGTTTGGGTAACTGCCCAGGTAGGCAAATTGGCTGGCCAAACTATGCTCAGCCAAGTCTATCTGTGGGTATTTTATTCCAGAACAAATGCTCAGTCAAGAAAAACATAATCCTGGAAAAGGCAAAGCGTTATTGGGATCATTATCCCAGAACTGATACTGGTGTCAGCTTTCACCACGCAGGGAAGGCTCCAGAGTATTTTTCACTCTATGTCTTCTCAAATATGATGAAGTGGAAACCCCCCCATATTAAATTACCTGTTTGGCAAGATCTTCATATATATATACATGTGTACGTGTAGCAGCATGAACACTTGTTCATTTATAATTTTCAGTCATCTGAACTGTAATCAGCATTTTTACCCCACAGAGGGAAAAAATAAAAACATTGACAGAACTACGGATAATAGTTCTGGTATTGTACTGCTACATTGTGAAAAGTACGTTCATTGAGCACACGTAATTTGAGCACGTGTAAATTTAAAAAAAAAAGGCAGAGTTCTCCTTTCAAAAACAAATATTTATAGTTCTCAAAGCTAAAGCCTCAGAAAAATAAGATTTTTTTGTTTCCTTGAAAGAGAGTGTCTCAAGCACCTGCTGTTAGGGTCATATTTGTACACACAGAATATTATTGGGGCAGTTACATGCATGGTACCGAGGGCACAGCTTGCTGAGTGTTTCAAAGTGAGATGTGAAGCCCTTTATCTTTAAACTACAGAGTGGGATTTAAACCACAAATAAGACCCCAACAGTCTCCTACCCTTATAATTCAACAGCTGATGAAGAACAAACTTTAGAGAGGCCCATTCCTTTTTTAGGGCAGATAGGTGTTTCCACTGGTGACTGCAACAGGACTTAGAACTTTGTCTAGAGCAGATATAAATCATGCAAGAAACTCTACGGTTATATCTGTTCTAGAAAACTCCAGCCGGACTTCCTCCCACCATCAGCAGTGGAGAACAGACAAACCACCTCCCTAGGCATCACCTCTCTCAACCCTTTTGGCATCACCAGATAGTTAAATTCACTAGTTCAGCTGTTTCTTGCAGAGAAAATGAAGATTTAGTGGCCCTCATTTTCTGTGGCATAAACTTTGATATGAACAAAAGGCATCTCCTTAAAATGGATCTTTAAACAACTAAGAGTGGTACATCAGGCTCTGTCGAGAGCAGTGACTGAATTTAGAAAAATATATATCGACTTTCTCAGTCCAATCACGATGCAAAATAATAAACTCTAGTAACAGTATTCATGGGGGGGAGGGCATGTCTAATAGTTACGTTACACATTCCTGACGTAACTTGGCTTTAGCATCATTTGGCAAAGCCATTTGTGAATCAAAATTACTTGATTCTATTAAGAGATCTTGATTTAAAACCAATTAATTTAACTTTAAATAAATTACTGCAAGTACGTAGATAAGTAATTTATGCAAAATTACCAACCAGCAATTTATTTCCTTCCATTTTTAATGATCTGAGCGACTACCCCTGGCTGAGGGGAAGTTCTGGACGGGCGGAACTGCACAAGCAGCAGGATGGCATGCTCCACCCAAGGACGTTCCTGAGCACTGAAGTTATCACAGACCTGCAATGTGGAAGATCGAGCTGCGTTGGCTTTGATCACCCTGCTATTAATGAAATACAATCTTCCTGGCTCACTGCCAGCCAGGTTTGATGCACTTAAGCTGAGTGAAGGATCTGGCCCAAACAATCACTTGGAGCCAAAATGCCAGGACTTACTTTACTGCCCTTGAAGCGAGTTCTAACCAAAGAAATAAACAAAGCTTTTCAAGCTATAATGTTACACTTGCCTCATGTAATTATACATAAGATATATATTATATATAAGACACACAGGATATGCAGGCATGTCTTTTTTTTTTTATTAGATAGTCAGATGTTATGTTTCTGTCTGCTACCCAGACACTCTGCCAAATTTTTACAGTCTACTTCAACAGAAGGAAACTATTACCTTATCAGCAGTAGATCGTATTTCTCTAAAATACATGGAATTAAAATCCCACTAGAAAATCCCACAGGGAAGGGAACGGCTCCCTGACGCCCCACTGCTAGACATGAGAGAATTGGACATTTTACTACAGGATTAACAATATGTGGAAGCAATAGTTTTTCCAGCATCTCCCTTTGCCAAATAAAATAATAGTGTCAATTGGCTCTAGAATGACCCGTACGAAAGCTGTCTTCAGTCCGGCAGGTTGTTTTCAGGCACCACAGTTAAGAGAGCAAGCACTCCGAAAGGGCCCCACCAAAAAAATGCCGGAGATTCTGGACTGCTACTTGAGAAGGACACATGCAGAGCAGGTGGAGACAACGCTGTGGCATTACACTTCTCATCCATTGACAGAGCTCTCATCTGTTTAATCACTTGCCCGTATTACTCCCGTTTATAAGTGTATCAGAATCTCAGAATTCTGGGACAGAATTTGCACTTTTCTGGTGCAGGTTTTCACTTGAAACTAGTTTCAAGATTTCAAGTGAAACTAGCTGACCTTTATAGAAACACAGACCAGAGCCCCAGGACCTGTATGGCAGAGGGGGATGCTAGAGCAGGGGGAGTCTCATCCATCACAGCTGTAGCTGTGATAAAAGCCCCCTTTTTCAGGGGGAGTTTCCACCACGTTGTCTCCATCAATGCTCCACAACGCTGTACATTCACATGTTCTCCTCTGCACAATCTGTGGTGTTCACCCAACCCAGCACAAAGCCCATTTGACACACTAAATCCACCCATATACTCACTCAGCCAAAAATATTATATAAAAAGCAAGTGTATCGTGTGCTGGCAGTTTCTCTGCCTGAAAAGTTAACTGATGAAAAGATAGCTGTTACACTTAGCATTTCTGGTTATCTTGCATCCTAATTACGTGACTACCACCTCCACCCAAACAGATCCCAACTTTAAGAGAACAGCATGGGCCTCGAAAACTCAAACGCAGTAACTGACTACATTCAGGGCTCCTCCATCCCTGGAGTTTCTCCTGAAGTACAGCAGCTGAAGAAAGTGTTCAAACTAAACCCAGTTTGGTCTTTGAATAGTCCCCGCTGCCTCTGCTGTGGTAGCGTTATGTCCTGTTCCACAGAAGTGGTTTGAGAAGGAGGGGACAGCTGGAAAACAGCCCGCAGCCTGCTGAGGGCAAGCCCCTGGAGAACGGCTGCAGCGAAGCCAAACTGGGGGTAGCCGTGGTGAGAGAGAACCGGGATTTCAATGGTATCTCGCACACAACCACCTCACAGTGGCACAGACACAAAACCACCAACAACCCTTTGATATATTACATCAGAAGCGGAAAACGGGTGTCTGATACCAACCATCACAGGGCAATTCAAGCCAGCTTAATGGTGGGTGGTGAAAGCAATTTTATAAACACCATTATGTAACCACCATGGATATGTTTATTCTACGAGAATATCCTGTGTTTCTTGATAAGCAAACTGGCTCTCAAATCTCCATTTTTTTGCCTGCAATCAGACAGAAGTACAGGTGGGAAAAAAGAGTGTAAATATTACTTCATCATACTTCAGCTGG
The DNA here is from genome assembly GCF_040182565.1 of Anser cygnoides. NCBI lineage: Eukaryota > Metazoa > Chordata > Aves > Anseriformes > Anatidae > Anser > Anser cygnoides. Next base: position 58,944,018 of record NC_089876.1, on the reverse strand, counting down.
CATAACAAATATTGCAGGTAACTGAGCTGCAAGCCCTAACCAGCAGCAAGGGAACAAACGCACTAGCGCTGGTTTCAGGGAGCATAACAAAGTGTTCCCGGACTAGCGTAAGGAATGTGCTTCATTGTTTACATACCAGAGGCTTTCTGAAAGACTTTTTTTTTTCTTAGTCCTTTTTCTCTTCACTTCCCCCCTTTCAAAATTCTTAGTATATACTTCGTAGTCAAACTCGAACAATAAGAAAAGCAATTTGAAGCCGCAAATTTGAGGACAAAGTCAAAAATTATTGTATTGTTTCAAACTGATGTATTTGTTCAATAGGTACATAAAATAAAGAGCAGCACATTATAGAGAAGCAGAAGACTGTGCAGCCCAACAAGGTGACATATGCAGTGTCTTTAAAATGATCTAAAACACTGCTGGATACTCAAAGAAAATCACATTCTACCACATTATATAAGATGGAATATGGCTTCTAAAGAGAGACATGAAGGAAAATTAGGTTATTCAGAGGATGCTTTGAACTGAGCTCTCTACAGTTTGTTTCCTGCCATAGAACTCACACAAGAACAATGCTTCCTCCCTTCCAGAAGCCTTATTCACTTTTCCATAAAATTATTCTGTGCTTGAGTTGAGAAATGAGAGAAAATGAGAATGTTTTCCAGCTCTACCGTGCAAGCGTGAGCAGATTTCCAAGAAATATTTATTCAGAGGTTTTTACTAAGAAATACTGAGCAACATGTTATCCTTATGGCACTTTAGTTTCTTCTAGACATTGTGGTAGCATATGCTTATACATCCTAGAGACGAGAGCAGTAGAAACTCTGAGCATTTGTTCTATAGACATTATCTCATAGGTAGGTAGGTAATGTTCTACTGCTATGGCTATCAGAAATATGACATGAGGGGAAAGAAAAAAGAAACAAACAAACAAACAAGAAAACAAAACAAGTATAATCTTTACATAAAAGTCAGCAGCTAAAACCATCTTTAATCCAGAGCCTTCATTGCCTTCTGTAGCCAGCACAGACCAGATTACTCTAATCCCTTCTTATTACATAGGACTCTCTATAGCCGGGGGCAGGGAAGATAGCAACCTATAAATGAGATTTGAGATAAGATGCACTGCTCTTGGGTTTTCACCATGCATCTGCTGACAGTAAGGAGTCTTCACAATTGTTTCCCAAATGCCTGCATGGCACCACTTGCTTAAAAGACAGTGATGTGTCGTGGGAACAAACAGTACACACTTACACAATACACAATCCTACTCTCTCAAGCTAATGCTAATTGCAGACTCATGGTGGGATTTTCAGATTTTTTCCTTGCCCAAGAATATGGTCTGGCAATATGTGTAGACGTACTTCAGTCCCAGGCTGGAGCGGAGAAGTGTCACTCTATCCACAAAGTCCCTGTGACAGATAAACCAGTCACACACACATAAAATGGCATGAAAGCCTCTATGATTACAGCAAGAAAAAGAGCACCTGTAGTTAAAATATTGTTAGAACTGTCAAACAGTGTATGTGAAAGCTAGGCTTTGAAATTTTAAGAAGGAAGGAAACCAAGTGGGGAAATAGGGACCTTCAGTGAATTCTCATCTTGAGCTAAGTAGACGCAAATCCCTGTAACTCCGTGCTTCCTGACCTTTTAGCATCACTCTGACTTAATTTTCTTTTTCTCTGCGGAGGAATCAGTGGCAGAAAACAGCCTCTGGGAAAGAACCAAAATGTGCATTCATGCTTCCAAAGTGGAAAATTAAAACTAAGTAGGGAGGAGCTGCAGAAGCAGAGAAGGTAGATGCTCAACTTCTTCTTTGAAGAAAAGTGCTGGGAGCAGAGGGGTGGAGGGCAGGGAGGAAAAAAAAAAAAAAAAAGTTTTTTTTTTTAAAAAAAAAGGAGATGCAATGAATTGAAATACAACTGGGCTAGGAGTAGCTATTCCTCCCCATCCTTATCTTTTAAATACTGTCACTCAGCTCCTTTCTAATACCTTTGCCACTAACCTACCAACAGCAGAGTACCTGTTTTCTAGGTTAGCTAGATCAACACCATGAGGAAAACAACCTCTTGCCTGGTTATTCCTGAGCCTGAAAATAAATCTGGAAGGAGATGAGTTATTTAGGAACATGTAGGGTGCTGAAAGCATGGCAGAACTTGTCCCAGCCCAGGATTCCCTCAGACTATTCATGTTGAGCCAAAAGTAGAAATCTTTCAGATAAGCCAAGGTCTCACAAAGAGAGAGTGTTTAGAACGACAGGACTTTATTCCCCGAGCTCTGTAAATTCCCAAAACGTACAGGAAACAGGCTTCTTGAGTACCATTAATACTAATAATGGAAATCAACTAGTCACATTACAAAGTAATCTCTCAAGTTTCAAGCATTTAAGAAAACAAATCAGGATTTCAGCACTTCAATCTATTATTATAGTAAGTGCTAATAGTACATTGATATCTCTAGCAATGTTGAGGAAAATAAAATTTCTGTCATAGACTGATACATCCCTGTGCATCTATACTTGCTATCTTTTTCTCTTTTTTGCTTTTGCTTGTCTTTAGATATTGATATCTGTTATTTGGACCCATCCAGAAACAAATGAAACATCACCACAAGGAGACACAGACTCAGTAAAATGAATCTGGAAGTTTACAGCTCAAGCGCAATCTTGATGATCACAAAGATCTGTGCAAGGATTTCAATTATCGCCCTTCCTTCCACCAAAACCACAAACCCACTGAAGTTCATCCATTCAGTCATGATAAAACAAAAGCTAACTTATAGTAATTCCCTTTGACAGTAGGTTGTTTTTTTTTTTGTTTTGTTTTGTTTTTGAGAAACTTCCTAAAATGTGATTCTGAGCATTTTTTATAAAGTAGAACTCTCTACTGAACTGGAAAAGTTGAAAAAACTTTTAACAATTGCTAAACTGTGATGACCACACTTCTAGAACTGAAAAAAAAGAACCCACACAGCAAAAAACCACGACTCTCTCAACTTGCTATCAATTACAGCAACTATTGCTTAACACTGTATTACGTCAACAAAAATCCCAAATCGCTGTCATACTAAATGACACATTTACTAATTGTTCATTTAAGCCCAAAGTAGAAGTTGTTGAAAAAAGCTAGGGTCTTAAAAATATGGCTTATAGCAATGGGAATCCACAAAATTTGAGTAATAAAGTCCAAGTATAAATCTGCATTGCATCAATTTTCACCGATGAATTACAAAACACAACAACCCTGCCCATCATTTTGGAAGTATATACGTGTTATTTACAGTATGGAAATGAAGACGTTCATAAAAACAGGTCTGCTACCTATCTATTTTACCTCTGTATTACTTGAAACTTTAGGCTTTTGTTTTGTATCCCAACTGACTAAAGCACACTACTTGAAGTAGAAGATATTTAGATACTTGGCCAACCACTAAGTGCTAAGAAACCTAGAAGTGTGCAAACAGTTATCATTTCTTAGTGATCCCTCCCTCTTTGTGCCAAATACAGAGTTCCTAATTGATGCTATCTGCAGATGCAATAGAAAAAAAAACACAACTACATATAAATATGTTGACTCAACTTCCTAACTTCACTTATTCAAGAAAACAGGAACAATATAGTTAAATCTAATTCACTCATTTCAATGAAACTCTCCTTTTCCACAGGCCCATATACTTCTGCACCTACAGTCTGTAGACAAGCATGTTAACAGGGTAAATGTCCGTGGCGTTGACCATCCTTAAACTTGACTTCCCTTTCCCAGACCGTTTCCCACGCATGAGCCACTTCCACCAGCTAAAAGGGCTCCCACCCTACTCTTCTCCCACTGCCACCTTTCTGCAGCTGTTCATGTACACTCATCCGAGGCAGCGATCCAGTTCAGAAAAGCTAAGCAGCAGTGGGGAAGGAAGTGGAGGAGGGGGGTGACGACTCACACACCTCAGGAAGCAGAATGCTCACCCATCGTCCTTGTTCCCTACATGGTCACGCTGACACAACGTGGGGCAGGAACCAGAGTAAGCAACGATTACTGCTGCTGGCACCACCATTTAAGAACTGCACCTGGATATCACAGCCTCACAGTCAAAACTACTTCCTGGCAAGCCTGCACAGGGCACAGACCAGATGAAAGTTCAGGGGTGTAGTTTCAAAATGCCTTTAACCAGTGCTACTGCAAAAAACTGCTGTCCCCTGTCTCATCTACCTGAACGTTCATTCATATTCCTGGGTCACCTTCCCTCCCTTGCATAAACAGGGGTGTGGAAAGGAGAACAAACAGCAACTTTTTTTTCCCAGTGCCGGATTAGTTTCAACTCGAATCAGCTCCCTGATCTGATTCACTGTCTGGCCATGCAAATATTCATGCCAGTATAAGCAAAAACACTGCAGGGACGGAACAAAAGGCCAGAGGTAACAATAGAGCAGGACCAATTCTTTCAGAGATTCTATCAGCTTAAAAGTCTTTGCAAATCCAATCTTTACGAGCACAAACGTTTGCACCTTAGCCACTTGAAGTCTGATGTTGGAAAACCTGCAGGAAAAAAAAGAAATGGAAAAATGTGGAAGTGACGTCTTTGCTTGCAGATATATGAAATTAAGCGGAATAATAGGTTTGTGTTATTTTTTGTATTGCTTTGAATTCCTAACCATATTATTTAGCAAAATTAATGAATGTTAGCAAATTAGACATCTAAAGTGGCTGAATACAAATACACATGGGTAACAAAAATTTTAAGTGTGAACAGCACAAGATAAAAATCTTTGAACTCACCCAAACCACAGCAAGAAGGATCCTGCGCGAAAGGAACTCCTCAGTCCCTGATCACCAGATAATATCCCTTCAGTCATCCCTCTAACAAAGGGTGCTACTGAACCACAGCATAAGCATTTAGTTTCTTACAGTATTAGCTACCCACATCATACGCAAGCATGTTCTGCCGTGACAGATGGCCTGTAATCTGGTCTCCCTTGAGGCTGGAAGTATCACATTAAGACTCCTAATTGGGGTAATATATTCATAAAATAATGACCTCAGTCAGTGTTTCTCGAAGTGGGTTACATCATCAGAGAGGATCATGAGAAAGCTCTAAGGCAATCACGAAGAGCTAGAAGAAATTTGTATTTGAAAAGAACTCCACGGACATATATAAAAATACACAAAATGTGTGATGATAATAAAACCAAATTATACTTAAACATATTGACACCAAATGCGCAGTTCCTCAAGTTTGAGGCAGAGTGTTTACGATTGCAGACTGCTCACAGCCAACTCTTACCCGTCTTTGGAGGAGAAATTGAGTTGCCACTGGCAATTAAGGCTTTTCTCAGTTTGTATGGGAGAAGGGAAGGTAAAGGACTAGGACAGTTAATTACAAAGCTGGGGAAAATATTTACAAGGTTTTATTTTAAGATCTATTGATATGAATATTTGAAGAATTTAATCTTTCATTATAGAAATTTGGCAGAATTTTTTATAACATTGCAAGTTCCAGCCTAGTACTTTTTTCTTGAAATCAATGGGACTTTTGGCTCTATCCATCCTCAAAAAGAGTAGACTAAGTCTTAGCAATGTGCACTAATGGAAATTCCACCATTGAAATTTTCAACCTTAAGTTTTTAACAGAAGAGGAGGGAACAACCAGAAGTAAAACCTTCTGAATTTACTTTTTTTTTTTTTGCACTAAGATCCATCCTGCTGCTCATGGTTTAATGGTTTAGACTGAGAAAGCTAACAAGATTGGCCAGTTTACTACTGTTGCTCCAAGTTCTGTGGACAACCTGAAACTTACATCTGCCCATTTGGTCCTCCTCCTAGCAATGGATGCAGTTCGTTTTTCTCCCTCCCTGAATTTCTTTGTCCACTAAAAGAATTAACAAAATTGGAATTGATACAGTTAAAAGAAGGAGAGTCTTCTAACATATCCACTGGCCTGACACACAATTTTACCAGTTCAAAACCACAAAGCATATCCAACACATCTGAATTATTACATTAATAAAGCAGTAAGCAGGAGCTCCATACTAGAGATGTCAATAATATCAAAACATATGTTGCACTCCAGTAAGATGAAGTTTTAATGTCCACATTTGGCACATTAGACCTGCCTAGAAGACCCTCAGGCAGCTTACTGCCCAGCAATTTGGTTAATCCTCACCCAAACATTGCAAAATACAACGCACAAAAATAAAACACAGTTTTGTTTTACAAAACAATAATTTTCACCAAAATTGCTATAAATCAACCTGTATTAATAAAACAGGAACCAAATACTCTGCCAAACACTGGATGGAAACCAGTTTAACCACACCGAGGTCCAAACTACACCACTGTCATACATCATATGTGTTAATATAAAGAAACCCAGCTAATCACAATTGTTTGTACTAGCCTCAGAAAGATGACCATATTCAGATGGATATACATACACTATTCTTCTCTCTTAGGTGGAAGCATTACTGTTTGTAGTATATTACTATTTTCAACATAACTCCAAGACAATGCTGTCCAGGCCTCAACTCTTTACATGTGTGAAACAGAACTTCAACCCATGAGAAACTTCTAACACTCAGGAATTCACACTCAATGCACAAAAATAGCATTTAAACAGACAAAAAAAATCTAAAAACACTCATTTCTAAAAAAAAAAAAAGGAAACTATAGGACTGACATTTTTAAAAGCGATTAAAAATTTTGAACATATATAGAATAAAAGAGCATGATTATCAGAGCAGTGATCTGAAAGCACTTTCAGAGCACCCCAAAATGTTGATTACCTGCTTTACAGCCTAAGTTTTATAATAAGACAAGTTTCAGCTTGTAATAGCATTTAGATTCAGAAGCAAATCCTTTTCTTTCTTCATCTTCTAAATTCAGTCAAGTATGTCCTCATTTATTTAGAATGACCCCAGGGTCAGTGCAGCAGGAGGGCAGGAGGTGCTCCAGGCAGGCAGCAGCAGTTCCCCTGCGGCCTGTGGAGAGGCCCCTGGTGGAGCAGGCTGTCCCCCTGCAGCCCTTGGGTCCCACACGGAGCAGATCTCCACGCTGCAGCCCCCCCCGTGGAGGAGCCCCCGGTGGAGCAGGTGGATGTGGCCTGGAGGAGGCTGCGGCCCATGGAGAGCCCCCGCAGGAGCAGGCCCCGGGCCGGAGCTGCAGCCCATGGAGAGGAGCCCACGCAGGAGCAGGGGGTCTGGGGGGAGCTGCCGCCCACCCATGGGAGACCCATGCTGGAGCAGTTTGCTCCTGGGGGATGGATGGACCCCGTGGTACGGAGCCGTGTGGGAGCAGTTCTTGAAGAGCTGCTGCCTGTGGGCAGCCCCCGCTGGCTCAGTTTGGGGAGGACGGCATCCCATGAGAGGGACCCCACGTGGAGCGGGGGCACAGAGTGACCATGAGGGAGTGGTGCAAATGAAGTCGCAGGGACTGACCACAGCCCCTATTCCCCGTTCCCCTGTGCCACTCAGGGGGAGGACATAGAGGAGGGTGGATGGGGGGAAGGTGTTTTTAGTTTGCTTTTAGTTTCTCACTGTGCTAGTCTGCTAGTGATATGCAATAAGCTATATTAATCTCCCTACAGTGAGTCTGTTTTGCCCATGACAGTAACTGGTGAGCAATCTCCCTTTCCTTATCTCAACCCTTGAGCCGTTCCCATTGTATTTGCTCCCCTTTTTCCTTTGAGGAGGGGGAGTGAGAGATCAGCTGCAGTGGAGTTCAGTTGCATAGCAGGGTAAAACCACCACAGGCACAGGCACCTTACTATTCTTTAAGTACACAGCGCTGCTAGCACATATACAGGCATTTACATTCAGGTATTTTAAATGGAATCCTTTCTATTATGTTATAAAAGAGCATTTCTAAGAAAAGAGAGAAAGGTATCAATTAGGATGGACTAAAGAAGACATAAAAAGAAGACAGAAATGCTTTCATTAATGTATTCATTTGGCTAAGTCTAACATGGATTGCATTTCAAAATTTTTTGCTGTAGTTTTGTATGCTTTAGCTGTAACTCCTATGCAATTAAAAATATATGTAGAAGTAGATGTAGTCATTCTGCAACAGATTTGCTTGTAAGCCTTCTGAAGCCAATAACATTATACCAAAGGTCAATTTTTCCCTAGCATTTTGATCCCCATTCCCTTTCCAATTACTACAAGATACAGCATTATTTATAGCTTGAACTGTATCCTACAACATTCTTAAAACTACAATACATTTGCCAGACCACACATACAAATTGCAAATTACCCCCCACACTCCATACTGCCTAATCTACATAGCTCCTTTCTGTAGTCTGACTGAAGCCAGTTTTTGGTTACTCATGTCTGACTATACCCATACCCACCAGTGTGCATTGCTGAATATGTAATAGCCATCCAACATCCTACACTTTACAGGTACCAACAGATGTAAACCATCTTTATTTACCATACATTACATGGACTTCTTCCACAGAGGAAGATTAAGAGTGAATAATTGTGAATAACTGTGAGTACATTTGCAACCATTCCCAAACCCAGGCACAGCAATGTGATAATTTGGTTACTGAATATGACGAATCATTACTATAACTACAATTCTGTATTGGGTTTACGTCACAAGGTTTTGGTAGCAGGGGGGCTGCAGGGCTGTCCTCTGTGAGACAAGTCCAGAAGCTGCCCCATGTCAGATAAAAGCCAGCTCCAGATGGCTTAATTTTATCCCCCTTTCCCTTTGAGAAAGTGGCTGTGGTAGAGTTTGGCTGCCCAGCAGGGTAAAACCACCACCTAAGAAATCTTTTCCTACTCCTCGTTACGCTTCAGGAGCTTCTCAGGAAAGTCTAATTGTGATGAGCCTTCCTATAAAATCAATATGGCAAACTGAAAAAATACTTACGGTTGATGTGATCGATATAGTACACACCAATCTGAGGATCGTACGCAGCTTCCCATCCCCACGGCAGTTCATCCCCAACACAATCCGCAAATGACAAGGGTTTTGTTAACCTACAAATAAAGAAACAAGTTCAAGGTATAGCTTCTCTCTCTTCCCTACGTATGTTTGTTATTTGTATGAATTCCTATTGTGACAAAAGGTAAAGAATGACAATACAGAGAAAGGAGAGATATCCCTCAAACCCCCCTTACAGTTTAGGCTCTTGATTCTTTTTCCCCTGCTCCATCCTCATGAATTCATTAACTCCAAGAACATAACATAAATTATTGCAAACATTTTCCAGTACAGGTACTCAAGTGAGAAATTCATTGCAACATCTTACACATTTGACAGTTCAAAATTAAACAACAACCAATAGCTTGTAAAAGAACAATCTACATCCCTATTTGTCCTCAGAAGAACTGGACCCTTCAACCTTGAGACTGTGATGACAACACTGGATTTCAAGGTCATCTTTTCTAACGACCGTAGACAGAAAACACAGAAAAGAAAATATAACCATCTAAGATACTGCTAGCAGCACTTAACCAATCCATGTACTTGAATAAAATTAGCAGCAGTTTGGAGGAGTGCATAGAGTAGACACTTTATAAGTAACATTCAGTAGACATTCAGATGTTCACATGGTTCCTTTTTAGGAAGATAGATAATTAAAGATAGATAAATAAAGAATTAAAGATAGATAATTAAAGGTTTTCATTTTAATAAACTATTTGCACGAAATAGTTTGGTAACAATAATACATGCAATTTTTTTTGACTGAGGCTGAGCAAAGCTTTGCATCATCATGTTATTGCTGGTTTGGGGGAAAGAAACGAGTATTAAGTATTGAGTTTCCTGTTGATAAAACCACAGCCATGTCACTTACTGATATATTTAAAACGAAAAACAAAAGATTTAAGATTATCACTGTAATGTTAGTACATACTCAGAATTTAAAATATAAATCCTGACACTAGGATTACCAAACGCAGTTTGTGGGACACACAAGTATCATCTCCTTTGCTCAACGAAGCTTTCATCTCATCATGAAAATTCCATATAAATAAAAAGTTAACCATCTAATTCACATAGGGTTTTTTGGGGTTGGTATTTTTTAACAATTATTTGCAAATTTCCAAATTTTCCAAAACAAACCAGTTTATCAACATTTTTTGTGAGGAATGGCAGAGAGAAGATTGGCATATTTTACTTTCTACAAAATGAAAGGGCTTTTTTTGTGCAGAAAACACTACAGAGAAAATACTTTTAAAAGCTACTGAATTAAGTTCTTCATGTAGCTGAGCACAGTTTTGATTTCAAAATTATTGCCCCACAGAAAAATTATTGATGGATTTGACCTATCAATTCTTAAAGTAGGGCAATACTTTGTTCCTGCGAATTAGGGTTGTAGAAATTACAAATAATCAAGCTCTAATGCTCCAAAATTTCTGCAGAGTGGACAGTTGTTTTTTTTTCTTAAATGGTAAGCATGAATCTATGTTCTTGTATTTCTCTGAAGTTTAAAATATAATCCCATGAAAGTTACTGATACTTAATTTTGACAAACAAAAGAAAGCAAACACAAAGCAAGTTTGCTTATTTATTGCCACTTACAAACTGCTGTGCAAAACCACTAAACACACCGAAAACTATGACAAAACTCAGGTGAAAACACCAATGTGAAATTACATCTGGACCACTAAGGTATAAAATACAGGCTATAAGCAGCACGAGAGAGCAGTGAGAAAAGTTTATCGGGAGAGGTTATCCACAAGAATGGCCAGCCACCGCCACTTTTCGCAGCACTGTGAAAAGATGTAGCTTCTGTAGTACCTGTTTTCCTTCTTCTCTGTCGTAACCCACCGCATGCTGCCTTGCTACAGTCCAGGAACAACTATTCTACAGGAAAAAGCTGCAAGCTGCTGGGGTTACCAGCTGCCCTGCCAGATCAAACGCGCCTGCCCAAACGCTACCGATTAGCAGTTACCAGCATCGCAGCAAAGATTACTGCCTTGTTTGCAAATAGGAACAGCTAGACAGAAAGAGGGGGATCTTAGGAAAGCAGGAGAAGCCTTTGAAAACCAGGATAATACAATCGCAGCTTCAGTCAGGCTGTCCGCAGCACGCAGCGGACTGAACACCGGGTACCTGTGATAAAGAGTTCCCAGGCCGCTACTCAGAGGAAACATCAATGGCATGAAAGCAAGAGCCCTTCAGCGCGGCCGGTTAGTCGTGTGGACCTGTGCCAGCTACGAAGGAGCATCATGCTGCGAAGAAAGTCCTGCCTTGAATTACACTACAGACGTGGATTTTCATAAAACATTTCTTACACTGAAAAAAAATAATAAAAAATCCACTTCATCCTTAGCTTTAATGTTATAGTATTGAACTGCAAGATTTGCATTTTGATTTAAGGAGTAAAAATATTTGAAACACAATATCGCAGAGTGGGGATCATAGCAAACTCGTATAAACATGCACAGATGGTCTTTCTAATAAATTCACTTAAAACTCTGTACAAGCATTTAATACTTTCACCAAAGACACAACACAGCTAGCAACAATCAGAAGTTGTGACTTTTAAACCACCTCTACAGGAAGGATGTATTCCCAGTAATATCCTGGCTTTTCATCTGTACTCCTCACCAATTTTATTTTTAATCAAATACTGACTTCTTACTGTTACAGCTCATTCTGCAGCTTGGAGCTGCACGGACCACTCTGGCCATATGGATGTTGTGCCCAGGTGTTATCACCTTTCAGAAATCGGACACCGTGAGAATGAAAAGCAGCCGCCGTCTCTTCCCACTCTCCATAAATTAATGCGATTAAAAAAAAAAAAAACACTGTGGAAAAGTACTACTCAAGCGACCCACTCTAGTCCTCAAACAGAAGAAGAGGGAGGCAGAGGCACCAAAGTCCGGATAGTGCCGGACAGATTCTGTTCTTCTGGATCATGCTTGGACATCACAGCTGTGACATCCAAACTACATCAGAACTGCTCCTGAGTACATTTTTAAAACTTGGGCAGGTGTGTACATAACAAGATCATAACTATCTAACAGTGTTACATCCCCATGGCTCTCTCGTTTGTTCCAGAGTCTTTTAATAGCACAGGATTTTTGAGCCAGACACTTTTTACGATGAAGCAGCAATCAGCACAAGGAGATATCAGGCTGGTTTGAGCCCTCAAAACTGTCCCCATATAAATACTATTTACTTTCAAAATACATACGGCAAATGGATGAAATTAATATGACATGAAGACAAGTAAAATGCAAGAGAAAATCTGTAAGACAGAAGTCGAAAGCAAGGAGTTATGAGATAGTTATGAGATGTAACTGGGAAGGAAATAATACCTGAGAGCAGGGGCTGCAGGAATCTTGCCTGTGTGAATATCATTATCTGTGACATAAAAACAGCTGATGGACGGACTGCCATTACATTCATTAACCGTGACCCAAGAAAAATGAGGTTTATTGCACCATAATAGAGGATTAAGTGCTGCGTCTCAGGGCACTGATATTCCAAGGTAGTAGTTTGCAACACTTCTTCGGTTTGTGGTTATCAATTTACATGTTCCTGAAAGAATGCCAATACTCAGAAAAGGATGACTTGAAGTCCACATTTAGTGTACTATGAAGCTGAACCAGTTAACAGAAGGTTTTTTAAATGCATATTCATTAAACTCGAGTATTCCCACCTATGGGCAATATTTTTATTTATTTATTGATCCTTTTTAGAATTCTGTCCGAATGAAGTCTAATTCATTAGCCTTAAACTCATAAATAGCAATTTTTTTCTACTCAACCCTGTACTGCTGCCATGTTTCCATTTCAGCCTATGGATTGAAGCATGCTCCAAGGACCGCGAGAACAAGCAGCGGGTGCGTACCACAAGAAGTGCCTACTCCTAGGAAAGCCAGGAAGAACTCTCTAACTCCACTGTGCAAACAGTATATAACTGTGCTGTTGCCAATCACTCCACAGATACCCTGGGAAACCCAGGAGACAAATACGGCTTACAAATTGAGAAGCTATATTGCCACCTCAAATTCACATTTTTCTTTCGAGTTTTCAAAAAACTTACCCAAGACTTTGAAAAGTAGATTCTGCAATGATACGTGTTATCATTAATGGCTGCTGCTCTTATAGACATGACTACAGATAAGTCTGCATATGCATTCAAAATTAATAAAGAGGATGATGATGTTGTAAAATGGAAACATAACTACAGACTGACCGACTGTCAATGCAGTGTTGTTTGATTTGGTCAATTTTGTGCACTTTTGTGCTTGAGATACTCCCTAGACCACAAAAATATACAGAAGTGATGTTTTTTCCTAAGGTCAATGACCACAAAAAATGAGAAATTTACTACATGTAGTAGTAAATGCTCTCTTTCTGTTAGGATACAGACTACCCATGGTATTTCACACTTCCTTGATGATCAGTGTGCATATTCTTCAAAAGGGTATGCATATGTGTACACACAAAAACATTTCCATGCATTATTCGATACAAGAGTAATGCTGCATTCTGCTGCATCCCTTCTCTGAGACTTCATTTCTCTCCAAAATCTCCTCAGGATGAAGTCACAACACTGAAGCAGAAATTACCCATATTATGATTAGGACTCTACTTTATCAACAGGAAACTCCAGAATTTGGTCTTTGCTCCCTTCTAAATTCATCTGACTTCCTTAGCATATTTCAAGTGCTGATGTTACCCGTACAAGCAAGGACTACACGAGTAAAGCTTGAGATGTTTTGCTTAGACTGATGTAATGCAATTCATAATAAATGTGATGAAGAATGAGGAGAATAGAGAAAAGTAAGAAGGCACATCTCAGAAAACTGACGGAGGACAACAAAAAAGAAACAAATCCAACACTCTTCCTCAATTAGAAAGGAGAAAAATGCAGGTTGGTAAAAGGTGCATAAAATATACCTGAGAACTACGAACAGGTTCATCCTAATCTCTTTCAAAATGACTTCCAAGAATACCTCCTTTGTTGTGCAATGCTTGACCTACAGTCAAGACTCGGAGGTTTGAATTCAATTATAACTAGGGTCAATGCTCAACTTCTATAGCAATTTCGACATCCATTTGAAAACCTTCTCCAAATCCCAATTATCCCCTACCCAGAATGCCCTCACGTGCTTTGCCTTGCAGCAAGATCTAGCACAACATTTATCTGAAGTGTTACACAGATTAAATTTCATACCCATTCATTCTTGTATACTGAATGCTATATAACGATGTACATTGCACATTTCTCATACAATGCAGGACTCTCTATTACTTTTTTTAAAAGAGATTATCAACTCTTCTGACAAATACAGCTCTTCTCCACACTCTATGAACTGAGAAGACAAAACTTTAAGGTACATCTATTAAAACATAACTGAAGAACCCCAAAGATGGAATGACACATGCACACTTACCTGGAACCTGCCTCACTTAACTACACACACCCTTACAAAAGGGTGTACAGGTGACCTACCAGCCACACAATACAATGGTAACACCACTTTTTCTGAGCACTTCCTTGCAAATACTTCCAGTCAGCACAAGGACACAGAATACAAGCATATATGATCAACGTCAGTTACTTTCTCACTTATATTGCAAAAACACAACTGAAAACATTCCATTCTTATTTTCATGCAGTAGCTCAAATGTAAATATTTAAATGAACTGATCAGGCAAAGGAATGTATAGAGAAAGAGAAGTGTTCAAATTCTTTACTAGAACTCCTAATTTAGTGTTCGAGTTGGATCAATTGTTAAAAGTTAAAATCAATTAAACTCTTACCCAGTTTTCTAATGCTACAACCATTATGAATTTAAAAGATCTATTAACCTATCTTCTAATCCCATTCCAAATATGCTGCCAGACATGGATTTTACTCACGTCAGGCACCCAAGATGGATTTCTTATATAAAACTCACGGGTGCAATTCATCCCATCAACTTTAAGAGTTCGTTATCTAACCTGAATTACTCATTTAGGTTCCCTATGGAGACTAATTCAGCACATCTACTTAGACTGAGGATGAATAACACTCTGAAGGTTTCCCTCTTTTTCTACGTGACGGTAGAAATCATCTAAATATGAGGCTCCTGACCGAAAGCAAGGTGACTAAATTTAAGCAGGACAAATACTTAGCGGTACTGTCCAGGTAGCAGACTGCATACAGCACTGCAGAGGAGACCAAGCTGCATCTCCATGCTGCAGGCTAGGGTTAGAAAGGGAGCACTGCGGCTCACTAGGGCTGAGGTCTGTATCCACTGGCAGCACAAAAGTTACATCAGGAAGACCATCTTCTCTTCTACAAATTAGTGGCTGAAGCTGCAACAAAACACGCTTAATTTCTGTTGTCAGCTCCCTAACTTTAAGAAGTGGTAACTGGACCACTTACCTGTAGAAAGTGGCAGAATTTGCATGCTCATAAAACACTCTTTTCACTATTTTCTTTGATCATTCAAGTCTATAAACTAGCCAACCCCATGCACAATTTCTCTCTCCAAAATCTCATTCACGGTTCTGTTGACAGGATTTCAGTTTCTAAACACCGTGTTCTTAACACAGCAGTCCCTCCCATTCAGATAGCAGTCCAAGACGTTATGTACAAACTCTGCAACGCTTAGGTACGTTCTCTTTTAACAAGGGTATTATTAAGATAAACTACCAGTTCATTACAGGTATTATTTTGAACGAGTAATTCAGCGAACATCAGCATGACATGAGAATACATTAAACAAGGGCTAGCATGCTGGCAGCCCCTGTTTTATTATAGTCCTTAAATATCAGAGGGTCAAGAGTCTTGTTTGTCTTGCTCACAAGATTTGTGCAATCATTTTTCAGTGGACATTAACATACACGTCACCTTTTCTACACCAATACAGAATCAGTAAGAATAGTTCAAACTAAATGCCACCCCAGTCTTTAATTATGAAAAGCTCTCAATAATACCAGATAACGCTGTTTATGCCTACAGCCACCATAGCACGTGCACCATTAGCCTGTTCAGCATTACACCTGCATGCATACATCAGTGTAGGCATATAAAGGTTCCTAGCTACACACCTCACCTGTACACGTAGCTGCCAGCAGTACCCTGAGAGCACCGTGCCTTTGCTTTCTTGTACCACAGCTGCATACTCAGAAGCTAACTGCAGAGATTAAGTCACAGGGGAGTTGTGCACATTTAGCTGAAAAAGACTTACTAATCCCATCAGCAGGTATTTATTTCTGGGATACACTGAACATTTTCACTCATTTTCCAGATCTCAGATCCTTTTGTTCCTGATAATACGAGGACGAGTAAAACAGTCAAATTTGTATACAAAGAATGGAAACCTGCAATAATTGGGAGATGACTCTAGTTTTCAAAACACCATACAGGTATAGTACCATTTTTAATAGCTTGCAATTTCTATCCTATAATTCCTTTAAACCCCCAAATACTTATGACAGCAAGTAGGCCCTAAAGAAATGTATTTTTTGTGTTTTAGAGGTTTTTTTGGTAAATGAAAACGTACACACACGCAGGTAAGTGCTTATACTAAGAGACATGCGTAAGTAAGTTCACCACCTTGCAGCAACACGGAATGGCTGGACAATATCTGGGGATGTACTGTTGGGGTAACAGCTCTCGCAAGTGTTTTACAAGCTCAAGCACTTCGCTCCAGTACTGAATTCATTCTGGCAGTGGTTTACAATGACATCTCCCATATTACAAGCCAGTTATGGATTTGTGTAGATAGGACTAGACCACATGCAAAAATGTTTGAGGGAACCTAAGTAAGGCTTGGAAAAATAGAGTTTCCATTAAAAGACTCTTGTCTAGCTAGCCAGCAGCCCAGGTCAACAGAATATTGTGTTCAGGCAGCGTACAAAGATCAGAAAGAAACTAAACAATCTTTTTCCTTCCTCATTGGTTTTTGTTGTTGTTTTTTTAAATCTTTTTTAGAGTACTGAATAAATGGTTTCTTCTCTATAATTTAGGCAAAGTACTCAAGGCTGTTTTGAAATGCTTTGCTGAAAAGGGCAGTGTGCTGAATGGTGTCTTTCTTGGTTCTCATTTAGAGAGCCCTTCAGAGCCGCAGTTACATTAGCACTACCATGTGAAATGGCCGTGGCAGCCCATTATCTGTGCGGGCTGTTACTGCCAAAAGGCCTTCCTGAAGACCAGCTCAGTTCCATATGCTGTACCATGGCACACAGCCGCTCACAATATTCAGTGCATACTGCTTAGAAACAAGCTGGTACCTCACCATCAACGGCTTTGGAGACAAGCACTAAGTACTGTAGGAAACTGTACTCTGTTCCTTCAATGTTTTCCAGTTAACTACTCTTCCCAATTCGGTCAAGAAACACTCAACTGCCAGGACAAGGATGAAAACAAGCCAAACTACCCATCTGAAACCCTACTACAGGAAAAAAATCCTAAATTCAATTTGTTTACACATCACTTTTACTAAACTTCTATAACATCAAAAAACAAACTTTGAAAAAAAAAAACTTGTTTCCAGTAAGACATCTACTACAAACAGAACCACTCTAAGATAATGCAGCCTATGTAGTTAAGAGACAGGATGCACTGCACATTGAGAGCAGCAAGTTCTTTAAAACAAATATCTACTCACATCTGCAAAGAATGAGTCCACTTAATTTAACAGCGCAAATAAAGCCTCCAAAATTACAATCTGATAATAAGAATAACCGAAGAAAAGCTACTACAGAATGAATGCTGTCCCTTAACAAAAAGGTGGGTGGGTTTTCTGTTGTTTGTTTTTGTCTTAGAAAAGCCAATAAAATCTGCAGAAGTAGTGAACCAAACTAAAAACCAAGATACCCACCATGCAACCTAGGAGGGATAAAACCAACCAGACCAAATCCAAAGTGCTGTGAAATATGTAAATCAAAATTCTTATATGATGGACTGCCCAGTTTTCCCAAAAGATCCCTCCCTACCTCACTTCACTGTTTTGCAAGTGTCCTATAGAATCATCATCAGTGCTCGCAGTATGTGAACAAGAACTATTGTGCTTTTATTTTGAAAAAGGCATATCCCCATTGCTCAAACTTCCTACCCATCCCCAGATTCCCAAACATAGAAAAGTTAAGGATGGAAAAAAACCAACCACCACCAAACAGCCAGGGAACTGATGTCCTCCTCACACAGGCACGCAAGAAAGCATGTAAGAGGGAACGTGCTGCCGCCCAGCTTACCATGAGATGCTACGTGCATCTTCAAGATGGCCATAGCATCCATTACAGCAGCAATGAAATAGAGCTGAACTGCCTCTTCCCAGTGCCCAAGGGGTTAACATTAGCTCGATGTCAGCTCGCTCTGTCCCTTCACAGGTGCTTCTGAAAAGGCACACAGACTGAATGGCCCAGACCCAGAAGGGGAAGAACGCTTTTGGGAAGGAAGGGACCCACACCCACTGCTCGCAGGACCAGGTCAAACTGCCTGCTGGCATGGTTTTTTGTTTCCTTTTCCTTTTGATTATGATAAACTGTTTTTGCTTTCTACTTAACAATAACCATCAGCGAAGAAAAAAAAAACACACGGAACACAGCTATACGTTTTGCTACATCATTTTAGCAACAGAAGATAATGGAAAAAAACAAAGAATGAAAAGGAGAATGAGTAATATTTTGTAGGGGAAAAAAAAACAAACAATCAGATCACTTTACTGGTAATTTGTTTATCCCCTCAGCATTGCCAAGTTCAACGCAAAGCAGACATTTTGCAAGGCTATGGGGTGGGGGAGCAGGGGGCGGAGGAGTGGAAATGGGTAATGCCACACATGTTTTCTCCTGCGTCTTTCTTTGACACGGCAGTTGGTCCTGTGCTGGCATGTAAGCACTATAATATTAGACACCTGGAATGTCAGGAATGTCTGATAACCATACCCTCGCGCAGGGATAATTCCACAGCCATAAACCAGCGATACGACCTTTGAGCTTTTCCCCTGGAAAGCTCAAATGCAGTGACATTATGAAAAGGCTGTTACTTGCAGCGTTGCTATAGGTTAGTTGTATACGTGCTTGTACACTGTTGATAGAGGGAGACCATGATGTCAATCAAGAGCCCTGTTAAGAAAATTAGCTATTAGTTTTAATCTGAGGCCATAAGCACTATGATATTTTTCCAGCTGGATTAAATGTTATCAACCCTACAATCTCTACCTGCAAACTTGACTTGGAAATGTTTCCTTTACCTGGCTTCTCTCACTTCGCTTCTCATTTCGTATATTACCAAACTATTTTTGTACAACGGGAAGACATTTCCTTAGAAATACATGTTTAAAAAAAAATAAAAAAGGTCAAGCATTGGTTTGTGAAATTCAAACTCTGCAAAAGCTTCTGTAAGCAAAACCAAGCAACATCTGTCCCCAAAAGCTTACCATTTAACCGAAGCATGATATAACAAACAATAGGAGGAAAATGACCACAGGCTGTGTTGTGGTTTAACCCGGCTGGCAGCTAAACACCACACAGCCGTTCGCTCACCCTCCCCCCTCCCTCTCTGGGATGGGGGGAGAGAAACGGGAAAGTGAAGCCTGTGAGTTGAGATAAAGACAGTTTATTAAGACAGGAAAATAATAATAACAATAATAATAATAATAGTGATAATGGTAATAGTATTAACAATAATAATGTGTAAGAAAACAAGTGATGCACAATGCAATTGCTCACCACCCGCTGACCGATGCCCAGCCTATTCCCGAGCAGCCGGCCCCCCCACCCCGGCCAGCCACCCCTATATATTGTTTAGCATGACGTCAGATGGTATGGAATACCCCTTTGGCCAGTTTGGGTCAGCTGTCCTGGGTCTGTCCCCTCCCAGCTCCTGCTGCACCCCCAGCCTGCTCGCTGGCAGGACAGAGCGAGAAGCCGAAAAGTCCTTGGCCTGGTGTAAACACTGCTCTGCAACAATTAAAACATCAGCATGTTATCAGCGCTCTTCTCATCCTAATCCAAAACATAGCACCCTACCAGCTACTATGAGGGAACATTAACTCTGTCCTAACTGGAACCAGGACAGATATCCACCCCTTATTCCATACCATTTATGTCATGCTCAGGTTACACTCTGTCCAATACATTCTAATTAATCACCATTTTCATCTATGATATATAGCAATCATGGTAGTGATGACATACATTATTATATAATAATTAACATACTACAATTCAACTCATGGGCTATTCTCACCCAGTATCAAATCCCCTTGAGGTACACACCGGACCTCCCCATTCTTTTGCATTACCCACCAAGTGCATCCAGGTCCCTGAGCAAAAGCAATTCCACGAATGGGTTTGCCTTTTCCTGAGGCAGGAGTAGCCCAGACTGTTTTACCCAGCATGTTTCTTACGTGCACTACAGGAACTTTATCCCCTTCTACAGTGCGTAACAGGTTTGATTGGGCAGGTCCAGCTCGGTTGGCAGATCCCCTGGTATTGACTAACCAGGTGGCCTTTGCCAAATGTGTATCCCAATTTTTGAATGTCCCAGCACCCATTGCTTTCAGTGTAGTCTTCAACAGTCCATTGTATCGTTCAACTTTTCCAGAGGCTGGTGCATGATAGGGGATGTGATACACCCACTCAATACCATGTTCTTTGGCCCAAGTGTCTATAAGGTTGTTTCGGAAATGAGTCCCGTTGTCTGACTCAATTCTCTCTGGGGTGCCATGTCGCCATAAGACTTGCTTTTCAAGGCCCAGGATAGTGTTCCGGGCGGTGGCATGGGGCACAGGATATGTTTCCAGCCATCCGGTGGTTGCTTCCACCATTGTAAGTACGTGGCGCTTGCCGTTGCGGGTTTGAGGGAGTGTGATGTAATCAATCTGCCAGGCCTCTCCATATTTATATTTCAGCCATCGTCCTCCATACCAAAGAGGTTTTGACCGTTTGGCTTGCTTGATTGCAGCACATGTTTCACAGTCATGAATAACCTGTGCTATAGTGTCCATGGTCAGGTCCACCCCTCGATCACGAGCCCATCTGTAGGTTGCATCTCTACCTTGATGGCCTGAGGTGTCATGGGCCCATCGGGCTATAAATAATTCACCTTTATGTTGCCAGTCCAGGTCCACCTGAGCCACTTCAATCTTAGCAGCCTGATCCACCTGCTGGTTGTTTTGGTGTTCTTCAGTAGCCCGATTCTTGGGCACATGAGCATCTACATGGCGTACCTTTACAACCAGGTTCTCTACCCGGGCAGCAATATCTTGCCACAATGCCGCAGCCCAGATGGGCTTGCCCCTGCGCTGCCAGTTGTTCTGCTTCCATTGCTGTAACCACCCCCACAGGGCATTTGCTACCATCCATGAATCAGTATAGAGATAGAGAACTGGCCACTTTTCTCGTTCAGCAATATCTAAAGCCAGCTGAATGGCTTTTACTTCTGCAAACTGACTCGATTCACCTTCTCCCTCAGCAGCTTCTGCAACTCGTCGTGTAGGACTCCATACAGCAGCTTTCCATCTCCGATGCTTTCCCACAATACGACAGGACCCGTCAGTGAACAAGGCATATTTCTTCTCATTTTCCGGTAGCTTGTTGTACAGGGGGGCTTCTTCAGCACGAACCACCTCCTCCTCTGGTGATATCCCAAAGTATTTGCCTTCTGGCCAGTCCATAATCACCTCCAAGATTCCTGGGCGACTGGGGTTTCCTATTCGAGCCCGCTGAGTAATCAGTGCAACCCACTTGCTCCATGTAGCATCAGTTGCATGATGCGTAGAGGGGACCCTTCCTTTGAACATCCAGCCTAGTACCGGCAGTCGGGGTGCCAGGAGGAGCTGCGCTTCAGTACCGACCACTTCCGAAGCAGATCGAACTCCTTCATATGCTGCCAATATCTCCTTTTCAGTTGGAGTATAGCGGGCTTCAGATCCTCTGTATCCCCGACTCCAAAACCCCAGGGGTCGACCTCGAGTTTCCCCAGGTTCTTTCTGCCAGAGGCTCCAGGTGGGACCATTCTCTCCGGCTGCGGTGTAGAGCACATTCTTTACATCTGGTCCTGTTCGGACTGGCCCGAGGGCTACTGCATGAACTATTTCCTGCTTAATTTGTTCAAAGGCTTGTCGTTGCTCAGGGCCCCATTCAAAAGCATTCTTCTTACGGGTTACTTGGTAGAGCGGGTTTACAATCAGACTGTAATTTGGAATATGCATTCTCCAAAACCCCACGACACCTAGGAAAGTTTGTGTTTCTTTTTTGCTAGTTGGTGGAGACATAGCTGTTATTTTGTTGATCACATCCATTGGGATTTGACGGCGTCCATCTTGCCATTTTATTCCTAAAAACTGGATCTCTCGTGCAGGTCCTTTAACTTTATTCTGTTTTATGGCAAAACCGGCCTTCAGAAGGATTTGGACTATTTTCTTCCCTTTCTCGAAAACTTCTTCTGCAGTGTCACCCCACACAATGATGTCATCGATGTACTGCAGGTGTTCAGGAGCTTCCCCCTGCTCCAGCGCAGACTGGATCAGTCCATGGCAAATGGTAGGGCTGTGTTTCCACCCCTGGGGCAGCCGATTCCAAGTATATTGGACTCCCCTCCAAGTGAAAGCAAACTGTGGCCTGCACTGTGCTGCTAGAGGGATGGAGAAAAATGCATTAGCGATATCAATTGTGGCATACCACTTGGCTGCCTTTGATTCCAGTTCATACTGGAGTTCTAGCATGTCCGGCACTGCAGCACTCAGTGGTGGCGTGACTTCGTTCAGGCCACGATAGTCCACTGTTAGTCTCCACTCACCATTAGACTTTCGCACTGGCCATATGGGACTATTAAAAGGTGAATGAGTCTTGCTGATCACTCCTTGGCTCTCCAGTTGACGAATTAGCTTATGGATGGGACTCAGGGAGTCTCGGTTGGTGCGATATTGCCGCCGGTGCACAGTTGTGGTAGCGATCGGCACTTGCTGTTCTTCAACCCTCAGCAACCCCACAACAGAAGGGTCCTCTGAGAGACCAGGCAAGGTAGACAACTGTTTAATGTCCTCTGTCTCCAAAGCAGCTATGCCAAAAGCCCAGCGGAACCCTTTTGGGTCCTTGAAATATCCTCTTCTAAGATAGTCTATGCCAAGGATGCACGGAGCATCTGGGCCAGTCACAATACGGTGCTTTTGCCACTCATTACCGGTTAGACTCACTTCAGCCTCCAATACAGTTAACTGCTGGGATCCCCCCGTCACACCATAAATACAGATGGGCTCTGGCCCTTTATAGCTTGATGGCATTAGAGTACATTGTGCACCGGTGTCTACCAAAGCCTTATACTTCTGTGCGTCTGACGTGCCAGGCCATCGAATCCACACAGTCCAATAAACTCGATTGTCCCTTTCCTCCCCCTGGCTGGAGGCAGGGCCCCTCTAGTCCTGGTCAGAATCTTCATTTCTGTGTTTAAAGGACTGCCTGCTGGAAGTTGGAGCAGCAAACCTTTCAGAGAACTCCTTTTTCCCAATTGTTTTCCTTTGCAATTCACGTACCCGTGCCTCTAGGGTCGCAGTAGATTTTCCATCCCATTTTCTCATGTCCTCTCCATGGTCACGTAGGTAAAACCACAGGGTGGCGCGGTGTGTGTGCCCACCATATTGTCTTCCTTGCATAGATGAACGTTTACCCCTAATAGCTGAGACACTGGTTTGTACAGGTGGGGAGGAAAATAAACTCTCTTTAAGTTGGTGGATCTCTTCAGAAAGTTTCTCCAAGGTATTCTCTTTTAGCTGGTGGACACTAGTTCGTTCAGGTGAAGGGGAAGATAATCTTTCTTCAAGTTGGTGGATCTTTTCAGAAAGTTTCTCCAAAGCATTCTCTTTTAGCTGGTGGACACTGGTTCGTTCAGGTGAAGGGGAAGATAATCTTTCTTCAAGTTGGTGGATCTTTTCAGAAAGTTTCTCCAAAGCATTCTCTTTTAGCTGGTGGACACTGGTTCGTTCAGGTGAAGGGGAAGATAATCTTTCTTCAAGTTGGTGGATCTTTTCAGAAAGTTTCTCTAAAGCATTCTCTTTTAGCTGGTGGACACTGGTTCGTTCAGGTGGAGGGGAAGATAAATTCTCTTTAAGTTGGTGGACCTCTTCAGAGAGTTTCTCCACAGCTGAGACACAGGCCTTTAGGGAAGAGGAGAGATTTCCTTCGTACTGCCGGAGTATTTTAGTCACTTCATTCACTGTGGGATTCTCCTCCGTTTTCCAGGCTAGTATTGCCAATGAGTTGGCATATGATGATGGGGCACTCCGTACAAACTTCCGCCACATGGGTGGTGTACACTGGACTGCATCTGGATCTGCGGATGTTTGTGCGTCATCTAGGTCCTTATAAATTACTTCCCGTACGGCCAATTCCCTCAGGTACTGAATTCCCTTCTCCATGGTGGTCCATTTGCTTGGTAAACATACAAGTTCTTCCTTGAAGAGATACCTTTCCTTCACAGCTGACAGGAGACGCCTCCAGAGGCTGCGAGATTGTGCTCCATCTCCAATTGCTTTGTCAATGCATGCGTCCCTAGCAAGGGATCCCAGCCGCCTGGCTTCCTTGCCCTCCAATTCCACATAATTGGCTCCCGTGTCCCAGCACCGGAGCAGCCAGGTGACAAGCTGCTCGCCTATACAGCGACCAAAATCTTTTCGCACATCTCGTAGCTCACGCTGGTATAGAGTCCGGGTAATTACTGTTGATTTTTCGACATCCTCATCCTCATCTTCAGTCTTCTGCACCTTTGATGGCCGGTGTAGAGTCCGGGTAGTTACTGTTGATTTTCCGACATCCTCATCCTCATCTTCAGTCTCCTGCACCTTTGATGGCTGGTATGGAGTCCGGGTAGTTACTGTTGATTTTTCGCCATCCTCATCCTCATCTTCAGTCTCCTGCACCTTTGATGGCCCAGCCTCGTCTTCACTTCGCCCAGACTTAGCAGAAGACTGTCTGCGTTTTAAACGACCTGAGCCTCTATACCATTTTTTCACCTTGTCTACAGGGGCAACTTGCACTGCTACAGCTCGTTTCTCTGACCCAGCCACAGGGTCTGCCACAGGGGTTGGAATACCCTCTGCGGGGTCAACTTGCACTGCTACAGCTCGTTTCTCTGACCCAGACACAGGGTCTGCCACAGGGCTTGGAATACACTCTGCGGGGTCAACTTGCACTGCTACAGCTCGTTTCTCTGACCCAGACACAGGGTCTGCCACAGGGGTTGGGATACCCTCTGCGGGGTCAACTTGCACTGCTACAGCTCGTTTCTCTGACCCAGCCACAGGAGTGGGAGCAGCTGCACGAGCTGGGGCAGCTGCAGGAGCTGGGGCAGCTGCAGGAGCTGGAGCGGCTGCAGGGGCTGGAGCTGGAGCGGCTGCAGGAGCCGGAACGGCTGCAGGAGCTGGAACTGGAACGGCTGCAGGAGCTGGAGCTGGAGTAGCTGCAGGAGCTGGAACTGGAGCGGCTGCAGGAGCTGGAGCGGCTGCAGGAGCTGGAGCTGGAGTAGCTGCAGGAGCTGGAACTGGAGCGGCTGCAGGAGCTGGAGCTGGAGCTGGAGCGGCTGCAGGAGCTGGAGCTGGAGTAGCTGCAGGAGCTGGAACTGGAGCGGCTGCAGGAGCTGGAGCGGCTGCAGGGGCTGGAGCTGGAGCGGCTGCAGGAGCCGGAACGGCTGCAGGAGCTGGAGCTGGAGCGGCTGCAGGAGCTGGAGCGGCTGCAGGAGCTGGAGCTGGAGTAGCTGCAGGAGCTGGAGCTGGAGCGGCTGCAGGAGCTGCAGCTGGAGCGGCTGCAGGAGCTGGAGCTAGGTTGCTAATAACATCAATTGCAGCTCGATAGGCACAAGCCAGACCCCAGCACGCTACAGTGATTTGTGTCACTTTGGAACTGCCAGAGTCATGACACCTTTTTTTCAAGCATTCTGCCAGCTTTTTAGGATTTTGCAGTTGTTCAGGGGTGAATGTCCAAAACACTGGAGGTGACCACTGCTCTAGAAACCTGCCCATATCCTCCCACACTCCCTGCCACTCGCAACTATCCCGCCTCAAGACAGATCTCCGGATGAGATTCCTAAGTAGTTGTTTAACCCTCCACAAAATCTGAAGCGCATTCAGGAGACATAACAACAAGAGCAGGCTGGTCTGAGTATCCCAAGGATATTCAACATCTCGGAGAACCACCGTAACTAGCTTGGGGGATAAGAGGGTGGTGGTGAAGGAGAAAGGGAGAGTGAACAGGTAGGGAAACATGTCTTCCCCTGTCCCCTTCACAGATTGGCTCCCTAACGAAAACAGGCAATAGGTGTAATTGCTAATAGTTTCCGAGATATGGGTTCCAAAGTATAGAGTCGACGTCAGTGCTGAGTACAAATACCAGGTTAAAGTCATGACCAGATATCTCATCATTTCATAAGCCATTGCTACACCGCACAGTACCATAACAATCTTAAACCAGGGCCCGGAAAGGATAAACAGTGCAACAGGGAGCACATACAGAAAGTAACGCACCATAAAACTCAATTTGGAATACAGGTACAGCAGACTGGAGATTAAGGCAATCAACATCGTGACTAGCAACTATTAAGCAGGTCCAATACTTATACCAATTTTAGTTTAACACACTCTGGTCAGATTTGTCGATATCTCAACCCTTCGGGCCCCACGTTGGGCGCCAAAAAGACTGTTGTGGTTTAACCCGGCTGGCAGCTAAACACCACACAGCCGTTCGCTCACCCTCCCCCCTCCCTCTCTGGGATGGGGGAGAGAAACGGGAAAGTGAAGCCTGTGAGTTGAGATAAAGACAGTTTATTAAGACAGG
Organism: Anser cygnoides; assembly: GCF_040182565.1. Classification (NCBI taxonomy): domain Eukaryota; kingdom Metazoa; phylum Chordata; class Aves; order Anseriformes; family Anatidae; genus Anser; species Anser cygnoides. The sequence goes on along the minus strand of NC_089876.1, from coordinate 58,917,296 downwards.
AAAATAATAATAACAATAATAATAATAATAGTGATAATGGTAATAGTATTAACAATAATAATGTGTAAGAAAACAAGTGATGCACAATGCAATTGCTCACCACCCGCTGACCGATGCCCAGCCTATTCCCGAGCAGCCGGCCCCCCCACCCCGGCCAGCCACCCCTATATATTGTTTAGCATGACGTCAGATGGTATGGAATACCCCTTTGGCCAGTTTGGGTCAGCTGTCCTGGGTCTGTCCCCTCCCAGCTCCTGCTGCACCCCCAGCCTGCTCGCTGGCAGGACAGAGCGAGAAGCCGAAAAGTCCTTGGCCTGGTGTAAACACTGCTCTGCAACAATTAAAACATCAGCATGTTATCAGCGCTCTTCTCATCCTAATCCAAAACATAGCACCCTACCAGCTACTATGAGGGAACATTAACTCTGTCCTAACTGGAACCAGGACAGGCTGAAATATTTTATCTGAATAAATCAAGACAGATGTACTTATTATAAATGGTTAAAACCTTTATTTTGCTATTTTGGATGATTTATCAGCTTGGGTATGTCAGGCAGTAAGTATCAAAAGCACACTTCCTGGCAGATAGCTAACCACAGGAGGGTTAAAGACAGTACGTTACTGTAGCATGAAAATTAAGTCTGCGAAAGAGAAACTCAATGAAGAAACACGGTCCAAACCAGAAAACAATCATGACAGTAACGTCAGCATTAATAGATCTTCCTTCTCCCTAACCTTTCCCTTTCTCCCTATCTGTAATTTCATATACACACTTGTCCAAATGAGCTCTACAGAAAATAATCCTGAAAATGCTGTTCTGTGAACTCCCCTTTGCTCCTCTTGCAGACGAATGCTTGCACTACAAGGAACCTTTGGATTTATGGAGAGGGTATTTATCACACTCCTTTGCCTAACTCTGCTCCCACTGAAGTCAACGGGAGTGTTACCAAATTCAGTAGCAGGAAACTTAAATCTGTGACAAGCTCTTTTGAAAACTCCCATCCATCTGAACATCTCAAATAACCTCACAAACATTCGCCTTCAGCACCGCGAGGCACTTCAGCCAAGTACACCAATCATTCCACAAGCAGGGAAGAGTGAACTTAAGTTAACTGCCCAAGGTCACTGCAATTCAGACACAGACCTACAAACTGCACCCTAGGGGAGACTACACCATCTCTAACCATAATTCTCAATACCGAGCTCTTCGTGTCTGTATTTCTAGCTTCCCACCCAATCACTTGGTTTGTAGCCATTTTTACCGCAGACCTCATGAAACCATTAGGTACTTGACGGTATCCCCGCAGCTCCTGCTGCAAAAAGACTGCCCTAGCTCTAACAGTACCAAGGACACTTGGCCAACCTCTGGCGCTGGTGAACTCTATTTCCAGATGCTACAAGAGTAGTAGCAGTCTTTAAAATGGACTAACGATTGTTTACATGGAAAAGGAACAAACACACCACTGGTTTTATACAACTGCAAGCAGCACACTACTACAAAGAAAGAGAGGGGAATACGTTTGCATCTTAGTGTTAATAACAGACCATTAAAAAGTCTGACAACCCTTGGTGCAAATGGTTAAGAAAGCTGCCTTAAATCATTTTGGCTACAGTTCCACAGAAGCCAGCCTCTAGAAAAGCCTTTACATCCGTGAGAGCAGAGCGAGGGACCCTGCAGCTGCCCAAGAAACCTGGACACCACAGCCTGACCCAGACAGTGAAACTGCACGACTGAAATAACAAATAAGGACTGTGACAAACGTGCTTGCTTCACACAAATCTAATCACACAACTTACAAATACTTGGTGCTGAGGTATCAAAGTACTCTAAAATCACAGTTGCAACAAGGTTTCAGATATACGTCCTGGCCTACACTTAATCCCACCTTCCAATGATGCTAATATATAAAACTTATAAATAAATAAATATAAATATAATATATATATTAATAATAAAAACTTAAAATAGTTATAAATACATTTAGTGAAATTAAACTGCCTTCCTCCGTATATTTCAAGCCACGCCCAAAATAGTATTCCATTAAACAAAATAGAGTTCCTTCAGCACCTCTGCTGTTTTTACATTCTTTATTCGCAATATTAATTGAATTCAAGTTTTAGATGAAATTTATTCCCACTGGCAATACGATTTGAGGAATGGGAAATATCCAGCAATTATATAACAGGAAACATCGAAGTGTTCTGCTCTGACTTCCTTCCCGCACACCCACTCCCAGAAACTGCCTTCAAAAAGGGAAAAAAAAGAGAAAACGCTATACCAAAACCTTGTACAAATGCACCAAACTTTCTAGTACTCACTAGCAGGAGTACTACATATACTCAATTTACTTCAGCATGGCTCTCCGTTTAATAAAGAAAGAAATCAGCTTTTACCTCTTGTGTCAAACTGACTAAACATCTTTCAAGGTCAGATATGCTTTTCAGTTCCTAGAAAGGCAAAATTCAAAAAAAGGAAGGAAAAAAAAAAAACCACAGAACCCTTATAAGCCTTTCCTCTACCCCCTCTGTCCCTCTTTATTGAGTATATTTGGCACACGCAGCTGTTCAGAGCAGGAGAAATACTTCCTAGGCGGTAATTTGCAAAGATTGCTTAGGAATTCTGCGAGACATTATAAAAGGCAACCTGGACCTGCCAGAAGAGCTAATGCTCTACTTACCAGACTGGAATAGAGCTGTCTACCTTTCCTACATGTGGAAATGCTCCCTTCAAGTTTGTTAGCAGTTTGCATCACTGGTTTACAAAGATAATTCTAATCCAGGTTAAGGAATTACTTCAGAGATCACAAAGTTTGTTAAAACCTATTCCCTGGCTCTGGTCCCTAATAGCACAGAGTAAATTACCATCATTTCTTCAAATAAGTGTACAAACATCAAAACTATATTCATAATACTCCCATGAGTAGGTAAAAGCAACGTTTTACCAATCCTGTCTTTCAAGGTGAAAGTGTATGTGAGAAGGGGAAAGAAGACAGGAACACGAGCATGAGGTTATTTTGCACATTCGCAAATTTAATTGCTTAAGCTAACACACAGAAACTCCAAATAAAAAAAGGAAAGAGGTTACACACAAAAATCAGCAAAGAGATTTTGTAGCACTGAATCACTTTTAATTGGAGCAAGAGACATTAACTATGTTTGCCAATACTGCTGAAGAAGGCATTCAGCTCCTCGTAGATGGTTTTGCATCAGCCTAACATTTAGCAGCATTCAAAAAGCCAAACAGCTCTTTTACAAGTTACTAGGAAAGGAATATAAAACCAAACAGAAAATATCATCATATAATTTCTATAAAGTTACCGTGATTACACTTTAACACAGCGTTAAGCTCTGACAGCCCTGTACGCACACACACACACACACACATCTATAACATAAAACCACAGATGAAGATATGGAAAAAAATGGGCAATAACAATCAGGGTATAAAATGCATATGTAACTGAACAGATTACAATTACTCATCTTGAAAGTTGCTTACAGAGCAGAAATATTGCATTCAAGGAAGGGAACAGGCAGCAACTATTTTCTGTTTCTCACACTATAAGGAGGCACAAACAAAATACAGAAGAGCAGGTTCAAAACAAAGTTGTGTACAACAAAATCATAGTTGAACCCCACTGCCACAAGATTTTGAAGTCAAAACTGTAATTGCTTTCAAAAACAGACCACAAAAAATGCAAAGAGTAGCTCCACAGTGATAGTAAACATGAAATCCATACGCAACCATTTTGTTATTGGAATTTCTATTCTGAGTTCGCCCTTCTGGCACACGCAGACCGATGAATTAAACCCATTACTGCTTTCCTTCCTAAGGCTGTTAGCTTTGGAAATTAGAATTCCAAGGACAGAAACCATGTCAGATGCAGTACCTTGTCTTAAAGTAAGCTTAAAGAAAAGCAAAGAAACAAGCAAACAAAAAAACAACATACACAGAAGCTGCTGACCTCTATATTAACGACCAAAGGAAAGTTAATACCTGATCCAAGATAGCTACCAATATATTAGCATAGCTAAAACAGTGTGGTACAATCTTCGTTTTTTGGCAACATAAAAGAACACAAGATACACAAATCTTAAGGGTTAATTTACAATGATTAAAGGGAAGAATGGTCCCCACTGGGATTAAAAAAATAAATAAAAATACTTTGGCCTTGCACATACACCTCAAACTGGACCCCTATTAGAAAGGATTCTTCTAACTGCCTTACTATAGACATTACAGAGAAACTCCAAACTCATAGGGAAAGTTATCTTTTAAGTCCCCTTAATGTGTTCTTACTTAATAAGCATTTGGTTATTTAATAGTTTATGAGTCAATACGCCAATTGAGTTTTTCCTAAGACACTTCTTTTTTTAGCTTCTGTTGAGTTGGTCACACAAAGGATTTTATTTTAAATACAAAAATGTGGCTTTGAATCCAGATTTCTTAGATTGTTATTAATCACATTTGTAGCAAATAATACATGGTCAATATTGAATTTCAGTAAAAGCTAAAGGCTAACCTAGCCATGGAATCACAGACAGGAACTGTAAGAAATTCAGCAAGGATAACTGCTAGGTCCTGAAGGCAGGAAGGAAAACCCCTTGCAACACTACAGTCTGGGACTGACCAGCTGGGGAGCTGCTCTGCAGCCCTGGGGTCGTGGTTGGCAGCGAGCTGAATGTGAGGGACTGGGGTTTCTCCAGCCCTGAGAAGAGAGTGCTCAGGGTGACCCAACAGCAACTTCTGAGGAATTTTTTTAAGACAGTTGTGTCAGGCACTTTACACGGATGGGCACGGTGAGAGGACGAGAACAAATGGGCAGAAGCTGAAACAACAGGGTCAGACTGGATGTAAGGAAAAAAATCTCACCATGAGGACAAGCAGGCAGTGGAACATGTTAGCCAGAGATCTGGTGCCCAAGTACCTTGGTCTGATCTCACAGCTGGCCATGCTTTTTGCATGTAGTTTTTAAATCTTTGCTATCGTCACACCTCCAAAGCATGCGCGCACATAGACAAGTAGACTCACTCCTGCCTGCCTGCCTTTGTCTTGGTGCTTAAAAACCCCACTGTAAGATATCTTGCCTAAAGAAAAATAATTTTTGTTGGTTGCCTATGCCACGCCAAATACTGAAGTTCCCTACCACTTCCTGGCTTTCACGGTTCTGCTCTCCCTCCACTTCCAGCTCCATGTTCATGCCCCGTCTCTTCCACTCGTGCTGACACTCATGTGACTCCAGAGCAAGCCAGATCAAAGAAATAAACTAGCAGGAGTGGAGAGATTTGATTATTTATTTCCACACCAGTTCAGCTGCCTAACCAGTTCACCACTGGTACAAATGCCCATGCTACATTAAAGGGTGGAACAACCGCAGCCCCAATTCAGGTTGGTACGGACAAGTCATGGGATGGCCACTGAAACCCTGCTCCTTCATGGAGGTTGCATGCAATGCTGTAATATGCCTGACTGCTACTAACACTCCCTAAGATGAAGCTATTAAAACAGATAAGATTAAGCATGCAAAACTGGAGAGGTGTTTAATTACAGCGTGCAGTTTTTATGTGGTGAAAGTTAGGAGATCGCTTTTGGTAGGTGAGGATTTTTTTGGGCTAACAACAAACTGGAACTGGTTGCAAAGTCCTGCTTTGAAAAAAAAAGGAAGAAATGACTGAGAATGGCATTTAATTTTCACAGTATTATGAACTGGAATTGCTTGGGCAATTAGGAAAATGGCTACTCATTGCAATACCTTGATCTCCTGGCTACTTGAATTTCAAAGCAAAGCCACATGAATCACTGAAGAGCCCAATCCTATGAATGCTAAGCACCTTTCCAGAGCAAGCCAAGGAAACACTCCACATACAGCCTCCTTCTACACCAAAGTCACATTACCTGACTTCCACCATGTTTGCCAAAAACAAATCTAAGAAGCATTCTGTCCTTCGGCGAGAGGCTTTACCTTGTTGATTTTTAAAGCCAAAACTAGTTCCTTAATGAGGCTCCAGTAAGAAGTGTTTTCAAAAATTGCCAACACCACCGAAAGCTACACTACTGTCTCAAACACTAAGCAGAGGCACTTTCATGGAAAAACAACACCTAAGCATAAACAACTGATTAAGCAGTAATCTCCCACACTGTATATGTCTTTTGTACTGGAAGAGGCAAGTTGCCATATAAGCGATGGTTCAATAAATTCAGCTGACTGGAAAGCTGCGATTTCACAGACTTCTGGAATTTCTTAGGCACTGTATTTTTAAATGATTACTCCATAAAAATCACTTAAGTGTTGTGTTAGATGTAAAGTTTTTACACAGTTTGAGTAATGAAAAACCTCAACAATAGCTCACACGCTGGAAGTACGCAGTCACTCCTTGCCAAGATAAGCATTACATCTCCATTTGCCATTTATTATTCTTTTAAACTGAACAGAGAAGATTGCTCTTAAGAGATAGTCCAGATACAAATCTCCACTATCCAATTACTTGTGTAATCTCTTTAAACTTTTCAATGAAAGTCTCATACTATCTCTCATAAATCAATCTACATCACTTGCTTTTGTGAAAAATCTTTAACATAAATATTAATACTTTCAGATGCTATTTTTCCTCCAATTCTACATGATATCCTAAGGTTCCTTTGGGAAATTACTTCATGTATCATTCAAGCTTTTAAAATAAAATGTATCTGGTTGGAGGCTAGACTTCTGACTCTCCTCCTACAAACATCAGTCGTCTAATACAATTTCCAGAAGGATTGGAAAGCTTAAAAATGGGAGCAGTGCAATTAAATAGGAGCCAAACTTCTAATCTGTTAAAAATACCATTAAGTGCCTGCATGCATTTCAACGCTCTACAGTATATTAAGTAAAGCAATTAAAACAAATACAAGGAAGATTAACATTTAAAGAGAACGTGTACGAGCACGGACTTGGACCAAACGAGGACAGATTTCCAAACTCCTGACACTCAATGCAATTCTTTTTTAGCTTATCTTCAAGCGCCCAGCATGGCTAAAGCTCTGTTTTAGAAAGCATGTGAAAAGGTTAGGGAAGAAAAAGAGGATCGTGATTATTTGCAGTCCAGCAAAAATCTGTTTTCTGCATTTCAGACTCTGGGGATTCCACAGTAAGTTTAAGAGAAGAAGCTGGAATTTCCTGATCTGGCAGATATAACCTAGGGTGGGGGAAGGATAATTCTCAAAAGAGCTTTCAAATGTGGGCTTGGAATTTTGCCGGACAGAACAATGATTGATTTAAATCAGCCATAAAAAGAGAGATTTGATCTTCTGTCAGGTCTTTGAAATGGTAGAAGTTAAGAGGAATCATCAGTGCTGCATGCTTGTTTAATGAAAAATCCATTCTTTCGCATTCAGTTCTGAACATTTTAATACGCTTGTGGGATGACCAGTTCATGCTTTCAGTTGTCAGTACACTAAGCATCTCTTTTTGTGCTATGCTGTAAAGATTTGAACTTTATAGGCAAACACATTAAGGAAGAAAAGTAGGGCTTTGCAATAAAATAAAGCAGTTAAATTCTTTCCTAAAGGTGATTTGCATAGCTCTTCACTCACTTTTTCAGGATATGGTAATTTTATCCTCTCTCAACCCCAAATCCTGTGGTCATTAGTTTTTACACTGGTCACATAGTGGAAAAACTCTGTTCTTTATTGAAGTCCGGGTGAAAGGGCCTAAGTTCTGTCCTTTTTGCTGACATCACTGCTTCGTGCCAAAGAGACAAGAAGTGTTTCATTTTGCCCGCATCGCATTTCTTTTCTCCTTCACTTTACTACTTTCTCTGTGTTGAAGTCACTGTGTTTCTAGCACTTACATTAACAATAAATAGATTGTAACGAGGTCTCTAATTTGGTTTACACAGCTTATATAAATAGTAACATCACTTTAAAGAACCACAGACATCCACCAGCAGTCTGAGTAACAGTACAGCTCATTTCTTAACATTACAGTATTTCAGCCATTATCAGCATTTCTGCATCAGCACTGTCCAGAAGTGATTTCTGCCTTCAAAAACCTTCATAAAACCCATTTGGTTTTTGGTAGTGACATTTGGCTTCGCTTGACCAGAGCCCGCAGAAGAAATGCACAGCCTTGTGCAACAGAGACGTATAGGGTTTGTGAAGAAACAGTTTGTCTTCTTGTCTGTCCGAGTCTGGACTGTTCTTCCTGCTGTCCCTCTGCAACCAGCCGCGGGGAGATAGGCAAGGAAGCAGCAGTGCTTGGTGACCCTCACCGGCAGCCGAAGAATTAGTCCGGTTGATGGAGCATGGTAATCCACCGTACCAGCTGAAGAAAGCAGGCTGGAGAATTTTTTGATCCTTTCAGCGGGCTTTGAGAAGACAAAATCTTTTCCTCTCGCTAACCTGACTAGGAAGTTTAACTAATGCCCAAAGGGCCTTTACCATACCATCACACGCTATGTTTAGGCCATAACCAAAGGCCTTCATGGGTGGCCCAGGTAGCAGCAATGTGTTGTGACTGACAGTGTTCTGGATAAGCCTGGGTAATTGCTGCGGGCCGTGAGGACACGGGCAAAGTGATCCATGTGGTGGGATGCTCCTGTGAAAGTCACTTTAGGCAGAAAGACCGCTAAGTCTCTGTCAGCAGAGCAAAGCAGGACGGAGCAGCGCCCGCAGAGCATGGTTTGCAGCCGCTGCATACAGAACGAGGCAGAGAAGGGTCAGAAATCCCTCAGCTGAGGTACAGGGGATATCTGCAGCCTGCCATAAGAAACCAAACTCCCTGCTAAGACAATACAAGGACTGAACCACCCCAACGCTGACCTTTGTGTCCTTGTTTCCTTCTGTCTTGCTTCCTCCAGCTGCTATAATACCTCAGAAAAAGAGAGCAGAAGGGGGGAAGCAATTTCCAAAGGCAAAGGTAGCCCAAAACTCAGCTAGAACCTTGTGAACTCAGTTTTTAGGGATCTGCAGAAGGAAAGCCTGGCTCAGCCTGTCTGCGGGGCCCAAGGAGCCGACCTAACAAGAACCGCACCGAGCAAATCGTGCTCCCCATGCCAGCCACCAGCAGCCCGAGCTGTGCTGTTAGGCTGCCACGCTCAGCTGGACGGTGGACTTGGGCACAGTGAAAAATGTCGCTCTCCCCTGCTGCCATCACTCTCACCTCCTTTTATTCATCCCACGCTACCCTTACAGACAGGGTGAGATACCTGGGCGGGCTACAGCCCCCTCTTTCCATCACCCTCCCATCTTCTGCTCGTTCACTGGAGCGATGTTCTGAGTGAATACAGGAAGGCCGTGCACCAGGAACAGCGGGAACACGGGGCACGGCAGCTGAAGCTGGAAACGGCTGTTGATAAAAATCTGAGAGGAATTTATGGAGATTACGAATTGTCTCTGGTTAAATATTTCTAGTGATAGGCACACCTCACTGCTATCGAGAGGACAACAATTACATTTCACAGGAATTTTTACAGCATTGTTTCTTTTTATTCCTCTGTTTGCTTTTCCCCTCCAGAAGAACTTTTGCAATGTTCCATTTTCCAAACCGGAGGCTGATTTCCCTCTTGCCTCAGGTTGCAGGCGTGAAGGAAATGAACCAGGGCGTTCAGGTACCTGCCCTGTCTCCTTCATCAGGGGGAGATGGCTTTTCCACAGCACCAAGTCACTCTGAGTCCGGACAGGGACTGGAATCTGATTCCTTCACATTCCAGAGCAGCGCCCTGCCTAACAAGCAATAAAACCTTCCCAGCCTTTCACGCTCCCAAAAGGGCTCCCTGACAAAATTTTCATCAACACAGAAAAATGTAACATTTTACACAGACTTATCAAGACTGCAAGTTTTGTGGAAAAAAAAAAAAAGAAAAAAGCTGTTTATTCAAAATATTTCAGCTAACTTCAACTGTCACTTTGTCTCACGACATTCATTTCCTCTCTTTTCTTCTGCCTTTTTAGTGACAGTCCAATGAAACATCAACCTCTGAAAAACATGTAGCACATTACTGCCATAGTGATACTTTAATAAAGTATTAAAGCAGCATCGCTTTTGTACACCGCTCTTCTGGATGTCACTTGGCACTCTCCCTGCGACAAATGCATCTTTTATAAATTAAGCAGTTTCCAGTCCATCAGCAACTATTAGTAAAATAATCATTCATTACAAAATTTACATCTTCGGGGGAAGAATAATGCAAAATAAACAGCATGTTTATCATTTTTGAAAGAAGCATCTCTGAATATCTTAGCTCGAAATGACTTTTTTTTTTAAGAAGAAAAAAATTAAAGAGAATTATTATTCTTCCTAAACTTGCAAGAGTCTATGAAACAAAACTGCAGAAGAAAGAAGATTAGAAAATGCTAGGATCATCAAGAACCCCATGTAATTTAAAGACAACTTCAAGATAGCCCCCAATCAAACCAAATATGCAGCCAGCAGGGCAATTCTTTCAAGTATTCATCCACAGGTAGTAATTTAAAAAACAATCACAGTGGTGAATAAAAGCTGTTATGATCTATGAAGTACAGCAAGGTGCCATTCAGGAGTGTTGTTTTCAATCATCCCTATCTCTCAAAGTGCTTTCTGGAACGAACTTTAAAATGTTGTCCCTTCCAAAGTCACATTTGGAGGAACTGACAAAAATAATAATGAGATGTTTTGAGTACATATAACTAGGACTAACTTTAAGATTACACTGCAAATAACATAGCCCTCACGCAAGTACCTTTAATAAACCAATCACTAGATGTATATTACATTTTCCCCATCAAATTCTAAAATTCAAGGTACATGCTAACTGCTGGGTGTCAGAGATCTATTTCACTATTACATAGCGGAGAAAGAGTCTTCAAAAGAAGAAAGCTGATTTCCATACTTTTGCTCATAGGATTTATTGCAAGAGCAAAATAAGATCTACATTATTTTGTGGACACCGCTGAAGCAGGTAATGATTCTGTTAATGTCATTACACGGCAAAGCACCACCAGTAACCTCCCCCTACCCTCATAATTTCCATTTCAGTACAGCACGTTTTAGTATCCTTGTCTTGTAACTCCTTGGTCATCATTTGATTTTGCCATTAAAGGTACAGGTGTTTGGGATTAATGACTTCGTGGGAGGTATGGTCCTAGGTGCTTTCCCTGAATTTAAACAGATTGGATCAACACATTACTTCTCTGGAACAAGGATTTTTTTTCCAAAATATCACGTTTAGTGAATTTGTTGATCTCCCCCAATAAAGCCACGTTTTGCCCAGTCAATAATGCAAGAAACGCAAGTTATAAAACCCTGAAATACTTGTTTTAACACTTACAGGTCTGTCTTCCACAGAATACAAATAGGGACAGGAAATAATGGGTTTAGGAGGTTCTAAAGAATTTATTTAATTTATTTATTTAAAGGCAAAATACTTAACTCTTCTACATTTGTCCTCAAGGCTTATTTTTCTTGCTAAAATTTTGCCTGGAAAAAAAAGAAAGTTTTGATGATTTTCACATATTCTGAGCAAATGGGCCAGCCAGGCCCTGAATGCAGATCAACAACCTTCCATGGCACAGCATTTTACATCGCTGTAAGCAGTGCTAGCAAGTGAGGCAGAACAACACAACAAGCAAGCAACATGAACAAGACCCCAAAAGCCTAATCCACATCACCATAATAATTTGCTTTGCTATGAGCAATTCACCTTCTAGACTGAAGTACCAGTAAATTAGCTAACACAGCAGTCTAACTAAGGGAAATTCCTTAACGAACCTCAAACTTTAGTTCACTGAAGTCTTTCTCTGAAAGAGTAGATAGAAAAACAGAACCTAGGGATAATAAATGGGGGGGCATGGCAAAAAAAAAAAGGGAAAGAACATCAGAAATTCAGAAACTTGAAAAAAAAACATTTAATGTCTCAGTTCCTGTGTATTATGCCTTACTTACTATAGTAGTAAACCACTGACTGTGTGAGCCTGACTAAAGAGCACACAGTGTTTGTGTGTTTTGCTGCATCCCATAATTTCCCTAGTCATTTGAACAGTATTTCAGGAATGTCCCGCAGAGGTCTCAGATGATTATTCACATCCATAGCGTTCTACCATTTACCAGAATGATTGTAAATACTTTAACTGTTCATTTCAAACACTGCAATACTCATGACGTGACAGAAGAAAGGTCTTTACTCCCTGTCAGACTACCCTGAATTGCATGCTCTTATGAACAATTATTTACTACTTGATGTCTCAGAAAAAAAGTATTTTAAATATTTAATACTTCCATTCCAAGTGATCCTTCTTCACGCTGTAACTCACTGAAGCACCACCTCAGCCTGCCACTTCTGTACAAAACAAAGCTGACAACTGCAAAAGAACGTGGGAAATAGGAAACACTTCAGCCAACCTCCTACTGTACAGGAACATTAGGTACTGTAACACAGCAGTAGCTGGAGCTTCTCTCCAGGTCTGCATTCCAAGCTGGTATATTAAAGGGAACGCTACCCTTTACTTCAGAGGGAAGAAATTCAAGTCAGACCTTCAGAGGCTGCAGCATCCGCGCAGCATTCTGTTTTCCCTCTTTCACTCCAACGCTATGGACATTCCAATTCCAGTTTTGGCAGTTTATCGTTGCACTCTCTGGAATTTAGTACTGAATAGTTTCATGCCTTAAACTCCTATCATAGCTTATCTTGCAAATCTCTCTTGGAGAGAAGGCCACAGCACTCCAAACGAGAATTGCTCACCACTCTGCAGTTGTGTCCAAACTGAAGAAAACAAAACAAAACAGAGAGGAGGGGGAAGTGAATGCAAATCTCTGCACCTTGTACTAAATGTCTCCAGCAACAACAACAAAAAAATACCATTTAGGTCAGATCGTGCAGATAATAAAACTGTCCATTACTGAGAATGTGAGAAAAATCAATCAGTGACAAAAAAAAAAAGATATACGTAATGTTTGCAAGGTTATACTTCAAAATTTATCATAAATGGCATAACGTGTTAAGACAGCCTATGACAGAAAGAACTAAAAAGGACTTGATTTTTTTTCTTTTGGTTAATGTGAATACACATCATATAGGTCTTGGGAATATGGGGTCAGATTGGAATGGATTTGAGTGGGCTTTGGCATGCCCAGGTATACATCCCCCAAGAGTACACAAAAAGCATAATTAAGCCCCATATACCTCTCAAGGCAGAACCATGACCTAACTTTTTTCAAAGTTATGACAACAAGCAACAAATTAGGAAGGGAAGCTATGAGTTAATGAATTCCCATCCAGTCATTATGTCCTAAAGAAAGAGGCTACTAAGCTCCTAAACTTCTGAAAGCTCACAAGTATCTCATGGGATGTTTGCTGTATCTCTTTAAAATCAAAAGAAAACATTTGATATTGCACTAGTCAGTGCTTCACCAAGGAAGCACGTATACATAAAAATAATACCTGAAACAAGTCTTACACAGTGTAACTCAAGGCAGCCAAGATGTTATGAAGTTGAAATCAAGCCCCAATTAACAACACATATTTGACAAGAAACGTAGAAGTGCACCTGAGTGATGGACTACCTACGGAAAAGAGACATCATTTAGTTCACGAAGAATTTTTTTATCATGTGCACGTCAGACAAAAATGCAGAAGGCGACATAGTTGAAAGGAGCCTTATAAGCAATAGTAACCACAGAGTACACCAGAGGAGCAAAGTGCATTACATTCTATGACATGTCCCACTTCCCCAGTGCCCTCCCCAAACAAACAAAACCAAAACATTCGCTCCCTTGTTTGGCTTGCAACTACTCCAGCCTTACTGCACTACAAACCCTGCTCCCTGGCAATGGTCCCCACTGGGTCTTTGTAGAGCAGAAGGCAAACCAGCATCCCTCTGCTCAGGCTCTGCATCAGTCAGGCTACAGCGAGGACAGCAGCACCCACCTGGAGGTCCTATGCAGCCAGAATGGCTCCTGAACATGAATCAAATCACAGGATGAGAACTGTAACCATTTGCTAAATAACTGCGTTTTACAGTGGAGTTTAAAAATCAGAATTACATCTTTCTCTGATGCACAGTAACTGTTTATTAACCAACTGAAGTTTTGAACGTGGTTACTTATAACAGGAATTAGCTTTCACAGAGGCATTTTGTTAACACCCGTGAAAAGGCACAAAGTGTTAAGTCTACGTAAATGTTTTCAGCTTAATCAAGTAAATGCAAATTAAGAATGAAAGGACAAGACTTTGAGTAGGAGTAATTACTCTTCCTCGGTCAGATTATTAGGCCATGAGACAGATGCTTCTGGACAAGACCACAGTTTAACAGCTGACAGCATTAAACAAAGGAAAAATCCCACCCCATTGTTTCCTCATCAAGAGGAAATAAATTTCTTTCCCTTACAATTTTTCTGCAATCTACTACGGGCAGCAAGAGAGGTTACAAAGCCTGTGTTTTCAGCAGAAGTGGGCCATGCGTCCTCCTCCTCCAGAACCACTACAGAAACATCCAGCACATCCCCCAGTGCGTGATCAAAATAAATGCTCTGGTGTGCAGCAATATGGCGAAGGGCGCCTATGCTATAGGCAAATCCTGTTCCTTGATGAGATGCTACCAGGACATCCACCTGCCACGTAGCTAAGACGGGCACCGTTTGTCATACACTGGCAATGCTCACTGCCATGCAGCACCACGGGCTTGTGCTCAATCTTCAAACACCAGAAGTTCACCTGCCATGTGACTGGCGATACCTGCAGCTTTGTCAAACATTCTCAGCTACACAAGGCAAGCTGTTAAGAGCGAAGGGCACGGCACTGAATCAGAGCAATAATTCATCACCAGCCAGATCGGCAGGCCATAAGATAAGCTTATCTGGGCAAGACTACAGTTTCGCACTTGAATGTACTTTAAAAAGAAACAATAGGTGTGTAAAGCACTCTTCATCATTAACAACATGAGAAAGTTGCTAACACAAATAGAATGTCCTAGAAGGATTTAGTTGAAAATACAGATCCTTCTAGATCTTCTCCCCTACACTGAAAGTAAAAGCAAGACTGGTATTTCTAGACATTGAAATCCTGATTATAAGAACAAACAGTTTATTATGGAAAGCACTCCAGTATAGCTTTTTTATTTTTTCAAACAAAGACTGAAGTTTGATTTAATGAGTTGAGAAAAATAGTACGGATACACCAAAGTATGTCCAACCTGCAGCATTTTATAGCATGAATCAAGAGCAGACAGATTTTGAGTTTGCTGTCCCAAGACAATACATGTCTTTACATATCCAAACAGTTACTTTGAATACAATATGTATTCAGAGTTGATGAGATAAAGTTGCCTTTCTTCAAGTACAAACAGTATTCAAGTTCAAAGGATAGCATCTGATCTTGTTCTATGAGATGCAAATGATTGTTTCAGTTGACAGAATACATTCATATCACTGACATACTGCCTTAGCCCAGAAGTCGTAAACAATTTAAAAAAAAAATCCAAAAGCAAATTAGCCATAAAAATGTACATTTTAAGAAAATAAGAAAAAAAGAAACCAAATTCTCATTATCCTTTTAAAAACACAAGAGTCAGAGACTGACTTCACTGGGTAGGAACTTCAGCACTACTGGTGGTTTTAATCAGAAAACGCCACTGAGAAGAGTATTCAGCAAAGCTCTAGATGTGCTATTTCAGAACAAAATAGAATAAAAATCCCACACCCACAAAGCAAAACCATATAGAATACTCAAGTAACGAAAGGGAAAAGATAAATTCTGCATCACGCTCCTTTTCAGCCACTGGCTGCTCCTTCCAAATGAGGGGCAAGTCAATTTGTCCATATAGACAAACAGCTCCAGTGTGCTTCACCCAACAAAACACTCAAAGCTTTGAGTTACATTGTCATTCTGCTTGCCTAACTTTACTGCAAGCCAACATCTGCAGGGTGAGATACTTTGCAGCTGAGTTTATAACATGTTGTATGAATAATGAGAAAAAAAAAATACTCCAAAAATCGAAGAATTTCTAATCTACTTTCATAGACAATGGAAATCAGCCATCCCCTCTTGCTCCCAGCTCTGGACTCGTCTCCTCCCTCTCAGCAGCATTGGTATCCATTCAGTGACACAAGCCAATTCTGCTGGAAAATAATCCTATAGAACAAGGGGTCTCATTTTAGCCAAATCACCTCCTGGTTTACTACTTATCTCCTCGTTTACTACTCAGTGGCAGGAGAGGGATGGGTGAACAGGACCGTGACAGCCCAGACAGAGGGATGCATTACCCCTCTACAAACCTCTTCCACTTGCCTGCAGCTTGTGGTAATCAGAATTTATACGTCTCAGCATAACAGTTTGGGAATCTCCGCATTGTTTTTATTCGCATCTTTCTGAAAATGTGTCACCATGGAAATATTGACCTTTGCTGGTCCATTTTCAATAGCTTCCTTTATTTCCATGAGTATTCTTCTGATTTCTAGTCATCTGAGTGATATGAAAATTATGAAAACTCAAATATCTGTAACATTTTCTAGACTAAAAAGAATGCCAACAACAACAACATATTTCACAAAATTCAACTTGTCTATCCATTATAAACATTAATAAGTGAAAGCAGGGAATCCTCTTAGCTTATTCTTCCCAATAGTCTTAATAACATTTCCAAGCACTGCATTTTAACCAAAGCATTGAACAGAAGTTTTTTTTAAATGGAAGAAGACAAGAACTAACACAAACTGTACAAATCCTTAACATTGTAAATAACTTGTCCTATTTGATCTCTATATTGACATTTCTCCGTACAATGAGAACTTCTTTCTCAGCCATTACTTCAAAGTAAAGCCAGTTTCCTTTCCCTGAAAGTATCAGGTAGTTCCGAAGGTTTTTTTTTTTTTTTATCTGTGGTAGGAAAACATCTCTAGCAAAGAGCTCTGCTCCACTTGAGAAAAGGTGTATTTTCCTTCTTGCGTACAATTTCTCATTAAACATGGCTTACATTGCGCGTGAGAACTACAGTAATGCTATCCTGCAAGTCAAGATAGGTTTTAATCAACATAGCTCCAGTAGGTAAGCACTGCAGACACAGGTCTGGTTAAACCACAGTCTAGACCACTTGCCCCATTTTACGTAACAGGTCACAGTCCTTGGCTTTAGCAGTGGTACATACTTTGCACACATAAGCAAATAGTCTGCATTTCCTGACTTGTTAACTTTACATGCTCCGAGATGAAAGATACAGAGCAGCCCTATCACTCCCAGAGAAATAAAGAATAAAAGCGTTATCTGAGAGTTATGCAGCCATTTTCACTAATGCTAAAACCAACAACACATATCCTCAAGCAAATGACAGACTGGTTAAAAAACCCACAGACACAATCACTATGTATTTTAACACTGTCTGATGCTATCACAGCCATATTAGCGCTGTAATACTGGAATGCTACTTTACACTGGATAAACAAATGAAGGTGTCAGAAGTTCAGACACGGCTAGTCTCTCATTGCTAGTTCAGTACTTGCACCACAGGTTTTATTTTGAATAAATATGCAATTAAATAAAAGCAGTTCCCAACCTGTCATTGAAACCAGAATAAGATACCAGACAGTTTCACAGGGAATATGCACATTCCTGGACAGACAAGCAGACACGAACAAATTATGAATTATGTGGAGTGAGGATAAAGAACAAACAGCAAATGATGCTACAGGCTGAAACAAGGCAGGAAAAGATACTGGGAAACACAGGTGGGGAAAAAAAGTAATTGTTCTACCTCACTACACAGTTATTGCAAGTTGTACACTTCAGTGTGTCATCAAATGGTCCTCCACTGAATTTCCGGAACAGGCAGGTGACTTTCATATTAAGGTTATTATTTCCTAAGGTATGGTGAGGCAATCACTCAACAGCTCAATGCCACCAAAAACTGAAGGCCTCACTCCATCCTCCACTGCTAGCGAACAAGGGAGAAGCAATGTAAAATAGAAAGGGAATGAGAAGGTGAATCTTTCAGGGACAGTTTGCCATTAAATTGATTCTTTGCAAGCAGCACCCTGAAGAAAGGATTTATCAGGTCGTTGCTCCAGTTGTACCTTAAACCTGCAATGTGAAAATCTGCACTTAAAGAGAATTAAAAACCATCCCTTTCAAAATGTAATGACTAACGCTTCAATTTAACATCATAATTCTTCAAAGGACAGGTGAATCATCCTCCTATTTTTGTCCCAATTTTGTGGACACCACCACTACTACAGCTCCTGGGGCAGGGGAGAGACGTGTCAGAAGTTGTTCCTGACCCACAGCCACCAGCATCCCACAGAGCTGTACCTGCCTAGCACCTCTGTCACAGAACACCTCAGAAAGTAAGTTATTTTACTTATCGTCACAACACAGCTTATGTCTGTGCAAAAAGAACTGATCCAAACGTATTTTTAAATCTCTGATGGTACATCCCCATCACGCTATTCTCTCTTCCACTTTCTCTCCATTTTCGATGCTACCCTTAACTCCTACCAGCACAGTATCCCATATGCCCTGTTCCTCTGCGTTTCCAACTTGAAGTGGCTTGAAGTCTCCTACCAAGCACCCCTGAGCCACAGTAGTATCCAGGAAGGAGATGGGATGACAGCCCTCCTGCTCAAGTAGCTTCAACCTCTGCATCTTCCCTTCTCACAGCTTCTGATGTTCACAGGACAAGAGAAAGCAAGTTCCAGTGAAAAAGAAAGAAACAAAGTGCCCTTCATTTCTAAGGGAAAAAGACATGCAACTTTTAACTACCACCAACTAATGAAGTTCTAATTCAGACAGACAAATCTCACACAAGTTACAGAAATCCATGGTAGAAATTGTAGTGTCTTCAACTCCCCAAAAGATGAAAGCAGCAATAGAAACCGCATTACCTCCTTATGTCAGCACTATGAAAATTCTTTCACAATTTCTAAGTAGAAAAGCTCTCTGGTTTCTGCATATCCTGTGTTTCTCAAGCACTTGTTTATGTAGTTATGCCTAAAATTCATTTTAGGCAAGCTATTAAAAAAGTATATATATATATATATATATATAAGTCAGTGATGCTGAGTAGTGGAGCATGGACCACTTATTATGCAGAAACCAGGAGACGAGAAGCCCTGCATTCCTGATGAGAAACCCAACCATCATCCAACTGCTGAAGATTTGAGCGTGCTGAGATTCCTATCTCCTATTCTGTTTCTCCTTGGTGCTCTACTCTGTTGGTTCCACCTAGGACTGTAACAAACATGAGGCCCACTTAAAATGTGCCAAATGATGGAAAAAAAATTAAAGTTTTCCTTTCTAAATTTCTGTCTCCACTCCAAGGCCTTCTTAATGGCCTATCAGAAAACAAACAAACAAACAACAACAAAAACACCTTACTGTATTTTAGCATCCTAGAAACTTGCAAGAGTTTCAAGGGAACTTCAAAGAGAATACAAATTCCTCTAGCCCTTTCACACCTTTTCCTCTGGCTCACTTTCTTCAGTCCATAGCTGTCTTTTCCTAAATTTATCAAGTAGCAGTGGGACACAATTGATATTTCTGGCTATTTCCCTTTCTACAATAAATCTCTTTCAAAGGAACTGATAAGATCAGTGAGTTCTCAGTTTGCTGTAGCTTGGAGGAGTCAGAAGAAATAACACCCATATATTTAGCCAGTGAAAATGTTACCACAACTCCCATGTTCTTGCCATTACATCTTCTCCTCCTCACACTTACATCTCAGAGTGCTCTCTCACTTGGGCCACCGGTCTTCAGAACAAACCAATACGATACCCTAAGTGTTCAGAGAGAGAAATCACTGTTGAACAGCACAAAACAAAACAAAAGAAACTAAAGAACAGAGCAATTCGAATAACTTTCACAGCACTCCCTGAAATACACAAGTCATGTCACTCTTGCCCTTGTAAGTGTGAGCTTCTCTAATGTCAACGGGTTTACTCAGATAAATGAAGTAGGCAAAACTGAAAACTGAGCCACGAGATTTTCTTCACAGCTGTACACAAAGTTATCATTATTGTCAACAAACCTGCACCACATAAGCAGTAACAGTTACATGTACTATCAGAACGTATAGAAAAGTAAGTGAAACAAGTACTAGTACATTTAGGAAACAAACAAACAAACCCCACAAAATTTTCCAAGAAGCCTAGGAATATGGTATTTTCAACTGTCAGGTTATTTCTAGACATGAATATTTTATACCAGTAACAAAGACTCCTAGTTGTGCCCAAACACACCTGACGACCCACAGACATATGGCTGTCGTCTCACAGTGCTAGTCTCCATTATTTGCATCTTCTAAATCAAAGAGGATAAAAAATTATTTTAAAACTTCAAGTGTCACTTTTCTTTGTAAAAATATCCAGGGAATGCTGTACGATAAAAGCAGAAGAAAAATGGTCCATAAAAACATACATATTCCACGCTTGCTTTACCAGTGAAAGATGTTAGGAGCCTGCGTACTGTAATATTCCACAAGTAGATTATGAAAACTTTATGAAAAACTCCATCAGAAAAAAAAAAGTTGAAAACAAAGCCTGCAAGTATCATCGTACAAGGTAATGTGTTTCTCGTCTTCCTGTAGAGTCCATAGTCTTCATTCTGATGATCTCAGGTAAGTTTTAGAAATAGCACAAATCCAGATTTTACTGCAATAACAAACTTGGAAGATCACTTTTCAGTTTTTCTGACAGGAAGCCCTCATTTTGTCCTACATGGTTTCAGAACACACATTCTCTAAATACCTGGAAAATACAATGGAATCTAGAACAAAGCCATCACGAGACTTTCAAACAATTCTTAGACACTTTTCCAAACCAGGTCACCAATACAAACAGATTGTAAATACAGATATTGTAAATATAAGCAATGTAAACTGCAGATAAAATGGGCTTGTCAGGCTCCTGTGCAGGCAATTCAGCTTCACGGTTGAGCCATATATACTAAATTATGGATTTGCTGGAGCACCTAGCAGAAAATCTCTGTTTGTTTTGCATGACTGACAAGGGTTAACAATTATTTCCAAACACCACACTTTCTGAAAAAGTCTTTTACTTCCTTAGTTCTCATTACAGGCTATCAGTTCTCAGGACTTGATTTCCCTTTCGCCTGCAATCAACATATTAATGAAACAATATTTATCCTATACCTGTCAGATGGCAAACAGACAACCGTTACTCAGTCAGCTGCCCAGTCTATTAATGAGTGAAGACTCAGATGTTACCACCAACTATTACCAATAAATACCCTTGAAATCTTCAAGGCTACAGAATGTGTAAAAAGTAAATAAACTAATATACTTATGAGGCAGTATTATAACGAGTAGACTCAAATTTTCACTTTTTGCTTTACCGCAATTACACCATCTTATAATCTGCTTTGCAAACACAGAAGTCTAAAACTAAACTTTAAATATGTTATTTCTAGAAACAGTAAAAACAGGACTTCTTATTGTCTGCAGTGAAAAAATAAACTCAATGACCCCAAAAGGCCTATTTATTACAGGTGTAATAAAAACCACTGTCCAGTATACTTTACCAGCTCACTAATATTTACAAGGCATTTAAATTCCTTCGCACTTCAAACCATGCTAAGCATTACGTTTGCCATTACTGGAATTTGCTGTTATACCAAGTACAACAGAGCAGCAGGCCTGACACAGCATAGGATGCTTGTCAAAGCCCCCCTTTGCAGCTCACGGGCTGCAAACTTTGTCACAACGGCCTTTTCTAATTCCACCAGAGAAATACAATGCCGGGCCTTCATTTATAATTCAGCACAGCTCGTCCCATAAATTTATAATGCCTTTTAGAAGGTTTTGATAACTGGAATGCATCGTTGTATTTTATATGTAGTTATATATATAGGTTATGTATTAGAGGGAATACATGTAATTTCGTCATATAGGCAAAGTTTTGGTTTTTAAGAACTTTTCAGGACCACTTTGGCCACAGTACACGTTTTACCCCAGGTATCCGGGGCGCCCACCCTCACGCTGTTAAAAGGCAGCCCCTTGTGGAGCCTGAAGTCCCCCCAGAAAGGCAGGAGCCAGCCCCAGCCCAAAGCCCTGCCCCAGTGACTCATGTGCTCGCAGCATGCGAGCTGCTCGCCCGGCTCACGCCGCGTTTTAGGGCAGGTTTTGCCGATTTTAGCGCTGAGAGCTGCGGAAGGCAGCCAACGAGCAGCCCGGGGGTCTGAGAGGAGCGAGCCTTGCCGAGGCCTAGCGGACACACGAGGCCTCGGGCAGCCCGGGCTCCCTCCCCGGGGGCAGGGGAGACCGCCTCGGGCGGGACAGGACCGGGACCAGGACCGGGGACAAGGCCAGGAGCGGGACAGGACCGGGACCAGGACCGGGGACAAGGCCAGGAGCGGGACAGGACCGGGACACCGGAGGGGGCAGCGCCCGGGGGGCGGCCCCACAGCCGCCGCGCTGGGGGCGGCGGGGGAAGGAAGGATGGCGACCGGGCAGCGCCTCGGGCTGGGGAGGGAGCCGCAAAGTTTTGTACCTGTTGGGAAGCCCGGCTGCTTTCAGCGCCCGGGGCCACCTTTTGTCCCCAGGCCCCCGCCACCGAGGCATCCAGGCAGAGTTTCCCCAAACTCCAGCGACCCCGCTTGCCTCCGGAAAGAGTTGTGTCGTGTCCCGTCCCCCCCCCCCCGGTCCATAAAAGCCTGACAACATCAAGTCACCGAGGGGCTCGCACACAGTGTGCCGATGGGGAGGAGGAGGAGGAGGAGAAAGGCACAGGGGTTTTCTCCCAGCCCATGCCCCCGGCCTCGCACCCACCTGTCCCTGGGGTCGATCCAGCTGGTCTGCTTGGTGTTGTGGTCGATGTAGAAGACTTTGCCGTCGTAATCCCTCGCCTCCTCCCAGCCATCGGGTAAGGGGAGCTGCCCATTCCCCGCTTTCCTAGGCATGGTCGGCTGGCGGGGGTAGCTGCTCCATAGGGACGGAAAGAAAGAAGGGAAGCGGGAAAAGCCCCCGCCCGGGCCGGGGAGGCCGGGGGACACGCTGGAGGGAGCCCGGCAAAGCCTCGTCGGCCGCCGGCTCTCAGTCCACCATGTCGGGGCGGGCGGCAGCCCGGGTCAGGCTTCCCGGCGGAGCCCAGCTGCCGTCTGGGCGCGGGTGCGGGGAGCCCGGCTGAGCCCCGGGCGGCCGCGGCCGCCGCTCATTAGCATGAGATTAGCATCCATCTCATCTGCATGCACATTCCTCCCGCCGCATTCCTCGCGGTTAACCCTGACGGCGCTGCCCGCCGATACCGCGCCGGGCCCCGAGCGGGGCGGGACGAGGACCGGGGCGGGGGCAGGAAAATGCCCAGCGTGGGGAAGGAGCAGGGGACGGGGAAGGCGGGGAGGGAGGCCCCGCGACTCCCCAGCGGGTTGGCTTCCCGCACCGCTCCGTCACCCCGAGCCCTCTGCCCCCCCGGGTGCCCAAAGCCCCGGGGGGGGGGGGAAGCTGCCGTGAGGCGAGGGCAGCGCGGCGCCCCGGCCTGAGGTGCGCCCGGCGCCGCGGCCCTTTGTCTGAGGGCCGGGGGCCGGCCCCGAGTCTGGGGCTGGCCCCAGGGGCTGTCCCGGCCCCGGAGGGCACGTCTGAGGGCAGCCTGGCCCGTACCTCGGTGCCCCGGGTCGTGGCCGCCCCGACGGAGCTCCCTTCGGCTTCCAGTCAGGGCTGGTGAGAGGTGTTGCTCCTCACCAGCCGCGGCCCTGGAAAGGCATTCAGGTGGACTTGCTCTGAGCCGTGCCAAGGCTCAAGGGTTGGGGAGAGGACCTTGACGTTTAAAATACCTAAGGTTTTCTTTTTGATTTCAGTTTTCAACTTTTCTCCTTTAACCCTGGAAGTACCTAAACTTTTCCTTCTTTCTTCTTAAACAGAAACACCAGCAGAGAATATGTATATACTGTGTGCACAGAACCATCCCGGCCTGAAAAGCAGCCACCTACGACGTTGCATTAAGTATAGAAAGCAGGTGTGAGTTACCCTACGTTTATCTTGTTTGCCACAGGAGAAGAGTATGTGAGGCTAGTTACCGTGGCTCGGCTGATAGAAGGTAACTTAATGAGCTCTATTCATTTGCATGTGTATCTGATTCCCGAGATTTGGTACCAGAAGTGGAGCACCGGTGGTAGAGTATGGCTGTAGTTTAGCATCTGGGACTCCTAGGTAACCCAAGTTTTATTCTATTTTCCAGAATATGTTGTCTCTTTCCACTTAGCAGTTATTGGATTAAACATTTTTCCTGGGAGAGGGGGGTCTGGAATCCAGATCTATCTTCTCCTTTCCTTCTTTCTTAAATCTGCCTGCCTACTCTATTATAGCTACGTTTAGCGCTCAGCTTTATGAATTATTCTTCCCATAGAAATTACACTTATTAAGAACTGGACTTGTCCGCTGCCTAACAGGGTTTTGGATTCCACTTCAGAGGCCAGATACCTAACCACTAGGCATTACAGTAACTAATTTGCAAACATCTAAGTCCCATTGTTGGTTCTGCTCCTAAATAGAAAAAAAATACCATTAAAATATGATTTTAATTTAGCTAATTACCAATCTGGCAAAGACCTATGTAATTTTAGTCATTCTAATTATTTTATTTTGTAATACTAATCTGTTTTCTATCTCTGCAAACGGCTTCTATATCCCCCAAAAAACACCTGTTTGTTAAGCTCCAGACTATCTTAAAGTTTTTATTTTTACTTCTGTTGAATTAAGGTAATGTGCAATGAAAGTTCATACTTGACATAAGGCCCTGGTGGTTAACAGTGGAGAAAAACTGAGCTGTCCTAACCTCTGGATCTCCATCAGAGTTCAGGTACAGAAAGCAACAGGATCATTTCCAATTAAAGTGACAGACTCATTCATTTTCATTGAGAGTATTAAGTTTCAGTCAGCTGATTGGTTCATAAAGTCCAGTCTTTTTTTCCATCAGTGTAAAGAAGCACTTTTACTATCCATTGACATTTGTGTCTCTTTCAATAGTGTAATTTTATAAACTTGCTTTTAGGTGACATCCTGCAGTGGGAAAGTACATGTAGCAATTATGGGACAGGATAAGCTGGATTTCCTTTTCCATTTTAAAGTTTAGTTTGCTTTATCAATGAGGTTTCTTGTTATGTAAGCTGAAAAAAGCTACAGAGGATATTTTCTCTGAACCTAGCTGCCAGTTACTTATATTTGGCACTAATAAGAAGCTTTTATAATGGTACAGCCTTTTTCATTCTGAAAAAGGAGGCCTGTTATACAGCAACATTCCTATATTCCTACCCTCTAAACAATCCACACAAAAAAGTACATGCAGTTAGAAAACTTCTAGTATCAAGCCAAAACTGAAACGTCACTTCTCCCAAAGTTAATTATGACATCTGAGGTAGTAACTAATCCCTATTCTATGTCACCACCACAGCAGTCCAAACCACATCTGTTTTTTTATTGGTTAGATGAGATCCACATGGATGTTGAGCTGATTTCTAACTATCCTTTGAAGTAAAACCTCTCATCAGAAAACATCAACACTTTCATTTGTACAAACAGATAGAAATGGCACTTCTTAATTTTTGGGGGAATAAATGTATTAAGACCACTGAATACTTGTCTAATTTCTATGTATATGCTTGTGTGTGCATATACAGATGTGCTTACACTGAAATGCAAACTGTTACATGGTGAGTGTTAGGCTTTCCCTGTCCCCCCCCTCCACTTTCCGTTGTTTGAGTCCTTCATTGTAGTTAAGAGTCCACAGTCCAGAATACCAATTTAGAGCTACTTAGGAATGACAATAGTTGAAGTCATACTGACAAAAAGTATAGGTAATATTTGTGTAAATAAATGACAGACCTTTATCGTTACCAATAAGAACATTTAGCTTTTTAAAGGACTACTTTTGTTGTAGGTAACAGATACAAACTATCATCCTGTTTCCCGCTGTTTTGCAATTTGAACTGGTGGAAAATAGTTTCTTCCACTATCCTTTGATATTCTTTCATATGTCTAATACAGGAAGGTAGAAAGAAGTTCATAATGATCCTTTTTAGCCCGAAATATGCTATAAATTTTAACTGAAAGTAGTGTTGCAAGTATACCTCCTACATCTCAACTGATAACCTTCCTAGCATGTTGTGCTGACATTGTCAGCTGACAGCATACCACAGATTGTTTGGCTTAATTGCATAAGACAGAATAGTTCAGAAGATGTAAGCGTGCTTTATTCAAAACAGAAGGGTGCATATGAAGGAGTTGTCTGAAAGCACGGAGTAATGTAGCTTTGGCATGACTTAAGTATTTATTTGTAAATATGATTAATAACAAGATAGGCTCAATGAAAAGGAGCTAATTGTTCGTCTGTTTTGCTTTGTGCATGCATGTTTAACACGTATGAAGAAGTTCACATTAGAAGTAGTACATAGTTAAAGGACTAAGTTAAAGGGAATTAGAATCATAACTATTTTGTGTGCTTTCTACTTTACTCTTACCGGCCAGGAGAAAAAAATGAAAATTTGGAACACAAGAATGGAGGTTGCTGAACCCAGAAACGGGTAAATGATTGTGCTCCTGCCATGTAACAAGAAGCATTCCCTATTCCAGTCCGTACTAGCGTAGTTAATCTCCTGCTGTTCCCTGCTTACTTCTTGATTCACAGTAAAGCTGTTTCTGGGACTAACTGTGATTATAAAAAAAAGGCATGTTTGTGCCCTGTCCCTCTATAACAAAAGGATCCCTTAACTTGATGATTCTCCAAAGTGATGTCCCTGAAGAAATTTACAGCTGTTACAGCCCTAACTCATACTATCCATAAATGGCTCTGAATCAAGAGCCACAGCTGTCTCCCTGAAAATCTACATAGTTCAGTCTCCACTGCTTTCAAGCAGAATTTGATTGCAGGATGAATTATGAAATACGCTGATAGAATTAATCTCTGAAAACATCTGACAAAAATGTTTGAATATGTATGTATTAGTTGTGTCGCTATTTTTTTAGACACTTAAACACTGTACAAACCAATCTGGACAGCCAATCTGACTTCCCTGACGTATAGGTATTGTAGAACTGTAAAAAATGTCAATATTTTAAGCATTATAAATACTAGCTTATTTATTTATAAGCACGGTGATTTTTATCTAAGATAGCAACGTCTTCCAAAACAAAACAAAAACTACCACAAAAAAAAAAGGAAAGAAAACAAACAAACAAACAAATAAGCAAAAACAACTAAGACTCCTTCGTGCCAGGAGATTTTTAAGAATGTTCTTAAAAGTCCTGTAAAGCAAAACAGTGTACATGGGGGAGGGAGGAAAGGCGGAGGAGTGCTACTTTTACTATTGTCAGCTTCTTATGCATGGATACAGCTGAGAGTAAAAGATCTTTGAATAATACTGTTTCTAGTTGAATTTATGATGAAACTCTGCAGAAGCAATGGAGCCAGTGAACAGCTTTGATAATGCTTATGCTCATTCAGTTTTTCTCTTTACTCCAAAGCTTGCTCTTTTCCCTGATATTCAGTTGGACCACTTGCTGCTAAAATAGGATGTCCTATAAAGACTTTCCAGAGTATTACTGAAAAAGCCCATACAGGGCTCTTCTTCAAATGAATATATATATATATATATATATATATATGTATATACGTTCATCATATATATATATATAAGCTTTTTCAAAATTTTGGCCTTGGTTTTGCTTTCAGGTGTGCATAGAAGAAAATCACAAGAAATTACACGTTTTGAGTCCTTGAAGGCATAGTTCTAATCGCATACATCTGAAAATAAGTGCACAGAAGAATTTTAACTGATTGTTAGTCAGATTAAAAGTTTAGAGTAGGTAGAGTAGAAATTATGTGGTAATAGTATTGCCTGAAGCTTAACTATGGAAATGTGAGTAATGTTTTCATGATAAAAATCTTAAACTCAGCCGTCTTTAAACCACTCATTAGAACTAACTCAGCATTCAGTTCTGTTAACTCTGATTCATACTGCTGAAATATCAGCAATATTGCTGTGGACAAAGGAAAAAGAAGATGGATAATTTTGGTTGTTCCAAAACCCCTAAGCTTGATGAGGTCCAAATTAACCTCTGAGGTTAATCAGAGAGGTTAAAGAGAGTTTCTTGATGCAGTCTTGGTACATATTCTTGATGTTATATCTTCTATAGTCTCGGTGTATTTTTTTTAAATGATCTCTCTTGTGCATACAAATTTAACTTTCCTACATTTCATTGTATCTGTGGAATTGCAGTGTCTTTCACTGCTGTCTAATGGCTTTGGAGAATCACAAAGGCATGCCCAGTCAGCCAAGGAGGTTCTCAAGAGCTTGGCCTTCTCTTTTGGCCATGTAGGGCAGAAATAGACGAGCAGTAGAGGGACTCAATGAAGAATGAAAAAGTTTCCCAACATCAGCTCCTTTGGTGAACAGCAACTAATTTCTTCAAGTAGTTAAGATACTCCAACAAGATTTACAGAGCTAATGCTTATAACAGTCCCTTTCTACTGGTGCAAGGACTAAGAGCTCCCGCCACGGCGAGAAGAAAGCACGTCTGCCGTGTTGTATCTAAAGGAGGCAATGGATAAAATACAAAAAGGAGTGTTTTATCAATAACATTCTCAAGTATTATTCTCTTCTGTATCATCCATGTACTTTCAGAAACAGTGCAGTGATGAAGTGGACTGGATTAATTGCTTGAGTATTTAAGATTTGCATTACAAAAAAGTGATCTGACTGATTAAGAGAGTTAAAGAACCTATTTTTCAAAACACAAAACGAGTACAAACCCAGCAAACTTCTATATGAAAAAAAAATGCTTCTTTTCTCTTCCACCTACTTCCCACCTCTTTTTTCCCTTCAAAAAAGTGCAGTTTCTTTGCATGAATGTAAGGTATTTTGACTTCTGTCCTGGCAAACACCAAACAAACCCCAATTCTATCTGATTGCTAACAGAGGCTGAAAACTATGTTGCAAAAATATGATCTGAGAGCCTGTTCAAATCTGTAGCAAGAATGAGACTGATGCATCAAAACTAAGATTTAGCACTTCTGGACTGCTAGAGGTGTTGCTGAGTTGTGCTAATCATCCCATGGCAATTTTCATTCCAGTCTGGTATCTAAAACCCAGAATCCCAATAAAAAGTTTTCAAGATCAAGCATGGTATTACTATCTTCACTTTGGGGTGGACGTACCAAAAGAGATGTGTTAAGTGACTTGATGTAGTAAAAAATACCTAAACGAAATAGGATAGGAATGAGAACATATGATGCTTTCAGCTCCTGAGCTGAGTCTGTCGAACTGTACTGTGTCATTTTTATTAATTCAATATGTGGTTTCAGAAACACTTAGGATAAGCTTTCTTATCACAAGGAAAAGATTAGAATTCATACAAAAATTCCTTTTATTTTGAATCTAATTCCCAGGTAAAATATGGTGTATAAAAGCTATAAAGTCCATATGGTGAAACATATGTTATGAAATACCCATGTCCACATATATGACACATTACACTATTCCTACAGCTCTCTTCTTTGAATTTTTTTGGTGGAACAACATTACAAAAGCATAAATTGCTATACTTGTATGTTCATAAATGAAATGCAGTAATAAAGAAACAACCTCCAACAGTGTAAAAGATTACAATAGATAATAATTCAAGGAAAATAATTCAAAGCTAGGCAAAGTCTGCAAAATTTAAGTATTAAAACATAATCCTTGGACTGAAATATCAGAGCTGTTGCTGATAATCAGCTGTTTTGTAAAGGTGTGAATGTAAAACCTAAGGATATACAGTTGATGCTTACAGCTGAGGAATCACAGGATGGTTGAGGTTGGAAGGCACCTCTGGAGGCCATCTGGCCCAGCCACCCTGCTCAAGTAGGAGCACCTAGAGCACGTTGCCCAGGTGGCTTTGGAAGATCTCCAAGGATGGAGACTCCACAACTTGTGTGGGCAACCTGTGCCAGAGCTTGGTGATGCTCACAGTGAAAAGGTTTTTCCTGATGTTCAGAGAACTACTGTGTTTGAGTCTGTACACATGGCCTCTTGTCCTGTCACTGGGCACCTCTGAAAAGTTCCTTGCTCTGTCCTCTTCACACCCTCCATTCAGGTATTTGTAGACATTGATAAGATCCCCCCAGATCCTTCTCTAGGCTGCACAGTCCCAGATCTGTCAGCCTTTCCTCGCAGGAGAGATGCTTTAGTCTCTTTGTTATCTTCATGGCCCTTTATTGGACTCTCTCATGTATGTCCGGGTCTGTCTTGTACCGGGGAGCCCAGAACTGGGGACAACACTCCAGGTGTGGCCTCACCAGTGCTGACTGGAAGAGAAGAATCACCTCCCTCGACCTGCTGACAACACTCATCCTACCACAGCCCAGGATGCTGCAAGGACACCTGCGGGTTCATGGTCAGCTTTTTGTCCACCAGAACCTCCAGGTCTCTTTCTGCAGAGCTGTGTTCCAGCTGGTTGGCCTGGAACATGTAATTGTGCATGAGATTATTTCTCCCCCTGTGCAGGACTTTGCACTTGCCTTTGCTCAACTTCATGAGGTTCCTGTTAACCCTACTTTAAAGAACACAAAAAAGTGGCACATAATTCAAACATACCAAAACAAATAAAGTGCTATGCTGCAAATATGCTGCTTGAATTCTAGAGCAGAAGTGTCCCAGCAAGTGAGCCCCTGGATGTTTAGACTCAGTGCTGATTTCCTTTTTGGTCTAGCTAGGCAATTAGAACAAGAGTTACAGGGAAAGAGCTGTACTCAGGTTATATGTAACCACTAGCTATAGGTTTCAAGATTCTGTTAAGAGAAAACAAAGTTCTGACTGATAAAAATGTATATTTTTAAAGTTTTAGGTTGTTTTCGTAGGTCATGAACAGATTAATGCAAGCTTTTGTTTGTTTTGGTAAGAGGAGGAAAAGAAATATGCTGGGGTGGGGGAGAAGAAAGTAAGGAGTTGCTTATTAAAAGAGATTTCCTTGAGTCAAAGAAATCCCTGAAGGAAATCTTGTTTCCAAAAAAAAATAATCTCAAAAAGAACATAAAAAATTCTCAAAGCACATATATGCAGATTTTGTGTGTCCATAACACCACATCAAATATTAACATTTTTCTGCATATATCTCTGAGACATCTTTTTCGGTGTCTCAGTGTAAATGAAGAAAAGGTACAAACAGGGAAAACTTGATGGCTTCAGAACACTGCTGTAATGAACCTCTAGTGCTACTCCTGCCCTTCATCCTAAACGCCATGAAAGAAAAAGTAGTCTACAGTGCCTTTTAATGCAGCAGAGGCCTCTTGCAAGTCAGTTTGTTTAATCTCCCTTCTCAATATTCCACATCTGTGGAATACATGTCTCTAGCCATCTCATTTTAATAACATATTCTAATCCATTAAACTCGCTCTGGTAAGCTTTCAGTGAACCATGACATTTCCAAATCAAAGTAAAATCAAAGGCCTTAAACCAGACTGCAGAGCTAAAATTCTCTTTCATATCCCTTTCACTTTATTTACAGAAGACTCATATGTTCAAATATACCAAATCATCCTGACAGAATAATTATGATGTCTTGTCATGTCATATTTTTGGAAACAATGTCAAATAATGAACTGAAGAACCTGCGGAAAACTAAGAAATAGCAAAAAGAACAACAACAAAACAAACAAAAAAGCAAAAAACAAATAAAGCCAAACATTGATGTATGTAAGACAGCCTGTAATTAGTATGTCAAAACTTCCTATTGCCTCTCCAGCTTTATGGGACAGTTGATACTTTTGTAGCACTGTTGGGAAATCCTTTTTCAGTCAGTCCAATGACTTAAAATCCTTAGCATGACCCCCCATGCCAAAAGCCGTCTAACTGGGTACAGGGCAAATGCTGTCAATGCCAGGATATGCCAGGGTTTCATCACCTCTGCAAAACCTTTCTTTTCCAGACTAGCATTGGCATCTAATCTACGTTGGTCATTACATGGGATTTGTGGGATAGGAGATTGTCTCAAAGTGTAGCTAGGCTTATCAATATTTTAAATGTGAATCTGTTTGAGCAACTTGTTCTGGGGCAAATCGCGAAAATATGTTTTCTGAAAAGGAGACACGTGTCAGTTAGGAAGAAAACTACATTACTAAAGTAAATAAGGATAGTGGAATACCAAACCAAATAGAAAAAATCATTTTTAGGGTTGCCTTCAAATGACTGCAGGAAACCCGAAAAGCTAAATGATAGCAACTTGAATTTTTATTTGAAGCAAGTCAAGCAAGTGATTTTTGCATCATCTTCAAATATTGGATTTTAATTATATCGCTCTATACATAGCTGAATTAAGCATAGCTGTAGAAAAGAGGTAAACATTTCCATGCCAGAATTCTCCAATCTTGTGTTTTGTCAGACCTATTTAAATCTTTTTTTTTTCACAAGTGGAAATGACTATTTCTATTTTACAAATGCACATAATGTGGTCAAATTGCTTCCTAATCTTCTCTTTGATAAGATTTCACTCTATAGCTCAGTTTCCAGTCCATTAATGATTTTCACTTCTCTTCTCTGACTCCACTCCAATTAAAGGAGATTTTTCTTCAGTTTAAATTATCAAAAATATAAATAACTGTCACACTAGTGTCAAATATAGGCATATGTGGCATCTCTCCTCTTCTACTATAGATTCCATGTTTTTTTGTCCATAGATTGGATTAACTCCTGCCACAGCACCTCATCAAGGATTACTGCTGTGATTTAAGGGCTCCATCCTCTAAGGATAGCCTGCATACTTGTTTCTCAGATATGTGACTTTATATTTGTACAATATCATTTACTTTTGACCAGTGTATTCCAAAGCTCTAGTGCCAGTCCCAGTTCCATCACAATGTTTTTTTGATTTATTGTTAGAATGGGAAGTATTTTATCAGCATCATTTATTAATACTTAATGTGCCTTTTCCCCAGCTGCAAGACAGAAGCATTTCATGAGCATGCCTGCTTTTTTCTGCATTATTTATAATTTTATTGCTTCCATCCAGGAATGGACCCATACCACTGGTGATATCAGAACTATACAAAGTCAAAATACAGGACTGAAAGTGGACCTGTCTTTTTGAGTTCTGATGCCATCAAAATTATTCTGTGCAAGTTGGCATACGTCTTAAGGTTTTCCAAGCAAGGATTTGTATATACCTTTAAGTTATTCCATTCTGATTTAATTAATGTAGCATTAAAAATTTTAAAAGGGTTATTTTACTTTTGTCACAACTTTTAGTGTAATCTTAATGCCATCCATTAATCTTAAAATCCATAAGATTTCTCTAGGAAGGCCACAAAATTTCCCATATTTTCACAAAAATAAGGGCTAATAGCTATAATACTATAAGGAATACCATTTTAGACCTTACTTCAGCACTGCTGCTCTTGCTTTACCTCATTGGTACTGCTTTTCACAATGTGTAATGTTAAACTAACTGTAAAATAATGCGGACTATCTTTTTATTGGTTAGTCTGGAATTGTTTTGTAAAAAATACAGTAACTATGTTTCTAGAAGGTAATTTTGGAACCCAAGAAAACACAATAAAAAAGCTGGGCTTAGAGAAAATCAGTAATCTTGAGTTCCTTCTGCTAAAAACCCATTTGACATTTTACCAAATCTGAGGACTTTTCATTTCCCATCTATTCCCAGATGACCTTTCCTTTCCCCAGCACTGAACCGTCCTCCCTCTCCAAAAATCTTGCTCGCCTTTCTTTCAGGGCAAGCTTGACAAATAGATGTGGTGATAAAGGATTATCACATCTGCTGCTGCTCTGACTCACCCAGTCTGCTCGGAAGAGCTATCCTAAGAGCACAGAAATGGACACAACCCCTTGCTGTAGCATGTCAGATTCTGGGCATTTTCCTGCCCTATTTGAGCTTTATGTCTCAAATTAATGAACACGTACAATTGCCCACACCCCAGGATTTTAGAGGTAACTTTTTGAGTCAGCATTCTGTGACACTGGAAAGCGGCAGACCCTGTTGGTTTCTGGAGGAGCAGCACCTGGAGCTCTCCTTCTGCTGGAAGCAGCAGGGACAGCACTAGGTATTTTCTCTCCTGGACCATGGAAACAGGCAGCTTCTGCCTTGGCAGCCAGGCTTCGTTGCTTCACTGAGCAGGCCTGACTGGTTGCATTCTCATCCTGCTGCCATCTGCATGGCATTAAGTAGGGAGGATGCTGGCATGCCTCTTCCCTCTCAGCAAAGCAGATTAATAGGGCTTTGCTCATTGCTCAAGGTTTCATGTTTTCTGCAGACATTACAAGAGGTATTATGCATACCAAGATCTACTTTCAAACTTCCTTCCAAACCACTAGCCTAAGCTTTTGACAAGTACTGATTACCATCTGATAATTTCAAAATAATAATATTATTCCGGAGGGCTCTAAAGTCAAGTTTAACTTTAAAACGTGTGTAGGGAGGGAATGAATCAGAGTCAATTGTGTTAATACATTAATTACACTAATATTAATAAATTTATATGTTTAAATTACTATATCCAAGTTTATACTATTAAATATAGAGGGCAAAAAAGTGTCGCAAACAGGTGAACAAAAGTTTTCCCCTGGCAGGATAAAATCATACGAAGCAAAGGATTCACAGTGTTTCAGAAGGCCTGAGGAAGTTTCAGAGTTCAGTCTTTCTAACCTATTCCTAACCGATTCAAATGTCTGCATGCTTAGATTTTAAGATAGCATGTGGATAACAGGTCACATATGTGCATGTAGAGTGTTTTGGAGGAGCTGAACTTTGTAAGTTAGCAGATGCTTGGAAGCATAGCGAAATACCATTTTAAGTTAAATAGTAAAAACAATAGTATGTGTATACATTTATAATTTGACAATACATTAGGTTTTGCTATTCTCTCCTAAGAATGATACCTTTAATCTCTTGCTGCATCTGAACATTCATTTGACAAACATAACCACAATTTTTTTCATCAATATTACAAAAACCATGCTTCAAATAAAAATGTTGTTCTCATGGGACAAAACTTTAGATAATATATGCAGAAGTTACAGTAGCATCCAGGAGTTCATATTTTGTAGCTGTTTTCATTAGGGAAAACCTTTATTAACATTTAGCATTTTTTCATCAGCAAAGTGCTTTCAAAACATTTGCTAATTAAAACCTTTATATCTTTTAGACAGTAGAAGTGCCTTTTCCAGCCTGCACATGCTATGTAACTTATTTTATTAGTGGTTTGGTAATAAAGTCAGATAAACCTTTGATTTAATAATTAGCATTTATAGAGTGCTTTCTGCCTTCAAAGCACTTTGCAAACATTAACTAATTAATTCTTGCAACTCCCCTGTAATTTGGGGATGCAAGCATATTCGTGTACATTTGCATATAGTTTAGGGAAGAAAGTATTATCTGAGGCGTTTTATGAAACAAGAGAATTAAGACATATAAATTAAGTTATTCGCTTAAGTCCACAAAGACAGAAACACTGTCAGAGTAGGAACCAAAACTAAACTATTCTCACCCTCTCCCATTCTCTAATCACTGAGCTCTTTCAGTGATGGTACTCGTGTAACAATTCATGCAGTAGGTCTGCCTTTGCACACTGGTCATCAGTCAAGGAGTGGGTCACAGCAAAGGGTTGCAGTGAGGGCCAGCAGCTTCCAGCAGGCTGTTGGTAATGAACTCTGCCCACGCTGATCCACCAGGTGTTGTCTCTCTGGTCATCACCACAATAGGAAAACAAAATAGAAAAAAAGAAGTGGTATTCTGCTGACAGCTTCCTTTATTTCAGTCTCCAGGGTGGGTACAGCTTGCTACAAGTATGCGTCATCGTAAAAGAGGAATATAGTTTGTCCCCCTTTCTTTTCTAATGTGCTTACTGATTCGGTACATACAATAATACAGCTTTCCTTTCTACCTCAACCCATCTAGCTAGGATCTTATACTGCATTTTAGTCACATGATAGACACGCACCTCCACTTATGCTACAGGTGGAATGAGAAGAGTATGGGCTTTAGGAGGGCTGCACCATAGACCATGGTATCAGAGGTCTATGAAGGGCATGAAGGGTCACTTGCATTGTTTCACTCAGCAAAGCAAGTCAGCTCTCTTGACTTACAGACTTCATGAAATTTTCTGGAATTGAGATACGTTCTTAAAACACGTAATGGCCATTGACAAGGTTTCAGAATGAATGGTTTGTTTGTTTTTGCTAGATGTTGGGAATTCATATTGTTGTATAGGTTTTTGTGTATTTTTGTTAGTGTATTTTTGTGTGAGTGATGAAGTAGTAAGCCAGAAATGGGTTGCTTCACTGCTGTGTATCAGTTTCTCTTCAGCCAACATTTGAGAAATCCAAGAAACTTCAGGACGTTTTTAATAGCCCGACTGAGCCAAGTTTTCACATGTCATGGTGTCTTCTTCAGGCAAGAGAAACAGAGTGAAACAACAACAGATATCTGGCTGCTTGCTAATGCATGTTTCATCATTACATTCAGATAAACCATGCAATTAAGTAATGCAGGAGGTTTGTAAAGATTAGAGAATTAGGGACTAAACATTCCTTGGTGGTCAGCTATTCGTTAAGAATCGAAGAGCAACTTTTTCGTGATTCTGTTTCTGTATGCTGAGTCTATCAAGTAGAGACTACTAGAAAACAGAAAAGTGCTGCAATTTGTATTTGGTGTGCCAAGCACTATTTCTCAAAGGAGATGAACAGATTTTTTTTTAATTTGTTATTTTATTGTATTTATAATTAGCCGTCTGGAAAAAAAAAGTTCTCTTCTAGCATCTGCAGTGATGCATTGATTCTTTCATTACAGCAAATACACATGACCCCCGGTGTTCAACTGTAAACAATAATAGTTACTGGCTTCATTAGGAAGCTAGCAGATGGCTTATAAGTTCTCATGGTAGCTTTTATCCATTTGAGGCTTGCAGTGTGCAAATGTTTGTCTTTTAAACAGGATAAAACAATGTAAAAGGGGCTCTGTGCTTTGTTTTTATTAGTAGCAATTCATTTGGATTGTAGATTTGAATCTGAGTATCTGAGTGCACTGTCAATTTTTCCTGGCTGCAGGTGAAGTACTTGCTGGGCCTTGCCTCTGCCTATGTGGCATTTTCTGTACTAAAAGAAATGAGGTCAGGTATCACTTCTGGAGTTTGGACAGAGTTGTATTTTTCCTAGTAGGATTCATGTTCTAAACCCCTTCCCTTCCCTTCCCTTCCCTTCCCTTCCCTTCCCTTCCCTTCCCTTCCCTTCCCTTCCCTTCCCTTCCCTTCCCTTCCCTTCCCTTCCCTTCCCTTCCCTTCCCTTCCCTTCCCTTCCCTTCCCTTCCCTTCCCTTCCCTTCCCTTCCCTTCCCTTCCCTTCCCTTCCCTTCCCTTCCCTTCCCTTCCCTTCCCTTCCCTTCCCTTCCCTTCCCTTCCCTTCCCTTCCCTTCCCTTCCCTTCCCTTCCCTTCCCTTCCCTTCCCTTCCCTTCCCTTCCCTTCCCTTCCCTTCCCTTCCCTTCCCTTCCCTTTTCCCAAATCAAGTGGTGCCCCCTTTCAGCAGAGCGGCAGCACTGCCTCTGATTTACCCTACGTGGAATGGGAATCTGACCATGGAAACCGTTGGTGCCATTTTGTCATTCCAAGTCTTTACTTAGGCAGCCAAATTGTTGTGTGTGGTTTTGGAATACCCGATGAGTAGCAGCTCATCTTGTGTCATCGCCAATCTGGCGCCCGGAGTGTGATGAACTTCAGGATGCTTCCCTGATAGGCTGCAGGCAGGTGCAATGGCTGTCAAACCTAACCTCAACGTCTATTATGGAACTGCACGGAGCTATCTAAAGAACAGTTAATCTTCAAAACATCTGGTAGAGTACATTAGCTCTTTCAAAGAACAGCTTTATTTTACTGTGTGAGACTTTTATAGCTTTTCTTATACTTCTAATACAGGCTCTCGTGACTATTTTCGTGCACTCGATTATGTTGATAGCTGGAATCAAGCCACATTGTTGAGAAATAGAAGCTGAGGGGCATATATTAAGGACCACCAGGTGTTAAATATCTTCACTTCTCTCTGAAAGCATAGACACATGTCAGTGCAAACTCTCAAAGTGTTGTACCACTGTGTTTCCAGTGGATCTGTACATGGAGGAGCCAATATGTAGTTCCCACTTTGTGTTATTTGTGGTTTGTTCACACTAATGTGTAAGCATTTGACTGGTTGAATTTTACAATACAAACACCTCTGTTTAGATAGAAATCAGTCATTTTTTTCAGAAAGGACCATAAAAAATTAGATTTTTTTTTTCCTTTATTGTAGAATGTCTTATTTTGAGGGCTTAAATGAACCATGAATAACAAATTAGGGTGCTTTTTTGACTAAACAGTGATCTAGTGAATCTTTAGGTTTTTGTAATTTCATATTCTATGTTCTTTTTTTTTTTTTCATATTCTGTATTCCGTTTTAAAGTTCAAAGTAACTTTTGTTTGGAGAGACAACTATATCTCCTGGAAAAAATACTGGGATTTTGTTTTCAGAGCATATATTTTCACTTTTTATCCTCATCTGTTTTTATTAAAAATACTGTTTGCATAAAAACTTTCTTTCTTCTAAGCACATCTGTTCTTGCTTTTACCTCACCTGAAGATCTAACCCTTTGCATGTGACATCCTCAATGAAGAATAAGCAGCAGGAGCAGATGAGCTTTCAAGAAATAAAGATCCCATTTTCATGCAAATGTACTAGTAATTAAAAATGATGGGAGAAAAAAAAAAAGCAACTCAATATGCAATACCTTCAAATTTAATTTGAAGTATAATAGTTTTAAACTTTCCCATAAGAACTCCCGGACTCTTTAAGTGGTTTAGTTTTGAGAACAGTAATAATTGTCATTCAGATTAATGGGCTGGTTTTTCTTATCAAAAGACACCTTCAAAACAAGTTTGGGGGTAATGGTAAGAAGTTTTAAATGTCTTTTTCCCTACGGTTTGAAATAAAGTTAATTAAATTCCTAAGTAAACTGAACTTCCATTTAAGTCTGTGGGTAAAGTATAGCTGTACTCAAAAAAGCCAGTTTAAGGACTACTTCAAGCCCCACATGACTTCTGTTACAGAAAGCATGCCAGCTCTATCTTCAGCATTTACTGTTGCTTCATTAACCAGCTCACCTTTCCTGAAGGAGGTATTTTATGAAAAAACAAAGACTCTCTTTTTATTAAGTTTTACCATCCATTTTTAATCACTTTAAACACTGCAAAATCAGGAAGGGGAAAACACTTTGTGGTAATAATGCAACCTATGGTTTGAGCCTTTTAAAACTGCTGCAGAAATTGAGATTTAACTTATATCTCTTCTCTTCTCTTCTCTTCTCTTCTCTTCTCTTCTCTTCTCTTCTCTTCTCTTCTCTTCTCTTCTCTTCTCAATGCTCTGTCTACAGTAAAATAGAGTCTGATGTGTTGAGCGTTCTCAATTCTCATGATAGGCCAGGAGAGTTGTAAGTACACAGTTCACAATAAAATTAAATCATTGCCTAAGCATCGGAGCCAGTTCTGTTCATCTTTACTCTGAAGCTGTAAGGTTGCAGAGCTGGAATGCATAAACAACTTCTGCCATTTAATCCTGCGCTATTTAAATTCATTACTCAGTATATAGAAGTAGTTACAACTCCCATGATAGGTGCACCTTTATTGATTAGAAGTAAGTTTATTTCTGATGGGTTCGGAAAGGCTGGGCATTACCTGTATATGTATAGGAACAATGGAAAGCTGCATAATTTACATCCCACAGAATGAAAGAAAAAGCGAGGTATTGATGATTTATTGATTACAACTTTCATTTAGATGAGGAGATGCAGGAGCTGATGAATAATGTAAATATTTTAAAATTCTGTCAGTGATAATCTAAAGGGAATATTGTGATTTGCAATAATACTTGGAAAAATTCTTTCACTAATTCTAGCAACTAGAATTTCTTGTACAGCAGGCTGAGATACGGCCCATGGATTTCACAGGGACTTGGTAATGTCCCATATGCATGAGCTAATTCTTTCTTCCTTTGCATTTTTTTTTGGTTGGTTGGTTACTTTTTGTTTTTCCTAAAGGAGGGAGGTGGGCTACAAGATAAAGTGAGGCAGCTCTATGGAAAACCATTACTGTAAATGCTATGGATAGGACCTACCACACATTTCAGTGCTTCCAATTTCAGTAGAATTAAGAAAATCAGGAGGCTAACAGAGGTTGGGTGTAGCTATGGTGAGGATGGCATCCCATGCTCTAATAAATATGTTCCTTGAAAAGATTTACTCAAATATTTCAGATTCACTTTTATGCAAACTATTAGAACTTCATCATAGGTTTGGTTAGCTGGTGCCTTAGGCAGCTACACCAAGCATTTGAGTTTCTTCTGATAATGAACAATTAAAGCTAACTGAAAGCGCCTATATTTTTTAATTGATTTAGCAGTTGATTGTCTCTCAAGATTAATGATTCCCTTGTGCTCAGAAAATAAGTTGTCAGCTGATGCCTGAAGCCATATTATTTTTATTACAAACTTCATGGATGAAACATCATTTTTGTCAATTATGATTTTAGGGGATGAAACAGATTCATCCCCGTTCGTTAATGTAGAGGACATAAAATAGTATGTAAAGGTCACCGTATAGACCATAGCTGATGACCATCTGTCTATAAATGAGCTACCAGTAAGTATATTTGATATATTAATTCTTCTCCACATAATAAGATAAAGCAAGCAAACTTGCAATGTCTTTTTTTCTACAGTACAGTATTAAGATTGCTTCCAGTTCTGCTTCTACCCTCATTTCATTTTCATAGCTTCATTCACTTACATACCTATTAAAAACATTATTACATTTCTTCCAATCTAGTGGAAAGACACATTAAAAATTCTGGATGTCTTGAAAGCTTTGTAAAAGAAACAATTAAATGGAAGATTGTCCAGAAGAGGATCCCGAGAAGCTATTCTTGTGTGCATTGGGCCTATTTCTATTCATCATTGTACTCACAAAGAGCAAGAAAAATTCAACTGATGCCAGTGGTGCTAACAGCAGATTACTCTATTTTGCATATTCTACCAAAAATGGTCATTAGTATTGCAAAACTGAACATTCAGAAGTTTAAAACTGACAATGTTATGAAAAGAAGCATTAGGAGATTGCTCTAAGGAGGGAGAGGGAGAGTAATTTGCGTCTTAATGTGTGGATACAAAATCTGGAAATCTACCAAAGGTGGATATCTGAATGTCTTTGAGGAAAAATTCTTTATGAAAATATTAGATAAGAAGCATAGATATAAGATTCATTGGAGTGTTTGACAGCACCTGTGTGTTACAGTCACCCAGTAAGACGATGAAAATATCTGAGATATGTAAAGAATTAAGCAAGAGCACCCATAGTTTGATTCAAGAGAATGATTTAAAAAAAACCCACCAACAACAACATGAAGACTGTCCATACTGATTGCTGCTCTGAAAGGTTTTATAACATAGAGGATCTACAAAGAGCCACATAGAACAGGCCAGCATAGCAGAGATTAGTTCATCCCTTTGTTGTAAGAAGGATTCAATGGGGCAGGGAGAAGGTTCATTTTGTTCTCAATACCCTGATCCCCAGTGCAAAAACCCATGAGAGACAATCCCAAGCAATCACTGCTTTCAGTCCTATTTTCTCCATATGCATCTGACATCAGTAGGCAGGCAACTGTGTTGCTTTGTATAGCGAAGGTTATAACTCACTGTAAAGAAAAGACCTCTTTTGTTCTGTTCCATTCTTTATACTGCACTCACTATATTAATATTTTAATCCCTTCCAAAAATGAGGCTATCTATCATCTTTTAACCCCTGCCTTAACAATATAGGGAAATATTTTTTATGAGCCAGTTTTATGTTTTAGCTGGTTTTGCACACAAAACAGAATGTGGTGACCTTGTATGACCCTTTCTGCAACAAATGATTTTGTGTTTTTTTCTTTGACCTATGCTCAGCCCCTACAGAATTGTATTTGTTATCTAGGTATGTGTTATCCTGATACAGTATGACAAAGAGGCAACTTGGTCAAACCATAACCTCATATTCTTCATT
Source organism: Anser cygnoides (assembly GCF_040182565.1). Classification (NCBI taxonomy): domain Eukaryota; kingdom Metazoa; phylum Chordata; class Aves; order Anseriformes; family Anatidae; genus Anser; species Anser cygnoides. The sequence continues at coordinate 58,875,310 of NC_089876.1, read as the reverse complement.
CCCTAGCTTTCAGTCAGTTTGACTCGAGATTGCAGAATACTGAGATCTCAGATTTAACTTTGAATCTATGAAAAAGCAATATGGGGAAGTGGAGAGTGAGTTTTCTGTGCCCAGAACTGATTCTGATTCCAAAAAGATGAGTAACAGGGAGCTGCAGGTTTCACAGTGCTTTGCTGTAAGCTAGGTAAAATGGAATGTTATAATCTGCTACAATTCAACAAAGACAACTGCCTGAGAGCTAGCATTTGTCCCAGATGCAAAGATGCAAGAGCATCAGTGAGAATCCACAAACAGTCCTTAGTTATAGACTGAATTGGCCACTTAGAGTTTTGTGTTTTCATTCAGAGTAGACTTACTGCCTCCATGAGCCCTTCAAGTAGCATCACCTACTTGTTTGCATCAGCTTCAGACAGTGTTTATTTGCGAGTTGCTGCTGTCAAAAGAATAAGCCATCTTGATGCTAGTGAGTATGCTCAGATGCGGTGAAGTGTAGCTCACACTTGTCTTAATATTGCCTAAATGGTTCTTCTAAAGGCTTCATGTGGAAACTGAAAAGGCAGGTAGGAGACAGAACTTCCACATGACTATGTAAATCAAGGATTTGGTAGCAATAGGACTGCTTCCAATCACTCTTCTTGAGTTTGCACCTTCTGGGGCCACTCAAACCTAAACACTCAAAGTACAAGGGCAAGTATAGCGGTGATAAATTTAGTATATACTCTGTTGGGTAGAGAATATAGCAGTGAAGAACATCTCTTAGTGCTCTAATATATGCACTTTTGAAATACAGTGCACTAAATCCCTCTTTGTTCCCAGAAGTATCACAGTAGTCTTCCAGCCAGTACTGTCCTCTCCTTGTATACCTCCTAATTTACTGAGAACAACAGGCAGATAAGAGAAAATTTCATTTTGCTATTCTGTCAGTCACTAATGTGTCTGCTGGCTTAATTATCAGTTCATTGCACAAAGACAGCCAAATGAGTAAACTTGAGCTGTTAATCTTTGTCTTCCTGGGACAGATTCAAATTAATATTCTGATTTTCAATTCTTTCCATGCTCATTTGTAGTGAGTCTGGATTTAGCATTCTCCATCTTCTGCATTGAATTTTTGTCCTTTCTAGCTGCTGCTAGATATTGAACAGCTAATTGTATTTATGCAGCATTTTATTCTTACCAAATGATTTGAACAGAATTTAATATAATCATCTAATTACCTGTTGTTCTAAGCTTTGCATCTAACGTTTCCAGATCTTTGACCTGCTCAATACAGCCCATAATTTAGGGCATAACCTCTGTTATTTTTTTAACTTCCTTATTCTTACTTTTAGACATTTTACATTTATCACTTCTAACACATATACATACCATTTTTTCCCATTCATTTCCCACTCAAAGGAGTGTATTTTCCTCCTTCCTGTTCCTGACCGGCTGGTCCCTGCATTCCTGACACATCAAATTGCACATCTCAAAGCTCTCTCAGTTTTCCAGTTCATTTATACGACAAAGATGAGGACCTAATGCTAAGCTCTGTGGTGCTGCATTTGTCATCTTCCTTTAACATTTATGATCATTCTCTGACTTTGTAAGCAAGCCACTTTGTTAGCCAGTTGAGTATTACTTCCTTACCTTCTTACCCTATTCATTAATAATGTATTTGGTACTGTATTAAAAGCTTCCTTGGAATCCAAGTGAATAATGTATACTTGTTTATTCTTGCCTGGTTTTGTTGTCATTTCCTCAAAGAAACTAAGCAAATTTATTATGCATTATTTTCATTTTGGTGATCTTCACACTTAAATATTAAAAATTCTATTTACATGGAGGGTCTGGGCAGTTTAACAAAGCAGAAACATTTCTCATGTATTTTTAGATACCTTTCATAATCCCATAAGCATTATTTAATATTTTACTGAGAGACATTATATAAAGCAATGTATTTGGTACAGTACCCAATGCAAAAAATACAATTTCACAAAACAGAAAGGAACTACAGCCTAATAGAGAACAAAGCAGATTCCATCAAGAAATACTTTGAAATGTCATGAAACATATATTTTACACACAAAAATCTGCCAATCAAGTTTTTACATCAGTTACAGTTTCATAAAGTACCCTGGGGTGCGACTCTGTAGCAATGCGAAGACAACAAAGGAAATACGAGTCTGCAAAAATGTCACAAACACATAAAATCCAAAAAGCACCCATTAAATTTGATGGGGGAAGAATTACTGTTCCAAATTATTAGGCTGTTATATATTTAGAACTGGAATTCCTTTAAAACTCGTTGCCATTGAAAGCCCTATGAATTCAACAGGGATTCCCAGTGAAAAGAAGCCTGACTGGAGATGTTTGCATCTCCCTGGAAGTTCTGCGGGCATATTAAGGGCAATATAGACTTCAGAGCAACACTTTTTTTCCTTAGGTACTTCATACTTTTTTCTTCTTCTTCTTTTATTGATACAGAGTTTAAATAACAAGAAACAGAACAATGGGAGTTGTCTTCTTTTTGACTGCTTGAAATCAGAACAAGGCCTGTTCCCAGCCAGAGCATTACTGTTCCGTATGCAAAGCATGGTCCCATAAACGTGACCACTATGGCCAACTTCACAAATCAGCAGTCAGACTCTAGCTTAGAGGACAGGTTCTCTAGCCATTTGTGTGACTTACTGCTTTTACTACACTGGCTGATGTCCTACCATTGCTGCTTGAGGTTTTCTGGACAATGACAATTGGTCTCTTGGACCATTCAAGCCCAAAGCTTCCTGAACCACACTAGATGTATCTGTAACTGGGGAGTCGAATACTGACAGAGTTGATGTCTCATACATAATATTGAACCAGTGGGTAACTTTCCTGTCATACTTTCTTTATCTCCTTTCAAAGACGAGACCTAGTTTGCATTGTATGTTCTAGGGACTTCACCAGGCTCTGGGACTTAAGCCATTCTTCACAAGAAACCTTTGTCCCTCTAACCATTAATTTGATGTTATTAGCAACACACACTGTCATCTCATTATTGACTCCCATTTCCAAATCATTTATGCTGAAGAACATGTCTCAAACCACTGAATCTTCGCTTGCGATGTCCTCCACTATCAAAACTCACCATTTACTTTGATGCTTTCTTTTTGATCTTTTAACCAACTATTTATCCATGCAAGTAGCTTCCATTTGATGCCCTCACTGTTTATGCTCAGAATCCCCTAGCCTAATGCTGTCTTTGCAAAGCTTTTTAAGGCCTGCCGTCCACTTCCGTGGAGTCCCACCATCCCTGTCAGCATTTTATTTAAACAAATCTTAATCATGGCCTAGCCAAAGCTCAGGTTCAAATGCTCCAAAAAGAATAATAAAGCAGATATTGTTGTGGAATTTACTCGTGACAGGTATTTTCTGCTTTCTAGACATTTTCCACGTTGAATCAAGAAGCACACCCTTTTCAACTACCTTTTCTGAACTTTGTCAAAGGCTAACATGAAGCTTAGGCTGAAGCCTCATAGTGTGCTTAAGGCCCATCAAGTAGTGTTCTCTGTGGGAAACCCCTGGACACCTGACCTGTCCTTTCTTGGATTCCCTTTTCTACCATCAGTCTCATCACGCCCTGTAAGCATTCTGGTTTATCACACCTTAACCCCAGCCCTCAGGACTAGCCCTAGCCTGAGGCTGGATGCATGTTACATTTAAATCCTGTTATGGGCAGAAGGGATCATGCCTTATAGAAGGAGGTAAGAATGCACTGTTAGTCCCATTAATGTTTTAACAACCTAATGGTAGAAATCATCCCATTAATGCAGAAAGAATACATTAACAATACAGTTAAAATCATTGTATATAAACTTGTTTGTATCTACTCAGTTTCTCTGGTGCTGTGCTCACCTTCTGTATGTACCACTGGGTCCTAAGGCCAACAACTTCCATCTTCCTCACCTTCCTGAAAAAATTGCAGCAGAAATGGAGGTGTTATGAGTCCCTAGCCTCCCACGTCTTTGCTGCTGGGAGTGTGATGTTCATGGGGGAGAGGGGGCCTTTCCCCTCTGTTTTGGGGTCTGCTTGTATTTTCTTACTACAGTCTGCATCCTTCTCATTGCTGAAGACTGAAATCTGCCCCACAGATTCTCACAACCTCTTTTAAAGTAAAAAAATAAAAAAGATAAAAAGGCTATTGTGAGAGTAGGATTGTTAGGCTTTTACTATGTAAAGTATCCACAGAGCCAAACTTAACCTGGTTAGGTAATACCCACATGACCTCTAGACAATTGTAATGTACTGAAAAATATCCCAAACCACCTTAAGTCAAGACAAGCCCAGGTAACTCCCATGAACTCCTGCACTGCCAGGTCACTATGCAGTTTCTGGCCTTTTACTAGAATTGGCAAAATCATATTTACTGGGCTACATCTGAATGCACTGAAAAGCTTTTATCAGAGTGTAAGGTGGTACTTTCCTAAGCAGGATGCTAACTCTTCCCAGATAAATCAGATCTGTCCAGGTGTCCCCTAATTCTGTTCCTTATCATTGTTTCTAGTTATTTGCCCAATACACGTGTCAGACTTACATTGCTACCATTCCCCAGATTTTCTCTGGAACCTTTTTAAGGAATTGATGTCACATCTGCTGCCTTCCAGAAGCAAGGCAATTTAAAGCAATAGGTTGCACCCTGCTGTGAGTAATTCAGCTCTTTCGTCCTTGAGTTCCTTTAGAAATTTGGAGTGAATACTAGACAATCCTGGTGATTTTCACTTTATCTATTTATTCCATAATCTCTTCTACAATAATTTCAATTTCAGACTGATCTTCTGATGGGTCCCCTGCCAAGAAGGGTTCTGGTTTCAGAATCTTCCCAGTTCCTTCCACAATGAACACCAATGCAGAGTTCACTTAGCGTCTCTGCAATGACCCTGTCTTCCCTGAGTACTCTTTTATGCCCTGAAAACCAACTGGTCTGACATATTCTAGCAAAATTCCTGCTCCTGATGTATTTCATAAAGGAAAGGATTAGTAATTTTGATTCCTTTGTTACTTATTCTTCTGGTGCTTTTTGGTCTGCCTTGGTACATTTTCACATTTAACCTGCCAGAGTTTGTAACTATTTCTTCTTGTGTCATTTGAACATGACTTCAGCATTTTCAAAGATGTATTTTTGCTTCTAACAACCTCTCTTACCTTGCCGATTAGTTACATGAGCTTTCTTTTGCCCTTTCTGAAGTCCTTCTCAAGAGAAAGCATGTATTTCTAGTACAAATCCTTAAGTAGGTTCTTTGGGGCCTGTACAGAGTTGAGACTGACTTTTAACAAACGTCCTCTTTCTTACTTTGTTGCTCTTTTTTGAATTAAAATAAAACCATAGTGAGGAAGTGCCCAGGAGTAAGCTCCTAGCTGTTCCTTGACCATGCTCTAGTCTAGGAGATTGCTGGCAGGGATCCCTTCCTCAGAGCTGTCTCTGTAGAGAACCAAAAAATGAAAACATGGGGAGGTATGTGCATGTGCTGCCCTAGGGCTTCCCAGGCTTATATCTGCCTTTACTTTGTCCCCTTACTCCTGTGGATAATCCACCCAGCTGCCTTGTACTTCTCTCAAACCACTGTAAGTTTTGTTGAACGGTTGTCCCTATTTGAGTTTCTGTGGCACCCTTACTGCCGTTTTGGGACCATGTCAGTGGGGAGTAACTGGACTTTCTCTGCTGCCATGTCTGGAATGACAATGGTAGTCGGGGTGATGCTTTGCCCAGTAGGGCTGTAGTAGATAGGAGCACATGCCTCTGGCTCCCTGCTAAGGCACCAGGGAGAGCTCTTCATGGTGCCTGCTCAGTGACCCAGCTCTTTCACAAGCCTTTCACACATAGGGGCAGTTGTGACAATTACAATGAACGCTAATGAGATTGTGCAGAAGGAGGGTGTAGGGCTCTCCTCATATCAGTGGAAGGACTGTGCATGCCGCGGGTAACTCGGCCTCCAGTCAGGCTGGCGGAGGGTCCCCTGCTCAGGGTGACGGCCTGCTGCTCTCAAGTGTACCACGCCTTATGGTGTGAGGGAACTGCCATCCGCTCTGGGGAATCTCTGTCGTTGCTAAGAAAGTTGCATTATGATACTTTGAAAAATTATGAGGTGTAAAAATAACGATAGTCTCATTTTCTTTCTAGGCTAGATCTTTAGACTTCTGTTCTAAGGATCCTTACTACTCAGGTTTCCCTGCAAACCTGCTCAGAAGCCTTTTGAAGAAGAGCTGAGAAAAAGCTGAAAAGATTTCAGCTGAAAGATGAAATTCAGAAGCTAGAACTTTTTTCCATGCCATGGCACTTTCCAAATGATGGCAACCGGGAAGAAAATTGAAAGTTTGGGTCCCACTTACAACGTTAATTTAAAAAAAAAAAAAAAAAAAAAGTCAAATGTGAGAATAAACATGTAGGATTAAGCTATTCTGACATATTCTAAATTTGGGTTAAAAGAGATAAGCTTGTCACAGTGTGCTCCCACAGAAGTTCGGGAGATAAGATTCTTGAGACTTTGATCAGTTTTGGCTGATCCTGAGCTGTCATTCAGTGGTTTATATCCCTGGAATATATATATATATATATATATACATGGTTACAGTATGTTCCTCCTCTAATATGCATGGATCTCTGCTCTTCAGAAAATAAAATAGTTGAAGCTCTTTTATAAGATAACAAATCAAGATTAAGTTATTGGATAGTTTAAATACTGTTTATTATTATTACTTATTTATTTGCTCTCTAGCAGTCAGGCAACACTATTATGATGGATTTCTCCTTTATCACTTACTATATCCCATTTCCAGCACATCTGTTTTGAGCTATAGCACATCTTACTTATTTTTGTTCTGTGCATTAATGTTTGCCAGCAAGTGGTCATGAGTACAACAGAATTTCTGTGCAAGCAGTCGGTACTACTGACAGGGTTTCCTTGGTCCTTTTGCTGTTGAATTATCAGGAGAATAGAGAGGAAAAACATTTTTAGAAAGCTGTGTTGGATGCCAAGTAGAAACAGAAGACTACTTCCATGAAGAAACCTTTCTTTACTAGGTACCTGATGCACTACAACTAGCTAAATACAAATAGCTTTATTAATATTCCTTACAGCTTCAGGCTTTGAGAATAAAAGCATTAGCTCTTATGGACCGTAGTAGTTCTCATATAATCGGCAGCTCATTTCTGCAGCCATCATCTTTCATTTGTCAGCTCAGAAAAATTGACAAACTCAATGTAATGTCTGTTATTGACTGCAAAAGCTGCTATTTTCCTGGTAATTATCTTAGTTCACGCCACAAGTCTGAATTTAAATGCATAATTCAAATTCTTTTGAAGTTATGAGATTTTAGCCATTCCATTCCTCTGCATTATGCTTGACAAATTTAGGTCCTATTTAACATTTCTAATTATTTTTTTTTTATATTCAAGGAAATTACACTTGTCAAGCTATTCCATAAATACATAATTTTGCAGTAAGAATTTACTCACGGAAACATATTGTCGTCTTCACATAGGCAGAAATTATGAGTCAGCTCCCTTCCCCAATAAATTATTTCTTCATTTGCCTTGTGACTTAAGGGACTTTCAGACTCACTTGGTTTACTTTGTAAAAGTAGTTAAAATTCACTTTTTAACTACAAAGTCTAGAAAGAATATTTTTTTTCTGTAAATGACAGCTCACATTTTCACACTAGCATTTACTGGCTCAACCTCTAAGTAAAACATCAAATATCACAAGGTTAGAAATAAATAATCAGAAATGGTAATTATGAAAGCACTGTAGAAAGAAGAACTTTGATAACTAATAGTATAATTAGCAACTGAGAAAGCAATGGAAATTAATGTTGACAAATTGTCCTTTAAAGTATATCTGGAGTTGCATTTCTTTGCAAAACTGAAAGTAAATCTGTTTTCTTGTGAAAAAAAAAATCTAAATTTGGAACCAGAATAACATCATTAATTCAAAAGACAGCTTTTTTTTTTCTTTTTTCATTGTAAAATCCAGAAATGTAGCTTTCTAAATACAGTAAACAACAGCCAGTCCGTGAGATCCATTTGGATAAGAACTGAATTTTAAATTAGTCTTGAATTTGAAATGTAGGCTTGTAAAATGTAGAAATATTCTAGCATTCCTGCAAAAAGGTGAGGTAGATAATCTGATGAAAAATTATGGAATGGTCATCTTAGACTATGACAAAAGTGCAAGACTTTGTAAGAAAATGTGGGTGCTAACATATAGTGTATATATATGTTAATGTATAATATATAATATAAATAGTATGTAATTGTCAATTATAAGTTAGTGATAGCTAAGATTATTTTTTTATATTTTTAAAAAAGCTTTGAAAAGAGACTCAATAAAATTTTGCTTTGCCTCTGTAATTGGCATGTGATTGTAATCAGAATGTGATTGTAATTGGAAATGCTTGGGTATCGATGAATGTTATCTTCCTGACTAATGAAAAGTTAAGCAATGTAAAGGGGAATAACCTGAAATGAGGTCAGAGTTCCTGACAATTTTTTGCAGCTGATTTCTGCAAATGAGTCACTCAGGAATTTGTCTTGGAAAGGTAGGAAATGCCACAGACTATACAACTGTAAGACTCCAGCATTCTACTGCCTGCCTGATGAAGTGAACGTAACCACTGTATGGGATATACTAATGAAATAAAACATCTGTGGGTGTAGTTTCTTCCTAAGCTCTAGCAATTTATGTGTGTTTTATATGTAGAATCATGAGAGGTTATATCCCTCATACATTTTAATGCTATCTAACATAACTCTTACTATTATTTTTATTCATATAAAAACCAAAGTCTTTTAAAAGTGCTATTTAGCTCTCATCTCTAAGATGTCTTTCAGACACAAGTTTGTAGGTTAATTATATATCAGATTTTTTAAAAAAATCGTTATTGTCTATTTTTTCTATGTGTCTTGTATTACAAAAAAAGAGTAAATAATGAAAAATATTTTACCTAGTCATAAACATTACGGATTACATCTTTTATGGTGGTATTTCATCGTATCTTCATTCTCCTTGAACATGGAAGCATCTAACTGTCTTTGTTGCCTTCCATCATATCTTTTCCCATTCTCTTGTATCCTTTCAAATTCTGGTAACAAGAATACTGAATACAGTATTTATGAGATGCTAATGGCAATATCTCACCTTGCAGTGTTTTGGAATAGCACAAAAACCACAGATACAGAGTTTATTTTTATTCCTAGTAATGTTATTCAGAGAATATGAATTTAACCTTATGTCTTGGCCAACAAATCTAATTCTTGAGATTCTTCCCAGGACTGGGTTAATGTGTGATTGTCCACTAGAGAGCAGGCTGAGACCAACAAACCCATTTTGTTCTTGTCATAAACTGACTTTGAACCCAGGTGTCTTAATGTAAATCATTAGTACTTGAAAGCATTGCACCTTCTAGCTTCAGCTGTGAGTATATATACTGCTATCAAAGTTGATGGATATAGCTTGTGAAGCTTAGTGACCTAAGGTGGTGATAATAAAGTATTCTGGAACCTGGATAACATTTTATTCTGTCAGTATGGTTTTCTTGCTCTGGTGACATCAACTAATTTGTACTGCTTTACAGGGAATTTCTGTATCCAGCTTTTTAGCCAGAGTCTCAGTTTCCTTAAACCGCTTTTAGTTTTTTCTGTCAGACTGAATTTCTTTCAGAAAGAAAATATTGCTCAGTATTGATTCCATTGTGCTAGCTAATTTCAGGTTCTTGTACTGCAGATCATCTGAAGCACCATTCAAAATCTAAAAGAATTTTCTAATGCAAAATCCACAAATAAAATAACTCACATAATATCACCCAAAAAGAAAAACCTCCATTTTCTAATCCTTTGAAAAACCTAAGGTCAAATTAACAGGCTCTTTGCATTTTTACCCTAAAAAGTTACACTAACAAGGGTAAAGAGTTTTCAAAAAATCCATAAGAATTCTTATCATTTTTGGCCTATTTTTTATTTTGCTTGTGTAAGACATTCTTCTTCTGTGGAAAAATGCTGACCCCTGAGGACAGATACACCAGTGGAGAGATTTAGAGTTCTCCTTGCTATTCTCCCTACAGAACCTATTATAGGGGTATATAGGAATTTTTGTAGAAGTAATAGAGAGTCTCTTAGTTTGCTTTCCTGTAATTGAAGAATATCACATTTCAATTCCCTTTGCTTCCTCAGTTTTGAAAAAATAAGTGCAAGTGTTATTTTAATTTCTTTATCTCCCTAGGCTGCTGTGAAGGCTGGCCTCGAAAGACAATTTTTCTTCAGTACTTTGAACCCTACCAATACTCTCTTGTATTTTGAAAAATAAAAAATGAAAATATGTAACTAATGCCTGTCTTCTCTTTCCACAATCTATAGTCCTTCTACCTTTGAATTTGTTAACGATTCCTTCTTAGAAGATCACATCCTGCTTTTTGCATCCTTTACCTAATCATATGTTTTCTATAGCCCAAAGCCGCTGTGGCTCCATGCTAAAAATTCCTCATTTACCATACACTGTTTTTGCTGTCTGAGTCAATACCTTTCTAATGTGAATATGCTTTCATTTATAATGGTTTCAAAGGTACAATATATATATATATTTTTAATATGAATACAACCTGAAAGATAAAAAATCATGTTAGTAGAGACAAATACCCAGGTTGGGTTATTTCAGCCTGAACAAATCATGTTTGTCTGATGTAGACAACTAAAAGCAGAATCTCATAATGGGAAAGTGCCAGGAAATCTTGAGAAGGAATCACACTGCCAACTCTACTTATAAAATAAATTAGGTTTACTAATGATTATATTTCCCCTCGTATCTATAGACGGAGCGCAGAGTTCCTGTTCTTCAAAGCTGGGATGTCAAATGTATTTCCTGACAGCTCCAGCTCACTTTTCATTATTGATAAGTTAAAGCATCGTGGCTGTTAGCTGCTCTTCGGTAATTAGTTCAATGAGTTTAGGAAACAGCCAGAGCTTGAGTAGGAATAGATGAAAAGAACTCACATATAATATGATGATAGTGGCACCTGGGCTCCCTCTGCCCTGCTGCCAAGCGAATGCTGGGACGTCATAAAATGAAGGCTCTGTGCCTTCTGCTGCACAGTTCGCTTGCTGCTCTGTCCTAGGAATTGAGCAGTTATTACTGAAGACAGGAAATACCTCTGGTGCTAATGGGTATTTGGGGAAATGGGAATATTGGCAAACTTGGAAGGCAAATAGGTCAAAGGGATCTCCTCACACTGAGGTGAGGAACAGGACAAAAATAGGGTGATAACAGCAGTTCTTTTTGTTTCTCTTAACTTAATTTAATTCTGCTAACTAAAGAGGTGTATCTAAGAATCCTGAAATACTTGTCTATTTTTTTAACCATGATCCAGAGGATACCTGAAAAGGTAACTGGTATCTTACCACAGGATGGGTTTAGCATGCTTACTTAAAACTGTCCATGCTAAAGCCCATATAAAGATGTAAGAAAACGATTCTGTACAGCAGCTCTTATATGAAGATTTAAGTATTATCACACTGTAACAATGAAATCTGAAGGTACGGCTAAGATAAATGACAGGAAATGATACACTGAAATTGAAGAACTCTCTATAGAAGAAAGCTAAAGCTTACCATAAACAAAGAAAAAACTGAAAGGAACAAGAAGAAAGATGGAGAGAAAACCTACCTACTGAGGTAAAAGAAGGGAAGCATAAAAGGAACTTTTATCAAGGAGGAAAAAAAAAAAGACTATGTAAAGCAAGCCAGTTCCCTAGATATGAAGGGATACATGTGTTCAAGATTATTTATATGTGATGGCAGAGTAAAGACTTCCTTCTTCAGAATGTGTCTGATGCAGTGAGTACAGATCATCTTATAGTCCAGCTAGAGTTACTACAAGTTGATGCATTGTAAGAGATTTTGGGACTTAGGCAAAGTTCATGGAAGTAACGTAAAAAGCCACTGCATCATGATAGGAAATCATGGTAAAGTGGAAGGTACAGAAGTTGAAAATAATCTTCTTAGTTATCAAAAATAGCCTTGAATAATAAGTGGAAGGTAACAGAAGAAATAGAAAGCTGTGAAGTACGTAGGCAGGTGCTGAATACAGAAGCAGCATGCCAAGAAAGTGAAATATTATATTGAAAGCAGAAAATTAATTTCTCACTTCTAATTAGGGAATAACTGTGATTATGACTAGTATGGGTGGGCAAAGAAGGTCATTCATCTTTTGGAAAAAAAACATGAGGGTTGCCAAAAGACTTGCAGTCTGAGACTTTATATCTCAGTTTACTTTCCCAAGGATGACCTAGCAACGTTATCTGGGATTTATTCTTGATAGAGGTATGAGAAGAGATCACATGTGGTATCACCTGTTTTTCTAGCACTTGTCTCTGTCCTGTCAATTATGCCACCTTGCATAAAACAGGGAATTTGGCTTGCAAGGGCAGGTATGAATGGAACAAGGAATTTAAAAAGTAGAAGACTGATCAGAGTCATAAGTAAAAACATAAAAAAAAAAAAAGAGAAAGCAGCAGCAAATAAGATATAGAAAGAACAAATCTAGCTGGAGAATATACTGATATCAGAGTAATGATGAGGCGATCAGGACACCGGGAAGAGAGTATTTGCCGATATTGGAATGGTCAGTATGAATAAAACAAGCAAACAGTCAGAATTAGGAAGAACAACATACGTTCTTAAAAATTTTAGGTGAGATGAAAAATAGCTGTGATGCTAAAAATCGAACAGAAGACTGTTTGTGACCCCAGTGAGAATAAAGCGCAAATAAAAGGCAGATCTCAGAGAAGACACTTAGCTGCTATCAGCAATGTGAGAAGCTGGATTTAGGGAGTTGGTAAACTGTGGAAATTTTGAGTCTGGAGGACAGAGAATGTGATATTCAAAATAGATAGTGTTAGACTTTGACAGGAAGGAAGAAAACTTAAATCTAGCACTCAATCCTAGGTAAGGTAATATACAAATCAGCAAATCTAAAAATAAAAAAGAGAACAGATTTCCATTCGGCCTTGAAAATCACAGAAATACCTTAGTATTGCATGGATTCTGTCAGAGATGCTCATCATGCACAGTTTTACTGACTGCATCAAGTGTTTTTGGCATTCTGTGTTCACAAATCTGTGTAACTGTAGGCATCTAAACACAGACCTGACATCCTGAATTTTGGCACTTGAGTTTGTAAACAGTGGATTTGCAACAGGCTTTCACCTGCACCAAATGTATCACAATATCATCCTACTTAGTTTTGATCAAAGGATGGTAATAATTTAAAACTCCTGTAGCAATTCTGAAATGCTTATGCTCCCTATACAAAATGATATGTTATACAAATCTAACAGGTTTTTGCAGTCTATTAATGGACTGGTTTACTAACAAGCTGTTGCAGCTAACCCTGTTTAGGTCTTCCAGCAAGAGGGTTCCATCAATAGGAGTTTGTTCACAGAACAAAGCCTTACATTGATACAAATGTCATTTGATCAGTGAGGAAGTCATAAATTCACGATTAAATTGGCTATAGAAATTGAGAAGTTCAGCATATATGAGCAGCTCCATTTGCATTGAGTGTGTTCTCAGTGTCTAAGCAAGTACGGAAGAAAAAGTTTAACCCAAGTAGAAATTCCTATTTGGAAAAATATTTGGATGATGAGACACCTAAAAATGACTCCCCTTCTCTAACTATGAAAATTATCCTGTCAGCTAGATGTATTTCTCTGAAAGACGGGTAAGAACCAGATGTAAAGAAATAGGCAGATATAGACATACTGTTGTATTTATTTGACTTTTTTTTTTCTAAATCTAGTAATTAGTTTCTGAAAACATTATTCTATTAGAGAAAAAAGCAACAATTCATTAGCAATTTCTTTTTACTTTTCTCTTAAGTTTTGAGATTGATTTTAGGGTCATCTAGCAAACTGTATGCTCCATAACCTGGCCAATAGCAAACACTACTCTCTGAGTAAACTTATGTATATGCTACATTAACAAAGTTAAAAGTGTGTGTTGGCAAGCAGCAAGAATATGGGGAGAGAGTCTGAAACCTGGAGAGGGTCCGAAACCCCAAACTCAACTTAGTTTGCTTTTATCAAAACTTACAAAAGATAGAAGATGATCATTTCCTAAGCATTAAGCTAAAAATATAAATATCCTGACAGATGGTTATACATTTAGCATGTATTTCAAAGTTGTATTGCTTCTCATTAAGAAGAGCATCTAAAATATTTGTATCAGCTCAGATTGTTTATTGACATCTATACAGCAAGTTCATGATACTCCATGCTCAGGGCTTTCATCTATGAAATCAGAGAAAACAACAACAACAAAAAAACAAACTATAAAAGAGTACCTGAGGTACTCCATGCTTTTTCATATACATCCTGCTTCTGTGGAACAAACAAGGAATGTCTAAGGAAGGGCTAAAGTGTCAGATACAAAATTAGATGAAATTCAGCCTATTTGAGTGCATGCCTTTCTTAACAGGGGCTTTGAGTTAGAGCATTCCAATTCTATCACAAAGATCTGAATGGTCCTGAGACAGATGAAGGAGGCAAATAGGCTTCTAGATCACAGTGTAAGACAAAGGTAGTAGAGATGAGGATTCAGACAATTAGCTGCAGAGGGGCTACAAAGTAGGCAGACACCAAAAAAGTCTTAGTGAACAGACCAGGCTGCAGGACTTTGCCCCATACCTGTAGGAAGACGAGCTAACTGCCCTCAGTGCAACCCTATGTTTATACCACAGTGTCCTGGAAGCTGGAAAACATAAATTCAAGGCAGGGAATAGTTTGTGAGAACTCTTAATCAGTGTTCACAGAACAGAAAATCCATCATTCACTGCATATGATCAGCATATAAGCACTGTTTTTGAAAAGTTAGTAGTTGTTATGGTTTGCCCTCAGAATCTTAATTATGAACAATAATAAATATGGCATAGGCAATCGTAGCACTATTAATTTTAATTCATACTTCAAGAGTGCAGAAACACATACACAGTTAGTAGCAAACTTTTTGAACTGCATTATGCTAAATTTTTCTCCAGATTAATTAAATGAGTGCTCTTTAACTCTCTTCGTGATCAGCCATAATCAGGCCTTTCATTTCACCTTCAGACTCATGTTTTCCTGACTGATGCTACTTTCATTAAATTTCTTTTCTTTTTCTTGCATTTAAATTGTTCCTTTTCATGAACATTAGTTGTCTGTATGAAATTGTGAACACAGAACTGTTACAAACCAAAATAATTATGTTTTCCACTCTGAGGGCTGAAAAACTTAGAAAACAGGCTGCTTATGCCAAGTTTTCTCATGACAACTAAATAGGACTATCTGTAAAATTAGGTAACATTTTCATTCTTGATGGCTTGTCAGTTGTTAACAACAACAACAAAAAAGACAGCTAGCTGATGCAGCGATCTAAATATGAACGGATTAGCAATGCATATCTCTGTTTTGATCACCATTGCCTCTCTTTTTTGGGATGGTTTCAAGAATAGCTATGACCATGGTGGGATCCTTGACTTGGCCACCTTTTCACAGCACATGTTGGTGTACTTTACATCACCTGGTATACTCACCTGTGCAGTTTCCTATGCATTTAGTTAGCATGTGGGGACTCTAAGGACAGCTTCTGGGTTAAGACTACTGTGTGCCCAGTTTCCCAGAAATGCCGTCTTAGCTTAAGAGGATGGTTTTTGATGAGGCTGCAGGAAACAGTTATTTCAGCTGTGTCTGGTGACCGCGTTCAGGACAACAGTACAGTGCGAGCTGCACAGCTCGTGTGCTCAAACTTGTGTCAGGGCTGCCCTCAAAGGCATTTTTCTTTTGTGCATCAGTGAGTTTGTCGCACCTGTCGCTGTTTACAGTGGGAAATGAGTTGGACACACACGGATCGATTTGGGGAGGCTCCTCGTGATGTCTCACAGCCCCGTAAGCGCAAACATCAGTAACTTGCTCCCATTCGAGTGCCTCCATAAAGGCGACCAAACATCCAGAGTGGGCAGCCCCCGGCCGAAAGAACACAAACACACCACGCGAGCACACACATTTATTTCGCACTTATAACGCGCGCGTGGCCTACATACACGTTCAGCTGCCTGAACACCTCAGCGAACTTGTCAGGCCCCCGGTGGCTCCCCGCGACATGGCGGCAGGGCAGCCCGCCTCCCCGCCCGCCCCTTTCCCCGCCCGCTCCCGCTTTGGCGCCAACGGGCGAAGGCGAGCGGCGGGATGAGCGCCCAGCGGCCCGGCCACGTTAACGGGTACGGCTCCAGCGCCTCCTCCCGGGCACGGCACGGCCACGGGGGCTGCGGCCCGGCTGCCGGCCGCGGCCCGGAGGGGGTGGAAGCGGGGTGCCCCCGGCCCGGGCCGGCTGCTTTCGAGGAAGCTGGGCCCGGCTCTCGGCCGGGGAGCCGCGGGGGCAGGCCGCGGGGTGCTGCGGGGGGCTGGGTGTTTCTAGAAAGCGCCTGCGTTTAGGGGTATGGGGGGGGGGGGCTCGTGGAAAATCGGGGTGTAGTTGATTTTCAGTATCGCTTCTCGGTGGGGAAGGTTTGTTTTCTATTTCTCTCAAAAACTTGTCTCCCAGTGAGGAACATGTAACGATTGCATCCCAGTACGCGTGGGGGAAAGGTGCCGAGCCTCGGGATGACAGGCCCACTTGATAAAGCACCAGTTGCAAACAAAATGGGGAGCCCTAAAGGAGTTAGTGCTGGAAGCCATCAAACACATGTATCCCACGTGGCCTTGGGGGAAAAAGACTGTGCCTAAAGGCGCTTTTTTTTTTTTTTTTTTTTTAAATACCCTCCCTCTCGTTTACCCTAACTGCTGCAAGTTGAGTGACAAAATATTGATAGTTGATCTTCAGGAGCATAATCCATCCTGAAGAAAAAAAACCAACGTTATAGTTGGAGTATAATGCACATGATATCACAAATATGAAAGCAGCAGAGAAAAAAAAAAGAGAGAGGAAAAAAAAATAGCCTGATACCGTGTTGTTCCTGAGTTGTACTACATTGTTGTGTAACTGACCACCATAAATCTTTTTGAAATGGTGTATTCTGTTCTAGGATCCTCGACTACATCTTTCATTAAGGGAGACTTTTTATTTTTTAGTAGTTGAATGAAACTTCTTCCTTTTTGAGACAGCGTGTTACAGTTTGCTTGAAGCCTGGATGGATGCAAAAGAGCTGAGAACAGAGGCAATGTCCTTTAATTACAGAATCTTTTTCTCTGTTTGCCTTTGAAATACAGTTTATGCAGACTTTCCTGCAGACTATAAATCACTGTAGAATTTGAAGATTTTTTTTTCTTCTTTCTTGAGTGGTGTTATATTCATGGCTATTACTTCCCATTACTTTTATTCATAAGTTCTTATGAATTATCACGAGGATAAACCTTATTTGCTTATTTTACAGCCAGCTATCATATTTTCTAGAATAGCCTTTATTCATGCAATTCTAGAACTTATAAATGAGTGTGAGGAGGATGACCAGCAGCCCAAAATCTATAAACTTAATTTTCCTCTGTGTGCTTGAGTGCTAGCCAAGTCCTTGGCTTCTGCTCAATCAGAAATGAAGTGTTTTATATCCATTTCACACTCCTGTGTTCCTGTGCATTGAGCTGAGGGAATTATCTAGCCAATCATTGTGATGTTAAGTAGAAGTAATTGAGTAAGGGGTTTTTTGTTTTGTTTTTATGTTCCCTTTGATGTAAGCCTTCTGCTCATTTTTCAGATATGCTCCTCTCCCTGTTAAGTTGGTACTCCGAGGGACTTCCACTTACATAGCGTTCTGTACTTATAAGAAAAGTAAATAGGGGCTTTTGTTTTTTTTTGAATAACTAGGGTTGCTAGGGGATAATTTAACAAAAGGAGACCTCAGGATCTCTTATTTCAGAGTACTATTGTTTTTCTGGAGAGCTTTTCTCAGAATGTTTTATTTGCTGTAGTTCTGCATTGAGTCTTAAATGTCTCTGCTGAGGACTCTCTGAAGACATCATTGTGAATGTCACTTAGTTTGGAATGTATTAGAGTAATCGTTTGAAGTCTGCTGGTGTTTTGGATTGTGTAAACCTGCTTTTGTGACATTTTTTAAATAATCACTCAAATCAGCTTAAGTACTTTTTTCGCATTTTAATTAACCTGTCAAAGTTCAGTTTGGTATGGAAAAATGGCAAGACCAGTAAGGCAAGCCTTAAATTTTTTTCTTTCTGCTGTGAACTTGTTCTCTGAACACTATTCTTTGTTAGTAGGATACCATTCCAACCCTTTAGCTGAAATGATTCAGGCCAGTTTGGGCACTCACGTTTTTGTGTGCTTTCATAATTGACAGTTTTTCACACTATTTACAGTGTTGTCAGTGTGAGAGGTGTGCTGGTTGCACAGAGAATGTACGTTTCTCCCACCTTATACTGAGATGATGGCCTCAGTGATAATTCTCATTCATTCCACGGAAAAGCCAAAACTGCTTAGTTGTAAGGTGTCATATACAAACAACTCAAAAGCAGCAATTTAGTTTTAGTAGATAGCACCTTTGTAGTTTTATCATTCATGTACCAGCAATCTCTTCAATAAATAGTGTAACCTCAGTGTGACAAGCTAACTGCAAACCTCAAATACATGCTATTCTTATATTTTTTGTTATAAAAACCACAACTAACAAAATATTTGTCTTCTAATGTTTGTGCTTGGAAGGCGCTGGTACTAGAGTGGCTACAAGATGTCTTGCTACTTGCAATTGCCTATGAAGTATTTTTCTGCATGGCTCAACATTGCTAGAAGGGTGTCTCAGTCTCCTTCCTCTTTTTCCTAAAATATCTTAAGCTGTAGTCCTTGGTAAGAGGGGCCCAAGAAGAAAAGTACTGCACCCGTTGTATTTTTATAGGCTATTTACTGTCTTGTATTTGAGATGTTCCATGGATCACTGGAGAGCTGTTAGAATTGTGACATCACTTTGTTTTTCAAGTGTAGCAATGGTAAGTGGGATCTGGGGGAAGCTCATTTGGATTCAATATTTTCCTTGAAATCTGCTAAGCTTTAGTATATTGGAGGGGAGAGGGGGATGTCTTTTCCCTCTTTGAACTGGAAAGCACAGAATTTTTTCTTATGCTGTCTAAGCAGCCTTTCAACCATAAGGAGGCAAGAGAAAGTGATGAATCACATCCCCTCTGCCTCTTCACATCCCCTTTGCCTCCCCCAAACAAACCCCCAAAAAGTATGGAAAGAAACTGCTTTTCATGCCACGCTTATATATTCTAAGGGAAAAAATCTTCAATCTATCTCGTATCATCTTTTAGGAGGCTTTCATAAAGGGCATAATCTCAAGAGCAACTTAGCAGGGGCCTATCAGAATAGTTTACAAGGTCAGATTGTTGCCAGTAAGTGTTGCATTGAGAGGCAAGCTCACCGCTATAATTGTACAGACAGAAAGGAAAGCCTGCACAGGAAGCTTCCAAATAGAAATCTAACGAACACTTGTCGTAGGCAGAAGTACAAAATAGCTTAGATTAGAGGCTTGCAGTTAGCACAGTCATCATAAAAAAAGATTATGTTGTTTGAGCGAAAAGAATGCCAGTACATGATATACCTGGATCTTAGAAATATACAAGGCGTTATCTATCAGGGATAAATTGCTCTGTCTTTGAATAGCTCAGTGCTCTGAATAGCTCAGCCTTCTTATCTAAAACTGAAATTTGCAACCTCACTTGGGTGCCTTTCCCCTGAATGGAGATGTTGCATATATAAGTTCTTGGAAAGCACATAACACTGACTATTTTACTGCTAAAATATTGGTGAATATATGGTGGTCTTAGCCACAATCTGATCCTGGTTAAATTAAACTTGTGCACATTTAAAAAATACGGTCTGTAGTAACTGTACATACGTGTTGTTTACTGATGTTTGTATTTTTCCCATAAAATGTAGTTTTGGCAATGAAGCATCCTGCAGAAAACGAGAGGATTATTTGGAATGGCCTGAATATTTTATGGCCGTAGCATTTTTGTCAGCACAAAGAAGCAAGGATCCAAGTTCTCAGGTAAGGAGGCAATGCATAAGAGTAACATAACCTAATCTGTGTTGCACATCACATCAGATGCACAAGTAGCACTTTCAGGGCTTTGTTATTAAAAGTTATTTCAGTATATAGCTATTGAATTTTTAACATGGTCAGCACTTTTTGTTACAGAAATTCTCTTATTGGGTCTGACCTCATGTGTATAATTCTGTGTGTACGTTTGCAGCTTGGAGTTTTGTAAATCTTCTATGTCATCTTAACTTTCAGATGAAGAGATGTTTTCTTCTTTTTCTAGTAAATGTAGTTACTGTGAGAGGAGGATGTAACTACTGAAATTTTAGATTGTAATTTTTAAGACACAGCATCTCAGCAAGTTCCTTTTCCTCACCTGTAAGAGTATAAAAATTCCCAGTTGTTTGTTCTTGGGTTGATTTGAGTTGTCATCTAGTTTGGTTTCTCCTTCCAGTTCTCCTTGCTCCTCCAATTCATTGCCTGTCTCTCCATTCTTTACTTCTTTCATGTGCCTCTCTTGCACTTGAACATCGGTTGGAGTTGATAGATAACCTCTCCTGAAACATGCTGTTCTGCGGGGCCCAGTCATACTGTTAGTCTTCTTTTGTGTGACAAATGTCTGGAAAAAAATCCCAACAAAGCAATGGATTAAAATGCATATTAACAGCTTGCTCAATTACTTGCTGGCTTCTGTACGTTATGGCTCTCACTTCTCTGAATCATACTTACTTAGGACTAAATTCCTGTTACCCAAGTGCTGGTTAATAAACACATTGTATGAAGTAAAATTAATGCTGTTGCTGTTTCAATATATATAAAATATGGACAGAAAATGTAAAAATGGGGCAGTTCATCACCCTAAAAGTAGGGCTCCTGTGCAGACTTTTATTAAAGTAATAAGGGGTGGGAGTTAAATGGTCTGCTATTTTGGTGCATGTTTGCATAAACAAGCCACAGAGGTTTGTGAGCTTATCTGTAGGTCAGCACTACCACATTTTAATTTATCTTCCATCCGTTTTCTTTAGCTCCTGCTGCTAGTTTGGGGAGCTAAACTACAAGAAAACCTACACTTAGTACAGTTAGTTCTGTGCTGGTTCTGCTCCCTGAACGTGGTTCACTTTGTAGCCAGGCAAGGAATGGTGCTGGCAGACTGGTTTGGGGACTGCATAACCAGAGGGTAGCAGGCTTGCGTCTGCCCTGATTTATTTTCAAGCTCTGCCAGTTAGGTACAGTTGTGGCCTTGCTTATCGTAGCCTTGTTGTGCTCAAGACAGTGCGACTTAATACAGGGTAAAGCTTGTATCTCTTAAATTACATTTGTAGGACTGGCTTTTCAGGTTCAGGTTTTATTGTGCTTGTTGATACATTATTTTTCATGCTGTTGATACTGTATAAGTCTTATTTTATCTAGGTTGGTGCCTGCATTGTAAATTCAGAAAACAAGATTGTTGGAATTGGATACAATGGGATGCCAAATGGCTGCAGCGATGATGTACTACCTTGGACGAGAACAGCAGCACATAGACTAGACACAAAATATCCTTATGGTAAGGCATCTTGCGGTTGACAAATCAAGCTTTTGATGTCTGTGTCTGTGAAAGTTCATTTGGTAAAATGTCAGTCAGTTTTTCTTCCACTCACCCAACTTTGTTAATGTGCACGTGTGATATGTCAGGATAAAAATCACAGCTGTGAAAGTAAATGGAAAGTCTTCATGAAGGACTGAATTCCTCGTGAAATATATTCATGAATGGTTAGCTGGTTTGGATTATGTAATGAAAACTTGTAAATAGAATGCAGCTCATCAGCACACAGTCACAGTGTATGCAAATGATTGCTGTTTCAGTGTGTTTGTCTCCACAGAAATTACTGAGAGTGTGCACATGCAAAACAAATAATTGCGTCTAAAGTAGCGGTATTAAAATTGTAAACTCTAGTGGCTGTTGGAAATTCCAGTGTTCAGATGTTCATGGCATAGACAATGCATATTATGAAAGAGTTGAATTTTGTTTGTCTTGAAATATCACATTCTGTCATTCCATGCCTCTGTCTTATATGGTATGCAGTAGATCTGCCCTGCTACAGGTAAAGTGACTTGCATTGTTCATTTCAACCTATGATTTGGTTCACATGTACTAAATTGAGAGAATGAATGAAGAGCAATGACAGTTTCATGGTAAATATAGGTGAGTGCTGCTTCGGATCCGGTCTTTGCCTCTGCAGCAGGCTTAGTTTGGCCTTCTGCAAGCCTGCTTTGAAGGGTCCTCTATGAATATCGGTGGTACAAGGCTGTACTGTTGCCCCTCTGGGCCACAGGCTTGAAGGAGCCAGTGAAGATAACCCAGTGGACTGCCTCAGGCTTCACTCCATGAGGACTGCCTCTTGGGCATGGAAATGGTATTGGGAGCTGCCTTGTGGCCCTCAGTAGCTTATGTTGGGCAGGAACTGTGGTTAGGACTGATAAGGAAGGAGGGAGTGCATTCTGTCTTCCATCCCCCTTCATCTTTCTGCTTTCACACCAGCTCCTGCTGAACCTCTGTGGGATGAGACCAGTGGAGTAGGAAAAATGGGTATTCGGAGCTCCTTCGTGCTGTGCCGCATCATAGTCTGTCCTGGGCTCAGGAGTGGAAGGGGGAAGAGTCACAAAGCTGAACAAGAGCCCTGAGAAACTCTCCCTTTCTGCCTGCATTGGTGTGGGGAAATGAGCACCAGAATCTGGCCTTTGGAAAGATACTGACACCTCCAGTATACAGTATTTATCTCTGCCTACTAATTACTTTTTTTATTTTTTATTTTTATAACTTCTAAAAGTTGATCTGATACAGAAATTAGACTTGTGTTAGTTTTGAAATTCCCTGTTTCATCCAAAGCTCTCTCTAAACACTGACATTACATGTTCCAGTTTCCTGTAGCATTGAAGTGAAAGATTATATGCAGTGGTTCAGCTCAATCAGTTTTGTATTTGAGTTCTTACAACTCCGGTACTTGTCCTTATTCAGTTTACCAATTTGCTGTAAAACCTCTAACATTAACTCTTAAACTTGATACAGTTTCATATTATTTTTCATAAGAGATGCATTGCTGATGGTAGGGCCAGCTCCTGCCAAATTCTAACATCTGCTCTAAGGCACAGCAGCAGTGGTTTTACGTACAATGAAGGTCCCATAACGGTACAGCGTGGTATGACTGCTCTTTATTTATAGGGTGTGGAAACAAGCATTAGCCCATTGATTAAATACAAAGTACTGAAGACAGAATATTGATTTTGGTTGAGTCGTAATGCTTGCTGTTAGGTCTCAGTTCTGAACTAAGATCAGCGTGGGTGGTCTTTGGGATGTAAGCATGTTCCAGGAGAGATGCAGAAACAGGGCATTCTAATATAAAGTTGATCAACTTAAACTAAAAAAAAAAAAGTATGGATTTGTGGGGAATTTTAGCAGGAGATAACATGAGAATTTTTTTATTTTTAGTTAACGCTGACTCCAAAAGATGTAGAATGTTTTAGCATGTAAAAACCTCGTAACACGTTTTAAAAATGCACTAACCAATCTAACAGCCTGGAGAGCTGATTTCCTTTCTAGGAATTGGTCTAAGTAGCACCCTTCCCCCCAAAGAATCTTAGTCTTCACCTCATTAAAAAAAATCACAACTTTGTAACGTAAAATGTCTGCTGTGATGAATAAACGACCTATTTTGTAATTCACAGATCATTTAAACTCTAGCAGTTTCTTATTAATCTTGATAGCACAGTTGACAGACCAGACAAGTATATATAAAAAAAAAATAATCTTCTGCTTTAAAAAATTCTGGTAGATGCAAGGAGACACATAGAATCGCTGCTAAAATCTCATTAAACTGTCATGTTTTCCTTTCTGCTTTTACTAATCATCACAGCGTTTGTGTAAATTGAACTTTTTATCCTTGACTTTTCCTGACTAGCTTGTTCGCAGACGATACAATCTTACTATGTGCTCCATTAGCTTATCATGGGAATGCTGGCACTGTATTCACTAGAGCTGCAATGTAACTTATTGGGTAAAGCTGATGACAGTTGTGCATGTACCACCACAGTAACCTGGAAGATGCCTTCTAGAGCTATTTTATGCGTCTCTGGCGCTACAGGAAAGGACTGGCGTTGAATTTGAGTGCTGACCTCCTTCCTGGTTTTACGTACTGCATTAGTTTAGGCATAAACATCAACTAACTTTTTCACAGGGTGTTTTGGACCACCCTGACTGGCTCTCTCCAGAACAAAGCCTGGGTGTTTCTCTGCAAATGGCTCACTCAGACACTGTTCCAGAAGCCAGGGTGGAAGAAAGGCGGTAAGAAAAGTCTCATCCTGTATGGGCTTATCATGCAAAGCCTGCTGAGATGGTATGCTTAACCTTCCTCCCTCCCTCAGGCCATACTGGGGGATATGCAATGCATACTCTGTTTCATGCTGTGAAAATACCACTGGTGGGCTGCAAAAAAGCCATCTCATTTCTTTATGCACTTTGAACATACAAAATATGTGTGTGTTGCCATGGGACTCTGGAGATGTGGAGCCGCAAGGAAACCTGGGGCCAAGTGCTATGTAGTGCTGCTGGAGCCCCGAGAAGGAGGAGCAGGAGCCAGTCTGTGCCAGTTGGCCTCGGGGCCAAGGGTCAGTCCCTGGCCCTGTCTGTGTTTAGTAGCACAGACATAGCAGGGGATTGGGCCCAGAGGCTATCTTTGCAGAAGTGTGTTAGATGATCCTATAATAAATTTATTGAGCTCCAGCAGAACAGATGGGTACATTGACCCCACAGCTCTGATCATTTTCATTGTTTCATGGCTAGAAAACTTCCTCTTTCCATGCTAGATTTATTTATCGTTAATTTATACATTCTTGTGTATGCCAGCATTGTTCTTTTAGCGTTTCTTACTCTGTGCCATCAATGCTGCTTCTTCCTTTCTCCCTCCCCCTGTGCACTTACTGATAACAGTAATCTTTTGAACTTTTATTTTTTTAAGGCTAAACAAGTCCCATCACTCTTAAATTTTACTGCATCTTGAAACCTGTTGGCTTGAAATTCCCTAGTGTCTCAGTTATCTGTGTCTGCTGCAATATACGGTACGTTGTGAGCATCTAACCGGCACCCTGAAGTATGGCTTCTGTTCAGCTCAGTGTTAAGAAACAGGCTATGCTTGATTTAAGAAAAAAAAAATAAACCAAGGAATTTACTCGTACCTAAGTGTAATCTGAGCTGCTACTGAAAGAAAGCATGAAAATGTGGTAGGTAGTGCTCTCTTTACCTTAGAGAATGCAGATGTTTGCATTTGTACAATACTGGAATCCTGATGTGGATTGCCTGTACCCATATTTCACATTCCTTGTGAGAGTTTTGAAACTGATTAGAACTTTTCTTTCGAGCTGCAGAATATATTTGAACAGTTAAGTAGTATGGCCTTGTTATGTCAGAAAGTAGTTAGTGTTTTGCAGGATGCCATCTTTCACAGCACAAAATCAGGCTTTTGTTGCTTTGTGGGAACTGGTTCTTTCCAGGCTGCCAGTCAGTGACAGGAATGGGGATGTTTCTGTGCACACAGGAGAAAGGTTTTGGATACCTACTTTACTAAGATGTTATTAAAAGCTCTTCCTAAAGCTTTGTGTTCAATACAGTGTGTAGAACCTGCCTAATAATTAGACAGAATTCTGGCTTTCAGTGTCAAAGTGAGTGCCCTCTGTTACTGTTAGATGAATGCAAGGATTTGATGATGCACTGTTTCCTCTCACTGATCATTTAAAGTACTATGTTTTTCTCCTATTAACGTAAGTCTTCCCACTAATGCTAGTTGCTGTGCTCCTGTTATGCCCTCTGTCTCCACTGTAATCTAAGAACATCTATTTGACAACCAGTCTCCAATTAAGAGAGTTTTAAATTAAAATGACTGGCAAATATAGAAACCTCTAAGCAATAGAGAAAATATTCAGTAAATATGCTTACAAATATTTATACAGGTTCAGATATGATAAAATATGTGCTGTGGCAAAAAGTATACTCTAATTGAAGAGTACCTGCTGTGTAAAATGAAACAAACTGTTAGCAACATTTTGTCGTGTTAGGATTATGAGCTTTTCGTCATTTTTTTAAAGAGATGAACACTTGAACATATTCAGGCAAATGTTACTTTTGTGGAAGCTGTTATTTTGACAGCACAAAACTTGATAAGGCACTATGAAGAAGTGTGATGCTCTCTTTCCCAACTGGCAGTGCAAAGCTGAAGCTTCAACTGGAAGGGGGATCTATAGGAGACAGTCTCCACCTACAGCCACTCACTTTCTTGTCCTGCATGGATATCTTTTCGATTCTTGTGTCACACACCAAATCTCTAGAAAGCTTGGACATTTGGAAACACTGAAAGTAATTTCTCTTGTTCTGATTGTCCCTTAAGAAACAGCCCGGTGTTCTTGCTGAGATTTGAACAGACTTGGAGCAGTGTGGGAGGAACTGGAAAATGGGTTGGATTAGCTTAGTGCTTCTGAGATTCTGAAAGGGGCTTCCCTGGCCTGCCCTGGCAGATTTTGTGATGCTTGTAGATGGGCTGAGTAGGCCCCAGCTTCACTGCCCAGTTCTCCCTTTTCAGAGAACAAATTAGTGAGGTGGGGCTGTTCCCTTTTCCTGACTGCAGTCTGAAGAGGCTGACGCCAATGAAATCTGGTCATGTTATCCTTGCCTTCCTGCCCTGACCACAGCAACAGCTCTTCCTCTGACACACAGAGGAAGAAGGGCTGAGGGCAGCATCAGCCCTACATCAGTGTCCTGTCTTCTGCTAATGTAGTCACCTGCACCCATCCCCATGCTTTCGCAAAGGGTTAAAAAAAAAAAAGTCATGATTCTACAAATTACTGATCCATTGACCACTGTCCCCAAGGGATGGCACTCCAGACCCTGTGCTTTTCAGTAATATCTCAGTCCCTTCTGTGATCCTTGTTGTGTCAAGTGTCAGGTCCAGCGAGTAGAAAGTAACAGTAGAGGTGGAGCTTGGACAAAGACTGAATGGATGAGGGGCAAGAATGTCAAAAAGTGCAGATCTTACCAAAGGACTGAGGAACAAGTGGGCCAAATTACAGAACTCCCTATATTTATTTCTGTGACAGCTTTGTTTTGGAACAGAACCATATATCTGTATCAAGAACCTGTAGTATTTGTCAAGTTTGTTAATGTGGCAGTATAAAATCTTATGTTAATAAATAGGTCAAAACTTGTTGCATGACAATCTGTATGCATTTAATTGTATTCCTTTTGAACGTAACACCATATTTAGTACGCAATTTCTCCAAATTCCTAGTCTGTTTCTGTTAGTAATTAATCACATCAGGTCACTCCCTGGAGGCCTTCCTTTTGATTTCTTTTTAAAAGGTGACATGTTATGGTGGTCCCTTCAGGTCTTCATCAGGCATATAAGTCTTTTAACAGAATTAATAAGTATTTTGAATAATCATATGGTTCCTATAAAATCATTTATCAGAACACTTTTAGAAGGTGGGAAGAGTAGTTCTGACACTGCAAGAACGTGTTCATGGTAAGTGTTTAATTACTGAAAAATGACCATGAGTAGGGTTATTAGGGGTCGCCTATTTACAGGTAGGCTTAAGGATGAGTGCTATCTCACATACATAACACAAAGCAATATGCAATTAGAAAAGATAGAAACACAGTATTAATTAATACTAGCAGTAATGAAGCAGTCATTCCTCTGCTTTTTTTTCTTCCTCTCACGAACACTGTAGCAGGTGGTGAGAATGTCACAGGACACAATAACTTCTCGTTGCATGGTTATTTCTTCAGCTAATGAAGTCTTTAGAGAATACTTTTCAAGTCACTTTTCCAACATAGAAACCAGTGTTGCAGACCTAGTGTAATATTAACTATATGTGAATAATATTTAAAAAAGGAAAAAAGAAAAAATAACCCAAAACACTACTGACACTGGGGGCCCCCACAGGTATTGTAAAAACTCTTAGTTCTACCAGTCTGTTTAAATAAACAGCTTTCAGAGTTCTGAATGCTGTGCACCTGTGAAAGGTTACTGCAAGTTAGCCTCTTACTGTCTGAGAGAGAACAACATGTTACTAATCCTAGTTGGAGCTCTTAACAGGCTAGAAAACTTCGTAATACCCTAAATGTGGTACTTATTATACCCAGAGATTTTGAACTCCTGGATTTGATTTCTGTTTCCTTCAGTAATGCTCAATACAAAGTTTGGCAGGTCTATGAGATAATCTGTTACTCATAGAAATTTCTTATCTATAAATGGGTCAATAGTCAATGCCTGTCTGCCAGAGAGAGGGAAAACGAGAAAAAGGGGATCAAGAGCGATGGCAGAAAACCTGAAAATATTTGTCTGATGCCTGTACCTTCTTATGGACCATCTAACATAACACCTCGTACAGGGGCCAGTAGCAGATGTCTAGGGAAATGTATACAACAAAGACACACAAAATGACAGAACCCCAGAATAATAATCTTCCAAGTTCCAACTACTGAGACAGGATCGTTTTGTATTTAATAGCCCAGTAAACTGGAAAAAAAATACTGGAGAAAAAACATGACTTTTTGAATCAATGTAAATCTTTAGTTCTCAGCTCCTTTGTGCAGTAAGGGATATTTAGTCGAGCAACAGTGTGCATGCAAAGCCCACCTCCTTTTGTTTTTGAAACTAAATCCTGCCGGTTTTGTTAGAGACCCCGCTAATTCTTGTCTTGGAATGATTAGTTTCTACTTCTTCCTTGTTATCATTGGTCTTTTTTTGTCTCACCACTCTAGAGAGTTGTCGTTGCTCTTAACTTCAGATTGAATTAACATGATCGGGAGGCAAAATTTTTCCCTCCCTTACTCCAGCTGATTATCTTCTACAAGTTATTTTTGGCCTGAAATTGTTTTTGTTTGGGAGATTTGTTGTTGAAAATTTGCAGAATTCTGCAGTTTCTTAAAGGCTCTTTCTCCTCAGTGCAGGAAGGAAGCTTGTTGTAGTACTAATAATGAAATGTGTTTGGTTTTATGGCTGAAGATTTCTGAGTTTTAGTGAAAGAAAAATATTTACTGAAGGAATTAGGGTTTTTTTGACTTCTGTAAGCCTTTGAAAACATTCCCTCATCCTCCTTTCTGGAGGCCTTCGAGACTGGTGCCTGGGACGTAAGTATGTTGTTCAAAGAAACTTAAAAGTGATGGTTCTGACCTGTCAACACAACCTGGTTCCAGCTGCTGAAATTATTTTTCCCTCAATCTTTTGTAGCCCCAGATAAATAATTCTGTGGCTGTTTCATGTGAAGGTAAGATTACTGCAACTCAGTAATATATTTGGAGTTAAAAGTATTTTCTGAATCTTCTAAGTTCATAAAATTGTATATCTTACATACTTAATGGTACATGTTTAAAGTTGTGTGAGCTGATTACAATAGTAATAGAAATAATAGTAATAGAAATCTTTTTTGTTGTTAATTTCCTATTTTTTATGTTAGTTTCTGGCTTTACTGTTTATGAGAAGGTATGTGGGCAGCATAATCATTGCAGTTCTGGGGACTGCTTGTAGGAGTTGATGCTCAGCCTTCTTTAGCAAGCGTTTGGTCCTTTGTGACTTGCCTACATGGAAAAGTTTGTGTGCTGTAAGTTAGGCTGTAAATTTCTAGTGCATTAGCTGCTACATAGAAAATTCCATGTAGACCCTTAGCACATACGGAAAACATTTCCATTCAGTTCTTGCATGTTGAAAGTGCAACACTCAGTTATTCTTTGTGCAGTGAGATCATTCACACATGGGGTCAGTACATAGTAGCAACTCTACTGTGAACCTGGGCTCTTAACTTTGCCTGTTTTAATTTTCCCATATATGCAAGGGAGAGGAAGACTTTTAAAATCCATTCTTCAAAATAAGCAGGGGAAGAAAAACGCTTAATGTTTCTGCACATGCAGGTCTCTAGATGAGCTCAAACCCACACTTCACTTCAGCACCTGTTTACGAAGTAAGTCAGGGTACCAGACAGTTTCTTAGTAGATAGCTGTATGAATTATGCAACTTGCTGTCATTTCTAGGTGTAAACAGGAGGTTCTAGCAGAGATCCTCTTTCCTAATGTTTTTTTTTTCAGAGTGGATGACATAAACTGAGCTTTTTTCACCTTTTTTTGAGGCACATTAGATAATGTACTGATGTGTACAGCATAAAAACCTGAACCCGAAGTTGCAACCTGTCCAGAAAGAGCTATTGTGTTATGGTGGAATAAGGCAGGGTTGTCTGTTTCTACCTGGGCTATCTCAAATCCATGGAGAAATAGAGGACTTTGTTTTCTTGCTTGGGAAGTCTGGCACCTTTTAATGAGCAGTAAACTCGCTTTAATATTAAAGCTGGGACGTTTTTATGGTTGAGTGTGTCTTGTGTATTCTTGGGGTGAGAGAATCATGCAGCAGCGCTGAGCAGTTCTGGGACCCAGAGGACAGAGCTGCTCAGTTTTACTTCATGATTCTCCTGCCTTTAAGAGCACACAGTGCGCTCTTATAACCATAAGAATGTTCCTATCTGTGCATGTAAACACATAAATGAGCTGTTTTATACTGGCAATTAGATTCTCTAGAGAGTTGTGAAGCTGTGAGATATTGCTTCACTTAGGGTGGTTGCAACTACTTGGCCCACAGCCTAAGGCTTTGTTGCCTGCTATAGGTGTTAGCAAATGGCAATGCTAATGTGCTTAATGATATCATTACTAATCGGCAACCTGGTCAGAACAATTGACCTTCATTGATCTTGGTATTTCTGCTTTTATTTCTTCCTCTGCCCTTTATGACAAGCTGTGCAAGCTATTTGCCTCTGAAAGGATGTAAGCAGTTATATTGTAACACTTTAATTTTAGTTTGACTGATTTATTTTAATGAACAGTATTATGAATTGTGTTTTTTTTTTTTTAATCAGTATGCCATGCTGAATTGAATGCCATCATGAACAAAAACTCAGCTGATGTGAAAGGCTGCAGCATGTATGTTGCCTTATTTCCATGTAATGAATGTGCAAAGCTCATCATCCAGGCAGGTAAGGAGTAGTGCCAGCTTGATTTGTCAGGGTTGCAGAGCTGCCGTCTCGTTGGTATCTTATCACGGATGTATTTGATGTTAAATTGCTGCTGTTAGATCTAAATTAATTGCACTGTCAACTTCATAAGATGCTACTTGTGGAGTTTTTTTGCATCTGAATGGTGCCAAATTTTTCCAGTGCTAATTGCATCTTCTGTGATTCTAAGCGTGCTTCTAATTTAGGTTTGTAACTTCTTAGACCAGGAGCTGCCAAAGAACAACACAGGCTTTGCATATAATTACTGTCAATTTTACTGTGCTCTGACACATTGAATAGAGTAGGGCAGAAAGAAATAAACTTCTGCATGACAAAAGGTCTGTTGGGAGTATATACATGAAATTTTAATTTGAATGTGATGCATAGTAGATATTTGAAGATTTTAAAATATCTTTGCGCATAAATGTCATAAGACTTCTATGATCCTATTTAATTATGTCTTTCATTACAATTGTTATAAATCTGTGCCACTGCAGCAAGTGTGCTGGCCTAAATGTGTCGCCTTTTTCAGATTAGCCATATCTGCAATAGGCTTCAGTTCCATAAAAATCTCTGCTTAAGGCAGCGTATATTTCGCAGCCTTAGCATGGATTGCTGTTCTGGGGAGTTCCTCTTGCCACTAATGGCCATTGGAATCTAGGAAGAAAGAAAGCAGCAAAAAGAATACTTCCTCATTTTGGTCAGTAAGGCTTGAAGTGAAGAGGGATGAAGGTGGAAGACAATCATATTCTGTATGCTACAATTCTCTTATTTACAGAATAAAAATCAAATGGTTTTCAAAGTAGATTCGCTGCTTGTTCTCAGTGTAGTCAGTCACTCATCCTTTTCCTTATGCAGCTAGGTCAGCAGAAAAATAGCAGTGTATTGATATGTATGGTATTTGCTAATACAGTAAGATATTGATAAGCTCTGAAACATTTGTAACTTCTCTTGGGTCAGCCTTTACGCTTCTCCTCTAAGTAGGGCACAAATCGTTAATTTAGGCATAGATCGTTCAACCATTTGAGACAATATGTGTTTATAAGGATTTGAACCTGGGACTGCAAGTTATTTATGAAATGAAAAACAAAAGAAAAAGAAACAACTATGCATTTGGAAGGGGAATGACATTTGGGGTTAAGTTCTTTGTGAGGAATTTCATCCATATTAGAGAAGTAAAAAGGCAAGTTTTCAATAACTTCTTGCAAAAATACTTAATTTCTAGTCCATCTATCTTACGGGTTTGCTGGCAACTTTTGGTTCTGGTTTTCTGTGGTAAACTTAGGTGAAAGTGGAGAAAATATTTTCTAACATTTTTAAGAGAACTGTTTTCCTTACACACCCCTATATACAGGTGCAACCTGTAATATTTGGGGAAGCAGAGATGTACCAGAGAGTTTTAAAGTATGTGGATGAGTGCTGTCTTTTCTGATTTTGTGCACCAGTTCTAGTATGTCATTACTTTTTATTTTCTTTCAATGTAATCCTAACATTTTTTTTTTCTGTATGACCTTTCTAGGCATAAAGGAAATTATTTTTATGTCTGACAAGTATCACGACACTACTGAAATGACAGCAGCACGGCGGATGTTTGATTTAGCTGGTATTGTATACAGGCAAGTGAACTTTCAATTAACTTTATTTTTATTTTGGAAAGGAAGAAAATGGTGCGTGAAAGAGACCAACTTTAGGGCAATTGTTTTTTTCTTTGCATTGTGCAATGTTTTCTTCTCTGATAGCAGGCTTGCTCTGTATGCCTGCAAAAGATACTGGGTTGATGGACTGTTGCACCATTGTTTTTCCCTAGAGTATGGTTGAAGTTCAGTTTCATAACGTTTGTATGAGAAAATGGTCCACTTGGAGTATTCCTTTTCATTCCTGGACTTTTCTTTTGAGACTGCCAGTGAAATTGTGAATGTGATGGTTCATTTGTTACATTGTGCTCAGAGTCATCACTGACCCTGTTTTGAACAGGAGGTTTGATAAGATGACCTCCTCAATTCCCTTACAACATGAATTATCCTATGAGTTGGACTGAAATGACCAATTTATTTTGTATGGATTACCTGATACTTATTGAAAGCTTAGTATCTTCACGTTGCAGTCAATTTAGGCAGGTATCAAACCAGCCAAACGAATATAATTATTGGTGCCTATAGGTGTCCAGTCTTCTTTGGTCAGCTTTTCTTGTGATAAAAGTGTAAAGCATGGAATATTTGCCTTAAGTAAAAAGACTAGGATTTTTAAAAACGCTGGCAGAGATACCTAAAGACAATCAGGGTCAGGATTAAAGGGAAGGCAGGGATAGGTGACATTATAGTGGGGGTCTGCTACAGGCTACCAGATGGGAAGACCAAGTGGAGGAGGCCTTGTGTAGACAGATAGGAGCAGCCTTGCATTCACAAGCTCTGGTCCTCATGGGAGACTTCAACCACCCTGATATCTTGTTGGAGGGGCAACAAAGCAGGGCCTTCTCCCAGGAGAAGGCTGAGATACTCAATGACTATTTTGCCTTAGTCTTCACTGGCAAGAGCTCTGGCCACACCACCCAAGTCACAGAAGGAAAAGGCAGGGACTGGGATAATGAAGAACAGCCCGCTGCAGTTCTAAAGAACCTGAAGGTGCACAAGTCCATGGGACCTGATGAGATGTCCCTGAGGGTCCTGAGGGAACTGGCGGATCTATCCATCATATTTGAGAAGTCATGGCAGTCTGGTGAAGTTCTCACTGACTGGAAAAGGGGAAACATAACTCCCATTTTTAAAAAGGGGAAAAAAGGAAGACCCAGGGAACTACAGGCCAGTCAGTCTCACCTCTGTGCCTGGCAAAATCATGGAACAGACCCTTCTGGAAACTATGCTAAGGCACATGGAAAATAAGGAGACGATTGCTGACAGCCAACGTGGTGTCAGTAAGGGCAGATTGTGCGTGACAAATCTGGTGGCCTTCTATGATGGGATACAGCGTTGGTGGATACGGGAAGAGCAACTGACAGCTAGCTGGACTTTTGCAAGGCATTTGACGCTGTCCTGCATGATATCCTCATCTCTAAATTGGAAAGACATGGATCTGATGGACGGACCACTCCATGGATAAGGAGTTGGCTGGAGGGTCGCACTCAGAGAGTTGTGGTCAACGGCACGATGTCTAGGTGGAAACCAGTGATGAGTGGTGTTGGGACAGGCACTGTTTAACATCTTTGTTGGTAACATGTACGGTGGGATTGAGTGCACCCTCAGCAAGTTTGCCAACACCACCAAGCTGTGTGGTGTAGTTGACACACCGGAGGGAAGGGAGCCATCCAGAGGGACCTGGGCAGGCCTGAGAGGTGGGCCTGTGCAAACCTCACGAGGTTCAGCAAAGCCAAGTGCAAGGTCTTGCACCTGGGTCAGGGGCAATCCCAAGCACAAACACAGGCTGGATGGAGAAAGCAGCCCTGAGGAGAAGGTCTTGAGTGTGTTTGTTTAGGAGAAGCTCAACATGACCCAGTAATGTGCAGTTGCAGCTCAGAAAGCCAACTGTATCCTGGGCCGCATCAAAAGAAGCTTGACCAGGAGGCTGAGGAGGTGATTCCCCAACTCTACCCTGTTCTAGTGAGACCCCACCTGAAGGGGGCTCTGGGGCTCTCAACACAAGAAGAACATGGATCTGTTGAAGCGAATCCGGAGGAGGGCCATGAGGATAATCAGAGGGCTGGAGCACCCCTCCTGTGAAGACGGGTTGAGGGAGTTGGAGTTTTTCAGCCTGGGGAAGAGAAGCGAGACCTTATAGTGGCCTTCCAGTACCTAAAGGGGGCCTACAGGAAAGCTTGGGAGGGACTTTGTCGGGGAGTGTAGTGATAGGACAAGGGGTAATGGCTTTAAACTGAAAGAGGGGAGATTTTAGATTTAGGTATAAGGAAGAAATTCTTCACTCTGGGGGTGGTAAGGCACTGGCACAGTTTACCCAGAGGAGCTGTGGATGCCCCATCCCTGGAGGTGCTCAAGGCCAGGCTGGATGGGGCTTTGAGCAACCTGGTCTGGTGGGAGGTGTCCCTGCCCATGGCAGGGGGTTGGAACTTGGATGGGCTTTAAGGTTCCTTCCAACCCAAACCATTCTACGATCTGTTCAACAGCCAGTCTGATAGCAGTAGCATGCTGTGGGTGAGGGTAATTATGCAGTCAGGGAGGCTTTGCAGCTCTAAAAAGTCTTACAATATTAATACAAAGGCTTTGAAAAATTTGCAAACATAACAATTCTGACATAAAATTTTAGGATGAAAGGTACCTACTGGGCTAAGAAACATCCATGAAAAAATATAGCAGTACTTGAAATTCAGTTTTAGTCCTTCAGTGTATTTTGTGTCTACTAAGACTGGTTGACTAAGAAGCATAAATCATTCTCTTGCAAGTCAAATCTTGTAACTTCTCCAGGGTGAGAATGTTTCTTGTATTTTGGACTGCTATTCTGGACAAAGTGTGTTGCAGTCCTTCAGAGATTCTGTGGTCAGCAGCATGAGCTTTTTCTATGTTGATTATTCTTCATTCTTGTATTGATTATTAAGGATGTAGGTGGTACTTAATGAACCTCTTGAACTGAATTGCAGAGCTTAATTAGGCACTAAATCCACACTATTTGCATAATCCTTTGTTTACTGGTAGACTGTAAAATATATGCTCAGTCCCCAAATACCTTACTTACTAATTGCTGTAGCAGATGCTCTAATGATAATAAAAGGAAACATTTTGTGTCTGTATTAATTTTATAGTTCTAAAGTTACAATTTTTAAATGATTCTCTGTTAACTAGTTTGTTTTTACCCCAGTACAAAATGTAATGTGATCTATTCCCCTAGCTCAAAAAATATTAAAATACACTGAGGCAAAATATCAAAGTTCTTTGAAAACTTGGTGAGGAAAAAAAAAGTGATCAAAACATTCATCAAAATGTATTTCAAATATTTTATATACACACGTGCGTATGTATATAAACGTGTACAGTATATGGAAATATTTACATATATGCATACAAACACATTTACCTATACATCTTTATGTGTAAAGTATTTGAAATATAAATATATATGAACAAAAATCCCAGCCGTGGTAACATGATGCCACCACCTGCAGCTAAGTTGTTAGAAGTCCTTTGACTCCTGGGTAATTT
Organism: Anser cygnoides; assembly: GCF_040182565.1. NCBI lineage: Eukaryota > Metazoa > Chordata > Aves > Anseriformes > Anatidae > Anser > Anser cygnoides. The sequence goes on along the minus strand of NC_089876.1, from coordinate 58,839,084 downwards.
ATGAACTCCAATAGCTGAAGAATGTAAAGGCTAACCCACTCCATGTGTCTTTTTTGTCTTAGTCTTTCTTGTCCAGGTTTCTCGCAGTCTGTTGCACTGTAATTGGCTCCCACAGAGATGAAAACTATGTGAATCCAAGGATGATTTTTTCTTTCAAAAATTTAGCTGGAGCTAAAGCAAGCAAAATGTTTTAACTACTCACTATATGTATTTTTCTTTATTTTAGGGAATTCAAGCCAAAATGTAACAAGATCATCATCGACTTTGATTCAATTAACAGCAGACCAAGTCAAAAGCTTCTGTGAATTAAGTCTCATTAAATCTCTAGAAGACTGTGATTATCCTTTTCTAAAAAGCTGCTAATGCCTTTCATCTTGAAGTTACTTGCAACTTTTTAATGGTTTCTATAGCTAAAGTAAACTTCTAAGAAATGTAAGGCATAAAATGTTCCCCTCACTTCATCTTGTCACGTGGAATCTAAATCTACTTAAAAAATTTTAATGCCTTTATCAAATCTGCTTTAAAAGTCTAGAGATGTGTAGTTGAGACAATATACTGTATGTAAAGAAAACTGTTCTGATTCTTGCTGTATTCTTCACCACATGCTCTGATAGGCTGTCAGCATTCATTTAGACTCAGTTTAACAGTAGTTCTTATTGTAACTAGAGGTACATTGGAATATGCTAATATATGTTGATCTCTCTATTGGGTATGTGGGTCTAAATAGTTGATTCTAATAGATAACAAAAAATGTTATCCATGCAAATAGTAATCTTCCAACTAGCATAACACTAGTATTTTTAAAGGCTATACAGATTAAAGAATGTGTGATCTTCTACATGCATTATCCAACAATGGAATATTGATTTTTCTTTTAATTGCTATCTAACAATGTTATATTTGAGGAGAGGTGAGAGAGGAAGTTGTTCTGAGAATGGTCCATGATGGAGCAAGCTTCAGAGCCCTTTCAATTCCTTATTTTTCCCAAGACTCTAGAACTGAGAGGGTTAGAGGGAGTAAATCATTTGTCTCTTACTTTTGGGACTCTTATTTGGAGTTGGTTTTCGTGTATAGAAGGAAATTATTGGTCTAAGTTGTTTCTAGACAATCCAACATAGTTCAATCTTAAAATTAACCTATAAGGTAACTGAATCATTTTTTGTCCTTTGAGAGAAATTGGAGATATTCAACCCGTATCCACATCTGTGCCAAAAGAGGTAATTATGGTGTTAGCTTGTTTCCCAGTGCTGGCGTAGTACCTTCATTTTCATAAATGTTGCCTAAAATAATGTCCTTTTTAATTTTATCTTGAGATCTGGGAATAGATTTGAGTTCCTTTTCTCTAATTTGATTTTTTTAAATTAAATATGCCTAATGGCTTTGTTTAGATAACGTTGTTGGTGGGTTGTTTTTTTGTTTTGCCTTTTTTTTTTAAATGTGGTTATACTTCAGTGAGCTTTTATTTTCTCTGTAAAAGCTTTGTTTCATATTTTGGGACATTATGTAATTTGGCTTCATACCAGTATTATTAAAGTCTTATTAAAATCCACTACGTTGAAGTAGACTCATTATTATAATATTAAACCATGTGCTTGGCTCCAGAGTGCTGCTGGTTTTGCAATCATATGCAAAGCATATTTTGTGCATTTGTGATATTACATAAAGGGTAATGTTCACGAACCATTTGGCTACTAAAGGGAGCATTGTAATGTATTATAAAATGTGTCCGTTTATAAAGTAATTTCTGACTTTTTTTTTTCTTACAACTGTTTTCCACCTCAGAATTGGTCTGTGGCTTACTGCCAGAAGAAGAAATTTGCACATATGTGGAGGGGGAGGGTGAAACCTGAAAAATTACTTTAATAAAATGTCACTAAAACAGCTTATGCACGTCTTTTTCTTTGGCCTAAATTAATAAGTAGAAGCATTTTAAGTTACAGTGTTCTGACAATGGGACAGAGGGGAGAAAAGAAGCAAAATTTTGTTTTTGGCAGCAAAACTGCTGTTTTCCTCATAGATAATTGCTAATTTTTTAGACTTATGAGATGTATGCATTGTGATTCAGGTTAATTTAAGCTTTTTTTTCTATAAGGCCTTGGATAACAGGAATGTAGAGTGTACATAAGTCAAAAGGTTTTTGAACCAAAGTTCAAGTGTTTTTAGGAATGCAATGCACTAATTTATACACCCCCCCCCCCCCCCCCCCCAAGACTTCTCTGTGTAACAAAACAGCAGCACTGGAGAGTATGATAGGATTATAGATTTCTTCCAATCGTTGTTTTTGATCTGTTAAAAGCCATGTTTATAACCTTTCAGAGTAAGTTTCTGTTGATCCAGGCTAGCAAGTAGGTACTTTGATTTGCAGAGCAACTTGATAAGAGATGGAAAAAAGCACATACACTGTTGAGATAACATATGCTTAGCCTGAGCTTAATGTCTTAGAAAAATCTTGAAGATGCTTTGACCCTTACTGTTTGTGTGCATGCCTAGAAATCTATGTTGCTGACTTTTATTATAATGATTATATGATTATAATAATAATAATTAATATATTAACAATATGTGTATTGTATTATATTAGTATAATGTTATACATAATTAATATATAATATTAATAACATAAATAACATAATTATAATATGATTAATATACAATTATAAAATTATATTATAATATTTTAATAATTAATAAAATAATTATATATAATTATAATTTTATTATTTTATAACAATTTTAATTTTTAATAATGATTTTATAATTTTATTATTATAATTTTTTAATAGTTTAGGAGATAGTGCTTTGCCTTCCAAATAAAGAATAATTATGTCAATTACCAGAGGAAACAATGAAAATTGTTAAATATCATAAACTGTGTGTCACGTCCTGAAGCTCAAGTTGAGGATACATAGAACCATTCAGGCTGGCAAGACATCTAGAGGTCATTTAGTCCTACTGTTGATGAAATCATGGTTGGCTGATAAGTTAGATCCAGTTGCTCAGGCCTTGTCCAGTTGAGTTTTGCAAATCTCCAAGAATGGAGATTCTGCAGCCTTTCTGGTCAGCCATTCCAGTACTTGCTCCACCCTCACTAGGTTTCATTTTACTTCAGTCAGAATTTCCACTGCTACAGTTTATGTCTGTTGCCTCTCATCTGTTCCCTGTAGGTGTCTGAAAAAAAATACCTGGCTGTCATCTTTGTTACCACTTATTAGGTATCTGAAGTTAGCAGCTGGGTTCCCCTCATTTTTAACCTTTTCTTCTCCAGGCTGAACAAGTGCTGCTTTCATTCTTTCTCATGCATTACGTGCGCAACTCCCTCACCATCTTAGTGTCCCTCTACTGACTGTCTGGGGAGCACCAAGATGACACTACTCCAGATGCCTTTTTAAAAACGCTGAACAGAGGAGCACAAATAGTCACCCCATTAACCCTCTGGCTGCATGCTTCTGAGTAGAGCCTAATACATAGTTAGCCTTCTCTGGTGTGAGGGCGCTTCATCTTCTTGTCCACCTCAGTCCTTCTCTACCAAGGAGCCCTCTAACCAGTGTGTGTGTCCAGCCAGTCCTGTAATGTGAAGTTCTGTTCCTGGTGCAGGACTTTGTGTTTGCCTTGTTGCAATCCATCATGTTTCCCTCAGCCCTTCCCTCCAGTCATTACCGTTGGCACAGCTGGGCTTTGAACTACCAGCCGCACTACTCTTTGCGCCCCATGTCTCACCAGCATGAAGCTTCACAGGACCCATCGTGGCTACTGACACCGCACCCATGGTAAACCACCTCCACAGCCTGCCAGAGGATGGGCAGGTGACTAGGATGGGGTTTCTTTAGGGGACTGCTTAAAAAACTGCAGGAAGCTGAAAGGGGACTGGGGAGCATTTTGATAGTTACCTCAGCAGCATTAATTGGAGGAAGAAATCACATTCAAATAAATTCTGAGATCCTATTGAGTTCAATATAACACCACCATAAAGGTTGAATCTAAATCCTGCCATCTAGATTTTCCTTCTAAATATTATTCTATTCCACCGTCAGAGAACCCAAGGAACCAGCAATCTTATTTACATAAATTTCATTTAAGAAAGGGTGGTTTCATACTCTCTCATTTTGTATGAGAGTATAATCTTCATCTCTGAAACTTTGATCACTGACTGAACACTTTACTGCTTTGTATATGAGGAATATTTTCACAAACACAACAAAAAGTATGCTGTGACCAGTATAATTGTTCTGATTTCCAAAATAGCCTGCTATAGCATTGGCAATAAAAGCTCTTCTGGTTTATCACTCAGACTGAAAGCTCCGTGCATACAACTGCAGAAACTGCAGCAATTAATCAGCTGCTGAAATGAATCTTGGAGGGATTTTATCCTGTTGAGAGCAAGCAAAGTAAACAAGAATTCTGACTTACTGCTCTCCACTTTTCTCTCTGAAGTTGGGTGATGGGAGACTTGATGCAAGTGCAGTGGGACAAAGCACAGAGGCTCCACTTGATTGCCCTGAAGCAGCAATTAGGCAGGGCTTGGTCTCACCTGGGTGTCTGCGCTAAGTTTACGAGGTGAGGCTGCGGGGAGCAGCTGTGCCGCAGGGAGTCTTGAAGCTGCTATCGAGTGGTGAGAAACTCGTGAAGAAGCAGAGCGCAGTACTCTAGTAATCCAAAGGGGTTGGCTTCAGGTTTTGCTACACTGGAAGCACTTAAGAATGAAGTTCAGAAGTGACCACAGCTGAAGGGCTGCTTACTTGCAGCTGTTTCTTCTCAGTTGTAGGTAAGAAAAGGGCCTATGTAATACATGTCTGAAAGTGTGAGGAAACAACTCTTGCTCTCTTCACTGGGGCTGGCTCAAAGAGTTTGCTCCACTGAAGCCGTTTTTAGTAGATTTCTCTCTCCCTTTCCTTTAAAATCTAGTGCAAAACTCTCTGTGACTTGAGAACAGAGGGGTAAAACTTGTTTCAAGTGCGTAGTCTGCATCTCTTCCGTGTTCTCAGCTTCAGGAACTACTGAAAGGTGCACAACGGAAAAGCATTTAACAGACTGACTGTTTAAGAAACCCTGTATGAAACCTTTTAAGTCTGCATTCCTTACCTTTTACACTTAACTCACCTGTTTATTTTCTCTGGCTTAAAGAAAATGAGGGGAAAAAATAAAAAAAAGAGGGGAAAAAAAAGCATTTCTGAATTGTCTCTGCCTCATTCAAAAAACAACCAACCAACCAATGTCTTCCTGGCATTTACAGCATTGTTAAACAACAGTGAAAGGTTTAATGAAGCGTGTGGTTAATCAAACTGGAAGAGAGTGCAGCATTTGATTTCTGCTGGAGCAGGATGGCAGCAGCTGGCTTCCCAACGCTCTCATCTCCAAGAGCAGTGGGATGGCGTTGTCCAAACCCTTCCAATGTACCATGACCATGGCTTTGAAGTGAGTCCCTCCGGAGCAGGCCTTCCAGGAGGAAGGTGCCTTCAGCTTCCTGCCCGTGAGGCACCACCTCCATAGTCGTGGCACAAAATGGTGGCACCTGAGCGGAGGGCAGCTGCCCATGGCTCCTCATGAGGAACAAGAGTTGGGCTTGATGATCCTTACGGGTCCCTTCCAACCTGGTCTTCTATGATTCTACGAAGGGCACCATCTTCCTGTGAACCTGACTTTTTTATTTTTGGGAGGTGTTAAAGAGCAGGGGTTGGAACGAAGAACTGCCACTTCCCTCTTGCGTGCTTTGAGGTTTGTGCTGGAAAATATGGCTTCTGTCAATACCCTCTCTCACCCACACATGAGACAAAAAAATTGAGCTCGGTGTGTTGGATTTTCTGTTATTGACATTATTTACTGTGCTCTTAACAAATGGTGCCCTAAGGAGAATGAGAATAATGTGCTTCAGCAGCAAAATATGCATAATAAAGAAGCAATTGCCTATGGTTTCATGGGATTTCCTACTCCATGTTCTCTACCTCCCTATTCCTTCATTGTTTTAAGCTAATGTGTATTTCAATTCTGTCATGCAAATATGCAGAAGGGCTTCCTGCACCAAAGGAGAGGAAATGAAATGAAATGTATTCAAATCACCACTTCAGTGGCATAATATGTGTCTTGTTTTGCCAGAGACTTGGGTGTATTCTTCAGTTGGCTGTGTAACTCTGCTGTTCCTGCTTGTTGACTTGTGCTCAAGTCTTTTATGTGGCATATCTTCTTGTTTTTTTTTTTTTTTTTTTCCCCTCCTTCACTGTTCAATCAACTCTGCTAATCAGAATGTTGCTGGGTAAACAAGACTGATTAAAATTAAAATTTTAATTTTGTGTTGTAAACAATATGGCACTTTAATATTTGTACTGTTGTTAAGATACTAATAATAATGCATCTAGTGTTTTGTGGTGTGGTTTTCATATTTATTTCTTGAGTAGCTGACAAGTTTTGCTAGAGAGCTTCAAATTCAGATGCCAGGATTTTGTATTGCAGATTTCCTTTTTCAGGAATGACTGTACTTAATTATATTGGATATGTGTATCATATTTATTCTTTCTGGTTTTAAATCTTATGGGGAAGGTGTATTTCTGTGACAACTGGGGAAATGGCTTTGTAAGAAATGGGTCTTTGCTGTTAACATTGCTTATCTGTCTTCCAGAGGGAAAAACAAAAACAAACAAACAAAAAAAACAATAAAACAACAGTAACAACAACAAGAAAACTAACACTAACAAAAACCCAGAAGCTAGTTAGGTGTGGAAACACCTCAGAAGAGTGTTGGCTGGTACTTGGAGGTTTGGCCTGAGGAAAGGGGCAGAGGAGACCAGAACAGGGACTTTCTGTGGTAAGACGTTGAAGTCTGAAGATGAAACAATGAGAGAAAAGGACGTGTGTTTGTATAAGAGCTGTGCTATCTATTGGACACTTCAAGGCCAAATGAAGATATCTGGAAAGAGGGAGAGAAGGAACCTCCCTATAATTTGGAGGAAAAAAAAAAGTTGAATAAGAGGAAGGGTGAAGAAGCTGAGCACCTCAGACAGCCCTGTCCTAAACTGAAGGAATTTTTTCAAACTGGTTAGGTAATATATATTCTTTATTTGATGAAAATCTGTGTTTCTTTTGTGCTAACTAGAGTTATTGTCTTTTGAAAGTCATAGGCTATGTTAGTGCTTCTAGTGTGCCAGGCAACTAAGAGGTCATTGCAGAGTACCTTCATGGTTAGTTGGAAGTTAGATGGAAGCATAGTGAAAGCACTGTGTAGGCTTAGAATCATAGAATCATTAAGGTTGGAAAAGACTTCCAAGATCATCTAGTCCAACCATCCCACTACCACCACTATCACCCACTAAACCATGTCCCTAAGCACCACGTCCAACCTTTCCTTAAACACCCCCAGGGACGGTGACTCCACCACCTCCCTGGACAAACCATTCCAATGCCTAACTACTCTTTCTGAGAAGAAACATCTCCTAATTTCCAACCTGAACCTCCCCTGACACAACTTGAGGCCATTTCCTCTTGTCCTTTGTGCAGCTAGACTACACCCTCTGCTCTAGGACATCGTACAGGCAGAGGGGGTAGCCTGGAGGTATGTGAGGGAGGTTGACTGCTTCCCCCTGGGGTTCAGTATCTCTCCTCCAGAAATAAAACATACCAGCTGACTTCAGAGCAGTGGCTCCAGGAGATTTCCAGGTGTGTGGTTTGACTGCTTCCTGCTCTGCCTCTCCCTACTCTCTTGGATCCTCATCATCTCTTCCTGCACCTGTTCTTCCCCCCATCTCCTCCAAGGTCTCTTTCTCCAGGGCTTCTGAGATACAAGCAAGAGGGCTATGTGGCACCCAGCAGGATGCATGTCTCTGAGCATGGGTCTTTGGGGTCCCACACTCACTAGCACTAACTTAAGCCTGCAGTAGGGTCACTGATGTCTGGGATGGTTCTTGCTATAAGGTATGATGGTGCCTTCATACATTTGGTTTTGGGGGAAAACAAACAAAAAGCAAAAAACAGCACCTTAATAGACTGTTTTGGATTAGATCTCATTGTTCATTACTGGCCACTTTCTGTTGATCGCAGCTTAGAGTGCAAGAAAAGCTGTAACCATCCAAGCTTTGCAGTGAGCTAGATTCCTGTATAAGTATGCATATTCCCCTCGCAGCTAAGGTGGCTGTACAGTACTACATATTTCCTGTTTATGACAGGATGTAAAATATGTGCTTAACTATCTTTTAAGTCAGTGGGGCTAAAGCTGATGATGTGTTCACATCCTTTCCTGACCTGAGGTCTATTATGAGGAGCCTGATGTCCCTATTGGCATTCAAACAACGCGTTCCTGACAAAGTCTGCAAAAAAACAGCTTTACAGTTTTGTAATAAATGTTCTGATTTTGAATTCTGCCCTCAAGTGGGGGCTATGCACTACCTGGATTGATTTTAAATGCACTTTTAGCTCAGGCTGGTGTAACTAAGATGTTCTTTTACATATCCCATGTAGGAGGGAAATGGACTGAAGGAGAGCAAAGGAGAGCTATTTCAGGTCACCATCTTGTCACCTGAAACTCCCTGTGGGTTTCTCCCTGTGGGTAACTCCCTATGAAAATCAAAATAGCTGTGTAGCATTGGAGCTCCACCACATTTGTTTTATTTCAGCCACTTTCTAAGGTTAAGGCATAACTACAAGCATCGGGCAAACAAAACTGACCAACTTTACCTCAGGTGGAGAAGGACTATCTATGAGTGATTCTGAGAATTTGGCGTTCAAGAGAGAATACCTGAATACCTGAACATGTTTTCTTTCTAAGGAAAAAACTCCAGCAAGGAGGGTAGATTCTGATAATTTTTTTTTTTTAATGGTTTCTTTTTATTTTTTCTTCCATAAAACCCTTTTGGTCTCATTGCTTAAAACTATGCTAGTAATGTTTATGAGCTTCCTCACCCATGTTATTTTCACTGACTACAGAAAAGCAGTCCTTTCCAAGTGCATGCCTGTACACATGTAGCAGACACCTCTTGTCCCCACTCCCACCACTGTACTGCCTGGCAGTGCAGGCAGATTGGTTAGCAGCGTTCAGATGTGAGCAGCGAGCGCTGCAAAAAGCATGTCAGCCTATACGGGTTGTCTGTTCTCATTTGAAAAAATCTGTTGAAGGATGCAGCAGGGGAGACAGGCTGTGGAGAGGAGCTTAGGAGACCAATATCTAAAAAGGGAAGCCTCTCAAAAGAGCCAGGAGTTGTGTTTAAGAAAGGCAGATTGATCTCCTTGATGTCAGGGAATGAGACTTGACAGATGAGCAAAGTTTTTTGTTTTTTGTTTTTTTTAAAAAAAAAGTTCATATCTACCCCAGAGATAATGTTAAGACTACTGAGAGGTAGAAAAGGAACAGAAAAATGCATAGTTGGAGCCTTGGCCCAGTGTGTTGCAAGGTATGCATACCTTGGATTTCAATTTCTGGGAGGAGACTACAAAATTGCAGGACACTTATTGCCTGCCCCGGGGGTGAGGAGCAGCCTGCTGTATCACCTGGGTCTCATATTTGCACTGAACTTTCTGTTCCAGGAGAAGGGATGTGAAAGCTTTTATTGCTCTTCCTCTGGCTGTGCTGAGAGTTAGCATTCATTTCTCCTCAGCTAGTGAATGGGCTCACGAGGCAGCAGTATGCAAGCCACAGAGAGGCTTTTTGTGGTTGCCCCTCAGCGTGCTGCTCGAGCCTGCAATGGAAAACAAAAGCAAAAGTAGGGAGGACTCTGAGGGGCTCGGTGACTTCTAGCTCCTGGCAGAGAACTTTAATTTTGGTTGCAAAGTGTAATGAAGGGGTGACTTGCAAGATGCTGGGGAGGCACTGTTAGGGCTTGGAGAAGTACAATGAATGAGATGTTCTTGGTGCTCCTGGCTGATGTTCTGATGAGATGTTCTCGGTGCTCCTGGCTGTGGTGCTCTGACCACCCTTGGACCAGGGCTGTGTCTCTGTGGTTAGTGCTCTCTCGTGGGACCGCTTTCTGTAGCTCTGCTCCCAGCCATGCCTTTGACTCTTGCCAAGCTTCTTAACTGGTTTGCGACTGTCTGGTTCCTTCCCTCTGGATTAGAAATTTTCCTTTGCCTTTGAGGTGTTGGGGTGAGGGATCATAGATACCAGTGAGGGCTTTATGGCTGTGACTTTCTGTCTCTGTAGGTCACACATTACCATTATATCAAAACATGGCAAGGACTTGCCTGCGAGCATCATCAGGGTTCCCTGGATGAAGTGAGGCTCCAGATCTTTCTGCCCACACTGCTGCTTGCTTCTGGACATTTCTCTCCTAAGTAGAGGCAAAATCCTTGAGTCATGTTCTGGTCAAACACATTCGAAAATATATTTTTATATAATTACAAAATGAGAAAATGTGTTCATCCTGAACCACTTATTAGAAAGGGTTTTAAACTGAAGTTAACATATTCTTCAAATGATTTTTAACGAGATGTAGATATCAAAATCCACATCAGGCTGTGAACTAACTCAGCCTTGCACAGTTCTGCAGGTACATAACATTAAATTGCTGTACCTACTGATGTAACAGATGTATTTTGAAACTTGGTGTTTTCTTCATTAGTTCTTCCCTCCTTAGCAGATAAATTTTATTATATCTATAATTCTTTGATGTTAATTTTACTGAAACAGATACCTTACCAAGATATATTTTATATATATATATATATATATATTTCAATTGAGAAATCTACCACTTAAAATTCTGAATTAGAAAGATTTAAAGTTAGGTTAAAAAATAATGGCTTTTGTCTCTGTCACTCCCTGAAGTCCTGAGTCCTGTTCTCATTGAGTCAGAGATAATACTTGAAGGACTGAACACATTTAAATAAGTTGAGACATTTTTGCCGAAAGGACTTGTAAGGGAGAAGGACCAAGTAGATTATTTGTGTGGGAGTGATGAATTGATTAGATAAGGCTTTAGGCTTTGTTTATGGAGTTACCCAAAAGCATAGCCAAAGAATAAAGCAGCTAGTTGATTTCTCTCTTCCTTATTCCTCATCCTTTTGTCATATGCTTGCAACATCACATACAATTGGTATCCATGGAAATTATATCATAACAGTAGCAGCTGATGAACTCTTGGGAAATAAAGATCCCATTTTCATGCAAATATTCTAAATAGCAAAGAGGTGAGGAAGAAAAATGGTTGATAAATAGAATTATTTCTGTCTTAGAATATATTTCAGTATTTTCCTTGAGGCAGCAGTAGCTTTTTGAAATTGTGTTCTTACTGAACGAAAACTTTCATAGATCAGTGTGTGTGTATGTAAGTTATGATGAAGAAAGCAAAGTTTAAAATAAGGCACATTGATTTTGTGATGAAATATTCTAGATACTCCTTGTGTAATTTAACTTTATTGTCAGAACACAATCCAATAACTTCAGAAAGAGCAGGCACCTTTCATTTAAAAGCTAGACTGAAAGAGAGATATATTGCTTGCTAGGGGCTGGACATCGGTGATTGGTGTAGTCTACCTTTTCAAGTGCGTTTGCAAGCTGTCTGTCCATGGCACCTCAACAATGCACAAAAATCTTATTTTTCTCTTTGCTCTTAAATGAGAGCAATGTAGTATTCAAAAGATTGCTTTTTCTGTCATATTTGTATTTCTGATTTTAGAATTTACGTGCACTGATATGAACACTTGCTTTCTGTCCTGCTGCCAGCACATTTTAATGCAAGCTTCTGAAGTGGAATGGTGCTTCAGTCTGTATTTCTGCATGGGCAAAGATGTAGATTAATCACCTAAAATGGGCTTCTTGACTCTTATTTCTCTTGAAAACTACTGATGGAAGTTTCAGTGAAGTAGAGGTTATCGTAACACATCATATAGCAATAAGGAGAAACTTGCCATAAATAAATGCAGTTTCCTGACAAATAATCACTCGAATACTGTTTTGACATATGCATATAGCATTCTTCCTTTTTTTCAGGTTTGGTAATTAAGATCCTCAAATCGCACCCTGTCCCACTTTCTAATAGTGCTTATAAGACGGCACCACTTGCACCACTTGTGTGCTACCTCTCCTCTCACATCACTCTGCTAAGCAAGAACTTTATGAAAGTATTGTGATAGTCACATACATCAACTGTGTCCAAATTAAAAAAAAAAATCAAAATAATGGATAGAACAAAATTGTTGCTGCGTACATAAATCTATAATTACCTCTCTATTGTCGTTATTAAATCCTCAGATTCTAACACGGAAAACACTGTGACATGTTGCTAGAAGCAAAGGTACTGCATCAATACAGGGGGGATTGATGCCAGTCATTAGAGCTGATGGGATTTTGATCCATTTGGTAGGCAGGACCTTCATTAGGGGAGCTGTCTGGAACATTGGAACTGTCTGCAATCTAATCAAATACACATATGGTCCGTTTAGCAGGGTAGTCTAACAGGGATCAACATTGTATACTTCAAATCCATACTAAAAAAAAGTCAAATTTGATGAACAGGTACATAACTGCATATTGTGAGGATTCTTTTCCTGTAAAGTCAAGGAGTTACTGATTTTTTTTTTATCCTGAATCACGGATGGTTGTCTCTAGATTACTGTTTGGTGTAGTCTGTTTAGGATGTATCCCAATCACTTGAAGGTATGTAACACAGTAAAGAAATTCACAGCTGATCCTTAGTAGGAAAAAGTTGTGGGGAAGGAAGGAAGGTCTTTAGTCTCATTGACTTTTTGCCTCCCTATCTTAAGTTGTGGACAACTCAAGGTCAAACATTTACTAACCAAGGTGGCACATCAAACTAATGTGGCTGAAGTCTGATCGTTTCTCTTATCAGTTGTTTACGAGGAAGGTATCACTTTCAACAGTGCTAGACTTCCCAGCATGAACGATGTCGGTTGGGCTGATTGAGTCTTGCTCCTGGCTTGCACGGGTAATTGTTCTTAAGCCTGGGTCCACTACAAGATCCCTTAACCACTCTTCTGTCAGTCTCCACTGAGAATACTGAGAGAAAAGAAAATTACTGCATCTGGGGAAAAATAATCTGAAACCCCAAGAGGAAGAAATTTTGGAAAAAATTGATAAGTAGTGAGAGTTAGTCAGTAGTACAACATAGATGAGTTGTAACGGCATACGGTAGCTTACAGTTTGTAATGGGATACAGAGAGCATGTAACAACCTGGGGATCTTACTAGGGAAAAACTCAAAAAGGCCTCTTTAAATTATGCTTAAAATGACACTGAGATGTTTTCAAATATTTGAAGTTATAGGGAGGGACTAGTCAGTTCAAAAGGCTGTGACTATTACCAGTATGTTGAAGTAAATGAGGGAGGAAACTTAAATATTCGCTGGAATTGTTAGCGTCACTTCAACCTGTAATGGCAACAACACAGTTTTGGGGATCAACCTGCTATTCAACAATAATCTCTGCAGTTTGATTTGTGTTCCAAACTGAAAAATACTTCAGGGCTTTTTCTTTTTCTCTCTCTCTTCTCTTTTCTTCTTTTACTTTACCTTTTCCTTCTGCTGCTCAGTGGAGTGATGTACATACCTGTATGCTAGTATATGCCAGGCATAGGTTGAAATAACATAGAAAATATTATGAATATTTGCTTATGAGGGATTTTCTTTCATACCATATTGCCTTGTCCCTGCTATGGTGAGCATATTATCAGGGTTGCCACTGCAATCCACATCTTCAACAGTCTGTAATCTGTTACAATAAAAACTTCCAACCTGAAATTTCCCTCCTGTTGTGTGAGCCCAGCGCAGAGCAGTTGTACATTTAAAATACTTACTTTAAATGCTTTCTAAACTAGACTACCAGGACAACTGCTGATGTTTGCACCTGCAAGTATTTTTCCTGGAGAAGAGTTTGACAGCGTGGTGCTTGTGAACCATGGTGGGAAGATGCAGCATCGTGACACGGGAATGCCAAATGTCACCTGTGTAATACAGGTCAGAACTATTGAGTATTTAATAAAAGAGCTAAATTGCCCCAATTGCTTTGATAGCAAAGTGACTGCTGAGCCTGCCAAGTAAATAATTAATTTCCAGCACATATTTGGCTCTTGTGGCTGGCAGCCACCTTTGTTTCATGGACCGTAACTGGTTGACACTAAAAGGCTAAAGCAGAAGCTTTTAAATAGAGATTAACAGGCACATTAACTTTTAGGATGTAAATAATCTGCATTCTTTAAAAGGTTGTGTGTGTATTTACAGAACAAAATGCCATAGTATGCCCTTCTAGCCCTGCCTTGCTAGCATTTTGTGTAGCAAGATCATCAAGACCACCCTGTGACCAGTGTTTGTAGCTGTGGCAAATCTCCTCATCGTTTTTAAGAATTGGTATGATGGCTTTCTATTGCTTCCAGATAACAAGGGAGAATTTTCTTTTCCTAAACTAGAGAGGAAGGGGTGACAGGTGGACATTGAGGTGATTTTGGGGTGCCTCCTGTAAAGTTTCAGTCGTGAAGAGGGAAGGGTCAGCACAGCTGGCATAGGCAAGGAAGGAAATGCATGGATGTACAGTGTTTGGGTTTTAATCCCTGACAACTGAAGTAGTATTAATTCTACTCACTTGTGCAAAGAGCTGTTTTGGTCAGTCCTACCATCCTTTTGATTTCTGAACTATTGCAAACAAGTATTAATGTGTCTATGGTCCCTGCCACCAACATCAAATGTGGCACTGATTAAACAAACAAGCAAACAAACCAAACACCCGAAACTCTGTGATCTGATGATCTCTGTCTTTTCTTTACTCCATCCCTCATGTGCCTGCAGATTCACAGTGGAGAGTCAAAGGGGAAGAAACAAAATGATACTGAGGACTGAGTAATATCCACCTTGCCTCGGACTCTATTTGCACTCTGTCATAACCCTACCATAATGTAAGATGTCTAAGAGGTATTCATGGATATGCTAGCTGGTGCCCAGAGTCTTAGGGAGCCCCTTAAAAATGTATAAATTTCTGATATAAAGCAGGTAGTTGTGGGAGCCAGCTGAAGCCATGCTTGCTTTATAATGGAGTAGTGGCAGTGAAAGCAGTATAGCTTGCACTATCCAAGAGGGATATGTACTCACCTGTGATTAACTTTCCTTGCCCATTAAATGTCACAGTTGGTGCGTATACATCGAGCAGAAAGAATATATATATTTGTCAGTAAAAAGGTGATTGAATGAAAGAAGTCATGAAATGACATTTTTCAGTAGGTTTGTCATAGCTGGAGCGTGGAGGAAAATTGCTTTCTGTAAATCTTGGCCCAACAGAACAAAACACACATTTCTTTCCAGTTGGGAAGCCATACTCATAGACATAATGAAAGCATTGTGAGCTCTGACTTTTGCAAACTCTGATAGAAACCAATCTGCAATCTTGACAGATATGATCTTTTGCAGGATGCACTGTTCATTTACAGCAGCTAGAGACCTCAATTAATTTATGAGCAAGGACAGCAGGCTGTGAACTCCCCAGCTCAGCCTAGGTGGAGATGTCCCTGTCTGAATTTATGTTCTGGTAATTTAAAAAGATTTATACAAAGCTTTTCTTTCATTTTGAGAGTAGATTAAAATTCTAATGGAAACCATTTGTATGCATTTGTTGAATCGAATAATATTTATTGCTGTATGAAAAGGGGAAAGAAAAAAAGAAAGAAATGCTGAAAAACTTTGCTAGCAATAAAGTTGGTGAGGCAGCAATAAGTAAGAACAGAGGCAGAAAGAGCCCAAACCAGAAAGCAATACTTAGTAGAGCCTGTATAGAACCTACCGATTTATAAAAGCATAATGAAAGGAATTTTACACCATTTTGTGAAGATAGAAAATAGGATAGAGGATAGTAGCTAGTGTGCGTTGTCTGTTCTTTAATTTATCTAGTGAGATATTTCTTAACGTTTGAAAAAAAAAAAAAGGCTTCATTGTGGACATGATGTTTGCAGCTCAGAACATCCCTTTTCAATCTAGTAGCGTTGTGATTTTCAGGGGATGTCACAAAAAACTATTAATTTACTCCTGGAAAGACCTTCTGAATGTCATAAATGACGTCAGAGCAGAAATCCAATTGAAGAGGAAGATGTTATTAGGACTTACGCTTCTGGACCATGTTAACTCATAACCATAACTCATAACTCATCCAATATGACTATTTTGGTTGGGGTCAAGCTTTTGGATTTTCTTTTGATGGAATAATTTACAAGCATCACGCATCACATAGGGGCTAGTACAACATGACTGTATACTGGAGGAGGAATAAACTAGAAGAATGTCTATGCAAGAATTGTTCTAACTTTACTTGACAGCTGACTTGTCTGAGACGTGATCAATAGTTAACCTGTGAGAGTTTTGTATGAAGATCAGTAGGTAAATATTTGAGCTGTTCCTGAAAAGACTTCTTGATAAGGCAAATTTACTTTCATTAGCTGACTTAGTAAAGAGCATGCATGCCCTCCTAAAGCCACCGACAGCGTGCACAAGTGCAAAAGTATTCTCCCTGTGCTCCTCAGAGCTGGGATCCTGTTTCCACATCTGAATGTAGGGGCCCAGGCAAACTCTTGGCATTGCATGGAAACAACAGGGTAGAGAAACTTAAGTAAGTTTTGGTAAGTCCTGCCACAAGTTCACGTTATCCAGCTGTCCATCTACGTGCACCAGAGTAAAGGAAGGGGTACAAGATGGAAAGGTGATAATATAGAAAGTGCCAGCTCCCACTGGGATTCTGGGATGGGCTGTGGTGTGGAAGAACACGCCCCTAAATTTACTGGTTTGAAAATATTAATTCTGTATGGTCTTAAGTTATCCTTTAAGATGTGTATTCCCCTGAAATGCTCAAATATATCTGGGGAAACTATGAATTTAAATCCATCAGTCTCAAGATAAAGTGACTCTTGATAAATATCTGGAATACAAATGAAGAACTAATGCAGGATATAGACATCCTAAAATGATCAGGGCTAGTTGTGATAATATGAATGTGTTTTAAAGCTTGGTCAAATTAAACATTGGATCAATTTCTGACATTTTTATTTACATTAAATAGTATCTTGTTTTAGCCATAATTCCACTGATGACCTATTAATTTCTCGTTAGAGTTGCACCCATGAGAAGCAGGTGTTGCAGAGCACAGAATAATAGGAATCTCATTAAAAATCCTCACAGCATTTTATCATTGATTTCTAAAAGACAATAGACAAAAAGATTAAGCGTGATCCTTTAAATTGTATCCACATTTTGATAAACTTAAAAAAGGGGTAAAAAGTGGGCTTATTTTTTCACGTAGTAGAGCATCTATTACAGATTTTTCAGAGGAGCGAAGTGGCTCACACACAGACTCAGTTTGATCCTTGTGCCCTTACTCCGTGCACCTTAATGGCACTACTTGAGCAGCTGGTAATTTTGAACAGGATATAAGAATTGAGTCCGTGATGAATTAACAGACAGCCAAACTATCTAAAAGCATTTCTTTTTAAGGCTATCATGTGGCAAAAGCATCCACAAATCACTATCCCTTTATTGTATAGCCTTCCAGAATGTAAATCTTTTCCCTCTGCCTTTTTATCTTAACTTACATTTCATTGAACTATACAGTGATTTTTTTTTTTTTTTTGGGGGTGGTGGTGGTGAGGGGGTGTAAATTAATACATTGCATTTTCCTTCCACACACATTCTTCATTGCCTTTAGGGATTTCATTTGACAAAGGCCTCACTAATGGAAATGCAAATTTTCTACCTGTCACAGAGTACTTTTGACTCTGCTGTTTGTCAGAGCAACACATTCCTCAAAAGTGTGGTTACTCTGTCTTCTCGGAAGCCAGGGGAATTGTGTCTGCACCTACCAGGGCTCTGTTTGACCTAGCAGACAGTAAAGAACACATTTATGTAAATCTGCATGAGAAATATTAGCCTATTCAGTTCTCTGCTATAAATAAAAAACCACATGGATTGAAAGCCTTATTAAGCTTTGATTTATTGCAGCCATTCATCCATTTCCTGTTTAGTAGTTTTGTTGCACTTTAATAGACAGCAACTTCTTCTTTCATTTTCTAGTGATACATTAGTGATTTTAGTTCTGATAATATTCCATCTAATCTAATCTCATCTTTCGAGGGCTGTAGAAAACCATGCGCATTAAAATGGAGAAGATCCTTGGGCTATGTGATTTAGCAGATTAGAAAATGTCCTTTGTCTGTACAGTTCCACTCAAGGCAGAGCAGACGGCCTCAGCAAACCTGTAGTAGGGGAATTGTACAATGCAAATGTATAACCTCAAACTTTTAAGGCAGGGAATGGGGAAATGAGACACTGCGTTGCTACATTCAGATAAGAATTAGAAAAATAAAATGCTTCGTTTCCTTGACGAGAGAAAACCTGTTCATTTATTTTTTGAGAATTTGCGCTTTTGTTACTACCTACATCTCAGTGGCCACGAGAAGACTTAGGACTCTTGTTCTTAGGGCAAGACAGTGAGTGAAATCTTTGCGACTTTTAAGTAGGCTGTAACATTCCCAGTGACTGGGGAGGTCCAGGAATTTGTGTGCCATATGTTAGTCCAGCTTAGCAATACTAACAGTACATTTTTAAATAGTTGACAACTAGGTTTGACAGCCTTCCCTTGTGAAATTTCTAGTCTAAGCAATGCATCCTGTTCTGTATTTTCTAACTCTTCTCCCCCTGAAAGCAATGCCCTTGAGTAATCACACTTCTTTTAGTAACCCTGCCCTCTATTTTCTCTTTTAATTTTGCCTGGTTCTTTTCTTCTCTGGAGGGCTCTACTCATTCCTGCGGAATCGTAGCATTTCTTCACCTCCATTGTCCTTGAGTCGTACATCCTACCCCACTCATCCTTCTCTAGTGCCCTTACACGGCCCCGCTCACTCACCGCCTGGGCTTCTTCCCAAAGGGGAAGGACAGGCATTCCCCCTCTGCCACAGCTCGTCTCTTGGGTGAAGGAAGAAGTAGGGAATCTCAATGGCTGAAGAATGAAGGTGCCGAACGCCTGACACGTATGGAAGTATCTTCTTGCTTGCGCAAGTTTTATGGTGCAATAGACAGCAAGAGATTTAATCACTTACTACGTTTCTCACATTACGGTGGTCTTCACTAAAATGTTTTCTTCCCTCTGTGCAAACCAGAGCATTTCAGCAGCAGCCAGGGCTGCCGTTTGTGAGGGCAGGCCGTGTTTTTAAACTGCTCTTTCTGCAAAGAGACATTTCTTCTGAAATGGATGATGCTTTCCAAGGCTGGAGCTGCAACAAAGTATTTACTTAGCCGTAGAGATCATAATGTTCCATGGTTTATTTGAATTATTAAAATGCAATACTGCACAATAATCATTATTGCACAGCTTCAAAACACTTACTGACAATGCGGTCTTGGCAAAGTAAGCACTAGTCTTTTTAATGGATGGTTGTTGCAACAGAGAAGGGGAAACCTGTGTTTCAGACTAAGCTGTGCTTTCCAAAGGGGCAAAAGCTATCGATTGTAATATCGATTCCATACAGATTTCTGTTGTTGCTTTATATTTTTAAAATAACCTTCCTCCCCATTCTCTCTCAACAGATCAGATGCCACTTCACTTTTCTTTCCTTGAAATAACACTGGAAGCAGATTGTTGACAGCTTTGGGCTTCTGCATAGTCAGCAGTATGAGGGAACAGTATAGACATGAGCAAAAGTCAAATGGTCTCCCAGGAGCTCCAGCCCATTAGAACAATTGCTAAGGGCGCAAGAGCACAATAAACATCTGCGGTTTGTCTCCCCAGCATACCACATGCCTTTCAGTTTGCCTCTGCTTGGAAATGGGCTTGAGCTGTCTGATTGGACCCAGATGTGAACCTGCAGAATTCAAGCCTTCTCAGAACTTGAATTTGGGTTCCAGGCTGAGGCTGGGAGTAATGGTAAAGTTAGGTTCCAGATCAGCACTTCCTCAGATTCAAGCCTGTCTTAACACTTTTTTTTTTCTTTTTTTTTTTTTTTTTCTGGCTCTGCTAGGAATTGCAGCATTGCGAGCATCCTGATCTACAGGACAGTCCTCAGTGCTTACTGGAACCAAACGCTCCAATGAAGAGAACAAATGCCTTCATAAGGTACCCCATGCAGACTGTCTTCCTCATGGGTCAATATCAGTGACTGAATTTTGCTAAATCAATAATAAAAACATATACCTTACCACATATGCATGAGGTTGCTGCTAGAGAGCATTTTATTAGGTTGATTTTGCGTCAAAATGAATATTCACGTTCTATTTTAATGAGATATTTTAGCAACCTAAATGATACCATCTTTGGTATAATATTTAGAAAACAACAATTTTATGTGGAAATGTTTATCACAACCCAATGCTTAAATAAGCAACACCTTTCATTTACAGAACTATAGTATCTCCAGGATGGCCAGCCAGCTCTACTAAATAGGTTAAACAAAAAGAAAAATGAACCAAAACTCTGTTTTGGTAGAATTCAACACGGATCTATTGGATTTAGGGAAGGGAAAAATTCTGTTTTGCTAACAAATGTCACTCATTGGTAATTCAGCCTCAAGGATGAAATATACTTTAGAGGATTAAGCAGAAAGGAAACAATTTACTTGTTACTTTAAATTAATTAAAACTATTAGAGCAGAAGAGATGAGAACAAAGATGTTGCAATAACTTAATAGTATGGTGAAGGTAAATCATCCAGTGCTCAATTTATTTGTAACTGTGTGCTTGTGCATTGCAATGGAGAATGAACACAATCTTGTTAGCAATAATGATATTACTCTTAAGTCTTTGTTTAAATACTTCACGGAGGAGGAAATTAGAGACAAATAACATCCTAAAATAGGTTGGACTAGGAAGCAACAGTCATAACTCTGAATGCCTCACTCTGCATACACTTCCATTCAGAAAGCTCAAAGCAGAAGTCCTGGAAGTGAACACAAACCCTTTCCAGGTTGGAGTTGCTTTTTTTTTTTTTTAAACAGATGAAAGATTATCTCAATGCATCACAATCACAAGCTTTCCTTGCACTGCAGCAATGGTATAATTTGCCAGACACTGACTCTGGTGTGCAATGTGATGGCTGAGAACAGTTTTTAGCACAAAGTGCTGAGAAATACAATACGAACAATGCACTACAGATGGCAGTAATTTGCATTTAAGAAAAGAAGGCATTGTTCTTGTAGTTGAGGAAAGCTTATATAAATGGACTTATGCATATCTGTACATGTAGAGGGATGGCAGAAGGGAGGAATGGAACCGTGTGGGACTTCTTGTAAGGAGAGTAGGTAGGGCAAAGACATTAGGGACAGAGCCACCCTCTGTACTGGAACTGCTGCAACAAACCTGGATGGCTGTCCTGAATGAACAGTGTCACAAGAGGTATCATCTGCTGGCGGCTTAAATAACTTGAACAGGGAAGAGGAGTGTCTGCCTGTTTTGAAGATGCGTGTTCAGTGCTGCATTCGTGCCAGGCAGAGCCGCTGTATCTTTCTGGTTAGAGACTGGAGATGATTCTGGAAAAGAGGTAGTGAATAATCCCCAAAGGAGTCGGAGTATGGCTAGAGGGAGCAAAGCAATTTAACATTATTTCTCATTCTGAAAAGTGCTCGGCATAAATATTGTTTAATTGCAGAGCTGGTTCCTGATAAACTGTCACCAGAAGAGGGCTAGAAATAAAGAAAAGAGATCTTAGCAGTGGTTCCGGATGCCTGGTCCAGAGAGGAGATGGGGCCTATTCCCAGCTCAGCAGTGAGGGGTGGAGGGGGTCTTGTCAGCACTGCTGGGACAAGTGGAAGTGTGCAGGGAGGGCAATCGCAGAGCCCTGGCAGGGGGAAGGCACTGCACTAGACTGATGACCCGCACAGACTGAGTTACTGCCAGATGGCTCCCAGCTGGGGGACTTAAGGAGACTGTGATCTGGCCTAATCAAATGCCTGGCACCTTCTCTCCCTGCCGTGTCCAGAAAGACGACCCTCACTGCCAGCAATACAAAGGATCGGGAGTGATGAGACTGCTTTTTACAAATACAGTCTGGGCAGCGCATGTAATTCTTTTTGTTGGCTCTCTCTCAGTGGCATTACCTTGAATATGAGGAAATTAAGGAGAAAAATTGCTATGAGCTTTGTAGGCCCTTTATCGCTTTAATCTCTTCTACTCTCTGCTTTCTATTTTTCTGTCTCTTGTCATCCATCTTTGCAGAGACAGTGACCAAGTTAAGCTAAACAACAATTTGGATTTGTTAGCCCTGGATTTGATTTCTGCTTTCAGAAACTGAAATAGTCTAAATGTATTATTTTAAGTAGGACTAGGTTTTCAATGCAATTTCTGAGATAGCCAGAGCAAGAATTCAATAGATTTAGGGAGGGAGAAAAAAATACGTGGAATGTCTATGGGATGGAAAGTAGACTGCTCAGTTTCTGTGATCCCCTTTAGAAGGATGCAAGGGAAGGACAAGAAAGACTACACCCTGGAGAACGTAACCTTACAGAAACTTGGCACAGGGGTTGTTACTGTTTGGTGTTGTACGAGGCTCTACAGATACTGGCTGAGCCTGCTGCATGGTTAGTGCAGAGCCTGCAAGGGCTGTTTGTGTTAAGTTGTATTGATTGCTTCGTGTATAATTTAATAAAGTTGAAGCCTGCTTTCTTTCCTCGCAGCTATACGCTGCATCTGTCCTTGTTGGAGTGTTCCCATGGCAATCGTGGGCTGGATTTTTATTAGTTTGATTTACTCGATAAATAAATAGAAAAATAAAACAAGATAATTACCCAACAATGAATAGCTACCATATGAACATAGTGAAAACTACACCAAAGGCCACTGGCAACAGACAACACTTCTAGTTTAGAAGTAATGCAGAGATTTCCAGTGTAATTTTTCTGACCTTCCTTGGCCCTTCCTCCATTAGGTGTCAGGCTCTGTTGCTTATATGAGTTTCACTGCATACAAAATGTCTCTCCTGGATTCTCACATTCACAGCATTGTTACTCTTTTTTAAGCAGTGGCTGCGGTTTTATGTTCTCTTACTACTTGGTCTGAACAGTTGCCCTTGCAGGGAAGAAACCTCCCTCCTCTTTCCCCAGAAGAGTGGTTGGAAAACCTGTGCTAACAAAGCAAATATCTGTGCTTTGCCAGAGGTTTGCTCTCCTAACAGACCAGATGAACACACAGGCAGGCCACTAATAGGCATCCAAATCACTCAGGAAAACAGCATTTCCAGGAGATGTGGGGATCTAGCTGGACTCCTGATAACCTTGGGGCAGATGGAGTCATGAGACAGGCAGCTTTTGCAAGGGACACTGCAGCACAGATATTTCACAGAAGAACAAGAGAGGACTAGTCTGGATGTTACTTAGAGGACAGGAAGACTTTGGCAGCAAGTTCATAAGGAAACCATATCTGATGCTTAAAATATTGAAGCATAGGTCACTTATTTTACAATACACTTGAACCAGTTTTCAACACACAGTTCATAAATGTTAGGAGACTGGGCTCCTGCTGTAGTAGCACAGCATTGGGTGAACTCAGAATGGAAGAGCTATAAATGCGGCGGTGCATTCAACACTGACAATAAAATTTGACATGGGCGTCCCCAGGTACTTGTTTTAAAGTCTGAGAGCTCCTGACAGCTAAGCATTGCCGAGGTCACTCCAATGACCAGCACTAGTGGAAAACTAGAGGATCTTTATTGTGGCTTCTTGTACCCTTGGGACAAGATGCATAGAGCGGGAGTGATTGTTTCTGAAAAGAGATGGTCCCGGGCTGTCTCTGCTGGCTGCAGGGTCCTTGTGTTTCAGTCAAGCACCATTTTAAAATCCTGACCTTTCATCAGCCTTCATATAAACTAACAGGACAAGAAAAATTTCTGCTGAATGTTCAACACGCTGCTAATCAGGATGTGCTATGCAGGATGCACCCAGTGGTGTTCAAGCAGCATACTAAGCTACGCTTTTAATCAGAAGAAGATAGTTATCCCTTTGAAGATCTCTTTTTTTTCTCCAGAGGATCTCACACAAGTGCAAAGCTTCCTAAGAGCATCTGCCGAATGGCTTAAGATATGCCTGAGTATGGGAATCTTCTAAACCGATGTTTGGAATCTGCCTTGAATGCTCATCGAAGGGCACCTGTAATACAAGCTAAAATTTGTGGCTCTTATAGGGAACTGTGGATCCTGTTTCAAATCCTATTTCCATGAGAGTTACATCAGCACTTAAGACTTCCACTGCTGTTAGTGGAAACGTTTTTAAAATTAGTGCTAAAATGTCAGTGCCTTTGTGGAGAAACTATCATTAAGAGAAGACTCCCATGATGGCAGCCTGTTCCCACCATTAGACCCACAGAAACTGGGAGGCCTGGGGTCTGTTTCTCGACTCTGCTTCTGGCCTGCTGTTGCTTGCAACTCTTATCATCTCTCTGTAAAATGAGGATAAAGCTCGGCTTCTTTTGTAAAATGTTATGAGCGCTTCAGAGACAGATGTTTCAAAAGAACCAAGTTTTATTAAGAACCTCGGTTGTTCTCACCTCTTTCTCTCTCCTGCAGTGTGAAATATTGCAAGACCTGTGGCCTTGGAAAGTGCGTAGACTCTCTCATGAGCCTATCGCTGCTGACTCTGAGGCAAGCCTGCCTGGCGGAAGCTGTGAGCTGCGGGCCAGTAATTGTATAATTTCACCCTAGGAAATTTTCCACTTTTGTCTAGGGTAATACCCCAGACGAATAGTGTTCTGGAGTTATTACAGCCTGAATCAGAAGTTTAGGAAGGGGAAGAGTGAGCAGTTTCATCTCGGCTTTCCTCAGCAGAACAGTGAGAGAATCTGTCCTAAAATAAACGGGAAGAAAGCTCTCAGGTAATTCTCAGTCCAAACAAGTGGTAAGTGCTTCATCTGGGCACACAGATTATCAAGAAACCATTAGCAAGATTTGGTTGCTGGTCCCGTGAGCGTGTGGTGTACAGGTCGTCTCAGCCATTTGCAAAGCACTTGAGGGAAAAGCTTGGTGGCTTGGGGATGGGAATAAGCACCCTATCCTGCCTACCCACCACTGAGGCTTGGAGTGGATTAGAAATGACGAGCAGAAGTTGTAAGTTGGGACAGCCCCTTACATCTGAGATCCCTGGTGTTTAGCCCGTGCCTGTTCTTCTGACTTGTGGAGACATTAGGGAGAGAGGACAGTGTCTGAGGGGCAGGTGGAGAGGAGGTCCATCTGGATGGTGCATGTCTGCTGGCATGGGCAGGGCCTTCTGCCCTGCTCCGACCTCGTGACATTGCCTCCTCTGTGCTACACTGAGGTACCGAGGCTTTCTTCCTGACCCTTTCCCTTGCTAGCACTGAAGGAAGGTTTATTTTATGTAATCTGTTTTCTCTTCTTTAGCTGTTATTTTATTTTCATTTGCTTTCCACCTGGCTTCCTCTCTGCTGTTCAGGGCTGGACCCTGCCCCACCCGTTGAGGCTGCCTGTGTCACTGTTGCTGTGATCCTGGCTGCTTTTGCACCTCACCTGTGCCATGACATAGGCTTTGGATGCCACAGCGTAACCTTCTGTAATGATTTTTGCTCTTCCCGGACAAATCCCCAAGGAAATCTTGCAGCATATGGTCTTTTGAGGTCCTAAGCCTGCAGTGTGGTGCATGGAAACTGTTTCCCCAGGAAGCGATGTTAACAGCCACTCTGAGCAAGGAGTAAAGCTGGATGGCTTCCTGCATCCTCCATCCATCCATCCTTTCACTACATATTGCTCAAATACCTTAGTGGTGGGGGTATTGAGTTGGGATATACTCAGACATTAACCACTAGGCTGTTCAGGTTAACTGGTAAGCAATCAAAGGATTTTACTATAAGATGCACAATTTTATTTGTTTGTTTATTTTGTTTATTTTTTAACTCCTAAACCTGCAACACAATCCAGGAATTTGAGTGGAGGGTTTGTCATATTCTACCTGGTCTTATAATTTTTGTACAGTATTAATATTTTGACAATGGAACTGTTTTGATCAAAGGTTGTATAAATCCCATTAGTGACAGCAACTGAACCTGTGTGAACCCTCTGTTAGGCCTTGTATCACCTGAATTTCTACGGTACAGTTAAAACTTCCACCTTGTATGTGTAGATATACTTTTATTTGAGCTCCTGTGGCTGTGGCTGCACGCTGTGGTGGGCTAAGGCATGGTGTGATCTGATGTAATGTGTGGGCTGCAAGATCCGGGCTCACCAGCATTCCTTAACTATGGGTTGTCAGCTCCACATCTCCCTGTGTTTGTCAGCTAGTGTCACATCCATAGCATTTTGGTTGAATGTTTCTTGTTTGCTCCGACTGAGAAATAAATAGAACTCTGGAAAACAAATGGTGCTGCTTTACCGAGCTGCAGTGATTTATGCACACGTCAACAGGAATGAGGAAAAGCAAATCCCTTCTGCTTACAGATATTTCAGGTTTCTGTTTAATAACACCCCAGGCCAGCCACTCTGAGGGCACTATTCTATTTCTTGGGTTGTTGAAATCATTTGGCCTTGTGCCTCACAACACCACATGGGGTATGTCTTAATAGACCTGAAAGGTATGGCATGCTGTGACTTGATTTTATTTACATTTATGTAAATATTACCGTGTTTATTTTAAAATGACTGAACTTCTGCAGTTGCAGCTCTGGGGTGGTAAAGGTCACTGAAAGGACAGTTAGGTTCCTATCGTCTCAATCTGGAAGACCTCACTTAAAATCACACTGTTTGCCATTTCTCGCTGTGCTGAGTTCATCCAGTGAAATTGTACTGGTGTGTTGTATTTCCTGTTTTTTTTCTTGACTAGCCCAGTAACTCTAGTTGGCTTTCCAATGGCAGAATGACAGCTAACAGAGCTCTGGATAGTATGAAAAAAAATGTAATGCCAACAAAAAATTAAACTTTGAAGTATATTTTCTTTTATTTAACTGAAACTCCTCAAGCTCGTAACTGACTGTATTGGATGCCTGTGTCTCTAACATTAGAGCTTCATCTCAAAAGGACAACTTAACTAGTCAGAAAAGGGAGCTTTGAGGCACTACAGGTGTAATGAGATAAGTCAGTTTCTAGCTTATTGTGCAGTGCTGGTCAGGAATTTTCTGTCAAAATGTTTTTTTTCGCTCATCAGGAATCACTGATTTGACAGCTGTTAGTGGAAATGTACCTATCAGTTTTGGCAGGCAAGCCTTCTCACGCAGGAGAAGGAATCTCTGGAGAGGTGCAGCTGCCAGTCCGCGGAGCATCCCGCTCACCCCGGCATGGCTAGCAGCCCTCCCTGGGTCCTTGGAGTCTTCTTCCAGTGCTCTGCCGACCCGGAGACCTGAACTTCCGTTTCTAGTAGCTCAGATGGGTAGGGCTGCAGGCTGCTACTGCTGTTATGAGGCTTTCTCAGTCTCTAGTTACAGCTATTTCATGTTCAGCTAAGAGATTAAATATTTATTGGGCCAGAGAGGATGCAGGTGACTGAAACTGTTATGGGACAGCCATTTAAACTGATTCTGGTGAGTGAGGTCCTGCCCCTGTTTCCCCTTCACCCCAAGCCTGGCTGCATGTTCCTGTCTTCTTACTTGAGTCCAAAGTCATGCTCATCTCACACCGCCTGCAGGCATATCAGAGAGCTAAGGTCTGTGGAAAACGAAAGATACAACACTGAGGCTCAGATTCATGGCTGTAAACCCATTCACCCCAGCTACACGCCCTGATCAATAAACAAATGGCTACTTTGGGATGTCTCACTCTCTGCTTGTAATTTCCCCCAGTGGAACATCACAGAGATCTCTAGGTTTCATCCAGGTGTGGAATCAAGAGGTTCATCCCGAAAATGTCCCACGCCTGCCTCTTTTCTCCCTTGTCTTCTGCAGCTCTCTTTCTTCTCTCTCTGCTGTTCTGTGGCTCTCAAACTAAGCTAGAAAGCCCTGCAAGACCAGGAGACTCACAGACATAGTAAATGGCTTTATACATGTGCTTCCCCAGAGGTTTCAGTCCCAGTGGGGTGCAGCTGACCTTGCCCAGAGGCAGCAGAGCCTATTCAGCAGGACTGTGCCTAGCACCTAATCTGCATCATGTCCTGTCCCCCGCCAGCTGAAAAGTGTTGTGCTAGGGAAATCTGCTACAATCTGAAATCTGTCTCCCAGCTCACAATGAGTTCAGTGGGATTACTTCTATTGCACAAGGCTGGTTGGCACTGCCACTTAAAATATTTCCTTTTTTAAAGTTAGTTGAGACTTTTTTTTTTTTGTTGTTAAGGATAGTCTACACGTGAAGCTGTGAGCCTCTGCTCCCAGGCACAGGGTGCAGGTAACTGCTGAGCTGCTGCGGAAGGTAGCAGGTACTTTGACTGGTTCATTGCTATTTATTGCTTCAGTAAACAACAGCTGTTCAGATGCAGCTCAGCTTCTTGCTTTGAAAAGATTACAGTGCCCAAACTGTAGTCTGGTATTATTGAAAAAAGAAAAAAAAATGTTATAATCATTTCACTCCCCTACTGCTACAGATTTTATGGGCCTTGTAGTGCACTGTTATGTCAGGCATATTAATTGCTAGTGAGTCGATGTTAAGCAAATGAAACAGCTTTGTGCAGTGTTTGGACACTCGGTTATAGACAGTTTAACAGCAGTCTTCTGGAGAGACTCTGCATTAGTCTTAGATTATATCTCAGCACTGGAGGAATGGCTCTTTCAAAGTAACTATAAAATGAACCATTGCTGCCGTGCAATAGCAGTAATAAGCTGTTAAGGTACCTTGCAAAGCATGAGGTCAGAGGCAGTGTGTTCTTCCAGCCACCCAAGAAGTGTAATAGCAACTAATTAGCACAGCTCCTTCAGAGGCTATTGCTATTGTAACCGGAGGAAAGAAAGGAAGAAAAGTGCAAAGGGGGGGGGGGGGCCTCTACTGTTACTATCTGCCCTTTAGATGAAGGAGTTGTTGGTACTAACTTAACAGAGGGTGAAGGCCTGACCCAGCACAGCACTGAGTGTCACTGATGTGCTGCTGCCACTGAAAAGAAAAATGGTCCTGTTCCCTGCTCCATGCAGCTCCTGCCCTTCTGCTTTCTTCCTGAGGAGCAGGATTTATAGGGACATCTGATTTGATTTATGGGGGAGTGAAATCACAAATTAACCATCCAGGCACACACTTTGCTGCACAACATCAGACTCAGCCCTTCCTTTCCTCCCTCCCTGCTGAGCTGCTGTCGCTCTGCAGCAGCTGGCTGGGCTATCGGCCTGGCATTGGTGTTAGCCACTGCGGTGCCCATGGCCAGGGACAGCCTGGGTGCCAGCCACCGGGGGTCTGGCTCTGGCTATAGCAACCCCTTCCAGCTACACCACGAGAGGCAGCGGGAACACAGCTCTGCGTTTGAAGTAATTGATCTCTGTGTTGTTGCATTTCACTGACGGTGGATGACAGCCATCTGTAAGTATCTTTTGTGCAGTTAAAAAAAAATGTATTTTACTAAATGCATATGCCAGTAGTCAAGCTGGTGCCCTTTTATTGTATTTAGAGAGGAACAAGGTGGTATTAGCACAGCTACACATCATTGGTAGCGAAGAGTGTGATTTGCCACAGAAAGGGCCCCTCTTTGGGATTTCTGACTGGGACCTGCCGCTGGGGCTGGGCCATGCAGCAGGCTGCAGTGCTGGTGGGGAGGCTGAAAGAGCGGGCAGTGCCTGGCCTCATGCAGTGTGGGTTTTAAAACTGCATTTAAAACTGCGTATTGCATTAGATTTGAAGCTGGTGCTGCCCTTCTAGTTGCTGCCATGTGCTCTGCAGGTATGAAATGTTAAGCTGCACCCAAGAGCCACAGCGTGCTTCAGGTTGACACAAGGTGAAGCAGGATCTCAACTTGGTGATTTTTATTCATTTCACTTAATTTAATTTCACAGGATCTTAACGTTGTGTTTCTTAGCCATCGCATTTCTCTTATTTATCTGTTTTTGTGAGAACCCGTCCTTGGCGACCTGTAGGGCTGAGCGGCCCTCACCGGGCCGACAAAATGGCGGCCCATGCACCCCCGGGGGGCCGCTCCCCGGGGCCGGCCGCCGCCGCCCTTCCCCTGCCCGCCAGGGGGCACGCGAGCCATGGCGGCGCCGCTCTGAGGGGATCCGGGCCGGGCCGGGCCGGGCCGCGCCGGGCCGCCTGCACCGGTACGAGGGCAGCCGGTGCCGAAGAAGCTCCGCGAGGGGCTCCAGCCCCGCTGGCTGCGGCGCCGGGGGGCTCGGTGGTACTGCCGGGGCTGGTGCTTGGTTGAGCCCGGGCACCGTGTCGGACCGGGGGAGCTGGGCAAGGAGCTTGGAGCGCCGTTTCAGTGTCTTTGTGAAGTGGGGAAGGAGCCAGGAGTGAGCAATTTTCTGCCCGCTGTTAGTTGTAAAGTAGATTAAATAGGTTAGAAATCCGCTAGCATGCAAGCCCGTCCTAGCGATGCTGCAGGCATCAGCTCTTCATTTTGCACCAAATAATGACTAGCTGCCGCCCCACCTTCACCCAAGCTGACAGAGCATGAAACACCTGGGAAGGAGCAGGGAGAGTCAATAATCGAGGGCAATGTATGCTCAGGGCAAAGTGCAGTCACTGTTGGCACAGACAGGATTTTTTTTTTTTTTTTAACCTAAACACTTGCCTCTGGATACTTTGGAGACATAAACATGCAGGCATATTGGAAGTACTGACTCCTGCTACACTCATGAAAAGAATTTAATAGAAAGTGAAGGCTTATTTTAGTTAGTTTTAATAATCAGCTGCTATAAAGAGTAATAGAAAGTCTTATCTCTGCTGTGGAAACCAAGCTATGATTTAAAAATGTTCCAAGCTGGCTCTGCCCATTTGAAAAGTCTGGGCTTTTAGAATATTTTTTGTTGGCTTCTGTCAAATTAATGTGGGTATTTCAGGGTTGGAAAGGGGGAGGGGAACAGGGGGAGACAAACCCTAAACCTCTGGCCTGGCATTTACCAGAGTTGAAAAGTATTTACTTTCATATCTAATGTGGGGCCAAATGGACCGTGCCATCATCTAGTCTAAACTCCATCACCAGCATCCATCAAACATAATTCCAACAGCCTTCTTGTTTTTGCCAAAAGCTTCTGGAAAATTCTTCCCTTGTAGTTTGCTCTAGCGGTCATGAAGCAGCTGCCCCTCGCCCTGCTTTTTTTTAGTTCCAAATGTGAATTTATCAGAATTGCCTTCCCAGACACCGCTTCTGCCCCCCTTCCCACATTTAGAAGCACTTTACTCCAATGTGTTTTTTCCCTCTGGAGGCACTTACAGTCTATTGTCAAGGCACCCTTTGGCGCCTTTTTTTTTTTTTTTTGTTGAGCTGTTTAAATCTCTCCCTGCAAGCAGCTGTGAGCTGTGTCTTTTTTTTTTTTTTTAATGTTCTTTTTTTCCTTTTTGTTTTTGCTAAGCCTCAGATTTATTTGTGATGTCTCCATGTGCGCTCTCTCCAGGGTTTTAACAGCTTCTTCACAATGCATGCTCCAGAACTGTATGCAAGAGTAGTGTTGCCAGTGCCATACGCAGAGATAACATTGCCTTCCTATTTCCCTTGTTTAACAAGGCCAATAATCTCATTAAGCTTTTCCACCCTTATGAGCTCTTCATTGCCACCACTATTGTACTGGAATCTCACAATGAGTTATTTATCTATTATGCGCTCCTCATTCTTTCCAGTCATTGCTTTCTTGTAGGCTGCTACATACCTTTCATAGTGAGATTTGCATTTCTTATTCTGAGATACTTTACTTCTGGAGTCGCCTGTATTAAAATGCATTTTGTTTGAATGGGCTCATTTTAGCGAGTGATCCATATTGTTCTGTTTGACTGCCCTGTCCTAGCCATTATTTGCCACTCCATCAATTTTTGTCATCTGCAGATGTTGGCATCACTAATTTTTTTATATATACTACCCTGTTGTTGCAGAAAACGGTGACTAGCACTGGGTCTTGTGCCCCTTCTCCTCCCTCTTTTTTTTTGCCCCATAGTTTTTGTCAGCAAACACTGGATGGATTTTTCTACAGCATCAAATGACATGCCTATAGCCATTCTCAGATTTTAATTCTTCAACTGGTTTCTCTGTTAGCTTTCCATACACTGATTTGGTTTGTTTTTGATTGAGGTAAGGTCCATTAGGTAGCCATTCTTGTCATTTTGGTTTTAAAATTGTTCCCGGGCTTGGAATGTGGAAATACTTCATTGTGTTGGGATAGCAATTATTTCCAGCATGCCTCTGTAATGCATGGCACTCTCTCTGCTGTCTCAGACCGCTTAAGTGTGATTGAGTAACTAGAGCTGGTTGAAACATGTTGTCGCCTTCCAGCCTTGTTCTTAGTTTCTTCCTTTTCCTCCTGAATCCCAAAAGGCTTTATTAAGACAGCTTTGTGGGAGCCATTAACTCTAAGCTGCATAATTACCTTACTATGAGCTTTGACTCAGTTTATAGTAGGGAAAAAAATTGCATGTGTCTCTAGAAATTTATATTCCTCAATGCCAGAATTTTAACTTAGTAAATTAAAAGGTTTACTCAATTTACCTAGGAATTTATGGTAATTAACAGCAGGAGAGTTTACCTGCAGAACTACTAAATACAATGAGGTAGGGTTTGTGAAAACATGACGCTAATGAGCTGCCATGTTGTTACGCTCGTTCTTCACCCTCCAAATTGCCCATAAGACCCTTAGGTACTTCAAGAAAGGCATGTTTTTGCTGTTTAGCATGCTTTGTTTAGAAGTGGGGCACAATGTTTAGCATATTTATCTTTATTTGGGGATGCATTTTATGTCATCCTTGCATGAATCAGCATTGTATCAATTTGTGACACTAGAAATCAGGCCAGTTTTTTTTTTTTCTTTTTTTTTTTCTTAAGGAATGTGTATAAAGAATCATGCAGCTAAGATAAACCTCATGCCAGTGTTTGTGAGATGCTGGGTGACTTCGCTCCCACTGCTGGGTTTTAGACCAGCTGCTGACAGGACACGTCCCTTCCCTCTCCCTCCCCTGTCATCCGCAACACATCCCATTACTGAAGCAGGGCAGACTGTGCCTGGGTGGCCAACAGTATGCTCTTGTTCCTCTGCCACCCTCACTGTGCTAACTGCAATATCCAGCATTATATTGTGCGATCAGGAGGTGGCCTGAGAAACACACCTTTTCATCATCTTTTCACCCTGAGAGGCCTAAGACATTTTGGGGGATCTGCAACAATTTCTCTGCTTCTTGAGATGAACAGAGGAGCTGCATTTTTTCAGGCTTTGGTGGCGTGCTTACAGCAAGTGCTGGCTTCCTTATCTACACTACTATTAACGTTGAAAATGGGCCAGGAGGAAGGAGTGGGGCTTAACTATTACTAGGACTTTCACTTTTTTCTTAGTTCTAACCTAGGCACTCACGCCGTTAAATTTTGCCTGACATGGTCCTGCCACAAAGCTGAAAACTTCAGAGGGAAAAGTTAAAGTCCTCAGTACTGTCCGTCAGTGCGATGGCTATGGACCTTGTGTGCCTCTTTCCTAGGAGAAGAAAATTGGCACGTCCCTGTCAATTCACTGGTGTTCGTTTTGGGCTTTATTTTTGATCAACGAGCCCCAGAAACTTGTGTGTGCAGTCAAAGATCAATTTAATTTTATAAGCATCGCATATTTAGTCCTTAGCACTAATTGGCTGTAGATGAGAAGCTGATCAGTCTGGTCGGTTTGGACGTGGCTGTGCAGCTAGGGATATTTCCCTGTGCCTGTGCTGCTCAGTTCACGCTGTGTGATGCTCTCTGCTTTGGCTTATTTTTAACCCTGGCAGCTTCCAGTAAGTGTCAAATAAACAGCTTCTAATAAGCTGCTTAGAAGCTGTTTCTAGTAAGTGTCTTTGCTTTGCATTTCCCATCCCCAAAGAATTATACACTAGTCCTTCCTATTAAAGGTTCTGAAACTCGCCATATGTGTAGCTGTAGCTTGCCATTATGGAGGTAACCGTAAATCATGGTATTAACATTTTAAGAAGTTTTTTTTTTTTCTCCTTCTTTTTCGTGATGTGCCTTTAAAAGAATAGCATAAAGATTCAAAACTGTGTTTTAATTCACCAAGTTTTAAACTCAGCAATTGAAGACAGAATTCAAACATTTTGTCATCTCGGATTCTCTGCAAACACAGCCTATTCTCTCATAGACAATCATTTTAAACTGTTATTTTATGCAGTGTTTCTTCTTTTGCAGTCTTTCAGCCATCACTTTAAAAGTGCCTCTGAAGAGTGGCAGTGGTAACTAGCATTTTTTTTCCTTGTCAAATGCAAATCTCTCACCTCCCAAGTGTGAACATACAAAGCTCTCTGACTGGCTTTTTTTTTTAATAACAAAATTAGGGCACAGTTAGCTAAGCAGAGTGACCCGATTCATGCTGGATCAACACGTTATCAACTTGAGGTTGTCACTACAAAGTGTGGTGAAGTCTGCCTGTTCCAACTAAAATCAAAGCGGTCTCCTGACATACAGTAGAGCTGAAGTCAGCAGTTTCTACAAAGTGGGTCTAAATGCAGATTGAAGGATCTCTTCTGTGTACATATGTAACTACCAGTGCCAACCTAATTATTTCTAATCAAATACTTTTTGTCGTATTTTTACTCAGGAGGACATGAGAGAAAACAGTTCTAAGTGATTTTTTTTTTTGTTCTTTGGCTTTTCGTTATCTATAGAAGATTTGACTTTGTGAGGTATATTTAATGTTTTCTCTAAAGTAGGCCACCCGAGAGATCCCATGGAGTAATTCACTTTGCTGAGTTAGCAGACTAAGCCATTGGACGGAGGAAAAAAGACACTGCCAACTGTGAAGCAAATGAATCAATACCCGTGCAACTGGATCGCTTTGCTTCTTCCGATAGAACCAGAAAAGCGATAGTGCAGCTGTAATATCTGACATACAGGTTTAAAAAGCAAATATAAACGCACACACACGCACACATTGGGTTGGCTTTTATTGGAAAGCCTAGATGCAATCTATAGTTATCAATTTGTGGAAAATTCAGGACACATATAAAGTTAAGAAGGCAAATTAAAAGAACAATACAAATCAGACGAAATATACATCTCAAAATATCAGGATAGCATTTTGACTGGCATTGCCTAAAATACTTAGAATCTCCTTTTTTTGTAATATGTTTCTTTTAATTATACATATCTTTTTCTTTAAAAAGATCTTTTGTTTATATATTCCCCAAGGTCACTATTTCCTGCAGGAGCATGTCCAGATCACAAGTCTTTTTTTAGCAAGAAATAGGCTCATTATACCTACTAACAAGGCCACTAATTGGCTTGATTTGACTTTATCTAAAATGATCACCAACAGATACTATAATTTGTTGTTTATTGGTGCCAGAACAAAGGAGAAGGAACTGGTACGCGTCAAGTAGAAGATATATTTCATTGTTGACATGTTATACAAGCTTTTCATATTCAAACAGAACAGAAACATTTGACATAATTTAGAATATGAGCCTATTTCAACAGAGAGCACTTACAGCATGCTAAATACAGTGCTGTGGAAGAGCCACCCAACAGAACTGCGAACACCTAGCATTTTACATCTTCAAAAATAATACGTAGATCAATGACACGCCGCTGGGGTCTGACATATCATCCTCCTCTCTAAATTTAGGGCCCTCAAGGCTTCAAAGGTAAAAATACTAACAAACAACTAATCTGTGCTTTCATTCTAATAGATGATTAGCATTGATTATATGTGTAATTAGTTCTGTATGCTCTACCAAATACACACATACAGTAACAGCACCGATACTGTAGATTCGGTAGCAACTTGGCCGGGAGAAATTCAAATCTGTTTATCAAACAATCCTAATGTGCAATTTAGAGTATGTAATACCATAGACTCTCAGAATACAAAGCAGTTAGAAAACTATTTTTATTACATCCACTTGAACCATTCATAGTTAAGACACGTTCACTTACTATGTTTCGTCATTATAATACATGGATAGAAATAACTGTGTATATTTCAATGAACATCAAAAAAAAAACAAACAATTTTGTCTCATCTTAAAAATATTTGTTTTTGTGGCTGAATTTAGTGCTCATGAGAGTAAAGCTCTAAGAATGGTTTCAGCCAATATGTAGAACAGATGCCATAGATGCCCCTACAGGCTTCCTATAAGGAACCAGCTGCACACTTCAGTTACGTCCTGCAGCAAATACACTGGGCCTTGGAGCAGAGCATGCCAAATCTATGCAGTGGTGTTGAGATGCAGACTAGGCACTAGGATTAGACCTTCCTCTCCATCCCCGTGTTCTGTTTTCACAGTAATGGAATTTGATCTGCCAGCTGAAGGCCAGGAAATGAACCTACTGAACAGCCTGCCTGCCTAAAGAGCTATTGTGTAGCATCAGGTCAGAGGTACGCTTCTTCTATCTGGAGTTATAACATCTAAAAGAGCTGTACTATACAGAAGACAAAGTTGACATAACTGGATGAAACTACATCATTTCTTCTTCTTCTTCTACATACAATTTGCCAAGCACCTGAGACACTATTCTCTCCATTGTGAAACAAAGCTTCTAAAAAAACAACAGAAACCCCACTTGGTATGAATAAATGTCCATTTATTACGTTAGGGCTGAAAAAGACAAGGAAAACCCAACCTATTAAAGTCTTCCATCATAATAAACGAGACTTATTTGGTTACTGTGCCTTCTAACAATGACTGATGAAGTGGCACTGGCCTGGGTGACAGGAGAGGTACAGGAGGGAAGGGAGCTGCAGTCTGATTCAGCCA
Source organism: Anser cygnoides (assembly GCF_040182565.1). NCBI lineage: Eukaryota > Metazoa > Chordata > Aves > Anseriformes > Anatidae > Anser > Anser cygnoides. The sequence continues at coordinate 58,802,434 of NC_089876.1, read as the reverse complement.
GCCACTTTGGAGTGTTTCATCCTATCAGCAGAGTGATAGATGCACAGCTTTAAACCTAATACAAAAATATTAACACTTTTGGACATTAGTTATCACTGTTATATCTCTACAATATAATCCTTTATACTGTACAGCTATAACATAAAAGGTGCAATTCCTTTTTCTTTAAAAAAATCACACACAGCACATGTTTTTATCATTTTATTTTTAAGTATAAACTTTTTTAAACACTTTACATAAATTAACTCCTCTGAGACTAATATTTGATGTACAGTAAATTGTAATTCATATAAAAATCCATAAACAACTTGTCTCACATAATTTACAAAAAAATCAGGGTTTCCTTTGCTTATCTGTAACAAGGATTCTACTTGCAGTTTTTTTCCCCCAAGGCAAACCATGTTAGCATTGTAAAATCCATTATTAAATTCCCATGGTAGCATAAGTCACTTGTGCCAATGTCCTTTTAGAAAGCAGCACAGTTTAAAGCAGTTGGGTTGTCTATAAACAGTAATTTTTGCCCCACGTTTTAAAATTAACAGATATATACCACATCCTATGCAGTGAGAAAGAGAGAGAAAAAGAGAGAGAGAAAGAGAGAGACTACTTCTGGTAAGCAAAGGTCAACAATTCAGTAACATTTGGAAACACTGTATGGGTCTGTATCTTAATTAAATACAGTGCCTCAAAGGAACAGACAGCCTGTTGCAAGATCTTTAGGCCTTTTTCTTTTCTTTTTTTCTTCTTCTTCTTTTTTTTTTTTTTAATACTTTTCAGTCCAACTTGAGTGCAGCGATATGCATATGTAAACATATTCTTTAAAGCAGATCACCTTTAAGGTCATTGAGAAAAAAAAAGTTTTGTCATTAGCAGTATCATTCTTCTGGAAGGCGCTCTTTTCCTTAGAGTCCATTCGGATTGTGCTACAGAAAAAATCTGAGCAAAGATGTAAGCTTAGGCTCAAGTAGTAATGCAGCAAAACAGTTTGGTCTCCTTTTTAGAAGACACTGGTACACAGTCTCTTTGGCAGCCTGAGCTAAGCCAGTGTGTTACCTCTTTCCTATCTCACTTTGTCTGAGGAACTGTATATTGTTAGCGCTGTCTGCTAATTCTGGATATTGCTCCACAGAGAGTACATAGTACCCATCATATCCTTGTACCTTTCCAGCACTTAGCAACTGCCTCTTTTCTCCTTCTGTCCACAGCCTGGCGCCTTCCTCTCCATCCCTTACTCTCTGTTGTTCTCTGGCCCAGGCACTGGAAAGGGCTCTTTGCCTGGCTTGCTCCAGTATTCGGGCTTTCTCCTCATCAAGCGTCATGCCATAGCGGACGTGAAGTGCTAAAGCACCGTATTGCATTTCAACATCGGCAAACCTACGAGTCCTGCCGTTTACCACGGTCGTGGACTGGGAAACGGTGACGTTGATGCCATTCTCCAGGGCCTTCCGCCCACTCGTCAGCCTCAGCGTCCCAAGGTCACTCTCGGGGGAGGTGGTCTTGATAAAATAGTGCGTGTCCTTTCCTTCAACGGTGAAATGCAAGTTTTCTAGGTAGTAGGCATTGTTCAGAACAGCTGCCACTTTTATGCAGTCCTCGTTTGCGATGTTGAGCACGTTCGTTTGCACTTTCCCTTGATTGACAGCCAGCATCACCCCCTTCCCGATCAGAGACTTCACTGTAGCAAACCACAGCCACGACTTCTCTCCGCTGGATTTCCGTCTGCTGACCTGCACTTCTGCCATCTTTCCCAGGGAAAGGAAAGCCTTTGCTTGTCTCGCCACTTGTTGTTGCACTCCAGAAATTGGCTGTAAACAAGAACAGAAGTTTTACCAACCATCTGTAGCCCTCTAGATGCCAAACAGGCAGGCTTTCTTGGTGCGCTGCCCATGGACGACAACAGGATATGCCACAACTGACAGTGCCAAGGAGTTAATTAAATCTACATACTGCTTGTTCTACTGAGCTGCAAGACTATTTGGTTTGATAATGTTTCTCTCTTTGTCTCCCTGAGAACCTGCGCATGCACAAAAGCACTGTTTATTTCACAGGCTACTTGGTGGGCCACACAGGACTTTTGCAATACTAATACTTAATAGGGGAAAGAGCTGTCTTACTACGGTGTTGTCTAATCCTTTGAGCCTGTTCAACTGTGGTTCCTGTCTACCACAGTTCCATCTAAATTGAGGAGATTCTTGCAAGTCACGAAGCTGTGCGTTAGAAGGAGAACAAGCCTTTCTTTACACCGAGTCAGGAGATACAGTCTCTTAAGTAGCTGCGGTCCAAGGCCAAACTGCAGGGAGGCTCTCATATCCCCTGAAGCTGGTAAACGAAGGGGGCAAACCATGAGGATAGGCTTTATGGCAAAAGAGGAGGAGGTAAATGGTACGGAGCAGAGGAGTGGAGTGTTGGGGACTGATGCTCTTTCTTGCAAATACAGGCACAAACTGACAAAAGGGGATATGTGAAAAAGCTGCAGCCACTCCAGCTACGTGAGCATCCATTTCCCTTCAAGTCTCAGCGTGCTGGCTGGGGCCTGAAAGAGACGAGCGGTCTCTCTCCAGAGAACTTCAGAGGGGTGTAATCCTGAATACAGCAAAGTGCTTTGTTGACAGCTGGCAAAGAAAAGGGGCAATGAATGAAAATAACCAACAGGCAAGTCTAAAATATGCTCACTTATTACTTCATGTTTTCCCTTATCTAGGGTGTTCTTGTTGGAAAGGCAGGTGTGCCATAAAGGGGAGGAAATTACAGTTGCAGTTCTGAGGTGCAAAGGCACACGATGGGAAAGCTAGGGTAGGAAAATATGTTTTAAAAGTTTGTTTGACTGTTAAGAGCTACGTGTAGGCCAGTACGCTAGATGCACTCTTGGTAAGGTGAGAGGACAACCAGAGACCAGGACCTGTCAGCAGAACTGCTGTGGTTAGCCCCAGTGGCAAGGAAAGTAGAAGCAGCCAGCAGGAATGGTTACCTAGCGTGGCCAGACAGCGGGGCAGCTCACATTATGGGGTCGACTGTGGTTGGGATGAGACCTTACCACTGTGCAGAATAGGCACATCCTATCTGTCTAACCCTGGGGCTTAACAACAAGCTGTGAATGAGATCGTATTGACGGAGGTGGAGAGCAGACAGCTGCCCTAGCAGTTGTCTCAGCAGGAAACAGAGAGAAAGATTTAAATAGCTTTGGCTGTACTTTTGAAAAGGAATAGTTAGTTTCTGTAGATTATCCAGCCTATCTTCCAATTGACCCTTTGTCCTTTCAGTAAAATATTGTGTAAACCCACTTAACTCTTGACTGACAAATAAGGCATGAGCCTGTTCACTCTTCCGAAATTTTTGGATGGGATACCAAGCAGGAGTCATTAACGCAGACTCTGCAATCTTAATTCAGCCTCGCTGCTAATCAAAGCTTGGCAAAAGGTTTGCAGAGGCTTCTCTGCTTTGCCACAAGGGCAGCTTTCTGGAGGGTACAGTTCCTGAGGGAATTCAAATTGACTTGGGCTCTCAACTCCCCTTAAATGTGGCAGATTCTTGTCTGCACTTGCTAACAAGTATGAATTTCAGCTGTTCTGAATCCTACAGGAAAGCTATTGAGCACAAGATATATTCTAGCCAGCACACTCATCAGTGAGAGCAGCAAGATGCTATAACAACTTAATGACAAAATTTGTTTATTTTTAACGTAACCTCAGAGCTCTGAAGCAAAACCTCAGAGCTGAGTACAGCTCACTCCCTAAAACGTTTCAAAATACTAAGCGTTTCTTATGTTTACTTCTGGCTCCTGGTTGTGTTTGCTTATTCAGCAGTGAATACCAAAGTTACAACTTCTTCCTACCTGAGAATTTTGCATCTTTGTTTTCCTTCCCCCCCTCTCTCCCTCCCTCCTCCTTCGTCATGTTGCATGTCCCTGGCACTCCTCACATGCCTCCCTGGTACTCCTGTCCTGAAGGAAGGTTTCTGACAACTAGCTGGCTGCTCCCATCTCTTTGGCCAGACTGGTTCTCTTCCTGGTGCCCTTTCCCTGGCGGTACTGGGTAATTGTGTTCTTTAGCCTTTGAGATCTAAATAAACAGCCTCTAATGGTTCCCCACAGCAGTGCCTGATGACAGGTCTCTTATCTCCTGATAACAGCCCAGAGTACGTGCAACACTCTTTACTGCCTCTACTATTCATGGACAGTACCATTCTCGTGGTGTACTCTATGGTCTTTTTCCATTACTTGGTCCCTGGCTATTAAACTACACAGATATTGGGTCACTTCATGCATGCAGAATTCCCTTCCATATATTCCCTTCCGCTGGGCCACCTTTTAATGATTTTTTTTTTCTAAATTAGCTTGCAAGGTTTTAATCTTGTAAAGTTCTCTATCATGATTCTTGTAAAAAGAGAATGGTTTTTGACTACTCATGATCAGATTACCCATTTTACTGTCTCTTTTAACACTTCCTTCTTAACTGAGAACTGGAGAATTTTAGAGGGCATAGGTCTTTGATCTTTGAATAAGCTTGATTTGTAAACAACATTTTCTTTAATAGCGGGTTTGGATTTTAACTTTTACATTCATTTCTTTTATGATTTAAAATTCTAAGAGGTTTTCAGGTTTGCAGTTCATTTTCTTCCTCCCAAAAGAACTTCATAAGCACCTGGAGTTTTGGTTTTATGTAATATAATGGATTTTACCTCAGGTAATTTCATTTTCAATATTTTATCTTTACATATAAAACATGGTTAATATTAAAGAGAAGTAAAATTGTAGTGGTGCCTGGTATGCATAATTTATATCACCTGTTCTTCTGTTTATTTCACAGTCTATTTTTTGCTACAGTGTTCAGTTTCTGCCTTCAGGCAGAGTGTTAGTACAAATCTAATCTCTGTAGTTTCTGCTAGGAAACTCAGACATCTTTAAAGGGTCTTAAACTTCTTTTAGTTGATTATTGTCCTTCTGCATTTTTATTATTGCTGAAAGCAAACAAAAAGCTTATTTAAAATTGTACCTAGCTTAGCAAATCTGTAAGAAAGAACATCATCTGTAACTTCTTAAATTATTTTGAAAATAAATAGATAAAAATCAGAGGTTTGAAAAGTACTGTTCAGATTTAACTTAGCAAGTAGCCCTGGCAGGATTATCCATGCCTATTAAGAGCTGAATAGGAGGGAACATTCTATCTCCTTCCATTTGTATGCTTATCTTTGTTTCTTACAGGTATATCTTCCCATTGCTGGCTCTTCACAAGTTCATAGGAGGGTTCTGTTAAATCAAATTTAGGAACAGGAAAACCGGGAATGGCATTGTGCAGATGGAAGCCGAATGTCACCAGCCAGCTGTTAACATCTGAAAGAGATTAAAAAAAAAAAGAGAGAAAAAAAATGTTAGAATTGTTCAGTATTTTATAATTATTTGTTACCATTTGTACATGGAATAGCTTTTGACATAGTTGATCTCCTTCTGTAAGATGAAAATTATTCAACAGTCTTTGCTTTGATATGTATGGATTTAGATTTGTGCTACAGCTAGAATAGCAAGCCGATGTAGAAAACCTGAAGTCCTAAGCTTACGTGAAATTTCTGCTCTGTGTTCCAGGCTCTTTTGAAAGGTACTGCAGGTTTCAGCAATTTTAAAGGCCTCAGTGACTTCCAGAACGAATATAGGAGCACGACTGGGTGAGATTTCCTTCCAATATAGCCTAAACTAACTGGGATTTCAGGGTCAGACTGATCACTCTCTTTGTTATACCTTCATCATCAATACATCAAAATAAAGCGAAAGAGTGCTGCTGAACACATCCAGTTCTTTTGTTATACATGTTTTATTGTAGTGTCTTCAAACTGTATCTGAAATAACACCTTTACAGTCAATTACCTTTTAAATGATTTGGCATCAAATTTATGTTGATTCAAGAGAAATCTCCCCCGCTTCCGGATGAAGTCAGATTGATGAAATTAAAAACTAATGAAATGTATTATAATTGTGTCAGTAAGTAGACAGAATACTAAATTAGCATTAGATAACATTATTTATGATACACTTTATGTTCTATTACAATAAATAAATTAGGGATGCTGGCAATTAACTAATTAAAAATTGTTGGGCAAGAATGGGTGCTCTGCCTTGCTAGTTTCTGTCTTTCTACCCTATCTGTCTTTCTACCCTATCTTGCACAAATATTAAGCTTGGTGGAAGTTGGCAACCTTATCGAGTCTAGTAGTTTTTATTTAAGAAAACCCCACACAAGTGGAAGAAGGAACAAAATTCTTCCAAATCTTAATAAAAAATATGTACCCAAAAATAATTTATAACCTTTCCAGATAAATGATATGCTTCATGAGGCTCTGGATCTAAAAATGCCAGCCAGCTGAATTAGTCATTGTAATGATAACCTCATATAAGCAGTATGTATCTATGTATTCCATATGTGGAAGATGTTAATAGAAGAACTAAAGCTGTATTATGAGGGCAACTTTTGAACCACGTGCATCATTTTCAATGCCACAAACAATCTGATTGCAACTGCATCCCCTATAGCACATGCTGCTAGAAGAGGCCAGATCCAAAGGTTTACTATCATCCTTGCTCCGAGGCAACCTGTTAGCAACCCTATTAATAGCTGCTGGTTTTTAAATTAATGCAAACCCACTTCATTCCTGGTATGATTCTCTGAGTGGTAGCCTCACAAAGTGGAGCTGAGCTCCTCCTTTGTCTAGTGCTGTCTGTGTAAAATATACATTTATTCAAATACAAAAATTCAAATGATTCTGATTGAGCCATGCACTTTTCAGAAACTTCTGGTGATGTGTGTTATTTTCTGTACGTAGATTAATGGAAAACAATACACATCGCTAACTCTAGATCCACGAAAAGCATATAGAGATTCCCTAACAACTCAATTGTACAAGTAGCATGTCAGCAGCTTTCTAGTGCCAAAAGAGAATTCTGTACTATGTTTGTATGTCCTGCTCTGTACTTCCCAGTCCTGCCTGTGTAGTCATCGGACTACACATCATTGTTGAACTTCCCTTTCTTAGCCAATTTACATTAGCAGCCTTGCAAAAACACGCTCTGGCAAATCAACCAACATACTTCCAGTGAACACTTTCTGCCGTGTTCATGAATTTAACTGGTCACAGAAAGACTCCTCCTGCCCTTGCTACTGTACATTCTCATTCCCTCTTGTTTTTGGTACACAAATATGCATTTCTTACTGCCCAATAGCCCTGATACATAAAAAAAAAAAAAAAAAAAAAAAAAACAGACTAATTCAAATGTAAGGAGATTATCATGAGTGTTCTTGAGGGGATCTTGCTCTTGTACTTGTTCAAGAAGTCTATCTATTTTCATTATAAGAGCACTTGGCAATGTATTACAATACTGGAAGGAGAACCTAGAACTCCCCTTTCCTTTCCCAATACACTGAGATCTCTGAGCAACCCAGTGTTACAGTTCAGTTGGTGGATGAGGAAGAGATGTATTGCACTGGTACGTTGAAATGTACTTTGGAAAACTCAACCCCTCTGTATACTGAGATACTCTGAATTATCATTTTGGGTCAAGTCTAATACTAGGGCATCATAAGGATTGTGTAGGACACAAGTAGTTCTCTTATTGTAGTTACCTATGCCTAAAAGCTAATAATATGTTGTGTATTTCCATCTCTCTTAGGTACCTAAATCAATGTCTAAAGCTAGACAAGATATTTCAAGATTTCTATTTCACCATTCATGATGAGCATGTTTGCTGTAGTTCATTTCATTGTTGAGAGCTTAATGTTTTCTCATAAATAGCTTTTCCAAATACAACATACCAAGGTACTTCACCAAAATTGTACATTCCAGTCTAAACTGGATGTTTATAGGCCTAGCACACCAAGCTAAAATCACTTTGTTGATCTGGTCCTAAATGCCAACTACTTTTCTGAACAAGTATTTTCCCTGAAAGTTTCTTTAGTAACCTTCCACACATAGTATCCTCAGTCTCTAATGCAGATAAACAGATTCCAGATTATAAGAATACAGAGACAGAAAAGTTTGAGCAAGTCTTGCAATTTAAGTAACCTTCTTTTACCTGTGATGTAATCCTTCACATCATGTATTTTACTTGCTGGGTTGTTATTTCTAAACATGTACAAATTAAAAGGAGCTGGATCCTTCCCAATTCTCTTCCAGACTTCAATATCAGGTGTTGTCCACCGGCCTGCCATTATGTCATAATCTCTTTCTCCAAAGTGGACTAGCTTGGTCAGTGGGTCGTATAAGCCTCCGTGGAATCCTATTACCAGCTGGAAGTCAAGGTTAGAGTCAAAGTAGATCTCTCCGTAAGCCGTATATTGAATTTGCTTAAGCATGAGACCATTGCTACTAAAAACAGCCAGTGGTGTCCCCGTATTGTCTGATGCAATGTAAAACTCATCTCCACTGCTAATCTCCATGGCAAAAAGATGTCCTTGCAGGTCATAGTAAAGAGAAGTGATTTCAGAACTTGAGTGGTTGTATACGTGAGTGATCCTGGTTGGGTAAGTAAGGTCTGCATAAAAAAACTGGAGATGCTGTCCAAGGCTGGTTTTACTGGAAACTCGTCGTCCGAGCCCATCGTAACGGTAGATCACTGTCCATCCACTGCCTTTGCTATAAACTCTAGTAAGAAGGCCCTTTGAACTGTATTCAAAGATTTCAGTACCCCTCTGACGCAGAAATCCATCTTCATCTAATCGATACTGCACGTCCCCTAGCCGGGTTATTCTGTCTCTCAGGTCATAGCGAAGTGGCGTCAGACGGGCACTGCTACTGGGGTTGAGCAAGTGGAGGTTGCCATTCAAGTCATAGTTGTATCGCCACATTATTTTTTCATTCAGATAAACTGTCTGGAGCTGACCATCTACATCATACTCGTAAGCATATTTTGTGGTGTTGGCAAATGGCCCAATCTTAATTTCTCTTTTTGTCACTCGTCCCATGTTATCATACTGAATTGTAATCCAATACATTAGTGACCGAAATATTTCGTACTGAATTTCCTTGATGCGACCATGTGCATCAAAGTGTTTTGTGTAAGTCATTACAGCTGTAGAGATGATTTGGTTAATATCATAATATATAACTCCAAATTTCCCGAATTGTTCTACTTTGCCGGAGATGTCGTCAAACTGGTAGAGGTCAATCGGCAATGGGGTTTCATTGATGACACCTTGCATGCTAGTCACTCTGAAACTATTGTCATAGCTGTAGTCAAATCGGGCATTTACCATTCCGTCTTCGCTAAAGCGGAAAATCTGTCTGTCAATCAATGGGCCAATTTGCCTGTATCTAATGGTGCAGATAAAGCCATCGCTTTGGAGGTTTACTGTTTTCAGGACTCCTGCTGTCTCATCATAAGTAAAACTAACTCTTGTACTATCGTATAAAATTTCTGAGAGCTTGGTCTGCCGTCTGTACTTGAATAATACTCTTCGGCTTGTCCCCAGGAAAGCAGTTTGAAGGAGCTGCCCTTCTTCATTGTAGTCCATTATAACAGAAGCATTACTTTCAGGGGGGTTGTATATATTCCGGTAATAGCCAATGGAGCGAATAGTCTGCATGGTATGACGAGCAACACTGGGCATGGTGACAGCAGAAAGCCGATCCAACAAATCGTATTCAAAGATATATTGCCGTTGGCTATGAAGCAGAAGAACCATTGACTGAAAATTAAGAACAGATTTTTACCATGTGACAAATAGTGGAGTACCCCCCCACATATACCGATACTATTTCTTCGCAAAAATGTGACATTCCCACTTGAGAAAATTATCTCCTCTTTAATTGAGTTATCCTTGACCTTACATGTTGTTAACATCTCCCTGCCTAATTTACTTGGATGCTTAATTTTAAGGGGTTCTGTAATTAGTAGTTCGACATTCATAATTTGCTACTTGTTATGACTGTATCACTCTTTTATCAAGCACTCACAGCTAAACAGCAGATTGTCAATGGATTCAGATAAGACATGTTTAATATGGGAAGAAGAAAAACTGTCTTGGAGCCATTAACTCAGGAGGAGAACAACATATGGGAGATACAATTTCTTCCCTACAATTAGAGATGACTTCGAAGAATTTGAATAGCCTGAGATCTCTGAATACTGTGTTCTGTACGTGTTAAGACATAGACAAAAGAATTGTTTGATTATTTATATCAGAAGGAGCCACTCGGAATTATTCTAACATTTTTCTGATGTGTGGCTATTATGTATCATAGGTCTGAATTAAATTATGTCTGCAATGACTAGCAAACAGTATTTGCTGAGCAACAGATTCAATAGGAACAATTTAAATCCCACAAAGAAATTGATTCTGTTTTTGCACAGAATCACAGCATGGTTTGGGTTGGAAGGGACCTTAAAGCCCACCCAGTCCCACCCCCCTGCCGTGGGCAGGGACACCTCCCACAAGCCCAGGTTGCCCAAAGCCCCATCCAGCCTGGCCTTGATCACCTCCAGGGATGGGGCATCCACAGCTTCTCTGGGCAACCTGTGCCAGTGCCTCACTGCCCTCTGAGTGAAGAATTTCCTCCTAACATCTAATCCAAAGCTTCCCTCTTTTAGTTTAAAACCATTCCCCCTTGTCCTATCATTATTTGCCTGAGTAGAAGCAGGCATGAGAACTCACAAGGGGGATTTTCACAGCTATTTCTAGAGGAAGAGCTATCATTCAGTAATCAGTATATCTAATGAAGAACTCTGATTTTTGCTTATTATTTATTTCTATGCTACAACATATAGGAAGTGTAAATTGAGAGACACAACTATTTAAAAACAAGATTTTCTTGGTAGTGAAGAAAGAAGTGAATAATTTACAAATAAATGATTTTCAACCGAATTATATTGCAGAGATCTAATTCCTGTACCTTATTTTAAGCATTTGAAATAAAAGGTAAATACAGATGCTGCTTAATTTAGAAAGTCATCAATTCTTAACAATTAGCTACAGCATGGTTACATATGTATTTTATAAAACATTCCCATAGGAACCACATGTTGATATGTAAGAGTAATTGAAATACGCTTCCACTACCTGTTTTTATGTTGCATACAGCAGTCAGATGCTGCACAATTTTAGCACATTCAAAGCATTTTTTAAACCCTGAGTGTTCTTTACCTTTTCCAAGTATGTGTAACTCCAAGTTTTCCCATCAGCAAACACTCTAGACACTATCCTTCCCTGTCCATCATACTCTATTTTTTCACTAGTCGTCCCACGCTGTACGCTGCCTATTTGCCCTGTGGATGAATAGGTAACATTGACAGCCATCAGCTTGCTGCTTGGTAGCCACAGCGTGGGGTGCCCTGATGTGTCGTAGGCAATCCTCAGCAGAAATTTACGGTGGTCATCGTAGATCTTTTCTGTCTTTGTGGTTCGATCAAAGTCAACTGAAAGGAGGTTTCTGCCATTAACCTTTTTAAAACAAACAAAATGACATCATAAATCATGCTGTTCAAACACTACCCACCTATTATTTCCACAAAATGCTAGCTATTCTTTAAATACCATTTCCAGTGATTGATTTGCTGTGTATATAAATTATTTTAGCAACTTCCTAATATAAATGTGATGCACTACATTAGCATATATTTTAAAAGGCTTCATTATATGAAGAGATGGCCCAGAATTTGTTGCTATTTGTGTTCTTTCTTGATGCTTAGTCAACTGTTAAGAAAATACTTAAAAATATGCACTGAAAACTTCTTCAATAAACAGTGCCTTTTCAGAGAACTAACTATTTATTTTGTGGCAGTCTAAAATATACCTAGCAAACTATTAAGACATATCCCAGCAACTGCTGGTCCAGGTCATGACTATCAAACTCTAAGAATGAACTGAGTCCTAATCCTCCACAGCAAGTATTTTTCAAAAGAATAAATACAAAATTAAGATCTTCAAAACACATTTAATCTTCAAATTACGATCAAACACTTTTTATAACACAGGCTTTCACCTTTCCAGTTCAGATGGAAATTTAACTCAGTATACGATCCACAGCCACAATGTATTATTATGCTAAAATCTTCAGTATAGGTTTAAGTCCTTTGCCTAATTAACTGACCAGTTAAAGCCATAAATGGCTGGAAGACTACAGAACCACTGCAAAACAGTTATAAATGCTTTGAGGTTTGTAATTATTTTGATTTCAAACAGATATATTTATTTATTTAATTATTTTAATTAATATATGTAAACAACAGTCATGGATAGTGAGTTTTATGTAATACCTTTAAAACTGGAATATGTACCCTCTGTTTTAGTGTTTCAAATATGCTAACTTTCAGTTTCATTGAATCAGTTTTCATTTTTTGTATTTGTGAAATGAAAACGTCTGTTTTTCTTTTCCCATACTGGCATTTTTGCAGTTCTCTGTTCATCTTCTGTAACTGCTTTCTAGTGTTCTCAAGCAGGCCTTTGTCCATCTGAAAACCATTTCTGTATATGCTGTGTCTTTTAAAGTTATTCCAGGTAAGGATGAAACACTGATAACTAAGATTTTTTAACGCTGTATCTTGCTAACATATGAGAAGTAGGGGACAGACATATAACTATGTGAATTAAGATTTGTTAAAAATTCTTATTCAAGTATTTGATGCATATATACCAAAGAAGTGAAGAATGAAGATGACTAAATAGCATTTAGAAAAGAGAAAGAAAATAGATATCCTGACCAAATAAATGGCTGGAGGATTTTTGCATTTTTTAGAGCTGCATGTTCAAAAATCCATATATCATGGACTTTGCTACTTTTACCCAGAGGATGATGATCTTCTAAAAGATCAATATAAATTAGATCCTTTGTTATTAGCACAAAAGGTATTAAAGCAATGGCAATGGGTTATAGGAGAACATGAAAAAAACTCAAAATATTCAGTTTTGCTTATATCTGTCTATTTATCTATCTTCATTACCTCTATTTATGTTAACGTGCTCATTTTTAATATGAAATCACTGGCATGACAACAATCTGCACTATCAATTTCAGAACAAAAAATCCTATTTTCATGTAAATCTTCTAAGGAAGGAACACAAAGTCTAGTAGATGCAGGATAGCTACATTATGAACTCAATGAGCCATCAAATATTATTTAAACATACTGTGAAAAATTAATGCTACAAGACTGATTCTAAAGGTAGTTTAACCTTTTTTATTTTCTTTTTTTTTGACTTTTTCATTTTCAGGTATTTTTTGTTTAAGTTTTCCAATATTTATATTCAATCATTTGCCTAAATTTACACTTAAATCTTGTTTATTGCTGGCTTTTATCTCTCAGCCTCTCCCACCCATGCCTGCACTCATCTCTCCCTCTCTCTCTGCCCGTTTTGCTTCTCTGATTTTTTTCTTCCCTTTCTCTCCATCTTACCTTCTTTATTTTACATTTAATTATGAGTTTTATTATTTTCTTGTCTGCCTCTCAGGCTTAGATGCTGAAGTGGGAACAGGTACTTCTGATTTCTGAACTGGCAAAGAGGGAAGGGTGGTTTTATGGTTAAGGCAGATGGCCAAGCAATTGTGGTTAATTTCTTGGCTAAGCACATCCTTCCGGTGTAAATTACAGCAAAGTACTTAATCTAGCTGTCTCGCTGCCTTATCTGCTAAATGGGATAATAACATCCCTTGATTCTCACTTTCCATCTGTCTTGTCTGTGTAAGGGCTGGATACTAGAAGAAAGGAAGTGCCTTTTTCTGTAGCCAGATTCATGCTTCCAAAATCTGCTGACAGAGCTCTTGCATTCAAACGTGAGCTTTGGGTGAAACTGGCTGTGCTTGCATGATCTTGTAATACATGTGGCAGTTAGAAGGACAAATTAGCTTTGGTTGAATGCTTCTACAGCAAAGTGTAAACATTTTTATTGTGTCTAAAACAATCATACCTCTAAATACATTGGTAATTCTGGGCTTCATTATGATATAAACAGCAATTCAGGAAATTTTCAATGAACAAACACAATGACACAAAACCAAGTCTCTTGACAGCCCCTATATGCTGTCCTACTCTTTCAGTAATTACGGTGTCCAGCTATCCTGCTCTGCTCTATCTCCTGGTTTTCTTTCCAGTGGCTCCCTGAGAAGCATGAAACCAGACAGTGATTTCCCCATTAGGAGTAGGGGTATATTGTGCCTTACAGAGAGATTCAAGAGGTGATGTGAAAACTGGGGATGTTTGCAGGACTTGGAGCTTGTCTGGAGAAGGTAGTGCAAAAACCCTTATTGTGAGGTCCCTCTTTGGTGTCACCTGTCCTCTCTAGGTGCACCCCCTGAGACAGAACTCGTATCAGTTCCTTTATTTAACAACCTGGTAAGTGAGGGTCTGTCTTGGCCTCAGTAAAACTGCCCCAAAATGGCTCTTCCCTGAAGAGGACTGCTGGCACCTCTGCCAAAGACCAGCTTAAAAACAGATGTACAGGTCCAGTGACGAAGCTAGCTTATAGAGCACACACAGAACAAATCTGAACAAAAGTTAGATTGACAGAGGCTTGTTGAGTTCAAGAATGGTGAAAAACACGGTTATCAATTTCTTTATAAAGACTACTAGTAGTGGGTATAACTAATACAAGATAGAAACCCAGGAGAGTACCACAGTGTACTTCCTGGTGTTACATACTGCATATATATAATGCAGTGAAAGTGTCATATATATGAGTACATTTACTGGCAATACATTTTGTCACTGTTTTTTGTCTACATTTGTCTTCTCTGCAGCAAAATGTTACTGACATATCTGTAGATGGAAATGATGAGCTCTGTAAGTTATTCTTGTTCTTTCAGTTCTTGTTTTCTTTCTCCACCCCCCACCTACCCCTGAGCAACATTTCTGCAGTATCTTCCTAAGTAAACCAATTTAAAAAACAAACAAAAAAACAACAAAAAACTTCCCTTTTATAATTTGGTAGCAATTTTCTTTTATCTTATTAGCCCATATTCTCACCTGCCCTACTTATCACATTTGCATATACATTTTTAATTACCACTGTTTTGTCCTAATTTATGATCTCTCACTTCCCCCCGCTCATGTTACGTCTTTCCCTCTTTGCTGTTCCTTCTTTCAACTCTTCCAAGTCAGAGTTGCCCATGACATTTCTTTAACCTCCTTTGCATCCGAATGACAAAATTTTGCTTTGATTTTTAGAACTGGACTCATAGAGATTTGCTTCACTACCAAAACCAATCATGCTATTGGTATGATTATTTATTTATTTATTTATTTATTTATTTTCTTAGCCTTCCTTCATGAATTACTTGGCAGGTGTATTATCCCAACTTGCTATGTAATGGCTATGAACCAGAACCACAAGGACGAGCTCCACAAGTATGGATTCCTTTTGCTCTTCCTTATCCATGGTAAGACTGCTACCACAGCTAGGTACAAGCATGTTGTTCTTAAGCAGCAGCTATTGTACATAATCATTCTTCCTTCTTGGAAAAAAACAATTCTTCTTGCAGGGCAAGTGGTAGAGAGAAATAGAAGATGCATGGCAGCATTCCCTCCTTCCCAAAGGAAAGTAAAAAAAAATTAAAATTAGAAAATGGCATGTTACCTCTCAGAAGTCAAGTGGTCTGAAATTACTTACCTTTATTTGATATACTGCCTAGGCCTTATTTTAAAGAACTGAGTTCAGTCCTAATAGTATGTCAGACCTCTGATGTGGTCTCGAAATGGTTTCCTGGCAACCCAATTTTAAATGCTTAATCTATGTTGTCTTTACCAAATGGCTGTCATAAATCATAGTTTGCTTCCTACTTACATTTCACACACTATATAGGAAGAAGAAATGCCAACAAAATGGTAAAGACATATGTTGGAGGAATATGCCATACACATTCACACAGTGTTACCTAAGACCATGCTAACTCATGGTAGACTAATTTAAAACGATTCAAAAGCGGGTGTGTGAGTTCAGTGCTGGAAATAAAAAGTGAAGGAAAGCAGTAAAAATATTATTTTTATCCTGAGTCATTTTAAGGCATTGAAGGCTAAAAAGAACAGTTTAGAATCCGCAGAAAAGAGCAATTAATATGGAATAAGAGCTAATATATAAAGTAATAAAAGCAACAACTTTCAACTCTACAGTAAGCTTATCTGCGGTAAATACTCTGTGGTTGTTGGATGGCAATACCTACAAGAACGCATTTACGTTTCCTCTCAGTTAATGAGAATGCAATAGACACCACACATGCTTGCATGCTTACCCTAAGCTTTCGGCCAAACACATTGACTTTTCCCTGGGCTTGCTCTTTCCGGAATCGCCACTCCACCAAGTTCTGCCCGTTCTCCCCTGGGAGAGTCATGTTCCTTTTTGCTACTGTCGGGTTGGCAGTGCCAGCCAGGACGTGCGGCTCTGTCTGGTAGTGTGAATCCAGGCCGCTGGCGTACAGGATTCTGAGCGAGCCATCATAACCGATCTGGTAGCTGTTTCTCAACTGATCTGAAAATGCAAAAAACCACACAAACACACATTACATATGTGGGTTAAGTCTGCCTTTGTTCTCTACTCCTTATGCAATATATGCATGTAAAATCTTGACTTCAGCTACTGACCTGACATAAATAAACACCAAGGGTGAGACTGATGAAAACACCTGTGTCACATCCATGTGTATCCCATGCGAGCAAAAACATCTTTGGGATGTCACTCAAACATCCGAAAAATCCCACCTATATTTTTTGTATATTGAATATAGTCTCTGGAGTTGCACAAAACATATTCTCTGCTGTTTCATTTGGCATTTTTGGCCACATCCAAAGTATGTTGTGACTAGTGACTTTTGCAAGGATGTGGGTGCTGGGATGCCACATGCTATTTTAAAGCTCAAATCTCACATTATGCTATTTTTACACCAATTTCCCTTGCAATCCATTTCACACTCTTTTTCCAGATTCCCTTTTTATGCAAAGTAGGTATTCTGACTACTTCCAACAACTGTTTGCAAAAGCTATTCGGTTAGAAAACATTTAATTATACTTTCATTGTACCTCCTTCCTTCCCAGAACAGCTCTTTTTATATATGTATAAAAGCATGTGTGTCACCTCCTCCTCCAAACACTAGGCCTCTAAGTTTCCCTCTAAGGCATCTCATCTAAGCTGTTTGTACCAGAAGAAAAGAGTTTTCAGGTCAGTATCTGCTGAGAAATGTTTTGTATACAGTACCTTGAACCATGGTATAGAAAGAATCAATTGATGATAAGTTGGAAGTGATGCTGACATCTTCCTCTCTGCTGGATGATTCAATATCCACCGTAATGGCCCTTTCCATTTCCCCATGAAGGTTTGTGACAACTCCAGTAGGAAATGTAACGTTTGTTAGACGGCCCTCACTATCATAGCTAAAAAAAAAAAAAAAGTCAAAAAATGATACATAGCAGGAACAAATTGTTTCCATTTACAAGCAAAATGAACAAAAATACCAGCTACTCATATTGTTAATGCACTCTTGCTTTTTGTGCATGGGATAGGCACAGCAAAGACTTCAAACGTGCTTTGAAGTAGTCAAAAGACTGTTTAACATACAGGAGCCTCAATGGTGATAGCAAGAGCAAACAGATGGATCTTCAGCTCTGCATATGATTCTTTGAAGTGTGACCAGATCCTGCTGCACATCTAATTCACCATTTCAAAGGGAGAATATTTGTTGGTACTAAATTCCGTAGCATTATGTACTCACTCCCTGTTATTGGAGTAGATTTTTTCTGTTATTGTAGGAATCCTCAAAAATTTTCATAAAAAGGGTATCTAAGCAGACTTTCCCTTTGGCCCTTCCTATTCACTGATTATGTGGACCACCTGCTCTCCTGGTCCTGAATGCTTAACATCCCTTGTATTATTAAGAGAAAGGATCTCGGGTAGTATTTATTCTACTTAAGCTGTTTGTAGCTGGAAATCATAGCAGCTAGTGTATGTAACTTGATAGCTGCCTGTGGATCATAGCCTGAGAACTGTGGCACAAGCCACGCAGGAGAAACATTTTCTGGTCCCACTGACATTTCTTTAAACCAATAGTTACATATCCATTCAAGAGTAGGTAGGTAGATACGATGTCTGTAATTGAAATAGACCTAGGACTTGTAAAACGTGTATCTTCCTGTGCTTTGTTAGGTATACCCCAGCTACTAATACCATTGATAAGGTATGTGCAGCTCTGCGCATGTGAAAAACAAGACAAACAAAGTGATCCCATCAGAAGTGCAGACAATTCCTAACAGTACTTCTTGAGACCCAAGTAAGCAATCAGTGAATGAAGGGGCACTTCTACTATGTTTTTCAAACACAGCACCAAGACCATGGTCAAATCAAACATACATTGCAGTCACAGTGTACAGAGGTACGGCACTGTGTAAGCTTCAGGTCATACAACTGCCTTTAGGATTAGCTCTTCAAATACTACAGCTTGGATTCATCAGCTCAGGTGTTCAGCTGAGACATGTTTTTCAGAATTAGAGTCTCCCTGTGTCTGCAACGGAGCAAAACAAGTATCTAAAGGGTGATTCAGCCCACCTAAGACCTGTTTGATGTCAGGAGTTGTCCATCCCTCTACCATGACTGCAGTAGGAAGCTGAAGGAAGCTTTATTCACCTATAACATGACCCTGCAGATCCACAAAGCATGCTAAGCTCTTCATACTTACGATTATCATCAAAATGTTCCTTCTGGGAAAGAACCCCCCAAGGAACAACAAAACAAACCATGTATATCACTGAGGCTACAGAAACTCTTTTTTAAATTGGGAGAAATAACTCCAAACTGTTTTAACCCACAATACCCTCACTTTCTCTGTACATCGTGAGTACTGCACGGATTGCTGTAACTGAAAGGATTAGGTTTAGAAATGTTTTTTTCCAGTTTGCTTACTCTATAGATTTGACAGCTTTTTGCACACAGTCATTTTCATCCTTTTAACACAGTTGATTTCCTTTGTTTATGAGAGACTTGCACTTAGCAACAGGAAAAAGGAAAGAATGTTTAAAAATCAGAAGCCCTTCTGCAAGCCAGGGAAATCAAGTGGGGAAACTTATTTCTTGAAGTTAAGTATATTTCAAAAAACAGGGTTTCTTCCAGGGTGTTTCTATCCCTAATATTGGCTGTTTTTCCTATACAGGACTTGGCAAGCTGAGATGCTGCATTTATGCAAGAAACTGAAACAAATACAGCAACATTCCTTGTGCATAAATTTGACTGCAAGCCCATTAATGACCTTCAGTTCCATAAATTTATTTTCTTTTCATGCACAACTTCCCTTTTAAACTCCCAGGGGAACATATATCCCCCAATTACTGTCCTTTTCTATTTTTCATGTTACAGAAGAATGCTTGAAAATGGTATCAAGTTATCTTTTCGGGAGCTACTTGTGTCCTTTGATTCCAGGAGCCAAGTGCCAGTTTTCATCTGGAACAATGCTTCCTAAAGTTACAAAAGGTAAGATTTCTCTGTAAGAACTTTTCTTCCTTTGAATCGTAACATTTACGAGAAATTAATTATACATATTTCTGAGTACAACACTGGAGCTGGGAAGCACTATGCATCTGTAGTTTTCAGTAGAATGTGTGGCTTCACTACAGTATGCAGCGCTGAACATTGCTATTCTTGTTTTATGCATTCTTGCTTCCATATTATTTTTTGAGTCTGTGCATATAGTTCCTGAACTGGTCTCTTTTCTTTCACAAATAAATAAAAAGCACACCATGAGCCTGGAATAAGCAGCTAATATTATTACAGAGGGGAAGAGTTCAAAGATCAGCAAAATTCATGCTACACATTCATGTTCTTAAAAACATAACTTTAAAGCTAGAAGAATCTTAAAAGCCATGATTGCTTGGTTCAGGCATCCTAGTGCTGGAAGAAAATGTGAATGAGATGTGAAAAGTAAGAATAGGATTTCTCATACTTTTATAGCCAGGAACAAAAAGAAAGAAAGGAAATAGGTCTTTCTACAATTTATTACATATTCCATTTTATGATGGATTGTAATGTGTGTCCTTCATTCTGTTCACAGTACATCGAATACTAAACTTACTTCTATACTTGATATCTTTTTGCCCACAATGAAAGCCTTATCAATGCTCAACATAGCAACATCACTCATACCTTTGGGCATTCCTATGCTATTTTTCTCATTACATCCAAATATCCTTGCGTTCTGCTGCCAAGGTGAATTTATTCATCCAATATTGTCAGTTTTAGACCGAGAGATTTATTTTATCTGTCTTGTGTTCTAATATTGAAATTGCCCTAACAGGAATGAGATATAAAGTCTAGAGGGCAAGCACCTATATTTGGCATTTCACAGCCTCTTTGATCTTTTCATCCAAACACAAGCACAGGCACACATGTTACTGCTGAGCCCTCTGATCTTCCTCCTATACCAGGCAAAGCCGTTCAACCTCTCTCTTAAATTCCTCAAGAGCAGGTTGCACATAAACATTTCAAGAATCTAAAACAAAAACTTGCTTACTGGGCATTACCTCATGCGCTTTAATCCTATAAACCCCATTCCACTCATTAACATAATGACCTTCATATTCGGTCAATAACTACAGAAGAGAGCAGCAGGGGCAGGACAGTTGCCACCACCACTAGCTGAATTTCCCCTTATATCAAATTCTTTTTCTTCCTTTGGGGTGATCTGCCACTGCTGGCTAGTTTTCCCCTTCTGCAGTGAGAAATTCTCAGAGATAATGATTATCAGCTTCCCAGATTCTTGACCTTTCGCTCTGCTGGAAGTCCCTCTTCCATTGTTCATCTTCTTTAGTTTTAATTACATTCCTTCCCAGACCATTTTCCGTTCTAGTCTATGTAGGACAATTTTCACTTTGCAGTGATAACTTCCCGGCAAGCCTTGTCACAGATGGAAATGCCCTACTTTCTTTATTTCTGACTTGTTTCTCATACGAGTTGTATCATAGTTTAGAGCACATTTAGCTCGACCCCAGCTTGCAGAGCATTATTAATGTTTTATATTGGAAGTTACTTCAACATAAATAGGGAGCTATAGAAATGAAGTGTATGGTAAAGGTTGCTGCTAAAGCCAATAGCTAAGTTATGACTGATACTGTTTTTCCACAGACCTCTGCAGCATATTCCTGTAACAAAATAAATTCCATACTTTTTTTTCCAGCTGTTGTAAACATGTCAGGTTTAAGAGCAAGGTACATTGGTTCCTGTACATTTCAGATAACAAGACTTACAGTGCAAATGTATATTATGTATTTCTTTAAAGACTGGTTATGGATTATACTATTAGTTGGGATACGGTATTAGAGAAATGAGGCATGAATACATCTCATAATACAGACATGTATAATTTTGACAGTAGAATGAAAAGTACTGTTACATACTCAGCACAACAGGCATTTCCTTTATACATCTTGAATTATCAAGAGTGGCTAGAAAATTCATGGAGCATTACCCTACTTGTTTCATGTTATTCACAGGAAGCCTCTTATATCAATGCGCTGCTTATTGGTGGGTGAGAGCAGAAACTTCAAAGTTCACTTTCTGCAGTACAGTGTGCTGTTGGTTTAGGTGTATAATCACTGTGTTCAGACGCATACTGAAAATCCGCCCTAACGTGGCAGTGAAATGTCTCACTGAGCTTTTTGTGGCCATTATGTTCCCATTTACAATGAAGACTACTGTCTTCAGCATTACAGAATGTTTGTCATTTTGCAAATACCTTCTTTCAGCCATGTTTAGCCTCCCATAATGTACCTGAAGCTCAGTCCCTCCAAAAAGTGAACTTGCAGTTTGAAAACTGCAGTAAGGAGAAGCCACCTTGATTGGGTATCATTGCTTTGCTAAAACAGTAATAAAATAGTTATCTTGCTGATCACAAGGAAACAAATGCATAGTTTATATAGCTTCCCTTTCATTATCATTTTGTCACTGATACAGAGCTTTCCTCTCCTCCCGTTTTAAAACTGGGCATGGCAAGTTACTGGGAGCTCTATTCTGACCATCTTCAAGCATTAAGTGACTTTTTGGAAGAGAGGAAAAGACTCTTAACTTCAAGAGTATGAGATTTAGGTAATTTTTCCCCTTCACTCCGTTTGTGAGTTGCTTTCCCAATTTTGATATGCATTTTTGCTTTTTGCTTGTAACAGGAGTGACTGAACGATCCTGCTAGGAATGCACAAACTGAAAATAACCTACAGATGCATGGGCAGACAAATGATTCTGCCTTTTTTTGGCTTTTATTCTGTAGCCTTACAGATATGCATACATTATAACCTGCCTTCTTAAACATAATATGAGCTTAAATACTGGTTGCATATATTCCTTTATTTGGACATTTTGTATTAGATGTTAAAAGGTTTAGTGCCTTGCTTGTGAATTCACAGTGCAAATATATCAGGAAACCCAAAATATTAAACTAGAATTTTTAAAATATAACAGGTAGATTTAAAAGAAAAGAAGAAGAAAAAAAAAGAACCATAAACAATGAGATATTTGTATGTCTTGTTAATACTGGTTTGTTTTACCTAGCAAGAGGGGAAGAAGGGAGCATATGTGTTGTAAATGACAATTTGATATATGTTAGTAAGCTCGTAAATTATGACAAGAGCTTTGATTTTATTTATTTATTTTTAAATGAAGGACTACTGTCTAATAAGGGTAGCATTTATTCCTTTGTTCTTACCTGGAAAGTTGTTAAGCTTGAGAAAAAAAAAAAAAATCAGTATTCTTACCAGTCTTACAGAACCTTAAATATATGAAAAAGGTCTCTTATCTTGCCTCCCCTCACTTTTCCTCTCATGCTTCTACTTCTCCACTTCTACCTCCATCTCCATCTCACTCCTCCTGTACTTATCTGACAAAATAGTAGCTGAATACGAATCAGAGAAAATAGGTCCAGGAGTGATGCTTGGAAGCACTTAAAGTAAACTGCAGCCTGAAATCCAATTCTGGATAGGAATTTATCTGTCACTACTTGGTTTTAAAATGGAATTTGGACAGAAAAATGCAAACTCACAGAGGCTGGAAAGGCATTAAAAGTCTGTTAAGTATCAGCTGAATTTCTCTGTCTTGCTCAAACAAGTGTCAGAAAACTCAAGCCCGAATTCAAGCAGCTGGCCATCTTTTCCTCTCCCTTTATCTGATGCCTGTCTTCCACTGAGAAGGGCCAGCTTCAGCTGGGATAATCTGGTCTAACTGCACAGTTGGTTAAATAATTCAGGTAATGTTTTTTTTTATCTTAGCAACCTGGTCAGGATGAATGTTTCAGCCCATGTTTAATGAAGACATTTCCTCAGCTTGAAAGTGATTGACAAATTTTCTTTTCACCTTCTCCTGTTATAGCCGCAGCATTTGGGGCTTTTTTGTGTGTGTCTATTTTGTCATAACGTTAAAAGGATAGTTTTCGGTCTTTTCTGTAAACTGGCATTCAATATACTAGACATGTGAACAATTCACCTAAATAGGCCATTCCTGACAGCTATAACTCATCTGCAAAACAACAGGCACACTCTAAACCGAAATCACTGTGGAAAATGTGTCTGTTGGAAAGGAGCTCACAGAAATGAATCAACACCTTCCCTCCTGATAGCTCGCCCACTTCCGCACCGAGACGTTTCTGATGCTCATTTTCCACTTCATCGCACAGCAATGAAAACAAGTGCGAGTTCGGTGCTCGCGCTTCCCTAAGATTGACCACCTTTACAGCCTAACCCAAAATGACTTCCAGATGGGTATTTTGGGGGAATGGTACTTTGCGGTGAAAGAAGCAATACATGAATTTATCATCGTTTTATCTTTACTTTTTGCCAGAAGACTGCCAAACTTTTTTACTCGTTGCTTCCATCAGACCGTACGGTGTTGCGGTCTTCCAATGCTGTGCTGTTTGCTGTGATAAGCATCTGCCATTTATATTCTTGTAAGCACTCACAAACCATGAAGTCTGCCATACCTCTCATTTCTGACACAAAGTGTACATGCACAAGAGTCTGGATAAGCAACTCGTGCGAACGATGCTGGTGCTTTTGGAAGAGGAGGACGAACGACTGGTGTGTGTGCAAGGGGAAGGGGTGCAGTGGGAGCAGCAGGATGGAGGTGGTGTGGCTTAAATTAGAGGTGTCTCCTGGGGACGAAGATGCTTCCCAAGGTTTTGGGGGTGCTCCTCAGCAGTGCTGACACTGTCCAACCAAGCACAGCCATCTCAAGGCCAATGGCATGGGGCTTGTCTGTACGAAGATGAACCTAAACAACAGTAGCCAGGCAGCCACAGACCTGCAGCCAGGCTTTTATCTACAAGACCGCAACACTCATGCCTTGCTTTTCAGCTTCCCTCTAACAGGCATTCACCGCCCCGAGCCTCGTGGGGTCTGGTCATGGGTTTTTGTCGGGGTGTGCAGGGCGAGCGCCTGTCCTGCGGCAGCTCCCTGCAGGCTTTGATCTTGGGGCTCCCTGAGGCCCACGTTTTGTTCCTCTGTCACTTCCCCCCCTCTTGCCTAGCTCGTCTATTGCTGTACAAATAAACAGTGAGCCCTGCTGATATAAATACTGGAATATGGCCTTTCAAATAGAAGAAATCTTGGTGTATATATACTTTGTTTGACAGATTGGCCCTTGCTGTAAGGTCTGCTTATAGTATCAGGGCCGAGTGCTAAGGCCTTTCAAGAAAAAAGGGATGTAAGGCAGGTCTCTTTGGTCAGATGTTGTTTACAGAATAAGCTTTACTGATGCTTCCCCCCCTTTTTTCCTTTTTCGCTTTAAAACGTAAAAACTATCCAGGTGTTTTTACAGGGTCGCAACAACCCATAACTTGGACATAATAAAACTTTAATAAATTACATTATGTTTGAAAACTTAGGAAAAGGAACACAAAATTATATGGATTTTTTTCTTTTTTTTAGGATAGTGAAATGCCAAGGTACTAAAAAATTTTGCTAGGTTCAGGTTCTGTGGTTAATTTATTACAGCACCCTTACTGCTTTGGTGCATGAATCATATCCAGCCAATGCAGGCTTCAGAAGTGACAGACTCTCTCATCTTCTGGGGGAATTGGGTAGGGCTTTCAGTGCTATGTGCTCTGTAGACTCCCTAAAAAGCTGATCGGTCCAGCCTCAATGAGGACATCCTCCTCTATTCAAATTGCCCATTTTCAAGAAAACTGTAGCAACCTGATTAGAACAGTAAGTTCAAAGTAATTTAAATTAGTAAATGGTAAATTCAGATTAATAACTTCAGCACTGAGTACCAACAGGCATAAGCCTTATGACTTTGGAAATATGGCCTCCTTTGGAAAACAGGCCCCCCCCCAAAACAAATAATTACTCTGTGTTGTAGCACACATTACTACTTCTGAGAGGTGTTGTGGCAATGGCTCCTGAGAAAAAAAGGGAGGAGGAGGAGGACAAAACTGGAATATCGATGCCATTCCAGTTTGCTCCAGGGAGGAGTTTCCTGAAGGAGAAACGTGAAAGAAAAGCCAGATGGACACAGAGCGTAGAAAAATTGGAATAATATGGCTGAAGACTCAACAGTGATGTGTAACATCAGAACAACACAATGGAAGACCAAAATCTTCAGAAAGATTGACCATCTTTACGACCTAGTCCAAAACGACTTCCAAAGACAGGCATTCTGGGGGCATGGTGCTTTGCAGTGAACGAAGCAACACCTGGTGAAAGAAGCAGTGCAAGGTGAGGCCTGAGCATGAGGACTGTGCTTGAATACTGTGGGACTGAAAACACAGCTGTTATGTGAAGGCTGGAGCTGCCATTCAGTGCTCAGTGCACCAGTGAAGTGAGTATAAAGGAGAGACAGCGAGCTTGGCTCTAGCCTCACTGACTCGTGCTTGATATAGAAAATGAACATGGGACAAGAACACTACCATGGGGATAACTGAACAAATGGTATTCTTAAGCTCCTGATAAAGCCAGAAGTGAAATGGATACTTTCAGAAGCCTAAACAGAGTTGATTGGATTGACAGTACAGGACATTTATGTCATTAGTAAGAAAGATACTGTTTTTTTGCTGAACTATCTTTACTTCTAAGTGCTTTCCAAAACCACAGAGACATCATATGCTGATTTTCTTGGCAGAAATCAAAGCACTTCTTTTTTTCTCATGCACGTAGGATGTAATAATGATATGTGTCTTCAGTGTTGCTATTTTGATATTATTACCTATTCAACGGTTTCTCAGTTCTACTTTTATTACTTAGACTAGTTCTAAGGACAAGAAATAGCAAACATTAAAAAAAAAAAAAGGAACGGATAAATGCCTATCAAACTAGATCTGCTACTGATACCTGAGCAATTAGGGGACAAGCTGAAGTTCTCTGAAAAATTTTACATTGCTATTAATAATTGATTATTTTTAACATGTCTGCTTTGTTATTTAGTAGGATGAGTCTGAAACAGCAAGTTTGTATGCTCCACTGATAGCATACCCTTATCAAACTATTTAACAGCATGTTGTATTATAATTATGAAATTTACTGTAAAGTTGAGTTAGTGTTCCAGCTGAGAAAACTGAGAGATCACAACCTCTGTTCTCACCAAAATGAAGTTAGAAATTAAAAAAAAAATTAACAATTTATCTAAAGAGAAAGATGGTAAGCACAGACAGTAAGCACAACTGTCACAAAGTTCTCCTCAGAAAATCCATGTTGTGTGAATGCTCAGTTCTGTGTGTGTGTGTAGTAGCAATGTAACTAAGAGAAGGTTTAAAACACAGGATTTTCTTCAGTCTGCTGTGGCCATGCACAACTGAACACATCAGCTAGATAATTTTCTCCATGAATTCTCTCTGGGCAGAGGAAATATTTGTCGAGTTTGAATAGAGGGAAATGCTTTAATGTTTTTTTGGCCAGCCTTGCCTCCATGAGTCTATATGAAATGGTGGGAGAAGGTTATGCCTACTGGAATTTCAGTCTGTTCCATGTTGAGAGGAGGAGAAACACCAAATGTTGACTAACAGAGAACCAGCTAGTTCCTGAAAGGTGCTTTCAGACAGTAATATGTGTACTGCCTGCTGGACTCAGAGAAGCAACATGGATAAAGAGGCACATGTGCAAGGACTAGGTATCTAGAAAATATCCCAAAAACGACACTTAGGAAAAAAAAATAAGAATGAAGAGAACATGCATTAAGTTGCTTGAGTAAATGTAATATGGGAAGATTAACGTTATCACACTTGTAAGACATGATTTGCAAGCAAGGGCTCATGTGAGGATGCAAAAGTCAGTACGGGCATGTTATACAAAACCAATGTGGTGAGTGTGGTTAATTACTTCAAAGCCACTGATTTGGACAGATGAAGCACAAAGCAGCAACAGTAAAAGCAAAAGGTATAGAAGGCTGTTGATGGTAAAAGGAGAAAAATATCTAAAAACCACTGTGATACCAAGGACATTCAGAGAACACTGTTTAGAGCTGTTAAAAAAACAAAACAACAAAAAACAGATTACAATTTTGTACAAGTTTCTAGTACTTTAAGAAAACAAAATCAAATTAGAATGAAAGCCCAAAAACTGCAAGAAAAAAAGGGTAGGCATTTTTTTGATATCCAAATTACTGAAGCACAAATGTGATAGAAAAATGAACAGAAGTAGAAACACAAATAAAACCCTACAAATTTACAAGAAACAGTATACAAATATTAATGACGAAAACTGAATTGTGAACACCTTAATATACCGTAAAAGTGCAAGTGAATTGACACTGTTATTGGGAGATAATTTTTACCTGATTGAAATTAAATATTTGCTTTTCTCTAAATTTAACTTTTCATTAAAACTTCCTTAGACTTTTTACAAGCAAAATCTCTGTATTTCCAAGTGAGACTCCACAAGAAAGCCATTAAGATGAAGCAAGAGAAATACTGCAAAATATCATCTGTTCCCTGTTGCCAAATGCCGACAGTTACAGATGATGTGCTGGCTGCACAGGGAAACTAAACAAGTCGAAGCCAGAGGCAGGGTCTTACTCTGAATGCTGCAGTTTTAAGGAAACCACAGCAATGAATGCATTGTTAATAAAAGCATCATATGTAAAGCATGATACTCCGCAGCACGCAGTGGAAATACATTTCACCTGCGACTCTCTCGCCTGTAAAATTCTTTTAAGGATTTCACAGTCTGCACAATTTCACCGCCTTTCTGGAAGGGCTGGAAAGCTCATTAATTTAACTGTGGGAGCAAAGTAAACTTGTAAGAGCTCTGCCTGCTAATGTCACTCTCTTTGATTTCTGTTGCATTCCCTTGGAGACAGGAATTGAGCGAGAGAGGGAGGAGAGGAACGAGAAGACAAATGAGCTCAGGGCATGAAGTGCCCAGAGAAACATTGGACGGACTGTCAAGAGATACAAGAGGGGATTGAGAAGAAATGCACCTCTGGGAAAGGAAAAGGCGGGGAAGCCAAACACGCCTTAGAGAAATGACAGGAGACATGGGAAGGAGCAAGATACGAGGTAAGGAAATAAGGAAATGCAGTTGGAGGGGAGGGTCTGGAGAGCCAAAAAGAGACTTGGAAGAAAGGGAGTGAAATTGCAGGGAAGAGGAGGAGGCATCTTAGTTTGGATCAGATATTGCCTGCTGACATTGCTCCCAAAAGGAGAGCGATGCAAGAGTGGAGAAGACAGGAAAGAGATAATAATCAGTGGCTACTGGAAAGAATTCACAGCTAAGGGAGCAAAGTTATCTCAGATTAGCTGAAGGGGGAAGAGGAAGCCAAAGGCGATCGCTATGTTGTCTGCACTTCTCAGGGAAACGGGGGCACGAGGCATAAATGAAAGAAAATGTAGATGTGTGGAACTGTAGTACCTGCTGCCTTTGGAAACTTACTGATCGCTTTGCCTCTTTACAAAGGTTCCTGCAGACGCACCTAGGCTGGGACTGCAGAGGGATGGATCCCGGCCACCTGATGCTGGGCTGACCACGACTCGTCCTCAGCTGTCTGTGAGGAAGAGACCGCTCAGGTGCCAGTCTGTATGCACACTGCATTGGTTTTTTCTTTTTTTAAGTGAGCTTTTGAAGCAGTTTCAGCTGACTTGGCTGGCAAGTGCTGGCACACCAGGGCATTCATGGAGACGTGGCGCAGCAGGCTGGGGGCTCTGCCTTCCTGCACCGCTGAGCCAGTTGCACAGGGGCACCTCAGGGCTTCTTAGGAGTTCACTTCTGATTACTAGTACTTGTAATTTTCACTTTGAAAAACACAAAGAGTAAAACAAATATTTCCTGTATGCCAGTCCTTCCCTCAGGCAAAGTGGAGACTAAAAACCATAGACTCTAGATTATTTAGTGTCCAGATGAAATAAAATATAAAGTAAACCTTTTTGGCTCTGATATTGGTGTGACTGAGCTTGTAGGGAGGAGGGAGAACATGAAAAGCTGCTATAATATGTGCCAGGGCAGCGACTGCCCATTTTGGGATGCACTATTTTCTTCAAAGGTTCCTCTTTTCACTAAAAAGTTACTCTAAAAAATTAACAAAAAATAAAATAGTTGTCTTAAATCTACTGCCACATCACTGAGAACTCAGCAGAATCCATGGTGCAGTTGTACAGATTTGTACCAGAGAAAAGTTAACAAAGCTATTACTGAATTGGCTCTGAAGACTGATCTTTTTATTACTAGAAATGCAGTATTTTTACTCCAGTATAACTTCTGCCATTTAGGCAGATGCATGGCCACCAAATGGTGAAACAACTCAGCCATAATCACAGCTGAAAAATGACATTTCTATTCCACTGGAAATTCTAACAGTTAAAAAGTTTTAAGTCTGAGTTGAAAGAAAGTCTAAATTCACAATGGAATATAAACTTTATTCCCTTCCCAAAATATTTTGAGAAGCTGAGTAATAATATAAATAAAGTAAATAAAATACATAAATAAACTCCTATATGTAAAGAAAGTGTATCCAGCAATGAAACTGAAATATTTTGCTATTACCAAAATAGAACAAGAAAGTCAGAACAATTTCTTCTCCTCATTTCTTATTCCTATCCTGGCATCATAGGGAAACCTTATAGCTTTCACAGGACTTCATTTTTTTCAACAGAAAAACGTTCAGCTGAAGAATTTTTAGCCCATACTACCTACCAACATGAAAATGCCAAAAGCTGGGGCTGAGATACACGCACACACACCATGTCACTCCAACAAAAACCCCTAAACAATATGCATGGTTTCCACTTTGGCAATAGATGCAGAAGCCTCTGGAAATCCAGCTGAAGTCAGATTTACTATTATAAATCACCGCCACTGAAAAGCAAAGTCAAAACAATGTTTGCTGATCCCAGAATAAAAGATGCAGAATGGTCTCGTTTTTATCTACTTTTTCTCCAAAAGGGAAGTACACAGACACAAATTTAGTGTATGGGGATTTTATGTCCAAAAACAGTAAGCAGCTCTGATGCCCAATGGATGTCTTTAAGAATGCTGTTTTGGCAAGAAAAATAACCCGGTGGTTTTTTTTTCCTCATTCCCTGTAGCTTTACATAATCAGCACAATTTTTTTTATTTTTGGTATTAACTTGTACAGAGCATTATAGAAAACATGACTGCAAGGGACCTTGAGAGGTCAGATGGTCCAGCCCCTACCCCAAGGCAGGATCTGTTCTTCCCAAGTTAGTCCTCAAAGATGTCTCATCTGTTCTTAAAGACAGCCTGTGAAGGGTAAGGGGTCACTGTTGTCTGTCTGCTTCAGGGCTCCAAAATCTTCACAGTGAAGTTTTTCCAAATGTCTAATCTCAATCTTCCTTGTTGCAATTAAACAGATTACTTCTTCATCATGGATACAGGGAGGAGATTAATATCTTTGCTTCTGCAAAAGCCTAATACACTGGCAGATTTGGGGTGAATGAAATTGCTTTGCTCTCTCCATAATTATTTCAGCTTGGGACTTCTAACGAGACATTGGTCTGAGGCAATTGTTTAGGAAGCGCATAAACAGCAGCTTGGAAATAGTACTAACACTTTCTGAGGGGAATAGCCTGCCCTTTGGGTTCTGTGCAAGCCAGCTGGACATACCTAACACAGACCAGAAAGCCTGCATGAAAGCAGACCAGATGTGAAAGAGGGCTATTTACAAACTCAGTAAATAACTATCTATTTCATGACACACAGTAGCCTAAATTCTTCCTATGAGGAAAAATACAGGCCTTTAAAAC
Organism: Anser cygnoides; assembly: GCF_040182565.1. Taxonomy (NCBI): domain Eukaryota; kingdom Metazoa; phylum Chordata; class Aves; order Anseriformes; family Anatidae; genus Anser; species Anser cygnoides. The sequence continues at coordinate 58,771,318 of NC_089876.1, read as the reverse complement.
ACTTACTGGTGAATACAGTATCTGCTTTTTCTTGTGATCTTGCAGACGCCATGACGATACATTCAGGAGCCATCAGCTACTTCTGCAGTGCACCACAGTAGGCACGCCAAAGCTACACACATCGTGGTGAGAAATTACTGCCCTGATTAAAACTCTGGGTCCTCAATTATTCAGTATAAATGCCAGCATGATTTGAAGTGCCTGCTGTACCCAACTGATGCCTTAATTTCAGTAAGGGACTTCACTATCCCCCAAATTGACTGCCTTGCCCAAATCGCATGTTGGAAACAAGTGGGTTTTGTGCGTCACCGTTAAATACTGGATTTACTCTCTGAGGAAATAGATGAGTATTTACAGCCCATCTGAAGCTGTGCTTTGGTCTCTCAGCATATAGGACACAGCTAACTCGCGGGACTGAGAACACATGCCCTCGCGACTGAACAGTGCCTCATTCCTCTGTGCATGTCTCATTCCTCTGTGTATCCTCGCTGTGCGTGTGTCCTCTTGGCAGGACCTAAAAAGATGTGCAGCGATGCACAAATGCACAATTAAATATTACAGACGTGCGCTAATGCTTTGGTAATGTGCCCACTCCGAAAGCCCTGCCAACTTGCAGCTTATTGTAAGAATACCTTAAAACTGGCAGCAGTGCCATTCCACCTGCTGTCTTTGTTAGGAATCAGCACTTCTAGCCATGTCTCCACTTCAAGACACAATATGCAGTGAAGCAGCACCTGCTGCTCTCGTGTCTCTGATGGGCAAATGTAAAGGTTGGAGAGTAGATACAGGTGCTCATAGCCTTCCTGTGTATTGCCTCAGCCAAATGTACACTGACATAAATGTGAAGTTATCTCAGAACACAGATGTTTGGCTTTGCTGCCACTGCCTGACACCAGCACTTTATTTTCTTTATCATGTGTGTTGAATTGAAAGCTTTTTTTAGGCCCTGACCTTGGCAGCAGTTGCTACTGCATTTCATCTAAAAGATAGGAGAAAAGAAGGAAAAAAAAAAAGAATGATTTACTGGATTTTCATGATGCCCTTTGTAATCCTGAATACTTCAACTGAGGGCCCTCTAATGCTTTTACTTATTGTACTAACTTTACATCTTCCACTCCTCCACAGACACATTTTTACCCAACCATGGCATCTGTCTTTCAAGTGATTTAAGAACACACATTATTTTCCAATTGACTGAGATAACGGAAAAAAATAAGTGTTAATTTTACATCGATCTTTATTAAAATAAATTGTGTTTTAAGCTGTATTTTTGATACATTTTGCTTGGCATATCAGTCTGTAGTCTAGTTCATTAGGGAATGAAATTGCCTTTAAAGGCACTATCTGAACTGTCAGGTTCTACTAGTTTATCTATAAATTGTCATGACCTTCCTCATTCGATATAATTGAGGATTCTGTAAAACTTTTTGCTAATCTGGCTGTTATGAACAGGCATTGATGATTTAATGACTTACACGGGGTAAAACAATTAACTGAAAAAAATTTTCAGATATTGGTAAAATTAAAAGTCTAGTATCTCTCACTGCTGTGTTTGCATGTGTGTATACCACACATTGCTGGTGGTCTCTGTTTTCAGTTTATTCCTACAGGAATGGTATTTCCCCCATGATCATGCTTTCTCTTCTCAGATTCCTCCCTCAAGGGTCCACCTGTGTGAAAGCTTGTCATGTCATCCAGGAGATGGTCCTGGATATTTGCCACTCAGGGAAACACAAGCTTTCACCACTTTAAAAAAAAAAATAATCCACCCAGCCTTTTCTGGGTAAAAGACAGTGCAGGCATGTAATAAGAAAAGATGTTAAAAAAAAAAAAAGAAAAAAATGTTTAGCAGTGAAGCACATTTCTTGTCAGTATTTGCTGCAGAACAATGTCAATCTAATGAGCAAAAAGGATAAAAAATCTAGTTTCTCACGCAAATGTACAAAATCGTAGTTGTCTGAGTTACAAGTTTGTTGACAAGAGTGAGATGTTGTCTCACAATTATTTTAATGTATAAAACAGAAATTGAAAATAATGACTTTAAGATTATGCAGACCCAATGCTTAGAATAAGTAAGATAGATGTGGACGGCCTGGAAAACGAAAAGTATCTTTCAGTGTTTTTTGATATTAAGTGTCATCTTCACATTTACTTACCAGTCTTCAGCAATATTTCAAGTGGTGCTGTATAGCTCAATAGAACTATACAGCATCTAGCTTTATTTATGTACTTACTCAAAAAAAGTGGTCCATCCAGTCTCATCACTTTTAGTTGCCAGAAGTCCACTGTTACCATGGTAGGTAAATAAAACAAGCTCTTGTCCTTGTGCAGTCATGCTTTTCAAACATCCATTAGTGCCTATCGTCAACCAGATGACTTGGTTATCAGGAGAGACCACTCTCACTGGCATCCGGTTGGGGTCCCGTCTGATACGAAGAGTATTCCCATTGCTGTCCGTGACTGCAGTAATATCATTATCATTACTGTAGCTAAAATTGTACAGGTAGTCTCCAGTGACTAAACTCACAGTGTACTGGTGAGTACCATTGACATCAAAGATATAAAGCTCTTGATCAGTTGGAGAAGCAACTTCATAAAAGTTCATTGAGTTCAATAAGGGTTTGTTCTTTGACACAGACCGTATCCTAATGTTTCCCAGATCAGCAATATACAGCGTGCCATCTGGAGACACAGCTAAAGAGGAAGGGGCATTAAGTTTGGCATCTTTAGCATAGCCATCTCCATTCTGGTAACAGTCACAGTTGACATCATTTTTGCAATCACACTCTGAAGGTATTCCAGCAACTAATGAGATCTCTCCATCGGTTGTAACCTGTCTTATTCTATTAATCTTTTTTTCATCAGTTTCTGTAATGTAAAGTACCCCACTGTAAGACACTGCAATGGCAGTTGCTGACTCTAATGTGGTCTGTACAGCATGCTTGCCCACCGTGTACTCCACTCCGGGAACTTGGCAATGCATTGGCCTCCCCGCAGCAATGCGAACCTGACGGTTTTCGGTGATCTGCAGAACTACGTTGTTATCCAGAACATAAATGGAGTTATCCATTGGGTTGATAGCTAAATCTGTAGGCCATTCCAGACGAACCTTAACAAAGAGAAGTGGTTTATTACACAGTTAACTAGTGCACCTTAAACGGAATGAATGAATTAACTTTCAGTTTTAGATAATGCTGTAAGGATATTTTTTATCTGCTGTAACCAATCAAGACAGAAAGACTTGTACAAAAAGGAATGCAGCAAATGAAAGGTTTCAGGGAGGCAAGGGGAAGGGTTTCCAGATGACTACTTCATTGAAAAAACAGCAGCATTGGAACTGTAATACAGGTCAAATTTCCCCTCCAATAAGTGCCATACTTGTTTTTATCACCAATGCATAAATAAAAATAGAGACAGCTATCAGTTTACTGTCCACGGACAGTAGTCATTTTTTATTTTTGCACTAGCAAAAATAATTTACTACATTCCAGACTACGAAACACTGGACCGTACTCAATTTCTAAACACAGCACTAGTGACATCTCTTCTTACCTACACAAACTTGTTGAGACAAAAAAAAATAAATTGCTCTATTATATATATCCTCTCATTCACCCTGGTAGGCTATTAGTAATTCAGAAAACACGGACATGCCAATACAATTCTAACATATCTGTCGTTCTTCAAGTATTTACTACTGGACTTAACATTTCCTGCTGGTGGTTTTGCTGTTCTAAACTAAACTGAACTTTATGGGCAGAAAAATTGAATACAGCAGCATTTATAGCTAGGAGAATACACTGAGATTCATGTCCTTGGAATAGGTTTCTTTCTCCACAAATTCTACTCTTAAATATTCATTACACACTCCACCCAGTTTTATTTTAATTGGCAAGGAAGCTGCATTTGCATTTCTAGCCCCCCGATTTGCTTTCCGAATTAGCGGCTCTTAATGTGTACCTGGCTGATGTGCATGCTGGTATCGCAGGTTAGAGGTCGTGCTGAGGTCAGGTCGTTGGAGCCAAGCAACGTGGATATTATGCCATTCTGATCCACTTTTCTGATCATGGTCCCATCAACAAAGTAGATTAACCCATTCTTGTCAATTGCTATTCCTTCAGTGAATAGAATAAAAATTAGTTGCTTGTACTAATATCTGTAACTAAGGGCCTGAGTGGTATGTATATAGTGGTATGTATATTAAGGGCAGAAAAAGGCCTAGCATTTAAGTTAACCTGAAACATGGGGTAAGTGGAACCACATGCAACACTGATTTTACATCTTCACCATTGTTTGCCAAACACATAATCTAAACAAGCATTTTAAAGTGCTCAATAACCATGAAAGCCACATATTGACTATAAAATTAACCTGGCTCTCCTGCAGCTGTCTTCCTCAATGGTTTTCCCCGGTGGGAAAAATTATTTGAAATACATTTTTGAACCAACTCTTGTATTAAACATGACCATGCCCATCTCTGAACTTTCATATTTACCTTTAGGGCTCATGAGAGTTGCCTCCACCGCCTTGCCTCCATCACCACATCTTGCCTCATCAAAGGGCAGGCACTGCTCCCCGGTTCCTCCTATTACGTCAGCATTTTTCGTCAGGTCTTTTGCACCCGTGAGTGACCTGGGCCGATAGATCCTGCGTGTGTTTGTGTCAGAAACGTACAAATCTCCTGTCACGGGGTCAGTTGCGAGGTAGTATCTGTGGGCTGGGTTGCTGCTGTAAAAAGGAATTACACATTGCTCGTGCTGTAATTAATTGCACCAACGTCGGACCAAGAAGAAAAGATTTCAGTTCATACACAGTCTGTACTAATACATAAATAGTTAACAACCATGCTGGTGCTCTGGGCTTATGCAGCAGAGGTCATGGCCCCAAAGCTTTTCTCGGTTTTCATTTGTTTCCTGTGTCAGAGGCAGGCCGACCTAGACTAGTCATCCTTTTGGGACAGAAAATTCGATTTTGTCTATGATGCTGTAATTAGAGACAGTTCTCAACGCCATAATAGGCCACATCAAAACGGTGGAGTCTTAGAACTGGTGTTGACTGAAACCTTGGCTCAGTTTCAAACTTTGCAGCATGACCCCAACCCTAGCTTACACTTTGTTGCCGTTATCATCCTATCCGTTTTATTATAATTTACATAAGGCTGCTGGGGTGCATGGTTTATATAATTCATAAACAGATAAGGCAGAGTTCGTATTATTAGTTCACAGGCAAGAGATAAGACATCCTTCATAAGTATTTGTTTAATCCACTGCTTTCAAAGACGTGATATGCATGATTTAACGCATTAGGAAATGTCATCTTTTCCACCAGAACACCGAGCGGAGCTTTTCTGTTCTCCTTAACACAGAATCATATTTCAAACAACTGTACACATTGGCACAAAACCACTAACTATGCCAACACAGTCTTTATTACAGTGAAAATATATATTGCTAACCATTTTCCCAGAAACGTACACTTTGCCTCTCCACTGGTGCTACATAATTGAGAATTACTGTGTTTTCTCCCCTGCTGGTGAAAAAACCTACCCTGGAGAGTACCTTTTGGGTTGATATATTACGACGTAGAAACTTAACCCACCGCAGTTAGGATTCCTGACCTAATTTACGGCATGAAGAACTAAAATAAGGTCATGTAAACACAGGAGGTAATTTCAGATGCTCTCCTAATGGATTGAATCAGTGTCAGAACAGTCAGTTCCACTTCTGATGTTTGCAAAAGTGCTGCTGAAACCTATCTACCAGTCTTGGTGATATCCAAACATCTGTTCGCGGAACACTGTACTTCACATTTTGTAAATACATAACTGTGCTAATGTAACACATTTTTATGTAGTGCCACTTGGAAAAAGCAACAAGAGACCAACAGAAACAACTTGTGAACAAACGATGCCTTTTAGCAGGGACAGATTTTTATAGCTCTCCAATTACAAAAACACAGAAAAATGTGTTGCATAAATAGGATTTTCTTTGGTTTTAAGAGTTTAAACATGTTGGTGCAGAAGGAAGAAATCAAGTGAAGCAGACTAATGAAATCAAATACACAGTGATTAGCACCTCTTAAAAAGCCCTGCTACGGAGCTGAATGTTATACAGCATGTCTGAAAACAATTAAGTGGAGCCTTAACTCAAATTTCTGTCTGTTAGAAACTTGTTATTGCCAATGCACTAAATAGTTTAAAGGTATTTTCCGAACCTTAATTTACAAAGAGATCATTTATATGATCACTATGTAGTGTACAAATTATTTATATCTCCATGGGCTGCAAATTAAATTATACACATTTATATGATTACTCTGGTCTTTAAGAAACTTTGCAGACATTTCACATATAAACACATAGCAAAATGTGAATTAAATTTTATTTAATTGTAATTTAAAATAAAGTCCTTTCTTATGCTACTATAATCTAAATTAAGGTACTTTCCTTCAACTCATTTAACATTGCCTAAACCGTATTTTTCAGTTGTTGGAATAAAGAGTCACCAAATCAATAACTAAATGATTTATACCTAATGTTATTTTTTTTTAATTTCTAGAAAAGAATTTTTAAAGCTGCTCTCTTCATATATATGAAAACATTTAAGTTTTAATTAATTCCAGCAAGAATGATACAGCCCTTCTTAGTCAGGATGAGTTCTGGTAATAAGTAGTGCATCCGTATTAAAAAATACAGATGACAATTTAAGGATACTTTCTCATTTTATCCAAAAAAATCCCAACAACCCTGAGGTTTGGGAGCGCATAGGATATTATTATTGAATCAATGTAAACTCTCCAATTTGTATTAAGTAATGTCTCATGGTTTCTTTCTGAGACAATATAGCTAGCTTAACTTTGGTATTTCTTTTCAAGAGAAGGTCAGAAAGCTGAGGTAGCTTTAGCTGTTAGGAACAAACCACCAATTCTCTGGAGCAAGGCACAATCTGAGGAACTAGATCACTGTCCACTGAAAACCATGTTTCCTAGCCAGAAGACATTTATGCATACTATGCAGACCTCTAAAATAGCACAGGGTTAAGTATCCAACACCTGCAAAACTGCAGAGATTCTTCTATTTCATTGTGGCCTGAAACAACGTTAAGGCTCTGCCTTCTACCAATAACAACAAGAACAGAGAACTAAAATGCAGAGCCAGTGCCTTCTCGGCTCATTCAGTATTGCCAGGTTGCTGCACAGGGCTCTGGAAAACAAGCGGTTACATGCCAACACAGGGTCCAATAAAGACAAACGACTACATATTAACTTGTTCGATCTGCACTTAATCAACAGTGCTTACGATTTAAAGCACACACACACGTGCATGTGTGCACACAGCTTAAGCCTTTTCAATGACCAGACCTTGCACATTTTCCCATTCCTGTTTTTGGTTTTCTTAATGCAAAATGGTAAAATGTTAGAAAAACTTACTTGTAAGTGCTGCCTACTATTTAGTTGCTGTCATGATCTGTTTCTCATTGCTTTATCTTGCTTATGCTGTTCTTTTAAATCCTCAGCTGTCAGATTGCTTGCATTACTCTCCATGAAGAATTTAAAAAAACACTACTCTTCCTGCTCTGGCCCTGATCTATGCTCTCCCATTCAATGTATGCCATCTAAACCATATGCCCTCAAAGCTGTTTTTAGGTCTAAGAAAACTTTTTTCTGTCTCTCTACAGACTCTGCAGGATATCGCCATAGCCTACAAGTGACCTCCTTGTCTTCAAAGTCCTTCTAAAAATTACTTCCATGAATGCCTATCAGCATTAATCAGCCATAGGCATCAGGGTGTATAAAGACATCAGCTCAGCTTTCAGACTAAAAAAACGTTAGGTCACTGGTACATTAGAGAATAAATTTGACCTGTCTCCCTAATTTAGAGCACAGGCTCCTTGAGGTGGGAGACTTGCTCTCTGTGCTGAACCACCATGTCTGTAGGTGAGGAAAGGTGAATGCTTGAGCAGATAACAGCTCTCGGCTAGTATTTAGTGCTTGTCATCTGTTTTACTTGGTGAATGCATATTTTGCCAGGCCAAAGAAGCTATTTTGTCTCGCAGTGTGTCCTCAAGATGGGGGAACCCATGGCCACAGGACCTGGTGGATGCTCAAAGGCTGTGTGTTTAAAAGTTGTCAGATAAATCAATAGAATGAAAAGCTGTCAGGGGATATTCAACATAAAGGTACACTTGTGGCTTAAGAAGTCCCTGAGCAGCAAAACCCTAAGAGTTTTCACACTGGGAAAATGTCCTGTGATGGGAGAGAAAACTCAGACTCAAGCAGACCATGTTGGGCTGCACACTGGGCTCGACACCTCCCTGGGCTGCACACTGGGCTCGACACCTCCCTGCCTGCTGGCTCCACGACCACTGCTGCAGTGCTCATTGTCCATGGTCTTCAAGGCGTCTGCCTACCTCAGGAGGAACCCCCACCTTGTAGCTGCTACACAAGTCTATGAAGATGCTGTTACCCTAATTTGTGCAGTATGATTACAATGTCACTGTCTGGAGCTTATGCACATGTACATGAATAAAGGAGAAAAGCTCCAATGTTTGCCCTCACCAAATTGTTTCTGACAGGCCACAGCTGAGACTGTGACCACAGCTCTGCTGGAGGTAAAAGAGGCCGTCACCACTAAATCACAGCAAAACACACCTCGTTGTACATCAGCTCCTTAATCCCGTTTGTCCATTCCAAATTCCCATTTTCAGTATTACTCTGTATTCCACACATTTGTCAGACAATGTCTTATACAGCTGTAATCACAGCTTTGTGTTATCACAAGGGATTTCTTCTAAAAGTAGTGCAACAAATGCAAATTAAACTTAATAACGAAATCTAAAATTATCAGATTACCTCAGAGTCACACCTGGAAGGTAACTTCAAACCAGTCAGACTATGCATCACTTCCCGTATCTGACTATTAGCAGTGATGCAAACATCTTATTTAGTCATGGAATTTTTTGCCTAACCCATTTGAAACAATTTTTTGAACATAAAACCTGTCCTTATAAAGAAGGTTCAGACTTAAGTCAATTTAAAAAAACTGGGCTAAAGGAGAACTGAGATATGACTCTCCTTGTTGAAAAATGAGGAAGGAAAAGGGTTGACAGCAAAAAAGGAGCGAAAGAGACCCTGCAGGGCTGCTGAGCCCTGTACTTAGCAAGTCTGACACAAAGTCTTGCAGGGCTTCATGTATCCAACAAGGCTTTAGCATAATGTTGTTTTTGTCTCCTTTTCAGTGACAGCTGTTGTGGCAAAGCACTTCTAAGCATCCACCTTCCTCGCCTCTGCTCTTGCCACTATTGTACCTATGCCAGGACAGATGAATGCTGCACTACAACCCCTCTGATTACTCTTGTTTCTGTGACAAGCCTTATGGAATCTTCACGTACTTCTAAATCTGAACTGTTGGAGTCTTGTTATTACGTGACTATTTCAGCTTTCATTACTAAGAAAAGTTCACATTTAAACAAAAGCGTCTGTTTAATGTGAGCTTGAAAAGGCTCAGCATCAAAAGGCTAATGAAATGAACTCACTTTATACTTCTGTAATTTCTACTTCTATAATACATCTATTAGTTATATGTTGTACTCACTGTATTTGGGGGATCTGACTAATGAATGAGTTTTGATAGAAACAGCAGAAGTGTGAGCAAAGGAACAGGAGCAAGAAGGCATGAAGGGATAGTGCAGGAGGGCACATACAAGCATAAAAAGAAGCCTGGCTGCGGACAGAGAGTGATGAGAAAATAGGAACTTGTATCCGAAAGGACGATGCAGCCTGACAGCTGACATAACTAAAACATATGAACTCATTATTTTTGAAAAATACTCCTCTTTCCTAATAATACATCTCAGAAAGGACTTGTCCATTATAAGCATTCATTTGTTAAAAAAGAAAAAAGAACAGTTAGAAATATAGAAATCTTCTGTAAGAAATGCTTACCTATGTCTAAAATCTTTATTTCTTGGTGGGAGCAAGTAAAAAAGAACAGAAAAACATTATTAGAAAAATATTCAGAAAGGGTGTTAGAAGATGAAAAGAAGGCAACATTTAAATCTATCATTAGTGAAGAGGTCCACTCACGTTGACTATGTAGGTTCACTCTTTAAACCCACAGAATAGTTACTCTGGGAAGACCAAATTCTCACAGTTTGCATTTACAGAGTTAAGGTATTTTACCATGGTAAATTTTTATCATTTCAGTTTTAAATACCATTTCCAACATGTTAAAATTTTTGAATCCACTTTTTTTGCTTCAAAAGCGTTTGGAAGCTCTAACTTACACAACATCAGAAATCCATTCCATACTTCTGTTTGCATCAGTAATTCACAACTCTAAAGGTCCAAGATGTGAGTAAAACATACCTTAGCTCCAGAACACTAGTTACATTTCCAGATGGAAATATCCGCCGAACGTAGTTGAAATCCCCAATGTAAAGACTTCCATCTACCCCACAAGCTAAGGCAACTGGAGCCAGTAGTTTATTACCATCAGCTTGACCGTTACAACTTGGACAGGAGATGCTGCGTCTTCTTCCATTGCCCATGATGCTACTGACAACTGGGGGTTGCTGAGATATAAATTGATTTTCACCATTTCCTTTGTAGAGGATTCCTGGCAGATAATATAAAAACCACAAAATAACAACAACAACAACGTTTATAAAAACCTTGAATGTATGTACATGAGATGATGCATAGATATTCTGAATATCTCTTTTTATTTGAGTAATATAGTTTAATGGACTTCTAATTGTTTCAGCACCACATTTTTTCTCACTACAACTAACAGAACTTAGTTATGAACTACAAATGTTCTAATAAAGTCACAAATACACTAAAACACCCAAAGCATTAAATTATCTTGTCCAAAAAATGTAGTAAAAATGCATTTTAAACTTCTGTTTAGAAATTCTCCTGAAATAACTGAAATTCTACCTGTGTATATATCATTAAAAAGGAAAAAATTGTATTTGCAAATTGCATCTCTAATGCCCTACTATAACTAATTATGAATATGATGTCAAATGTAATCTAAAGCAGATTACTACTGCAAATTGTAAAGATTAACTAAAAAATTGGAGATTGCTTCTATCTTACATTATAAAATGCTCTTTACTCAGCTCACAATAAAAATCTACCTCTGGCAATAAAGTCTGCCTCAATACCATGTCTGCAGTTATAGGCAGTTATTAAAAATGTCAAAAAAAAACAACAAAAAAATGTGGTGCCAGGCCAACCTGTCTCTTAAACTTAATTCTGCTTTGAGGCATGAAAGGAACAGTAATTTTGTAAAGACAAAGCAATGTGCCAGCAGTATTTTTCTTCCTTATAGCCTCCATAGGAAATCTGAGAAGAAAAATGCATGCTTTATGTTAAATCTTCAGTTTGGAAAAAATGTTTAAATTTACAGCATGTTAAAATGTTGCCAAATTCTTCTTGTATTATAGACCTCAATGAATCCATCAAGGTGTACTCTACCAATGGTCAGGTGTTACGGTTCTACTCATAAGTCACAATTTACCTTTCCGTGGTATAATCCACGTAAACCATGTGTCACTTTGTACTTTACAGTGATAAATTCTTTATCAATTGTCCATACAGTTTCAAAGGCAGTTTGGGGCTGAGGGATACATTTGTCTTTTGAGGTGCTTAGAGGAAATTTAAGACGTGTTCCTCTTTCAGTCCTCACCTCAAAAATGCACTCTTTATACTGAAAGATATGAAGAAAAAACACTTTGCCCTTTAAATGCTTTAGGTGGCTTCACTATTTTTTAATGTTCTAAAATTTGGGAGATTATAAACATAACACCAATAAACATGATCAAATTGGGAAGAATGAAAATGGTTTATGGAAACTTAATGACAAGTAATCTAAATAAGTAATCTAAATCAAAAGAAGGAGAATGTATTTTTCATGAATAGTCAAAGCCAGAATGCATTAGCAGTATACAAAATCCCCTCTCCTATGATTACATCATTTATGACAATCATGGAACCATAATTTTGCCTGAAATAGCTGAGTTCTATAATTTTCATCAGAGGAATTCTACAAGTCAGCACAGTGCACTATTGCATCTGATTTATTCTATCATTACCTTGAAAAATTGGTCCTTCACATTTCTCCTCTATTATCACAGACTAAGAGATGCACATTAGACTATTTACTGCAGTAGCTTAGGATGTCCGTACAAACAGTGTCTGCACTCTCTTCTGAATAAATTTCTCCAGCTCACCCACCTTGCCATTACAACTCTCCACTTTGTTTATTCAATTAGACACACGTCACTTTGAAAAGTCATTACTTGTCAAATGTACTCTTGAAAATAATTTAAAGCCACCACCAATTCAACTTGTGAACAGAATCAATCATATATATATATATATTTAGAATTGTAGCTCTTTACATTTTTAGATGAATTACCTTTCAGGAATTTGCACTTCTCCCCACCCACTTTTAAATTAGGTACAATGACACCTTTCCCTTTATTTGGTTACCTTGTTTTTCTACTAGCCAGAAGTGAGGCTTTTAGGTGATGATTAGCATATCACAGCAAATAAACTGATGCACTAGCAGGAGACTTCTGAGGGACACTGGGTACCACAGAAGTGATGTTCTTCCCACTGAATTACTTTTGGGTACCTCCTTTCCATAAAAATTGAGTGCAACCAACTCCCACCATAAGCTATGCAACTTTGTCTATTTCACCTGTCTTACACACTTCTAGCCCAATTTTTACGCATTTCCTCCTGTTCAGTGTTCAGCTGGTGTTTCCTCAGCATGGCACCCACCTGGCAGTTACTGAGAGACACACTGGACAAATCGACCTTGATGCCAAGGCACGGTCCTTGTTAAATGTGTCCTGCTCCTCATCTTTTCACTGGGATTAAAGAGGACTTGCTCCCTGGCAACTGGAGTCTGTCCTGATAATAGGAGCATAAGGAGCCTTCATTGGCTGAAGGCACTGTCATTTGTCACCTGCAATGTGTCAAGCTGACCACGCATCCTGGGGAGGATGTACGTCAGGGAAGGGTTTAAATGAGAGGACAGTGGAAACGACTGCTCATCCTCCAGAATACATTGTAACCATGCACTAAATGCTCCCATCAGCAGTCATGCTGTGGCTGGGGATATCATGACCTGAAGGGGAAAATCTCCAATATAAATGAAGACTTTAAAACTGGGAGTGAAGACCTCTTGGTTTGGCAGGAATGCCTGCTATTGCCATTTAATTTTTAATCATTGTGAGAAAGCATTCAAGATACTGCTACCATACATCCAGCTAGTGCCAATAACAATGGTGACATCTACAATTGCTTTAGAAACAGTGTCTCCTTAGCATCACTTAATTTTTTGGGGGTGGTTTCTTTGGAGAACGTATCCAACATAGAATGACACAGTTAGATGCACTTATTAGTGCGTACATATTTGTAGGAGGAAGCAAAGCATTTATCACATGCAAAGCATTCTGTAATTTCCCTTTTTTAAAATAGGGAAGCAAACATTTGAAAAGCTAAAATGAGATGACTAAGGTGTGTGGCAGTTGAGAGGCAGCTGAGTATTACAATTAGGAAGAGGAAGCATAACTCCTTACCATTCTGAACGTCCAAGACATGGTGTTTATCCAATGTCCAGCCACCCATGTTAGAGGCATCCAGTTCATAGCCTTGCAAAATGGCAGTCCGCTTTTCCCAGAGAGTCAGATCCAAGCAAGACTCATATTCGTAGCCTACAGACACTGAAAAAAACAGTACATTTCCTCATTAAATATAGAAACTTGTTCAGATGAATAGTTTAAAGAAGGTAATTTCCTAAACTGTGTATGTTCTGCTCTCCCAGGCTACCTAAAAATCCCTATGGCTTCCTTAGATGTATTGAAAATACTAAACAGAATTTCAAAATACTTTAAAAAGTAATCTTGGGTTATTAAAATAATCTTAGCTATTAAAAAGAATTAGAAGAGGACAGGTAGAGAAGAAACCTGTTTTGTGAATTATGTCAGAATGCTATTGTGCTCTAAAGTATGCGGAGTGCACAGACTGAACACCATACCATATTATTAGGCTGAGGATTACTCATGGGTAAGAACTACAAGTGAAAAATGACAGTGGTCTCTTTTTCCTTTTGAAGCATGCTTTTCTCATAATGTAAAGTTGAGATTTGCGTTGTTTAATATACTTTACTATCCACCATTATTTCTCATCTTATTATGCCAAACATTTTCTGATTAATGGATACAGGTATTTCAGATGTGTTTCTCTATTTTCAAGACAATAGCAAAAATGCAAAAAATCCCAAACCTTTGCTTAACACACATACCAACAGCTTCAGATAATCCATAGACTCTCTGGTTGTAGGCATCAGTTTTATCCCATATGAAAGTGTAAGCCAGATTTGGAGATGCGGGGAACCATTTCTGGAAAAGCCTTCCCACCACTGCCACCATAAGATGAACTTTCATTAGATTAAACGGTATAACAGATTGGGTCATAGTGATCTTCAGAACAGACTTATATCCTGCAGCCCTGGAGCTTAGGTATGATAACTTCAGATCAGTTCCTGGTATTGTCGTTTCTTCATGAAGTACCTATGCCATCAGTAAGAGAAAAGGCAACATGTGAATGATCTGGAAATTAAACGTAACAATGCAAATATTGTAAAAGGGGGCTTGATATGATGCTACACAACAATCCATTATGAAGTATCATCTAAATCTGGCCTTCATTTAATATGTAAAATAAAAACAAATGAAGAACAGTATTTTACTTTTTTTTTTTTTTTTCCCATAATAGCAAAGTCTAACATCTTTGTTATACTAAAGCTGCTTAGTTCATACATTCTGCTGAAGGATTTCAAAGATGTCTCCTTTATTTTAATGGGTGGAGGTACGGAGAAGAGGAGAGTATGCCTTCCCAAATGCTTTTTCCAAAACCAGCAGAAAAGCATCTTCTACCTAAGTGTAAACAGCCCCCACTTGCGCTGCCATCCATATCCTAACTACGGATACATAATAAAGACAAAAGAGCCTCAAAACACTGCAGAGCTTCAGATTTAGGTTAGGATGTCTAATTGCTCCTGAAGTTCACAGGGTAATAGTGCAACACAGGAAGGACTTTTAGGTGGTTTATTATTTGCATTATCTGTGGATTGTAAATACTTTAAACCAGAGTATTCTTCCATTTATTTCACTGAGATAAGTAGGATGCCTCAGGGAAAGCTTTTCCATATTTCCTGATCAATATTCACTACTCAGACATCAGCTCACCACTTTCTCATTTCAGAGAGGTGCAATGATTCAATTTTATTTTTAAAAGGTTCCTCCCCCCTCTACCTTGTCTTTGCCTCTGAGCTGGGGAGCTTTAGTGGGTGATGGATGGATGTGGAAGGTTTCTGCGTAACGTGGATGAAGACAGCCAATACTGTCCTATACCTCAGTTGGGACATAAAACTGTATTAGAATCATGTCCCTAAACACTGAGAGCCAGCACTTCAGCTGCACAGCTACCAACCATCCTTGCTTATTGAAAATAAGGAAAAAGAAGTATCTAGACACATTTATAAACATAATGTTTCGGGGGGGGGGGGGGGGGGGGGGGGGGGGAATAGAGTGCAAAGGATGCTGAATCACAAGCCCAGAGCCTTTGTGGTGTCAAAGGAGTACTCCTGGGGAAGTACCTTTGGAAAGCTGTATTTTACCTACCTGTCTCCTGGTCCTGAACTCTGAAGACCAAACACTAATTAGTATCAGTAGAAAGCAGACTTCAGGGAGATAACAAATATCCCTGACATTAAGCTTGAGACTTCAGTGTGATCAAAAGCTGGCTACTTATGAAGTGCTATGTTAGCTCAGGATTTCTGTAGCGCAGGTTTTCTCCAGCGTTCTCTATGCTAGAGAATCCTCAGACGCTGCTTTTAAACAATTGACTGGGTTGAACAGAATCAAAATATGTGGTTCTGTGGTCCTGAGGAGGGCAACAGATGATACAACATTACCTATGTTAGCACTACCGCTGTTATATAGATTTGTATACTATTAATTGCATTTGCCTCCTTCCCCTTAACAACAGCAGCAAATCAGAAATAGTATTTTGGCTCATGGTCTGGCATGAATGGT
Organism: Anser cygnoides; assembly: GCF_040182565.1. Lineage (NCBI taxonomy): Eukaryota > Metazoa > Chordata > Aves > Anseriformes > Anatidae > Anser > Anser cygnoides. The sequence continues at coordinate 58,755,203 of NC_089876.1, read as the reverse complement.
TACTAAAATCTGATATGTGTAGGGATATGACTCTTCACCTCCAGCAAGGCTGTAACAGAGCTGTGGGAAATAAAGGAAGCATTGGAAGACACCAGACAAATGAAATTCTTAATTCTCAATCTTTGAAAGTTTCTTTTTCTCCCCACCAACAACCTGGCATCACTGAAATGATGAGCAGTATCATCACCTGGAAGGAGGTGAGCTGTATCAATTCTGTTTGAAAATCTAGTCTGCTCTCCCTCAGACCAATATACACACAGTATCTAAGCCAGATGAGAAGAAAATCTTTTCTGCACAAACAAAACTCTCTAGAGAGAAAAGCAATTGTGAACATGTTCCTTTTCTAAGACTTTGAAGGAACAACACAAAACACCAATGAACAAAAGACAAATTCCTCCTCAAGACATCAGCGGGACTCTTATCTACTGCACATTAAATCTGGTCTAACAGATGGAGTTCTCCGTAAGCAAGAGGAGAAAAAGAAATAATACACTTGTAATAGGACACAATTTAATGGCCTTGACTGGTCTCCTGTTAAGACCACTGTTTCTTTTACAACTTTAACTGTGGAAGAGCAGTGTTAAACACTTAGGTGGTCTTCTGATACTCTTGCCTGAGATAACAGACAATAAAGAGGACACCTTGAAGTTTCAATTTCCAAGAAACTCCACTGTGTATTTGGATTACTATCAAATTAGAAAGTAGGACAGGCAGTTCTCAGCGAGGTTTAAAACAAAAAAACCACGAACCCCTATTATTAGTTTCTGCAGAAGCCTCAAACATCTGCTGGAAATCTGACTTATAACTTCCTTCCTTCCATAAAATATTCCCTGTAGTAACTTATTTTCTTGCAAACTTCAGAAATCTAGAGGTAAGGTTATGCATCTCAATCCCACTCCTAGAATCAAGCATTACAAAGAGAATTAAACAGTTTAATGTTCATCTGAAACGTTAAATCATCAGGCACAGCAGAGAGCATCCTATGGGAGCCATGACAATACATCAATTGTAAAGCAATCAGGAAAGTGACTGGGTATAAAAGTCACATCAGGAATTGCCAGCACAACCAATCTGTCTGTACTTTACCTTTTCCTGACAGAGTATCAAACTACCTCCAGAAATGCTGACACCCTGTGGGGACTGAGTTATAGCCCCCCCACCACATTCGAACGGTTGACATTTTATTTACGGATGATCAAGCTTCTTGGGAGGAAAACTGTGAAATACTTAACCTACAGGACTGAGATAAGGGTCACCTCAATTTTCACAAAGACAGAGTTTGCTCTCCTCAAAGTTCAAGTGGGTGACTGAGTCACATAAATTGTGCAGGACTCCTTGCCTCTTGTGGCCAGAAGGACTAAAGCTGTCCAGGCTCTGGAATGCTTTCCTGCTCCACAATATGATGCGATTCAGGTGGCATGCTATGATAGTATTAAGAACCCTGAACTGGGAATTTACACTCAATTAGGGGGAAAATTGGCCTGCTGTATTGCCAAGTATTTTTGCCAAATGAGCAACTTCAATAGAGGATTTGAGAAAAGAAATCACAAATGAGTGCAAACTTGAAGTCCTTGCGTCTGAAAAAGGTTCTTTGCAGAGATGTAAGGAGCTGCACTGCTGTACTAAAATGTAACATCATCGTGGTTTGAGAGGGATAAAGATGGCATGTTTAGACACAGGTAGGTATTGGCAGCTACTATTATTACACAAAGCTTGAGACCAAAGAATACTAAAATTACACTTCTTTAAGCAGAAGCTGAAGCTGCTCATTTCAAGATGGAAAAATCTTTTCCTTTAAAAAAAAACAAATTCCCCTAGAATTGAGGCTCTTAAATGAACTTATAAAGACATAACCCTGGGTTAACAATATAAAGCAAGGAGAAATGAAAAGGGGTGAAGATGCTTGTTTTTTATAGAGTTAAAGCATTGTTGAGATACCACGGAGAAGGATGGAAAAAAACATACACGTATCAGGCTAAAAATGTATCAGTAAAAGCATAAACCAAGAGGCATATATAAAGTCTAAAACAGAAAACAAAGAGAAGAAAATTAGATAAACTACTGGAAAACAAGGACACTTAAATGGAAATATTTAGCTCGATGAAGTAATCTTCATTGTCTTCTCAGTACAAATTCAGAGTTTACAGATTAAGCTAAGTGAAACCAGGATATACCATCTATATAAGACTGAAATATCTAGGCGTCCTATTAGACTGCAAGGTTTAATGAAAAAATAGGTTTGTTTTTTTGGTGAAAACCTGGACATTTTGAAGTTACAAACATAATAATTTTATTAAGTTACTGAGGCCCCTATTTTACCCTTAATTCTTCTGGGTGAAGAAATTTTGCCAATTTCCGCTGTATAGTATTGCCAGTAGTAAAACAGAGTCAGAGAAGAAGAAAAAAAAAGTGTGCAATCTTGAACTGTTTTGACAAAACTCATCCACAGTTCACCCAGGCAACACTGGAATTAAACCAAAGCATCTACTCTCAGTAATTGGTCCCCTAACAATGTAGCTCTCCAAACCTGCGTTGGTCCCTTAATCATGCAGGTCACACTCCACAGATGCAGTCAAAGCCACTTCCCTCTAAACACATATAAGCGTACAATTTGAAAGAATACTTCTCAGTCTTCATTCACCTACACACTTGACGTGACGGAAGCAAGCTGCTCAGGACCTGCAGAAGGCATCTTGGAGCCTTGCAAGCATATGTAACAGTGAATAATGGAAGTGTAGGAGAAGGAAAGCCACAAAAACTCAGTTTCAGACCTGAACTCATTGAGTTGTGAGTTTTCAGAACTCATTGTGACTCACATGTGGGTTTCTGCCAGACCACACTGCAATATGTGGCATACAGACATTTATTATATTAGGAAAAAGACAGCAATGATATTACCTAATACGTATAAGCAGCTCCAGCGCAACCTGATCTCCCTCATCTGCATGCAGTTTAACTTCTCGTTCCATGCCGGCTAATCTCAGCTATTTAAGTCTAGGCAGAACATGCTAACTTGCAATTGGAAGTGGATAAAAAATTATGCCTAGAGTAGTCCAAATTTAGTTAACATGTATTTATTATCATCCATCTTGAGTAATGATCTGCTGGGTCTGTGATCACCTCTCCACCTACTGCATTCTTTGTTTCCCCGTACTTGTCCTCTTTTTTCATTTTTCTTTTGTGCTGCTTCTTCGGCACAGACTTTAATTCCCCCTCTGATCATTTTGGGATTCATAAGCCACTAAGTACACTCTTTTGGAAACATTATCTCCAAGGGATGATGAAGCACTTCAAGAGATGATGATGATTATAGCAGCACATCATTTTCTCCTGTATGTGACAGTGAGTGCTGTCACACTGCACCAACGGGGTGACTGATGCTGACTGCAAGACACAGGAAACGCTTTCTTTTCCTATGCCTTCAGCCAGCCTCCCATGCTTTAAACTCGCATCACCCTCTTTTAAATGAAAAGATTTATAGCAGTTCCTCTGGAGCTGAACAGGCAGTTTTTAATGGAATCTGAAGCTGCTCATCTTTTATCAGATTGGTGAATTTTTTGGGAGACAGACTTGTGCACGAAGTGTTTCTGAGTGGAATACGACCCTAAAGAGCACTTCCCAGGCACGGCTGTGCAGCTCCCACCTGCTGATGCAGGGCATTACATATGTCTGATGAACAAAGTATATCAAAGAAAATACTTCTTGATTTTTTTACACAGTACAGGATTTTTTTTTGCATACACAGCAACATTACTTTTTTTCCCTCATCAGAAATCACCCATTAGCACCTAGTATTCAAGGAGAATATGACCTTTTCTTCCGGTTGGTTTTGCAAGGAAATCAGACTGAGCCACTAGTCCTGCCTACCAGATCTCCCACCCTTTGAACTTGGTAGCAAATCTAAACCAAATCTGAAACAATAGTAGAAATCACTAAATCACTAAGATAACTCAGTTCCTTTAGATTTTAGAAAAACAACAACAACAACACAATAACAACAAAAACAAAAACAAACAAAACCCAACCAAACAAAAAATCCCACACCCAACAACAACCATATAAAAATAAAAATTAAAAAAAAGATTTGGGTAGGGAAGTTAGTATCCAAATTGGCACTCCCATGACAAAGAGGCTAAATGCAGTCAGTGGGGGAAGGACTGGACATGGCAGACAGCTGCAATTATAGCAGTGGGAATTAGTTGGAATCCAGACTTCATTAGTCCCACTGCTCTCAAAATGACTTTTTTTCTGACATTTTTCTATTATTACTTTTTCTTGATTTATACACCATCTATCTAAGCCATTTGCCATCACTTCAGGAACTGAATCTATCATATGTTGCCAAAACAAGTAAATCAGAGCTGTTTTTCAGTGGACTGTGTTTTGCAAATCCTTTCTTTTAATTGACTTGCAACTAACAATGGCTCGGAAAGACAGGATAAAAGCAACAATTTCCTAGCATGGTCTTGATTTGTATGACTGTTTAGTTGTAATTTCCTTACATCTTTACTTTTAACCTGCTCCTTCCATGAACTGCTTAATGATTTTGCTCTTTTCTTAAAAGCTCTATAAATTTTTGAATACATTTTCTATATTTCCCATGAAGATGCAAGGATATTTCTTAGTGAATGTGAAAAAGAATGCCCTATGTAATTATGACATTGTGAGGGTGGGAGAGAGAGGAAGAGAGAGAAAGAGCAAGGAGAAAGAGTGCTGTTTCAGTACGAAAAGCTTTATCAGAAATCAATAATGAAATAAGTTTTATCAGAAATCAATAATGACATAAATACTACTTGAAACACAACTCTGCTTTAAGAGTTGAGGAAGACTACATTAGTGATCAGTTATCTGAGGTAACACAACCTATGATAGAAAAAAAAACATTCCAGTCGCAGCTCTTTCAGCTGCAAACAAGGTTTTGATGTTGTTAAGTTTTACTTTGGACATCACAAGCTCTGAGGATGTACATTAGCACACACGCTCATTGCCTTGTAAGCCTGTCCTTAGCATTAAAAACAGAGAATTTTTCAGTATAAAAAGAAATAGGAGTGTTATGCTCTCTATTAAAAATAAATGATAAATTTAACTGTATGACTTTTTTTGACATAATGGAAATACACATTTCATTTTCTGTTTTGAAGTACATTTCTAACAAGAGGGCAGTCTAAGAAGTTTGATGTACTACAGTGTGTCCATTTTGATGGGCCAGTGCTTGATTGATGAAGACATTCTGTCCTTTTAATGATGCAAACAGATACAAAACCAGACACTGGCGTGCACCAAGTTTTCTTAGATTTTTTTTAAATTAAATTTTAAAAATTATCACATTGAATAAATAAATCGGTCTAAAAATAACCACATTGCAAATTCTTGGCAGAATTATTTATTTAAAAACAATTAATTTACACTCTTTTCACTATAGTTACTTAATTCTAGCCTAAGATAAAATGCTGCTTGTTTGTAATACACTTTACCTGTGTCTCTGGGATGATAGGACTATCTTCAGGAGAAATTCTAAAGAAGGTAGATAAAGGCGATGACACAATAATGGGGTTTGGCCTTACGAATCCACTCAGGTCACAACTAGGAATGTCGTTCTCTTCCTTTTTCATGACCAGGGTATCCATGACATAAAATACATTCCAGGGAATCCACACTGTGTGATACTGCGTCAGGAACGGCGATCGCTCAAACACCAGTGTGAGAGAGGCACCACCATTCGCTACCAAGTCAAACCTAGAAAAAAAATAGGGGCAGCTGTTGAGCAAATTCCCACAGCCATCCACAGCCTCCATTTTACTGATTGATTCTTCACCCTATTGTACTGATCTGAAGAAAGAATAGCTCTACTGGGAACAATGGAGAAATCAATTAAATTACATTACATAATACTGCACTAAGAGAATGGAGAATTTGGGATGCTGCATTTAAATTCAACAAGGCCTTCTACTTCCAAAGTATATATATGGTAAGTTTATATTTATTTGAAGAATATACAAAGTACAGAGTTGCTTAACCACTTTTTCAGGTCTATTGTTTCCATTATTTAATTACTGATTTATTTTTACAAGCAGTTCTTTATTTATGTATTTACTGTCTTGATGTCTTAGAAACGCTTCAAAGTGTACTCACATTCCATCTTGGCGAGTGATTGTATATCCATAGTCTGGGTAGTGTAAAAAGGAGACGTTGACCCCAATGAGTGGAGTTCCATCAGCAGTTAATACTTGGCCTCTTATGACAGATGCAAGGCTGTGAAAAAATATCAAATTACAAATCTATTTTATTTTTTTTAGTTCTCTTTTGAATGAACAATAGCTAGCACAGCAAACAACATACATCTCGACATGGTATCAACTACGAGGAGCGGCTGAGAGAGCTGGGCTTGTTCAGCCTGGAGAAGAGGAGGCTCAGGGGCAACCTTATCGCTCTTTACAGTTACCTTAAAGGAGGCTGTAGAGAGGTGGGGGTTGGTCTGTTCTCCCACGTGCCTGGTGACAGGACGAGGGGGAATGGGCGAAAGTTGCGACAGGGGAGTTTTAAGTTGGATGTTAGGAAGTACTTCTTTACCGAAAGGGTTATTAAGCATTGGAACGGGCTGCCCAGGGAGGTGGTGGAGTCACCATCCCTGGAGGTCTTTAAAAGACGTTTAGATGTAGAGCTTAGTGATATGGTTTAGTGGAGTACTTAGTGTTAGGTCGGAGGTTGGACTCGATGATCTTGAGGTCTCTTCCAACCTAGAAATCTGTGATACTGTGATAACTCTAATTAACAAAATCACTCCTGAGCCTTCAAACCATCTACAAATTCACATAACTGACATTGTATAAACACATACCTCAACATCTACAGATTATCATTTTGTTTTAATTTGGTTGAGTTTACTTTGGTTCATTTTGTATGAACTCTGTACTGAGTTACTAAGCCCAGTAATACACTGAAGAATTTTAAGAACTTATAATCTCTAGATGTTCTGTAAGTCATACCTCTGGCAGGTTCTTAAAGAAAAATGTACTTTTCAATTAGTATCAAAGCAATCTGTAAAACTGCAGGGACTACAAAGTACAAAATTTAAAAGAGCAATAAGGAACATTTGTGCAAGAACTTTTAATCAACTGCTGTGCCCAAACACATTAATGCTGTTAAATTACTGCAAACGCAGTGGTTCTAGTGTAAATCATCTTCTTTCACTCAGTGAGATCCGAGACACCTGCTTCCTGTTACTGGTTTATTTTCAGGTCATTACTGCTTCGCAGAGCACCAGTCAAATAGTTTATGCAATTATACTGTCGTGCACTTAACAGTTCTATTACATTAATTCATAATTTATATTATTTAGTGAGCTCAGTTTAAAAAGTGTAGCTTTGCTTTTCCTTCTGAAGTGTTTTCATTGCTTTGATATACTTCCAACTGTGCTAGCCCAAATTAACTGGTTAAATAAAGATTTATTTAATCATTAATAAAGTGCCCTGTTAGAATACAGGTACTATGTACGGCAAACACCTGCTGCAACCCAGTGGCACTGGCAATTTGAATTTTTTAGGAAATGAGATGAAATAAGCAATCTGATATATTAAGAGAAAATGTCGTTGTTGAAAGTCCACTCCATTAAATTTGCAATCACAGTGGATCTTCTCCTAGCATGCACCTCACACGTTCTTCAATTGCTTTTGTATTCATGAGTAAAGGATGAGTCACGCTTACCTCTTATTAAAAGGACTTTCCCCAGGTATGACATGAGTGCTGTCTGCTCCGATAAGAAAACTGATCCGATCATAAAATGCTTTGGCAGCTTGCTGAGATGGCGACTGTTGGCTTTGGCTGATAATATCTTGGGGATCAGGTAGCCCACGACAATAAGGCTGATTTTGGCAAGAACTCTGCAAACAGCAGTCAGGATCCATACAGTCAACCAGCCCATCTGTTGGCAGAAATTCACACAAATGAACAAACTCTTCCTCCTGCCCTTTTGTATGTGAATGAGTCGGCAAGCAGAGAGATTAAAAAAATTACATAGTATGAAAGAGTATTAATAATTAAGATTTTAATAAATTCACTTTAAATTAAAGAAATGTAAGTTTGTTTCCACTGAATTCTTAAACTCCCATGGAAATCCTAGCAAGCTAAATGTGCTCAGGATCTTGCATAAATTAAATGTCTTTATTCGATACTTTTCTATAAATATGTGGAACAAACCAGAAAACGAAGGCAACTCAGGCTCTGCACACACTGCTAACTTATAAATATTAAACATTTTAGGTGGGTCTCAGTAGCTTTTATCTGAGGTTATTTGGCTTGCTAGAGAAAAGAAACAAGTAACTCCCACTCTGCTGTTTTCCTGAACTTTTTAGCATATCTATGCTGCGAGTAGCTTTAAATATTTCACAACATTTATCAAGGTGAATTCCTTTATACTTTGGCAGAAAGGTTTTGTTGCTAGTGGCAATTTCCACAACTATTTTGCATGAAAATGTATATGAGAACAAAATCTGTACTTAACATTTAGATTTTATTTTGAATAAAATGATGAGGAATACTGGCCACTATAAAAAGATTTAAACACATGGGTGCTTTTATGCTTATGTGTTGAAATATTCACATATAATGAGCATTAGATCTGTCACATCACTGGAAATCTAATTTGGTGAAAGATTAAAATCAAGATCAAATTGATAACTACTAATTTGTTGTAAGTAAAGTCGTAAGGAAAATGAGCCTGGAAATGTCAGCTACAGAAAATTTCCAGATGAATGTAATATGGTATCACATCGCTGATAATTGTTTCCCCAAAAGAACAGCAAGACTGAAATAGCTCAAACATTTTATTATTCCATTTATATTAGAGAGGGAGCCTGCTTGCTGCACTAAAATGAAAAATACACCAATGCAGCACTCTGAGGAAGCCCGTGACTGCTTCTCTCACAAAAGAATCTAGCTTTATAGTAAAACTTTCTGCAGGGAAAATTATCATCCATTTTTGTTCAATCATACGTTGAAAGAGTGTAAGTAAACAGAGAACTTCTAAAGGTATTCCTCTAAGAACTGCCGTGCTGTGTGGATTGGTTGGAAGACTGGCAAAACAGTGAGGGGCTGGGATTTCTATTCTTTTGCACATCTAAAATTCCTATTTAACTCAGCCGACATTGAAGTCAGTTCAAGAAAAATAAAAGGGATGAAAAAATCCCCGTTAAGTATATCAAAGTTTAAACTTTTTTAAGAGAAAAGAAATATCATTGATTTTTCCTTGGGATGAGTGGTTGATACGCCTGGGAGTCGTGCTGCCGTCCAGAGGGACCTTCCCAGGCTAGAGAAGCGGGCTGACAGGAACCTCATGAAGTTTGATAAAGAGAAGTGCGAAGTCCTGCACCTGGGAAGGAACAACCTCAGGCACCGGTACATGCTGGGGGGAAACAAGATGGAAACCGGCTTTGTGAAGACCTTGGGAGTCCTGGTGGACACCAAGTTGAACACGAGCCAGCAATGCACCCCATCAGCACCAAGGTGCTGACGACATACTGGGCTGTGTCAGAAAGAGGCCATACCTGGAGTGCTGGGCTCACCTGGAGTTCAGGCTCTCCAGTACATGAGAGACATGGACATGAGACATGGACATGCTACAGCAAAGGGCCACAAAGATGATTAAGGGACCAGAACGCCTTGCCTAAGAGGAAAGGCTGAGAGAGCTGAGACTCTTCAGCCTAGAGAAGAGAAGGCTCGAGAGGGATCTCATCAATGTATATGAACACCTCATGGAGGGTGCAAAGAACATGGAGTCAGGCTATTTTCAGTGGTGCCTAGCAAAAGGACCACAGGCAACAGGCAATGCTTGGAATACAGGAAATTCTGTTTAAACATCTGAAAAAATTTTTTACTGTGAATCACCAGACACTGCAACAGGTTGCCCAGGGAGGCTGTGCAGTCTGCATCCTTGGAGATGAACCCATTGGACAGAGCCCTGAGCTACCTGCCCTGGCTGACCCTGCTTTGAGCAGCGAGACTAGATGATATCCAGAGGCCCTTCCAACCTCAACTGGTCTGTGCTCCTTGTGATTTTCTAGTCTCACTCTTGTACAATGTGAAACCCCTTTCCAGCTGAAGCACTGAGCTCCCTTGCTGGTTTTAGCTCTAGAAGCTTGGATCAGTGTCAAAGCTGGGGGTACTGATGGTTAAAAGCATAGTTTTGTTTTTTTATATCTCTGTATGGTCTCCCAGGCAATATCTCATGCAGTTGCCAAAGAAATGCTCAAATTTAGTCATTCATCTTTGTTAGTTTATAAAAAGCAAATGTACATCTGGAGTACAGACTGCAGGTCATAAAACTGCATGAGATTGACACCTTCTGAACTAATCAGCTGGAAATGCATTTTTACAAGCCTCTCTGCTAACATCAATCAGAGAAAGAATCTCATTTTCACCAGCCAAGATATAGGGATACACTGTTTGTTATTTTTCTGTGGAGTTTATCAGCAACTTGCCCAGGCGAGTGACGGATGGTTATGAATCTGGCTCCTTATAACCTGAGCAAACATTTTTCATTCTTTCTCTGTACATATGTGGCTAGAGCTATCTAGTACCACTAAGCTGACTACTCTATTGCACTGTGTGAAGCAGAGTAAAATTTCCTTTCTGAAATAGCTCTGCAAAATATCGATGAATGCTGTTTAGCCTGAAAAATATAAGACTTAGCTTAACACGAGCTTATCAGTTATATCACTCAAATGCAATAGGAAAATTATAAAGAAAATAGAAACTCTTATAGCCAGCTGGACAATCATTATTAGTCTCAGAGGGCTATTTTGTACCTTTTTTTTTGTTCTAGATCTAAGTGGTACTTCTGTACACAGCAGACATAATGACTACGTTATTGTTTTCTTCCTCAAAACTAAAGTCTAGGCGTAAAAATCTCAACCAATGTTACTTTTCCCTTTGTACCAAAATGCACAGAATTGCAATGGAGGTGACAAAATTGCTTTTTTGTAGAGACTAATAAAAACAAACCAAAACAAAATTAAATAAGAAGAGTCAAGACATGATTCCTGTGTTTCTGATGTTTACAAAATAAGATGTATCAGCGGGCATGTTTACTTCTGAATCGAATTTGAAGTGTAGACTCCTGGAAGACAACATGTGGGACAAAATTCCAGGGCACAAGTTCTGCTAGTGCCAGGGGGAGATCATGGCCAATGACCTACATAAATCACATTCTTGATAAGTAAGTCAACTGTGTAGTTAGGCAACAAAGAATCTTCATAATGTGAAATTCAGTGCCTGCAAAGGAAGAGCCCAGTTTTGGAGCTGTGATGCTGGCCATCCCAGCTTGATGGTTTCAGTGCCAGTGTCACATGAAGAGGAGAGGCTGGAATGGACAGAAAACTGTATTAACAAAACTCTGTTATCCTCATGTAGCTCAGTTTTAGGATGGGGTGTAACAAATTGACTCAATTATAGACAGCAAAAATGATTGCACGTAGGAGCAGCTGGTCAGAAAACTCACAAAAGCAGAAATAGCCCTTGATTTATTCCTAAGCAGCACACAAGTATCTTGTTCAATGTTACTACTGCAGTATCTCTGTAAACTTATCTATAGCATCCTCAAATTAGTCTGAGTTTGTACTACCCTGCGACAATGATTACCCTAAGCCAGCCATCCTAGCCTATGCAAGTAATTACAAAAGCACAGTACTGTACTGCTAAGTAGGCTTTGCTTTATAATAGTATTAATTTTAATTTTACTAATAAAAGAACATTAATAATCCTTTCAATTCTGCTGGTGGAAACCTTTAACTACTCTTAATAACTGGATAGGAGCTTATAAAAAGCAAGCCTTACAAAGGAATCTGTTCAGTAAAGACCCACCTAAACTAAAAAGTCAACAGCTTATTCTTCCTACAGTGATGACAAAACATGGCCCACTTTGTCAAAGTATAATAGTGATTCATTTTTTGCCAAGTAAGGAAGTTAGGCTTCTTCCACCCACGGACAACTCTGACTTCTCCTCTCCCCACAAAGTCATTAAGAGTTTAATTCAGCCTAGGGTCTGCTTGTTGAAAACACATTTGTTGTGGATTGCTAAAATGTAAAGAAAATCCTGTAACAGACTACTCAAATCAAACACATGAAAAAATAAAGCAACTGTGATCCTTAAAGGGAAAGGAAACGATTTGCAGGACTCTCAAAAATCTGTATTAAAAGGAAGATGAGTAATTATCCCATCATACGTCAGTAGTATCTAGATGGGTGCTTTGATGCCATTAACGCATGAACATAACATGAAGAATTTTCCCATTGGGGTTGTTGGGATGCTCATGTTCATGGAATTTGAACAATCAGTCCAAGAAAGAGTTAAGAATCAGAGGAGCAGCAGACACTGTTATTAATGAATTATACTCATATTAATATATTACATATATTTCATCCAGTGTATGATGAAGCATTAACATTAACCACAGTATCTCAATTAGCTAACAACTAAGATAACTCCAATTATATTACCACTGAGCCTAGTGTGATGTAAATCAAGGTACCTGCAGTCATCAGTATAAATTCAGCAGAATTGCTCAGACAACCTAACGTCGCAGAGTAAACAAATACAACAGAGGCATCCGCGTGCCATCACCTGCAGCTGTCTGGAATCTGAATGGCTTGCCTGAGAGATCAGTAGGCTGACTGCACATATTCTTGGAAAGGGAAGAAAGTGCTTCTCTTTCTGGGTGGGTTTCTGGTAAAAAGGACTTTCCTTTTCCAGTTTTGTTTGGTATGCTTCCAACTTTTAATTTAATTTGTTATATTCTAACATGGTTCCTCAGCCACTAATCAAGGATAGAAGCGAGTATGCTCCTTATTGAAGCACGTACATTAAAAATAAAATAAAGAAAGAGAAATGTCAGTGAAAAAGAGCATTATAGGGGACAATCATAGCGAAACAACTGTTTGGCCAATCCCCTCCTCATACATAGCTGCATAATGTTTGTAAAGGGAGTAATGAAAAAATTAAAGAGAAAAAAAGCAACACAAATACTAGCAGTAGAGTATTATTTTTGCAATATTGTTCGTTCTTTCTGAACTTTAAGTCATCCTGTTAGATCCTTCTGCTACGATTCCTCATCCTGTTTCCCCTTTTCCTCACAAACACCTATTATTGTTTTCAGTCTGAAGGAGCATCTCTTTTTGTCTTGTTCTGTTTATGTGCATTCCTGTTCACCTTGCTCCTCTTCCTCCTACTGCTCTGTTATCTGCTGTTGACTCTCCCGCTCACTTTCTGATACATAACGCCATTCTATTCCCCTTAACGCTTACAGAATCTGTTTTAGTCTGACCCTGGGCTTTCAACTTTTTTTCCTTTTTTTCCTACCATCTATCTTTTTTTCCTCCAGATTATGTTCTAACCTAGTTTTTCTTCCTCCTTGCTTTGTCTCTTTTCATGCTTGAAGATTTCTCTTTCTTCCTTATGTTCATAATCTCCCAGCCCACATGAACTTCATTCTTCGAACAGCACATCTCTGCATGGAAATGCAATGGATAACTCAGTCCTCTTGCTCCCTTCATACATGCAGAAATTCAGCTTCACACTAGCTCACTGTATGCCAGATTGCATCACATTCTTCAGGATCCTAAGTTCACTCAGAATGTAAAATATTTAACAGAGAAGTGTAGTAAATCCAATGATATGTAAAGCAGTAAATAGCAGTACCTTTTTGACCATATTACTTTTTTTTTTTTCCTCAGGAAGTAAATGCTACTGTTGCTTATGTTTGTGATTTCTAAAATCCCAACTGCAATTGGGATACGAGAGCAAACAGCCGACCAACAATGGCAAAGGAATACACAGACTTAAGCTGCAAAACAAAGTCAGCCATAGATGACATTATCATCCAGAGTCCCTAATGGAGTTTGTTATCTCTGTTCTGGATCTGAAGGTGTTAAAAAAAAAAAAAAAAAAAGAGTTGATGGGAGAGGAGGATGGAAGAAAGAACAAAAGTATTATGCTGATCTACTATATGACTGCATTCACATTCAGTCTTGTTTTTGTGTGTGATTCTGGAGTCATGCCGCAGTCACAGTCCCTCTCCCTTCCCCACCCTACACCGATGATTGCAGATTGATTCCTTAAGTCAGCAGTCCTGCCTGTATCTTACTGCAGATTGTTACCTGTCACCCAAGTGACAGACTGCAGAGAAGCAAGCCAAAAAAAAAAAAAAAAAAAAGAGAAGAAAAGACTTCTGGGAGTGTCCTGTCAATTATCTGAGTATTCACAGGCTATCTTTGTAGACTGGGCAAGCAATTGTTTCCAGCAATAGCATCATAGGTCAAAATGTAAAGTCCCTGTTTGGCCTTTCCTCTTAGGATAATTTCCTTGTGAGGTCACTGCAAATGTGAACTCCTTCCTTTTTATTTCCTCCCCAGTACAGTTCACTAAGTTGAGATGACGCTTTATTCCACTATCAAAGAACACCGCAGGAACTCTAAGGTGACACCAATCATTTTCTAAGTACCTATCTCAGCTGTCGTAAGCATCTTGTGAGGCTTTGCTGATACGCCGTACAAAAGCAGCACATACCTCAGTGTATTCTTACAGGCATGAGAGCTAGTAAAACGCGAGCACGGTTCTCATAGCAGCACTTTATCACCTGCCTGTAAAACCTCTGGTTCTCAGCACACCCTCCCCAGCATTACAGATCCAGCTGGTATACCCCCTGTTGGCAGGGAGTTGGAGTTGGATGGTCTCTAAGGTCCCTTCCAACCCGAGCCGTTCTGTGATTCTGTGACTCTGTGACACCTTACCTCCTTCGTTGTCCTTACTGTCAGTGCACAGAGTTTCCATGGCTACGTCACAGCCTGCTCCCCTCCATCCTGGCTGGCAGACGCAGTGCCAGCCGTTCTGGTCCAGCGTGCACCTTCCATTGCTGTTGCACAAGCCGGGGCAGCCCTCTGTTGAAACAGACAAAGAAGAACACCACAGGTGATTTAAATATTGCAATTATTTCAGTCAAATAAAAGCTACAAACAAGGGACACTTACTGGGAACAGGCCTTTATAACAGCACAACTACTGTAATTGCACATGGAGTGGAACAGCAACATTACCTGGGGAATGTAATTCTTAACAAAGTGGCATCTTTGATTGGCCTGACACTTGAGACACCACTTACCTGTACAGGCAGGAAATAAATGCATCAATCCTCTAAATACCTGCAGGCCAGACAAAATTAAGTTTGTTTTTCAATTTTTTTTTTTTTTTTGGCAGGGTAACAAGAGATGAGTGCATAGTGCAAACACAGCTGTATAAAATAATACATTTTTCTGTGCTCATATTGTCTTTTGCTCTATGCAGTATTGGTTACTTACTGGCAAAAATGTTTAAACTCCCTGTTACTATGAACAAATCCCTCCAAATTATGAAGCAGGAAAGTGGGATGTTCTTAGGCACGTAATAAAAGAGAACATTATCTGGTCTCAGAGTTGCCGTATATTCATGTGAAATTACAGTGCGTTAAAAACTGCACAAAGTATAGACTGGTTTTAATGACTATACTTTATGCCAGAAGTACATTCCTTTTCACAGAATAAGCAAAGCCCAGGAAATAGTGAAGCAGCTTAGCATCTATTCTAACAAACATTAGGATTCAGGCTGCATACGGATGGGACAGGACCAACAGGATTTCCAACTAAATGTAGTAGCTGCGCGTATTTGATTACTTAGGACGGACAAAATGAAATACCATAAGGACCACAATAAAACATTGATAGACTGAACAAAAACACGGTAGTGACGTGCTTCAAGACAGATAGCAGAGAGTGATTTTTTGTGACAATCTCCCTAAGGCTTTTGTGCTGTTACCTTTATATCCTATCTTGTCTGCTTTTATGGCCAAGGAGGGAAAATTTGGGAAACAATTAAAATAATTTAATATATCCAAAATCTGTAATTGTTTTCAGTCTAACATTACATTAAAAAAAAAAAGAAAAAAGAAAACAGTAGCTGTCACTTCCTAGTGATGAAATCTGGCATGCAGCCAACATGATCTGTATGAGGATGACAACACTATAAATATGTAGATTTTGGTGTTCCTTATCTATGACTATGATAAGACACTGACAGAAGCAAGTACAGATATGGCACTAAGTATCTTATGAGAAAGTGGCTATAAATCAGATTATTTTTGGACACAATTTTCAGTAAACTTTTATCAGAAGAAAGCTAAGTGGCTAAATACTTCACTTGCTAGAACTACTGTTGTTATGAACTAGTCTACTGACTTGTTCTGGTTAAACTGAGTTGAGCTCAGAACAGTATTTCAGAAGGAATAGTTTATTTTTTCTTCTAAAGAATTTTGAATTTACTGACTCCTTTCAACCACGTAGTTTCAAATTGCAAACACTCGGAAAAAGTTACGAAGAGTGCTCAACTCTTGTCAAATTACTCTTAGAAGGCAGAAAATCAGAAAAGCCTCTTATGAGGATGTATGGTGATGCTACAGTTATGGTTACGTGTTACCAAGCTAGGCTGAAATTAATCTTGCTACTCTTATTCTTTCAGATTGTAGCTGCTAATAGTATCTGTTGATGTACAGAGAGCTATTTTTTCCTTAATGTTTCTTCTGTTTAATTTATGGAAGACTTACATATTTAATTGCCCTACTGACAGAGCATTTTAGGAGTCAACTGGGTACACTCAAGACTTATTGTGTGAAAGCCTGGATATTGCCATGAATATTGCCATATTTTAATGAAAAAAAAACAACAAAACACAAATAAGGAATAGAGAAGATACTAAGGGAAAGAGGGGTAGGAATAGTTTAAACATTTTTTAAAATATATTTTTCACCATAACTGAAGATACAAAACTCTTTGCTGTTTCATGTTAGGCATTTGCATCCTTTAACCTTTTAATTGAAAAGGCTGCATACGAGCTTTTTCTGGTGTCATACAAAATACAAGTCATAATTTTCTATAGATTTTCTACATTCAGATAAACCAAAGCTTAAAATCCCGCATTATTCTATTGATCTATCTACATGTAAACACACATCTGTAATTAATCTGCTCTTTGGAACTAATGACACTTGTTTTATGACAAGAGTTTTGCTTTGCTTTGTCTCCTAAATATTTACTGTTTCATAGGTAGAGATCTAATGACAAAACTCACAAAGAAACAAACCAAACAGCAAATGAATACTATCTTCAGTTTTTGGTTCAAACAAAATCTAATGCACGTATACAGTTTGTACAGAAAGGTATAATAACTGATAAAATGTCATGATATAACATAAACAAGGTTTCATTTTTAATTTGAGATGAGTTGAAAGTAGTATGAATTAAATCTATAATCCGTGGAATGTATGTGAGAGAAGATTCTTTTGCCAATCTGGTATGTTTGTCACTATATATTCAGATATTAAAATATACATGTAGGTATAGGCATGTCATCAAAGAGCAAATATACAGTACCTTTCACTATCTTATCCAAATAGTGAGCTTGAGAATTAAAAAGAAAAAAAAAACAGACAGACATTTCAGAAGTGTCACATAAAACAGGAATTGTTCAGAATTCACATGCAAATCAAGCAGGTGCTCCTGACATGAGAGGTCTTACATTACAGAATGAAAATGTATTTCACAGCCTTTAAAAATGCAAGAAATTCTCTTTCCAGCAAACATACTCATGACTCAATGAAATAGTATTTTAAAAAGGAGGTCTGCAGAGGAAAGATGCTACGTTTCTAAGACTAGGTCTTTCTTTTTTCTTCCCACTTCCCTTCACATGCTTTGATTTTTACGTATAACAAAAATATAATCAAAGCTAGTTAAAAAATCCAATTTTCAACACAACGTAAGAGTAATTACTTCGCTTTTGAGCTTAAAACACTGACCATACTGGAAGATCTTTAATTTGCAGGTCATGTATAGCTCTGACAGCATAACCAGCTTACTATCTTAACTCTGATTGCATTAACAGTATTTTTAAGAGGAATAATTTCCTTCTGCTTCAGTTCAACCACAGTTATTCTTCTGAGCACACACACCGATTATGTAAATAAGTTAAGACCATATAGGTAGGGTTGAAGAAGGTATAGTGGGGTTAGTAGCATGGTGATCCACTTCATTTGGAAAAACAGGTGACAATTAAACTCAGGCTTTAGATGTATAAAAATAAATAACACAGTATATCCAAGAAAAGCAAGACTTTTTTTTCATAAGTTACGACAATTAACATTTGAGGAGGAAAAAAAATTTGAGGAGGACAGATGGATGAATGAAAGACAGAGCACAAGATGGGTTTAAAGCAGCAGGCTCCTACTTTTGATACATGAAACACAGCAGGTTGTATGTTCCCTCCTTACTTTTAGGAAACAGACATCAGCTGCAGTTGTGTTAAAGGGACGAATACATAAAACAAAACCACATAGGACTGGTCTACTGCAGTCTACCAAATCCAGCCACCTGCACATGAGGTGATGGGACATTGCAGACCATTGTAGCAGGGACAAGCAGAGCCGAGTCACCAATGTCAGATTCAATTCCATATTTTTGCTGTGGACAAGATCTCCCAGCAGAGCCCATATAGGCTCACTTTCAAAATCTGTCCTTTTCTAAAACTGTGCTGGACAATGGACCCTTTCTGGCAAGTACTGTGTGTCACTTGCTATTGACCCTCAGCTTTGTGTATCTGAGGTAAGAAAGGCGTTTCCAGCCACAGAATTTCCTCCAGTTTGACTGAATGGGAAAAAATTCTTCCTGAGCCCAAGGAGGAACGTGATGAGCTACGTAGACCCAGAGAAGACACAATCACTGCTACAACTAGGAGGTGGAAACTTTCTAGTCTCTGTCGCTTGAAGAAAGTATCAGCTGTCCACTGCACAGTTTGTTTGTTTTTTTCTATAATGATAGGGTTAAAGGGAGACTAAGAAAGAAGATGAAAACATCAATTATAGAACATTAGAATGGCAGCAGCAAAGTAAGTACCTTTTCACATACACCACAAACAAAAAGAAAAGTGATACAGCTGCATTTCAGGGTGGATCAAATTCTTCTCTTACTCATCCAGTATAATTCCTCTTGCTCCTACACAGCTGCTCTCAGAATAGTGCAGCAAGTGTGGAGGAAAAATCAAGCTTTTTTCCATAAAATTGAAGCAATTAGGTCTGTCTGGGGAATGCATCTGTCCACCAGTGAAACATTAAATGTCTCCACAAATATACAGATAGGTAACAAAATGGAACATAGGAAAAACCTCCTAGGCAACAGAAAACAGTCCTTGCAAATGGGCCCCCTCGTACTATTACCCTTCAGAAAGACAATCTGCATTAAAAAGAAAAAAAAAAGAAATCAGAAATTGCTTTTTGTGTGTGTGTCCAGGAGTCTTACAAGAAGTCGGTACCAGACCATAAACCTATAATGTGCAGAAACCAAGTTCTATATCCCAGTGTCCTTCTACCCGTGATCACTTGACATTAAGGGCAATGTTAGAAACTACTCTGTGAATATGCAGCATCCTAGAATCATAAAGCAGAAAACAAGTGACCAAAAATAGTACAACTTTTTAGTGAGGTTTAACTAGCCATACTATCTTCCTTGTGGTTATGGCCCTGCCACTGAAACAGGAATTAACCCCGTTCTGTGTGGAAATACAAAATACAAGCATTTTCCCTTCTGTGCAGAGAATTCTAGGTGGGATTTGGAGGATGGAGCATCTCAGCAGGTGCTCCTCTTTGTGATATTTTTAAACAGCTGGCACATTTGGGTTATGTGAAGTCCTTAAAGAGTCTAATACACTAGCCATAGACCAGACAATGTATGCACAACAGTTTTCTTGCAGGGTTTAAGACTGTGAAATTGAAAGTTTTGGTATTATTTCAAGCAGGGACTTTCAAGAGGGACTTAATATAGCTTCAAATGGAATAAAGAAAAACAACAAGTATAAAATTTGCACAGTTTCTAGGACAGTCCAAGAACATGTAAGTGGCAGTCAATATAAAATATAAATTATATTATCAATGGGTGTACGTTTGCATATAAATACGTGGCAAATAAATGTGTTTTACAAAGAAGTGGTAACAGTCAGGCAAATTCACATTTAACATGGCATATTTCATAACCAGTCAGAACCCAGACCTTTTTTAATTCTTTTTTTTAGATTTAATGTCTCCCATTAGTCTCCTACCAGAGATGTAAGTCAGTGTCTCCCTTAGATTATTCATATGCTACTTCCTCTAGGTAAGAAAGAATAGCCACAGAATAAAAGTACATATTAAATCCATTTATCCCAATCAGTTCCTGTTTAAATCAGCATGAGTCACATACCCATTGATTTGATGTTCCTTAATTGGTACTTATAGCACTGCATTATTCTGATTATTCCGTCATAAAGGATCATAACAGCGACATGTTTTTAAATACTGTATAGCAAATTTATACTTCTATTTGTTTATGTTATTATTATTGTATTGGGTTTACATGGCACAGTTTTGGTAGCAGGGGGCTGCAGGGGCGGCCTCTGTGAGCAGAGCCCAGCAGCTGCTCCATGTCAGATCAGAGCCAGCTCCAAAAGGGACCTGCTGCTGGCCAGAGCTGAGCCAGGGAGTGACAATGGGTGGGCCTCTGGGAGAACAGATTTAGGAAAGGGAAGAAAGCTGCTGTGCAACAGCAGCTGGGTGAGAGGAGTGAGAACCAGCGCTGCAGACCCCAAGGTCAGTGCAGAAGGAGGGCAGGAGGTGCTCCAGGTGGAGCTGGAGCTCCCCTGCCACCCATGGGGGACCCGTGCTGGAGCAGTTTGCTCCTGGGGGATGGACCCCATGGTACGGAGCCATATCTGGAGCAGTTCTTGAAGAGCTGCTGCCTGTGGGCAGCCCCCGCAGGCTCAGTTTGGGAAGGCCGGCATCCCGTGGGAGGGACCCCATGTGGAGCGGGGGCAGAGAGGGACCGTGAAGGAGTGGTGGAGATGAAGCCTCAGGGACTGACCACAGCCCCCATTCCCCATTCTCCTGCGACACAGGTAGAAGAAGGCGGATGGGGGAAGGTGTTTTTAGTTTGCTTTTAGTTTCTCACTGCTCTAGCCCGTTATTAGCAATAAGCAATACATTACATTAATCTCCCTGTGCTAAATCTGTTTTGCATATGATGGTAATTGGTAAACAATTCCCTGTCCTTATCTCAACCCTTGAGCCCTTTTTCATAGTATTCTCTCACCCAGTTCCTTTGTGGGGGGCGAGTGAGAGAGCAGTGTGGTGGAGCTCAGCTAGCCAGCAGTGTGAAACCACCACACCCCTTCACAAGACATTTTCACCCACAATAACCTTTGTAATCTACACACTAAACTACAACATACCACATACTTTTTGTAGCATATACTAGCCCATTACAGTGTCAAATCAACAGCTCCACAGAAGTCATGAGTTACTTTGCAGCAAGAGCAGAATTTGACCTCATAGCACTGCTAGATGTGAAGTAAAAATACAAAAGAATGTGACCAAAGCCATTTCATTCATGGTCTGTCCAAATTAAAAACTTTTATTTTTTGCTTCCTCTACCCTGAAATGTGAGCAGCACCCCTGCCTCCTCTCCCCTAACACCAGCAGCTTCCTCCCTTCTTTATTACATTACAGCCTCTCCCTCCTAAAGAAAACAGAAAGCAGAAATTTGAGAGAAGAGAGCTAAAAGAGGAAAAATTGAAGAAGTAATTTTTATACCCTCTTTCCTTCATCAGTGTACAGAACTGACAGCCCTCCTTCAGCACTCCATGTAGTTATATTTTTATTATAATGTATTTGATACTATATATGTTGTTTCTTTTCTAATCATCATGACAATGACAGAAGGACCAAATGAGTGTTGCCTCATGGCCTCCCAGCTTTATATTTTTGATTTTGCTACTGATGTTCTTTTAACATGGCTTTTGGGCATCTATAAGTTCTCAGGTCTTACGTACACAAAATAAATTAAAAAAAAAAAAGGAAGGGGGAAAAAAGAAATTCCATTCTGTGACATTACATTTTTTCATGGTGAGTGACAGGGAAGCTTTGATGAGCCACCTACACTTCTGCCATTTGTGCTAACGAAGTGTTATGAACATTATAGCTTACTCCCTGCACAGCCAAGCAGTAGCAGGGGATGAGGCACACTGCTTTCTCAGTGGTTTCACAGACACTTGCCAACAGAAGAGAAACTCCTGAGAGCTTCATTGCAAACTTTAGGGAGAATGCAGTTTGTGTGAACAAAGTTTTTTGTGTTTGTTTTGGGGGAACTCGTACAAAAAACATTTGACTGCTCTGTCCTAACCCCTCTAACCTACTCAAGCCTCAGTCTGTAGTTCCTCATTCTGGTTCACTTCTCCTAGCAGGGCACCTTGAAGAATGTTCCTCTCATGTCCACCCAGCCACAGCTTAACTACCCTGGCAATTAAAACATCTTTCAAATGTAAAAAACAAATATCCCTTGTGATATTTAAACCCAGTACTTCTTATCCTGTCCATAGCAGACTTAGGGAAAGATGTACTGATTTCTTTATGCAACTGCTTTTATTCTCTAAGGCTGACTAAAAAAAGCCGTGCATCCATATGAAATTTCTGAGGAGGTCCATACATCTACCAGAAAACTTACAGGAGGCCACAATTCACTACAATTTTAAAGCCACTGTTCTAGCCTGTCTGCAGAGCAGCTCACTCATGTCAAATTCATGATTCACTACAGTCTTTTTGGAGTATCTTCTACCTGGTGAGCTGCTTCCTAACGTGACTTTGTGCAGTTGATTATTCTGACTTAAGCACAAAACCTTGCATTCATCGAATTGCACCTATTTTTCTGCAAATCCTGTTCTATTTGTTAAAGTAATTTTAAATTCTTGTCCCGTCTTCCAAAGTGCTTGGGGGCAGCAGGCTTTGGTATCATTTGCAAATATAATTCTCTCTATTCATCACCTAACAGTACTGAAAGCACATGTTCTTCCAGTGTATGCAACTCATGGTTGTCATTCTTTTTCTGAGTTTGTAAGAACCTTGTCTTAGACATACCATATGTTCAGAGAGTTGCTGCCAATAGAGGAGGATTACAAACACTCTTTCCTTTTGAGACTTTCTTACTCCTAAATTTCCATCTTGCCCTTCTTGTAAAGGAGAACACATGATTTGGAATAATGGTCACTGGCAATCTTCTTTGTTTTCCTCCCTACGTAGGCCAAAACATAATTCTCATCCCAAAATCATACCTTCATCATTTCTGCACTTTTCTCCAACATCTACATAGACCTAGTGCGTATGTCTTTGCAGGGAGAACTGAATTCACTGCAATTTATCCCTTGCCAAAACCGCAACAGTTCCTCACAGCAACCTTTCATGGGCTTTTACATTCAAAGGCACCGAAGCCCACTGTCCTCTAGATTTTTTGTTCTGGAGACAATCCCAATTTTACTTTAAAACAAGACTTCTTATCATTATTATTGGAAAGCCACATGTCTCTTAGCATAAAAGGTTTAGTTGCTTTTAAGGGTATAATAGACATTGTAAGTTTGGTACATGTTTGGGACTGCTAACATGTTCATGACTAGTGTTGTTCCCTATCTAACATCTACTTAACTGGAAAAGGATTTAGAAGAAAAGTAATATGCCATTAAGGATTTAAAACTGTCTCACATGTTAAGGCTGAAAAAGTTCAAATACCTGTTTGAGACTTCTAACAAAATCTCAAAGAGCTGCTTCAGACAGATGAACGTATAATCTGATGCATAGCGTAAGAACTGCATGAAGGTTAAATTTGGCTTGAAAACATATTAGGGCATGGAACAGGATGGGATGGGAAGAATTATTGTTTCCATCTTTCCTTCTGACTAGAGATACTTTCAGACTGTGTCTGACCAGCAGGTAGCTAGTTATACAACTTACTATAACACTCACTTTCTGGCCACTTCAACTGAAGTAAGCTTTGCAACACACTTTAAAATTCTTCTCATCTCAGAGGATTCTGTTTTCTGAAAATGTGCCTAACTTGAACTTCACATGTGGTCCTCATTTAAATGCAAATCAACCAATTAGCAATTTAAAGTATGCTAACAGATAATTTGTATTTGAGATACTTGGTCTTGGAATGTGTTAAGGCCTGAACAAATAATTCACTTTGTTTTACAGTTTCAGATACGCAGGCACTATCTTCAAGTTACCTGGTAATGGAGTATTTTATTAGTTACAAAGCATGTAAATTACTTTGCATATTCAAGATTTGGCCTGGAAAGTTAATAACATACTCTTCAGGCACAGGGAAGATGAAAGCCACATTTGAACTAAATTCCATGAAATACTGTTAAACTGTGGTTATCAGTCCTCTGGGTGCCAAGAAAGTTATCTTCTCTTTTCTATTAAGTTTTTGCATTGATGGTACATGTTTAAATACTGTGGTGAAATCCTGACTCCAGTGAGGTCAGGTGTTTTTGAGACATTAATTTTGAAAGTAGGATTTCATTCACAATTATTGTGTGCACTAATTGGTATCGATGTAACTAGTTTTGAATCTTTGGTAGATTTTATCTGAGAGTAAAAGGTTTGAACGGCAAAGGACATACCTTCCTTCAGATCTTAATTTAAGGTGAAATTTGCACTGAGTGTAATTCCATGAACTCTACACTAAGGAAACACATGCATTGAGGAATTTTGATAATTATAGAATGTATTAATATAGCAGTATTTATTCTATTTCAAAGGAAAACATTTTCTTTTGGTCAAAATTCAAAAATCTCAAAAGAATCTTAATGTTTATGAAGATTTCTTGGCATGAAGACATTAAGGTACGTTTTGCCTAACAGAAACATTAAAACACTATGAAATGTGAGTATACTTGGTAATTTAAACTCTGTAGAAAAGTAGAACATGCTTGCCATATTAGCATCAGTATTGAGATAAGGATGGTCAACATAACGTTATGTTGCTTTCCCTCTAACCTGCAAAAGGTGGGGAACATCAAGCAAGCCCTCAAAATGTTCCATAACTTTGTTTGTCAAACTCACACTGCAAAGATATATGGTGTAATTATATATAGGTATACCAAGTTTTCTATGAGGACTTCATTTAATTAACAGGAGGAAAACATTTGTCCTGACTTGCTCTCTGATATTATAAAGGGATGAAGTGTCGTTTCCACGTA
Organism: Anser cygnoides; assembly: GCF_040182565.1. Taxonomy (NCBI): domain Eukaryota; kingdom Metazoa; phylum Chordata; class Aves; order Anseriformes; family Anatidae; genus Anser; species Anser cygnoides. The sequence continues at coordinate 58,730,079 of NC_089876.1, read as the reverse complement.
GTCTTATTCAAAATCTGTAATATAAGGAGCCCTAAGCTAAACACATGTTGAAGAAAGCAGGTGCAGATCACATGGTTTAGGGAAGGAGAATACTTTTTAAAGTAAGCATTCCTCAACGCTGCGAATACCTCTGAGCTGCTCATGGTCACATACAAAAACAGCATGCAAATACCTTTGTGTTTGTTCATACTCACAAAACCTTTTTTCCCATTAACCAGGGCGGAGTCTGTACTAATGGAAATGAACCTACAGGAGTGTGCTCCAGATTTTTTTTTCTGTAGTTCTGAAAATCTAAACCAGATGACTTCCCTGGTTTTCTAGTTAAGATAGCCGAAACTAGAAAGCTCTTGCTAAAGAAAATTCATTTTTTTTAACATTATTTAATGCAGAGAAAAGTTTAATTTAAGTACTTTGCTGACCCTTGTTATTTTTTTCTCAATTAATTTTAGGGAAAATTCTTAGATGATAAAAAACATTCTGATCCCAGTTTCCAAGGGAATACAAACATATTGTAAGCTGTACTCTTCTACAGCAGACCATCACTGGATGTGAATTTCAGTTCTGCGTACCAGGTAAGATAGCATCACACAGCACTCTAAAGTAGCTTGAATACCACTACGCTAACTTTAGCCCTCCTGAGGGATTAATATCAATGCTTAATGACATTAATCCACATTTAGATCACTTATGTTTAATGACTTGCTTTCCATGCATACATATATAAACATTAATTTTGGATGGAAAGATAATCGTTCAACACGATAACAATTAAACAGCTGTAACCTGTCTCATGTGTTAAGTAATGGAGCTGCAGGCAAGCTCCATAAACAGATGGTCTTACCCACCCATGCTTAATGTCGAAGACTTTTTAAAAAAGAGGTGTTGACAAATCTGAACAAGAAGGCATAGTTTTAATGCAAATTGGCCAATTTGTAATTTAGATTACCCTAAAACTAATTTGGTCTATAGAAAAAATTAAGTTGCATTGTAAAACTGAGATGTTACACAGCACATGGATATAGCAGATTCCCCACCAACATAATTATTTACTAATTTCATTCAGCTAACAGAGTTTAATGGAAAAGCAGCTGGAAAAGTATTCATATTTATGGGCTTCCTAAGACAGTTACTTAATTTACTCATGGTACATAACAGTTATATCACAAAAAATAATGAGACTTGTGAAATGTCTGTTCCAATCTCACAGAGCAACAACTAAGACAGGAGAGGGTCACTGAACTCATTGCAAGCCAGGATAGAAAGGAAACTAAAACATATTTTAGCACAACTGTGTTATAAAAACTTTATTACAGAGCAAATTTTCATCCAGGCTTTCACCTGGGCACCAGCTGTGCATGTGTGGTCTTGTATCACATTGAGATGCAGGTTCAGCTTTACAAAATGATACATGGATGCTGACCCCAGACCCATGAATGTTACTCCCAAACCAAATAAACAATTGACAGGGATTTTCCATAGCTTTGCAGTAAACTGTAGATTTAACCCGCTCTCACATGGATACAAGAAATGGTAAAATACTACGATTTTCTAGAGGGAAAAGACAGTAAGCAATTTAGATAGCCTTAAAATGGAATATGTATTTGGAACATATATTGCCAGTGTTTAGTTCAATCTTTTACGATGCTAAACAAAGCAATAAATCTTGAGTTTCTTTATTTCTCATTAGATTAATCTAGTCACAACACTGTAGTGTTTTGATGAACATCTTTGATGTAAATCTTTGGAAGTATGCGTTCAGAGCAAAGAAAATGACTCACAAGTGTGGCCCACATTAGGTATGGTGTTTACGTCAGAACAACCCTTTGCCAGAGATGCACAACAGACCAGTGGGTGTCAGCAACACACATCACGCTTACCACATTAGCCAAAAAAACCTTGCCCACTTTACTACACACTTCGCTTGAAAAACTTTAAAAAATCTTATTTATTTAGTCTATTCTGTTCTCTCTCACAAACCAAATGTACATAACATTAAATGTATATAAATTCCAATTTTCAGTCTTGCGATCCCTGGCCTTAGGGAAACGTTGATGCTTAACAAATGTATGCTGAGTAACAGATGTCAAAATTTTGTCTGAACAAAAAAAGCAAACCTTTGCAATCATCTGTTATTTTGATTCTCAAAGTCCTGAAGTATTGGAATAAAAAGAAACAAATGCTCTCTGAAATTTTAGAGCAATTAGACTTTCCTTTGGCCAAATTTCTATTTGAGTATCTTGGGAGTATAAACAAACACCATAATAACTCAAAAAGCAATCAAGGGCGTAAAAGATTTTAGAGAAGAGTACCACTAAGGACTATCTTCTTTAAATTACAGCAATAAGTTTGTGGTTTTTTCCTTTTTCCTATCCTTTAATAAAAGTCAACTAAAAATACAAACAGTGGGATAACTGAAAATGACACTGGACTAACAGTCAACGTTTAGAAATACATAAAAATTTTAAGTAGAAGTGCAAAACGTTTTTACATCTGAAGTGGCATTCACGCTTCACAAAAAAACATTATGTCTTCGATCAAAATGAGTTAGGGACTTTGATGATTCAGTGAACATTCCAGTTAGCGCCTCTGTACTTAATGCATACTTATCTACCACATTCTGTGCAACCAGCTAGAGATCTGGTGGGCTATTCCTCTCCCCAAAAGTGAATAAAGTGCATTGGCCTTAAAATTTACAACTTCTTTGGAATATTCCTTTCCCAAAGAAGTTGTAAATGCAGGCCATTGCATTTTATGCGCCTTCCAGCTAACACCTGCATCAGACAAACAAATCTGTATTTCTAAAATCTTTCACACTACTGTAGCTAAACAGTTAATGACTCAGAAAAAAGAAAGATGCCCTTATTTTAATTTTGGGGATATGAAGGCAGAGTGCAAGTCTTTCCTGTGCTCAACAGAAGTTAGATAAATATTCTGCTACCAAACTGGGAGTTGTAAATAACATAAAAATGCTTGGGCTACAAACGGAGGGTGACATTAAAGAGCTGGTATGCATGGAGACACATTCTGATGTCCTTAGTATTTTGAAATTTATTGCTTAGAAGGAGCTACTATATACTCTAGGACAGGTGAGAGAAAAGCAAATTGACTCTCCATTTACCAAGCTGAGGAAGCATCAATTTTTACTCCACTAAGTAGGAATAACTCTTGTAAATGAACAGTAAAATGACCTGGTTTCTCCATAGCACTGGGGTCCTGAAGAAAACAGCACTAGGAAAAATAAATATTAACAGCAGGCTACAGACTGTACCTCATTACATGTCTTCAAGGCTGTGAGGGTAATATAAACAAATCAAACTATTTTTACAGCAGCAGCCACAAAGTAAATACACATTTGAAGAATAAACAGGTGGGAAGACAAACCTGCTTGGCCAGCACTGAGGAAAAACTTGTTTGTGCCTAATATGTTGGAAAAATTGTTCAAGAGCAGTTCATCCGTGTATAACTACAACCCTTGAAATGCTGCCAAGGTCAGTGAGACCAACAGCAGAGTGATTTGCTGAGTAATTGCTCGTTGGCAAGTTAAAGCGGTCAAGGGAAAGGTTTTATCCTACTTCTAAAGATTTACTTTATTGTTTAAAAAGCAGTTCTCTCCCCACCTCGCTACTCACTTTGTCAGCATGTTTTCTGGAAGCTCCTCAAAAATGTTAACCCCATCAATTCTTCCCAGGGTCCTGCGCAGTTGCATCTTGGCCCCCCCTCCCTCCTACATCTGGACACTCTCATTTGTAAACAAACAAACAAAAAAAAATCAATTGCGATTTCTTTAAAAATAACTCACAAATCAATCTTACTACTTCACACCTGACTCCCTTCTACAAAATGGAATTTTGACTCGTGTTCCTGGTGCAATGATGTGGGTATCAGTAATACAGCCAAAACAGACCTTCATTTTCCCTGCCCTCAAAGCTCACGCCACTGTTTCCTGTGACTGCCACATACAGCACCACCATCCTGCCTGCCAGCCAAGGCTATAGCTATTTGGGAATGTAGCTTGGGCCTTTTCTCTAGATACTCATGCCCCAGTGATGACACAGTCATGCCCGCACACTCTGAGTCACAGCCCTTCCAAAACATCCGCAGAGGTTGAACTTCTCCAGCCCCTTTTCAGCCTGTAGCAAAAGAAAATCATGCTACGTTCACATCCATCACCTCTACCACTATTAGACTTACTGTCCTACCTTGTTGCTTTGGCCACATAACCTCTTTTAACTGATGCTCTTCCATCTCTTCAAATATGAAACTTTTTCCTTATCAAAAGTTTTTTAGACTATTTAGATATCTTTCAATTTCCACATCACTCATTGCTAATACTTGCCTTTGTCCTGTGACCACCTCTTCACATCTATTCAATTCACCTCCAAGCGCTTATCCACGATGTTTCTCACATTTGGGAGATGTGCCCCGTAAATTCCTGCTGAGCCACTTTGTTACTCCTGTCACAGCCTTCACTGAGCTTTGTGCAGTGCTCACCACAGCCCTAAGTACTTGTGAGTCTGCTTTTACACTCAGACTTCTGCCGATCCTTTGTCTGTGCTTCCTACCTGTTGTCATGCAATCATTTTTATCTGCGATTATGCAGAGACAAAAAATGTTTGGATAGGACCCTCCTTCTGCATTAGAGTCCTGCTGCATCTTGCATGAAGTGAGCCTAGGTGATTTTTCAGCTCTACAGCTTTTCAAAATCAACTTAAAAATGATAAACTTTTGGACAACTCTTCATCCACTTTCTTCTGTTTCCTTAGTTCCCTTATCTACAGGTGTAATCTCCCATGCTAATGCACTGTCAAGCCTTGGGCAGTGGGGAGGATGAGCTGCACATGGGTCATACATACTGTACATAACTGAGTAAGAAAAGCTCCATTAATAAAGGCACAGTAATCTCCAAAGGTTTCTCCGTGCTAGAACTAACTCAATTACAGCAACACAGAAGCTGTAGTGAGGATTACTTCTTCTCAATCTGCTGTATGAAATTGCTGTTATTTACATATAAAAACTGATATAATTCTTAAATAGAGCATTATGTTTACAAGAAGGTAATTTTGGGTAGTTAGATCACGTATTACAAAGTGGAAGTGCTGTTTTTGTGCATAGGCAAAATTCACTTTTCAGACCTTCTTCTCCAAGAAATAATAATAATAATAATAAAAGAAAAACAAAAGGAAGCTTCATTTCCGAAAGACATTAAGCTATCATATAAAAATAGAAAAGTATAAATCAAAGAATATATTTACAGTTTAAAATAAGTGTAGCCTCCTCGGCAAAAAGGCAGTTAAAGGGAAAAGATTGAAAAGGGAATTCTTTTCACAGCAAACTAGCTATGGAGAACTGATGAGCCATTATATAACCATTTCCTTTCTTAAAATATCAATTCCTTTACACAGACTGACAAGTGCAAATATTCTGTTTGAAGAAACAAGCATCAAAGTAATATGCTTCTTATTCAGACACAGCCAGCAGTGCTGGCTCTTTGAGTTTCGCACCGAGGACACATTAAAGCATAGCCAGCCTACCAATAGTACAGTGCTCTCCATTCCATCCCTGGCTACATTCGCACTTCCCGTCCTTGCAGGTGCCGTGCTCGGTGCAGCGGGGATGGCAGGCTCTCTGGTTGCAGGCTGCGCCCGTCCAGCCGTCCTCGCAGCGACACGTTCCACCCATGCAGACACCGTGCGTGCCGCAGTCCACCGAACAGATTTCTGGATTTGAGAGGGGAACAGGGGAGAAAAGGAGGCAGAGAGTGCACACAGGAGAGAGAGGGTGTGCATTAATTAGCAGCGCTACATTTTAACTCAACATGTGAAGAGCAAGAAAGTCAAAATCTTTGGTAATTAAATCAAAGGAATTTACAGTGAAAGGCATTTTCAGGTAGGACACAACATAATATGGAGCACAGAGTTTTATCTCCATGTTAATACTTAGTTATCCACTAGACTTAGTGGTGCTTAAGTGCACACAGTTCTTCTGTTAGCTCTAAGTAACTTTTATTTACATTTTTTGAGATCACATACATGTTAACAGCAGCCTTTCATAACTTACGTTATATGGCACTCAAACCTAGAAGTTACAACATACATCTAGTGACTAAATGTACCACATACCTAGGTCATTGTACATTGTAAGCAAAAATCTACTATTAATGAAAGTTCATTTTAACAAGGTTTCCCCTCCCTACCCTGCTCCCTGTTTTCTTTCGAAGTAAAAATGTGCCATTTCTGACACATTTTTTCATTATAAAGAATCAGCCTTACTGAGACAAATTAGTACTATGCTGACATACTGACACATCTGTTAAATATAAAAGATGATTCTCTTTTACATTCAGTAAATTTGTATCAGTGACAGCTATGAGCAGTCTGATTTAAATAATAGATTGTTAAAAAAATAAATCAACATACAGCAATTTAACTTGTCATTTACGTATAGTAACAGGATCTTGTAACTGATAGAATAATTGAAAAATATGTTAAGAGCCAAAGGTAGACAGAGGCCAAACAACGCATGTTAAGTCTCTGCTAATACAACATGATAATTTAGACTGCCAGATTTTGCATTTACAGTTTCAGTTCATTTAGTCAGACTCCAGAAAACTTTACTTCTGCTAAGCACACGACAGAAAAAAGGAGAAGCTACAATACAGCCCGAGGGAATTCTTTGGTTCCTTGGCATACGGTTGGTTGTAACCACATAAGAGTATTGCTTCATAAGAGTACTGTATTTTGTTTTTGTTTTCTTGTAAAAGACAACAAACAATTTAGTAATAAAAGGCTGAAATTATTTTCAACAGATTTTAGTGCATCAAAGGTTTCCAGTTTTCCACTCAATAAGGGTTTTCTTCCCCAGTAGAGGAAAACTCTCTGTCTCCAAGTGCTGTGGAACATTAAACACAGTACCAAGGAGCTGTGACATTTCCCATAAGAAACAGACCAGAATGTTTCTGGAGAAAGACATCTGTAATTCTGTCCCCCCCCCCCCCCCCTTTTCTTCCTATACAGCATTTTATATCTACTTTGAATTAGATTTTTGATTAAGAGATCCAAGATGGTTTGATTAACTTTAGAGTCGCAAAACGTCAACGCAGCTCCAAAAAAGAAAGGTTTATTTCTCTTCAATCTAATCAATTTTTCATTAGAGTGAAGGTGTTTATCAGCTTTTAGCACACTAGCTTTGAGCAAGGTGCGTCAATCTTTGTAATGAACTTATTAATTAGAGTTAATTTAATTGAAGTGGAATTGAAGGGCTAATTAACGGACAAACTGCTGATGAAGATAGAGGAAAGCTCTGCTGATTTCAAACCTATAAACTCCTCTGATGGAAATAACTCATTCTTTTTTTTTTCTTCTAGCAGCTTAACAAAATGTTTATGGGAAAGATTTACTTCTTTAGTGTACCAGTCTGAAGGTCATTTTGCACAACTTCGGCAAATAATCTGTGTCTTTTTACAATGCTTTTTTGTGAGGCTGACACTTCTGATGTATCTGAGATCAAAAATATTGCATTTATTATAATGACTAATCATTCCTTGAAATGTAAGTAGAAGATGGAGGATAACTGAATAATCAAAAACAGTATAACGGACCTTGTATCAAGAAATAGAGGATCCATGTTTTGCCTGAGAACTACAACAGATCTCTCACAAATAGCCATTTTTAGTGCAAGAAAATGAGATTTTTTTCTTTTAAACAAATTTAATAGAAGACATTTTCTCCTTTTTGTCACTTTTTATTGAATGTTTGGAACTCTGTCCCGTCATTTTCATATACATAAAACATTACGGAGTATCACAGATCCTGGTCAGGAAGTACATTTGCTTTAAAAAGACGGTTCCTCATAAAAAAGTTATATTTATTCATAAGCTGGCACAAACCCAGCTAGCCCATGTGTTCAGTTTTCATTAACAAAATCATCTGAGTTGTTAGATGAACTGTTTAAGTCAAATATATATCTCACAGTTAGACATGATTTGTCTCTTGATATGTGACTACCAAACAATATTCTAAAAACTTGTATTTGTCAAAAGGCTGCTGTCATAATCATAAATATTTAGATTCTGCTTCCTGGGACAGAAACTCCAGTCATTTTCTCCTACTTCCTCTAAGCTTGGATTACACTTTTAATAAGTACAGTTTCAGACTTCAAGAAGTCCCATTTACTTCTTCACCTCTACCAACTCCTTCTGCCCTGGCAGCCTGCACCTTTCCTCGAAAGCTGTTTAGGATTAATTCTTGCATTCACATTGCCTTCAAACTGGTACGTCTGTGCAAAAACTTCAAGAGAAAGGTCTTCAATTAGCTAGAGAGATTTTTAAATGGACTCTCTCTAGCTTCACTGTTGTAGTTTCTAACTGGATGTATTAAGATGATACTTATATATATATTGTACAAAGAACATTCTGTAGTTGTATGTGAGCTATCAGGAGAAAGTGGCTAACAGATAATAACAAAGTAATTTCCAAATACTTCAAATTCGTTAGCTATTTTGAACCTTTGAATCAATTCACAGCTCATACTAACGTCATCTGAAAGGCTTGCATCAGCTTGGTAGGTCCTGTGCTAACACAATAATGTCATTAAAGCAGTGCTATCCAATACATCATCGTTTTACAAAACATGAGTGCTTTTAACCCTTACCATTGGAGCAATCTGGACCTGTCCAGTTGGGGTCACAGGTGCAGGTACCACTCTCTTGAAGGTAGGTGCCATGGCCAGAGCACTGGTCAGGGCACATTGTCTTCAGGATTTCACAGTTGCTGCCCCCCCAGCCCGGGTTGCAGTGGCACTCGCCGTGGATGCACACACCGTGACTGGAACAGGCTGGGTCCAAGCAATCCGCTGCAGGGAGAAGAGAAAGATTGGCTTAAACTTGTCATTTCTAACAACAATAATCACCTCTAGGTGCTCACGGCACCGCTGGGCTTAATCCGCATGTTAAGACCTTGTGAAATATACAGCATTGCACTCCTCTTAAAAGTAAACATCAGTGGCTGAAGCTGACAAATTCACCTTTGCTTCACTGCAATGAGTGAGGAAAAGACAGGGCAGACCAAGGTATCTTGGTGCCAGCCTCCCTTCTCTGGCTACAAGCTAAATCACTCTTTATTATCATTATTGACTACAAGTCCTAGCCAATCTCTGTTAGCATACCCGCAATTTTCTTTGTAAAAAACATGTCACTTCCACACCACTTTCTGGTATTGTGAAATCTGTGTGTGCACATAACTGACTTCGAGACAGTCACAGGCTGCCGTTGAGTTAACAAAGAACCTTTCAAGGTTTGCTAATTTTTCTGAATTATAACAAGATTGGCTTCAGGTCTCGGGCTACTGATCTCTGTTTTGCCTAATCACAGTGTAACAACTGCCGTATTCCCTGCAACACTTGGTATCAACTGACCCGATCCACCGCTATGGAGTTTTGACAGCTCTACAGGACCCTCAATGTGTTTCAGAAATAAATGAGTTGCATACTCTTTATCCTTCTTAATTCACTTTAATGTGCTTTAGATGACGAGATTTAATTTAGCAATTTGACTCAATAAAATGTTACACTTGTAGGGTCAATGGTCTGAAAATTTAATTCCAGAGACTTAATTGCATTACTTTGTACGTGGAGATCAATAAAATCAATTTCATTGAGGAAGAAAATGGCACTTTTTACTCCCTAAAAAAACAGAATAGAAAATGAACTGCATTTTGCAGCATACCAGAAAGAATATTATTACACACATCTTTGGAATACAAAAATGATGTGTCGTTCTTCACAGTGATGCATTTGAATCAGCACTTTCCACAATGTGGTTGGTGGAAAAGATCACTAACAAAAGCAATACATTAATGATTTATTCTATACTGTGAAAATTCAGTAAGTCTTCTTGTATTCCAACATTTATTTTTTGTGTGCTTTCTTCATATCCCCAAAAAAGTAAAAACTGGCAAAAAGATATCATTAGTGAGAACTTTCACATTTGATTACTTGAGGATAAGTGAGGTATAATAATTCTATAGTGATACTAGTTCTTCCGAAACTTGATTTTTAGTATTCTAAACTGATTTTTGAAGAAATACCAGACATATTTCAGACAGACATATTTCAGTATGTTTAAGATTTAACAATAAACAGGCTTCTTTCTTCTCCTGGTATTAGTGCATATGATCTAGATCCGGCAAAATCAATAGAGCTGGATGAGCCAGCTGGAAACCTGACCAACAACAGCAGGTGCTGGGGTAAATATTTACTTGTTTACCTTCTTCACAGTTTTCTCCTTTATATCCAGAGTTGCAGGCGCAAGAGCCCATGATGCAAATGCCACGGCCCCCGCACTGGGGATCAATGCACTGCGTTGCAGGCACGTCGCACTCGGTGCCCTTCCAGCCGCTGTAGCAGAGGCAGCGTCCTTTGGAGTACTGCCCGTTGCCGCTGCACAGTACCGGGCAGGCTGCTGTGGAATAAAGCACGACGGAAAGATTTGAATCGAGTTTTTTCATCAACGCTTCATAAACAAGAATATCTATGGAGCCTGTTGCATGCCAGTTTCTTTCCTAATGTATTTGTTTTCATGCTTGCTTAGACTGACTTGGGGAGAGGATTGGGCTGAGGTACCTCTCCAACAGTCGGGGCCCAGAAAGCCCGGAAAACAATGGCAGGATCCAGAAACACACTCGCCGTTACCATGGCAATTCCGGGGGCATTCCACCACAGACTCTGCAGGAAAAAAAGCAGGATCACTCACCGACCCCACCGCGCGAAGCACCTTTCACGCGAACCGCTGCTGACTGACAGCACACCCAGGTTCTCGGGGAAGGGTTAATGTTTGCTTTGTTTGAGGAGCATGCATTGCTGTTATTTTCTATAGTTGATGCCTGTAATATCTCAGGACTTTACATTCCAACAGGAAGGCTCCAATTATAATGGCACAACAAGATGAGCTCTACACTCAAAATACAGCTCTGTGCTGCTTAACAAAGACTTGACGATGGCGTACTCCTTTCAAGCACTGCTTTATAAGAAGGTACGTAACTTGTGCCTTAGACCAACTAATTAAATTGTATATTCTGCATCTTTTTCTGAGCAGCAAAAGAAGCACTATGAATGGAAAAAAAGATCACCAGACTTCAAAAACTTATCTTTGGATTCCTAAAAAAATTCACGACCAGAGCCCAGCTTTTGGTCAGAGCTTTGAAGATGATGCTTACCTATAATGATGGTATTGAAGGACACCTGCTCCGCATTTTTCCCATCGTTATAAAAGGCCAGATGCCAGATGCCGGAATCCAAATACTGGATAAAACCCGCTTCGTGGAGACTGACAGACCTCGTCTGCCGACCCGCTCGCTCCGACTCGAGCAGGTTGCGTTGCTCCCGTGCAATCAGCCGGCTGCCGTCCAGGAGCTCCACAAAGTCATACTGCAGGGAGGAACAGAGGGGAGCTTGACATACAGCTGTGCTCATCCTTATAGCAAGGGCTTTTTTGGTGACATGAGTGCAGGACAGTTAACCCATTTCACGCACTGGGTGGAGGAAAACATCAGCTGAAATAAATCTGACCTACAGGTCACCTGACCTACAGGTGAGCGCTAACTTTCCAAGCGCATTACATGCGCATGGATTAACAATAATACCCACCACCAACCATCTACTTGGCTTTTTATTTATTTTCACGTTGGGGATTAAATTGTCTGCTCAATCCCCATTTCAGACAGTTTGGAGTTCAAAAAGAAGAAGAGAAAGAGCTTTACTTCCATCCCCTCAGGCAGAAGCCCAAAAGAGGGAAAGGAAAGCATAAAGAACGACAACTACTGAAAATGACAAACTGACAAAAAATGGAGGTCCCTTAGGTCAATGGAGAGTGTATATTGTTTTGCTGACAACCATCAGTGGAGCTTTAGAAATGTAGCATCTCAGCTGATACAACAAGTAAACTCACAACCCGAGATTTCATGCATGTTCACCTTAACTAGCGTTAATAACAGCTAAGGAGCTGAATCTGCTCTGCACTGTTTTATACTATCCGGGAGGCTGCTCTCAAGACTTGCATGTTTAGCATGGAAAGATCAATGTGTATATAGCAAAATTAAACACGCAGGAAAGTTCAAGAGCATTACTGCTTATGGTGGAGAATCTCTGCTGGCCCTGCTGAAGTCTGCTCACAGTCTCACTTCAATACACGTTTATTGTACAAGGGGAAATGTTACACATAAACCTTCAATCTTCACACGTGTTTGAGAACTCTCTCAAATGGAATTATATCCAGGGCCTATTGAAGTAAAGGCCAGGATGTGCAGCCACTGATTCACCCGAGCTAGGATAACATCGGTTACCAGGACCAGAAACATTGGTGGTTTTATGCCCTGACTTGTGGCCTTCAGAAACTGCTCCCAGGACAAAAGAAAACACGATAGCCTTTGTCCAAGAACAGGGCTTAAGTCCCTACGTTCTCTTCCCAAAACTGCAGGCTTGCAGGTCAAAATTCACTGGTATTGTAAGAATGTTCCTCCATGGTAATCAGATTTACCTTTCAACCATTCAGGATGTGAAAGAAATGCATAGTTACTATGCCTCTATCGACAACTGAGACACCTTCCCAGCTACGTCTGAACAAGCAGAACAGAACATAAATGCGATTAGTATGTGCAGGAGCCAGTACCTTGATGTGCTGTCACTTTGTACGTGCAGCACCACATGAAAATGAATGCAACTGCTTCGGGAGAGAACAATTATTCAAAACCAGTCAACATTCCCATTTGTCAGAGAATTAAATATTTATATTATTATGCTTGAGAGAGAAAAACAATTTTGTATTTTTTTCCCTCCCACTAGACTCAAGAACACTTCTTCCTGCTCATGCTGTTCACTAATATTTTTAAAAAGAGAAAGCCCAGGCAGTTCTGTGCTTCAACAAGTCATTTATGGACATTAGGAGTGACCTTGTAATTTGTACTCTGAAGAGGGTCATTTTTATGTAGGACAATTTCAGCTAAAAAACATATTTCTGATACAGGAGCAAATGATTACACTACCTGATTGACCACAAAGAGTATAATTGATATACAATATATAATTGGCTGGCAAGCATGGTACAATTATTGATTTTGTATAAAGAACATAGTAAGGGCAGATGTCGTTATCAGAGCACCATTTTAGACTACATTTTAAAAGCCGTACAGAGGGGAATTTATTGTTCAGTCTGTCCCCCAGCAAACAATAATTGATCTTAACCCTTTTAAAGGCTTTTTTTTTTTTTTTTTTTAATGTAGGACAGAATAACAGAAACAGACTGGGAAAAACAATCATCTTCATAAGTAAAAAACATACTAATTTTATTTCCCTCCTATGATGCTAAATTAATTACCTTTATATTGAGTCTAAATGTGCTGAATTGCCCTAGTACTCCATTCATTTTTGTTTTAAACCAAAGTCCTTTTCTTATTCTTAAAGTCTCTTTAAATAAACATATTGATTCTCTGGCTGCAATGAAACTGACATTTTTAGAAAGTGTCACAAAGACTTTCAGGCTTGCATTGATTGGGTTCTGAATGGACAGCCACTGTCAATTATTTCTGGTTGATTTATTTATGACTCCCCAGAAAGAGAGAACTATGCATCTCAGACTGGTCTGTGACACATACAGAGGCTGTGTTTCAGACTGATAATAGGTACCTAAGGAGAATAGAGAAACAAACCAAAAATTTCTCCTGATTACAATGTATCGAAAATGTTTCCTACATGCTGTATTCCTATTATTTTGTACCGTGGGAGAGAAGGAGAATTAAATTTACTGCATTGTGTTATTACGTTGTGAAGAAATACTAACAAACTAATGCGAATGGTTTTGATACAGCCCATCCTGTTCCAAGACAGGGCTGTGAACTTACTGAGATCTCTCCCAAGCTCATTTCTGGCATTCTTTCATTATGGCCATTACAGTGGTAGGAAAATTAGCATCAGAAGGTCATGCAGCTATGGAATGAAAGACTCCAGTTTCGTTTTACTGTTTGGTTTAACTGGATACAGCAAAGACGTAGATAAGCAGGTGAAGGGTCTGGGAAACAGAAGTGGAGAAAGTGGCAAATGTCACATGCAGGTTTTGCATATGGAGAGGAGGCGGATTCTCATAGAAGGACCTAAGCTTTAAGGAGGGAGCTAATGTAGATGGTGGTGGTAATGCACGCAGGGTATCAAAGGCGTATGAGCAAAGATATTGGACGGGGACAGCTGGTACAGAAACTTTATGAATGCTGGCAGAGTGCAGGTAGTAATCAGTTCTTTATTATTTGACATAAGATCTGAAAATTCAAACACTGACGTTTGAGAAACAGGCAGCAGTTGCTCATTTGCATAAATTTTGCTATTAGCACTTGTCACTCTGTGACTAGGAGATAAGAGTAGATAGCATTCAGGAGACGCAAACATAATGTGATATATGTATGGGTGAGATCCTGCTCTACGAAGTCCTCATGAAACAACCCTAACTTTACACATCTAGAGAAGGGCTCTGAGCCAAGTTGTATCATTCTGGTATGAGATCAGGGTGCTACGGTAGACAGTTCTTAGGAAATTTCAGTTCTACAATTAAAAAAAACAACAACACCAACAAGCAAAAACCACAAAACCCCATCAAAACAAACAAAAAACCCAGCAGACAGCATTAAGGCACTCTACAAAACCATGGCAGCTCAACAACTGCTATGTTCTGTGCCATTCTGGCCTCCCCATCTCAAAAGGCTACAATAAAACTGGAGGAGTTCAGAAAAGGAAAAAGATGATCAAAGGACTGAAATGGTTTTCATGCAAAGAATGACTGAATAGGCTGGAAGAAACACTAGTCCTTCAGGACACTAGAGATCTACAAATAATGGGTGAGATTGAGAAGAAATTAGTGGGAAAATCTCCACTGTCTCTTCCAAAAGACTACCAACTGGGTGTCAAAGTAAAGCTACAATGAAGCGGTCTCAAAACACACTAAATATATCATGCAAGATGTATAGTTAAACTGTGAAATTTCTTGATGCAAATGTCACAGATGCTGAAAGCTTCCAGGGGTTCAGAGGTAACTAGGAAAAAAAACATCTTTCAAAGGTTATGAAATATAAAGACAGCACCTTTGACTCAGGAAGTCCTTCAGCCTTAAAATGCTGGAGGCCAGGAGTGTATTCTAGGAAGAATAACTACAAATCTGTCATGCTGCTTTATTAATCTCTACAGATCTGCTAATGGCCAGTGTCAGAGACAGAATATTGAGTTAGATGGGCCTTTGATCAGACCCAGCATGGACATCCGTGTGTTTTTCTAACACGCTCCTATGACCCTTGGAGCTATATGAGTAAGCTGCCTCACCCAGAGAAAGGATGCCGCACAATTAGCTGGTAGTCTGCCACTGCTGGTTGTGGCTGGCTCACAGCGAAGAACTCTGTCAGCACAAGCTATAAGGGTTAGGGGAAATAAGAAAACAATGAACAGATTCATGCTTGCAACCCTCTCAGTGTTCCATTTCATTAGATGTCCTTTAGCCTAAATCCTTTATTTTATATATATAAGTTAATTTGGCAAAATATGTATTTTACTCACAGAAGCTGCGTCTTCATCATGAAGACCCTGATGAGGACTTTGCTTTGTTGCAAAAAGGCTTAAACTGTTGAGAAACATTTCACTCAACTTTTTTTCCCCACGTGCAGGAACATGGTTATCTGCACCCCGCCCCAGCTGCTCATTATATACCGGTGTTTTCAGGAGATTACATAAAGATAGTTAATCTCTGCCACCTAAACCAGACATGACTGGAGTCAGGCCATAAAAGCATTCTGATAAACCCTGTACCCCAGGGAATCTTCAGCAGTCCTACAAGTTCACTAGGGCTGCTAAGTAAGCATGCCTAATTTGTCAAGGTATCAAGTATCAGTCAAATGGTTTGTGAAAAATACTCTAATTTTATACCAGACAAAAATAGGACAAGAGAGCTTGACCTATATCCTGGGAACAATATATCCAAAAAATCACAGAATCTACAGAAGATGTAGTAGCAGGATTTGTGCATGTTTCTTTCTGTTTTATCATACTTAAACGTGGATAAGCACTTGCATAGCAGGAATCCAAAGGGAAAGGAGTCTGTGTAACATCGATGATGGGAAACAGATTTAGTTATCTTATTTTTCAGAGTTTTTGGATATAGGGCACCCCTATCTCAATCTTTTGCCAGGATAAGGAATCAATGAAGGATCATCTTACACATCTACTTACATAACTTCTCATATAAATGCAAAGTCCAGATCAGCTTCTTCAATTTTATTCATTCTTGCCACACATGTATTTCCCTAGCTCCTCTTATTATTGTTATCACTGAGATGGCATTTGTATTCCAGACCCCTATGTCCAATGGCTGATAACTCTCTGAATCAATTTTCTTTGAGCTAGAATTTCTCATGCTTGTTGTCAGCCTAAGGGTGGGTGTTCAAATGTGAAGGTTTGAAGAAAATCCATTTAATAATTTTTTATGAGGATCAAATTTTTAAATAAACATAAGTGCATTTTCTGCATTCAATAAATTGTTTGTAGTTTAATGGAAACTAAACTAAAAAGTCAAGCTAATGTAACATTCTGAGGTTTTAGTTGCAAGAAAATCCTTTGCTGGCTCTTTCTACATAATTTGTGACAAAATTTCATATGAGACAGTACCTGCTTAAAAGGTGATATAATTAGGAATATTTCTATGCTCTAGGTCTTTTAAAATTTATGCCTATAAAAACAAAAGAAATAACTTTCAGTAATATAACAACATATAAATCAAAATGAAAAAATAAGGATCAAAGAGAGAAATTGAAATTTGCAGTTTTCGAATTTGAAGTTGCAACTGTGTATCAGGCATAATTAGCCAAACTTCATTCCAACTATCCCATTAGGCTAGTATACTGAGAGTTGTGTTCACGGCAAATCTATACACTTAAAAAAAGAGTCGGTAAGATATTGCGTAATTCTATAAGTGGGGTAGAAGCGCATGAGCTCAACTGCCTTTTCAAGTGGAACAATGGTTCAGAGCCAGCACTTGGACTACCATCCAGCTGAAAGAAATCTGAACGTGGAGGATCTTAAATCTTAAAAATAAGATCCGATTACAATTAATTCCAAAATACCATCTCAGACAATGCTTCTCCCTTCCCCCTGCCAATCCTGCCAGAAGACTATTCATTCTTTTATGCTTCAACACTTCTCTAACTATGGATAAACATTGGTTCTTTGTTGCTAGGCAAGAGCATAATCATACGCAGTAAAGTCTCGCTAGAAACCTTCTGAGGAGTGAGCAGAGTAAATCCTTCTGGGACACTTACGAACAGTTTTAAGACAGTTCAGATGTCTACTGAAAACTGACACTTTCACAACCCCAGTTCACTGTATCTTCATAATCACATATTACATACTTTTCCTTTTATGTATTTATTTAGTGAACCACCAAACTATAAATACTGTAGCATTTGTTTGTAGAGCAAACTGAAGTTTCCTTAAAATACTCTTTTCTTTTTGCTTGGAAATTTGGTAAATGCAGCCTTTGCCATGCACACATGACCACATGTATGACCATAAGAAACTGCACTAGTTTGCTTAGTTTTTTAAGGATATGTCTATATCCTAGAGAAGAAAAAAGTACATATAAATTCTGCATGAAACAACCCCATATCTAAAGCATCATCACTGCTCACAGCATTCATGCAGCTTGTAAATAAGAACCTTTCGTCCACTCCCATAATACACTTTAGATCCCATCACTTACGGTATTATGTATGTTTTGGACATCACATGAGATCAATAAAGTATAAAAACTAAAAATCAGCAAAATGGAAAAGCATGTTATCCTGAGGAATAAAAGAAGATACAAAAGATACAGACTATCAGTTTTCGATAATGTAGCATACTTTTAATGAAAGCAGTTCTCACCTGAGTATGTGAAGGTGGTAAGCCTTTTCGGCCATATACTCCGATCAATGCATCTTTCTGAAGGGATATATTGAATTTTAGAAATTGTGGCTGATCAATGAAGAGTTGTGATCTCCAGAAAATCCCAGGGGGGACTTCTTGTATTGCTCTTCGGCCTATATCAAGTTCTCCAGAATCTATAGTGTTGTTTTCTTGTGCAAATCCCCCTAATTTTCCTGACAGGTTAGAATAATAAGGGAGAAAAAATCAGTATTCTTTTTTTTGTTCTCAATCACCCTTCATATGAACTGTCAAATATTTAGAATCACCTCAGATAAAATGCTACTTGATAATCTTTCTCAATGTAAGGTCCCAGGGAATTCACTGACTGAGACCTAACAAAGCAAAGACAACACAAGTATCTATCAAGTAAAAATACTGTAACTTCCCTGAGCACAGGCAATACATAAACTGCTTTGGGATCTACACTAAACAATTCATTTTTGTCAAGTGTTTCAAAAGACAGTGTTTTCCAGCATAAAGACTTATTCTAAAAAAGTATAAGAAAAAAGGGAAATGCAGCAGACAGATTTTAAGATTAACAGATAAACCTAACCAGTCAAGAGAACTAATACACACAGTCTTCTCTAAATCAAATATTCTAGCATGTACATACAATCCTAGCAATGCCTACAGATCTGGTTCTCTATTTTAGGTTTCTTTTTTCTCTCCAAAAGGAAGGCAATGTTTCTTCCTTTGTTGTGCCTACATCCTGATGCCTTCACTCCCCATAACGCCTAGGTCCTCTGTGCTCCCCGGCCTCTGCCCCAAGCTTGTTACCACCTTCTTGACCATGCTGTCTCCTGACTAAAATGTGTAGTAACATGTCAAAGTCTGGTACTCCCACTGTCTTCCACATTACAAATATGTATTTATCCTAAAGGGCAATTACTAGGAATAAGAACATAATCCTGAAGGGTATTAATGATTTTGCTCTAAGAAGCATTAATGCAACTATCAGTTAGCCTTAGGAGCCCAGTGACGATGGTTTGGACATGCCCTGAAGAAGCAAAGAAGATGCTAACATGCAAAAGACTTGTGATTTCGAATGCTAACACTGAAAAACTGGATTACCAGTTGTGGCATTAAAAAAGAATATGTCATAAAATTCACATATCCACTACAAACTCTTTTTCTTCGAGTGGGTAAGTTGCAAGCAAGAAAGACTGTATTTACACTATAGCTCGGGTGCAGAACAGTATCATCTGATCTGCAATAGTCTGTGACCTCCCAGTGAAGCGCTGTCAAGTAAATGGATGGGGCAGAACTGTTGCAGCCCAAGCTGATAACTCTGCAAGGCACCAGGCTGCATGCTATGGATAGCACAGGTCTGTGACAGCACTGAGATCTCCGTGTTGTCCCTGGCTGCACTGCACAGGCATACTTTAAAATCCAGCAAAGATTACAAACCTGTCTCAAAGTTCACTAGCAAACAATTTAAGGCTTAGTTATGGGAGCATCTTCCACCTGCAAGGTTTGCAGGGAAAAGAACTACTAAGACTTACACACTATGAAAGTGGCTTGGATGAACTGCCACCATCCAGGTTTAAGATTTGGGATGGCTTAGTAAAGCTTGCATCAACCCTGTTTGTGGCCAAAGGCTCAGACCTGATGCCCAGGCTCTATATCCATGTTTTGTGGCTGTACCCAAGTGCCCTCCGAACCTGGTGCCAGGGTCAAAGCCTACTTTGACCCAATGGAAGCAGCGCTGTCAAACCTAGGCTAAGACAAAAAGATTTGCCTAAGAACTTGCCTATCAACACCTGCCAGCTCCAGACTATGCAGGCGATGCCACATTTAGTCAGCTGGCTCATCAAGGTGAGCCTTGTGTGAAGCAATATAAAGGAGAATGGAAGTGTAGTTACAACCCTATAGTCAACTGTGTTTTTTACCAATTCACTTCCTTTCTTCAGCAGCCAGTCTATTATAAGGACTGAACTAAACCCGTCTGAATGTGATAAGCATGTTCAAGAAATGCTGGCTTGTTTGCGTACAAGTGTTGTAAAGAAGTGACAACGCTCTGTTGCTGCCCTGTCGTCTATGTTCAAATTCTACATTATTCATCATTTGAGCGAACAAACTGACACAACCTTTTTGCAAACATTTAGACTTTGAAAAAAAAAATGATTAAAATCTGAAATGCCAGGTAAGGTCACAGATTGATCCTCGCCACTTTTTGTGCATCCCAGATGAGGAGAGGCTGCTTTTGAATTAAGCAGGTACAGAAGCACTACTGAGAGGCCTTGAGTGGGGGCTCCTATCATCATCAGGGCTACGCTGCAACACTGCTGCAGTCACTGAAAATGTCTCACTTACAGGGTCATCATATTGATCAGTGTTCTGCTTTCAAGAGACAGTGAAATATCTGATCTTGGAAGAAACATTTTTTTACTCTTTTCAGGATGACGTTGATGCTTTTCTAACTTTGGAGTTAACCTTTTGCGATATTTATACGTTACGCTAGAAGATAGATCTTGATTTACTATTTCAGTTCATTTAAAAGCATGTTTCTTACAACTTCAAATTGAAGCGTGTTTTGTTGTATAAATTCAAGAACTGATGGCTGGTAACCACTAAACAATAAATATTTGTTTGCAGTATTGATCTACAACTTCCCCTATTTGTATATTTGAAATGAAAAACAGCTACGTCTTTATACCAGTAAGAAAAGATGAACTAGATAGCTTGAACAGGTGCTCTTTTTCAAACAAATATTTTGCCCAACATGTCAGAAATGGCTGTTACTGGACTTCAGCAATTATCCTTGGCAGGTAATGAATGATCTTATAGGCTCCCATTTTCTTCACCAAAAATGGGGTACTTTTACTCTGTAGCCACATGCCCCTTTAATGCCAAACTACCTCTCTCAAAGTCATCACTAGCTTTTTGTCTTCCTAAGAACACGGCACTAACTATTCTTTTTCCCTCCTGGGGAAAGAGGAATAAGAAAATGTTAGTAGTTTCATCATTTCCTTTTCGCATTCTAAAATGGTAACAGTTCTTACACAAAGCTTTAAGTCCAAAGCTTTAAATCCAAATATGAAATGTCACATTCATTCACACAATTTTGTAATGACAAAATAGTCCAAAGATGAAACCTATTTTTAAAACAGATAGCCTCCTGAATATTTTCCCTTTCATTTTACTTCTCTACCACAAAAATTTATTCTTTCCCAGCCCCTCATGAAAAAAAAATAAAAATACCAAAAGAATTTATAGGTAAATAATATTTATATCATAATTTGTACTTATGTTGCTAGAAGTCCTATTATTCAATGTACAATATACATTATTTTGCTGAATTACATACTATACATCATTATATTGAGTACTCATGCAATAAACAATCCGATGTATTGCAGTTAATTAACAGATAAAATATTTGTTATATTTATTATTTGTAAATTCTATTTTGACTGTCTGAGGTTACAGTGGACAAAATCCTGAGCTGAACAACTATTTAAAGCAATAAACAAAATTCAGTTATTGTTCAAGAAAAATAGTTCAAAAAATCATGAAAATTACATGAGGCCAAACTCCCTCTCCTTATCTGCAAACATTCTAGGGATTCATACACAAGATATTCTGTAAAGAATTGAGTATCCATAACAGAATGAAAATGAATGCATAACCAAAACACAAAAAAGCTGAACATTAATTGCTGTACAATGTCACATATAATATCATTTTCCATCCTTCATAGGCAGCACTAATTAAAATATTAGGTTGCAAAGCTGGATTTACAGACAATCAATAGCATATTCACCCATTCCATTGAATAACCTTGTATTCAGATCTTTTCTTGAGACATCACTGTATATCCTTCTGCAACAACTATTTTAACAAATGAAATCAAAATACTCCTTAAATACATACCTTTTATAGAAAAAAAATCAATATAGCATCTAATTAAGAAGTTACTATACATTCAATTAACATGATATACTGTAAACAAAACAGAAAAGCACAAGACGTATCAGTTACATTTCAGTCAGTATAATCTCAAAACCTGCATTTAAGTCACCCAGAAGAAATGCCTTTTTTCCCATTCTCTTTTTTCTCTCTTGCATTTAAAAACATCAACAACAACAAAAAACATGTTCAATTAAGCATAAATTAATAAAAGGTATTTCTGAACTGCACATTGATTTATACAACATAAAATAAAGACAGCAATATATGAGATGTGAGTAACTATTAGAACACTATGGTTAAACAAATTTTCAGCTCTGTGTTTTTTAACCTTTCTTTTCTATTGCCTAGTTATAAAAACAGATGAAGCACTGATGCACTTCAAATAAGTGGTGTATGTGATCAAGCATGGCTTACAAAGTATTTTGGAAAACCTAAACTGAAGTGCCCTACAAAATTCTTCATCTCTGTAGAAAATACATATTCTTATGCTACCTTATGCAGCCGTGAATCATGCCTGTCTAGATAAGCAGGTGATAGGTTGCCAGCAGCTTACTCTTCATACAGAGAAAAGCATTGGGAGAGAAAGAAAGAAAAAAAGCAACACTAAAAAACAACTAACAAACAAAATCTTTTGAAAAGGCTTGTTCAGAGATTCAAGCTTCATTTAACAAATGATTTGCATCTAAGGATGATTTAACATGCTTTTACTGTCAGTTTATGACTAGCTATTTCTAGGTAAACCACGGCTGAATTTTCTTCAAGGGTCATAAGAATGCATTTTAAAGTTTAAGCTTTACTAATTCATCACACAAAGTATCCGTACCTGTGAATGGCAAATGGCTGTCTAAGATCTAAGCCACACATATAAGGGCTACGATTTTCTGACCAAAACTGGCTCAGGACTGTTCAAAATTTAGGTGAGATAGACTCAAGAAAAATTAATGGCCCCCATAACAATGAAAAATTCTCCCATCTGAATTGGAGTATCGGAATATTACTGGGGGCTAAAGAGTTGGGGAGTACTGAAAGCTGTATGGCTGCTGAGGTATCAAAATCAAGGCCTTATTGATTCTTCCTTACGGTTTTCAGTAACTAGTGTGACAGCACAGGGGCCCCCTCATTAAATTTCCTATCTAGTCATCGCCATGCTTTGCCTTCTACTTAACTTTCCTTTTGTGGTTTAAAATGTGTATTCTTTGGTCCATCTGTTGCTTAGTATTGATGTATGCTGATAAATGACCACTTACTATATTCTGCAGAGGATAGCATTTTAGCAGTGGATGAAATTAACCCCATTTTCCTGTGTAGTATTTAAGGACATAAGTAAAGAAAAAAAGGATTTGATGTATTTGTTATTTCCATTTAACTTTGAGGCAAAGTAAACAGCTTTTAATTTGTTAAAAATATAGAAATGATAAAGGGGAAAAAAACTAATTTATATTTATAAAATATTTACAAAAATAAATGTATATTTAAAGTATATTTAAAAAAAAATAATCTTGGCTTCTCAGAGCAGAAGACAGCAGGATGATGAGCCGTCACTGCAGCATCAATATTCATTAACCATACAGTAGCTTTTTGCTATTCATCAAAACAAGTAAGAACACAGAAAGAGATAATGAATATCTAAGTGCAAGAAAAAGGCAGTAGGGTAAAGGAAATGAAAAAGGAAAAAGTCCTACTGGAGAAGTTTCATATGCTTAAAAAGATGTGAGAAAGAATGAACTGAGCTGTATCATTTCTATAACTCGGAGCTGTGATAACTTGAAAAATTTTCAAGATGTCAAGTGCTGGCAGAGGCTTCCTCCTCCTCAGTGGTAAGGAGGTCAGCTCTACCTTGCGAAAGGGAAAATGGATTTTTCTGTAATGAAGCAAATACCACATTCATCAACCATTTAAATCAAGTTTTCCATTCAAAAACTATTGATTTTAAAGCCTCTGTTAGCCAAAAGTGCACAGGCTCTTAAATGTTTTGAGATTCTTAAAGGGCAACATGAAAAAAGGTCGATAAAAAATAATCCCTTTATGTGGTTTGTATTTTAAAAGCTCCTACAACAAAATTAATAAAGTTTTTTTTTTTTTTATTTTATATATTGGCTGGATGATTCAGACTCAATATTATACGCTAGACATTTTTAGATAACAAATGAACATAGTACACATGACCTATTGTTTCAGAGAGAAATAGAAAAAGTCCTCATTATCTACAGAAAAAAACAAGAGGCATTCTGAAGCAAGGTCATCATGCCATAGGAAGCTCCTTGGTCATGAGTTGCCTTCTACGCACAACTAACAGAGAAGCTTTGAAAAATATGCAAATCCCCCTGCAGAGCCTCTTCTGGTGCTGATCCTTTAGAAAAGGGTTGATTAAGTCCCTCTGTCACAGATAAGGCTTTGGTCTGAAAACTATCCAGAGCTCAACAGGACTCCCAAAGTCTGAATCTTGTGTCAAGTTCCCCTTATGAAATAGCATGTTCTGTCACCTTTGGCACCCTGGCTTTGCTGTGGCCATTTCTGCAGCCTGGGAGCCCTCAGGGAGGACGGTCTGAGCCAGCCTCAGCACCACCTCGCCTCCTCCAGGGACCCCACAAAAATCATTAGGTCATCAAGGATTTTAGAGTAAGAGGTTTTACTTCCCTGGGCATGACAAGAGGTTTTCTGCCCTCACCCAATACCGCATGTAAATTCCCATAAGGAATTTTGGTTGACAGTCGGCTTTCCTAATAAGATCAAGATTATCACTGAAGATTCATAACTACCTTCACATGTTAGGTTAGGTATTCTTTCCAATTGAAATACAACTCCTATTTCGTATTTGCATGCCTATTTAGAATTACTATTATTTTCAAAGGCTCTGTACTTCCATTTAAGTATAGAGTTTTGAAGGAAAAGTGTTAAAGTCTGGTGATGTAAACCAAACACAAAGAAAGGAAATGCCTTGAAAGGATGAAAGAAATTGGTGTGTTTCACTTACCATTTTCTCCAGCAGGAACTGTTACAGGGTGTGTTGGCACAGTATCAGAATTCACTTTTCCATTCTCAAAAGTATCATTTTCAGTTTGCTGCAACTGCCAGTTGAGGCCAAACAGATGCATTGCTGGTGGTGAAGGATACAGGTTATTTGATGCTCTTAACCACAATGACAAATCACATAAATAATGGCTTTCCATGCTTTGCAGCAGAACAGAAAGTCATACATTAAAAAATTAAATTACAGGAACAAGCATACAGAGACTGATAGTTCAACTCAGCAGTGGCATTAAGCAATTACTACCACTGTCCTTTAATGATACAGCGCTTTTGGTGAATACAGCTGACAAAAAGCTCACCAGTCTCATTTTGAGTCTTTTACTGGTCCCAAATCAATGTTCAAAAGGATAGGCAGTAATAGTAATTATGTCCTTTCCTCTTTTTTTCACTTTTGATCCTTCTAAAGTGACAAACCATTTAAGTGAGCTCCTAAGTGACCTCCTGAAATAAATGATTTCTGCAACAGATGGACCTGTTCTGGTTAGCCATGAAAAGGAGAGGAAGAGGGCTGCTGTGGGCATTATAGGGCTAACCTGTGACTTTACCACTCCTTTCCATGCTGTCACCAACACCCTGTGAAACCTCAAGTTTCATGCTAATCCCATATGCTAGTCTACAGCACAAGGCCAAGACCACTAGCAGGGCTGGAGACACTGGGTACTTAGCTGCTGTAGTAATGACAATGCGTAAGGTAGGTTTCGGAAGTACTTAATTCTCCATAATCCCCTTGGAGATTGTCCAAAGCCTCCTGGATGTGGTCTGGGCAAGCAGCTCCAGGTGGCCTTGCCTGAGCAGAGGGTTGGACCAGGTGGGCTCCAGAGGGCCCTGCCAGCCTCAGCCATTCTGTGATTCTCCACTGTCTGCCTAAACTTTTAGAGCAAAAATATGGAAAACCAATTCACCTTAATGATATGCTATGATACACATAACATATGCAACTTGTTGCTGTCTGTTGGCCGGTTTCCTTCTCTTCAAATGACTCTAGGATACCACCAAAAATATTTTTTATTATAATTACTGCAATTTGCTTTTGGGATAACATGCACTTGCTTATTCTACAAGAGCAGTTATATCCAAAGATGAAACAGTATTTTGGTGCTACTGAGGAATAAAAATTCAGTGGAAAATTTTTCTGTAATGATGTATTTTAACTATTAGTGCTGAATACAAGGAAGATGATTCACAGCATCTTGTTTCTTCTGCTCCTTCCGTCCCATAAATAGATACTGCTATAGTCGATATTATTCATTCCTTCTATCCTAATGATAAGCAATTCTTCATTCTATTTGGTTTCATCTCTAATCTTTCAATCTCTCTGTATTGACCATGGCAACCCTTACTTAAGACAAACAGACTGCAGTGTAAGTTTAGTTAGGGAGACAGCAAACACTGCAGAATTAAGACCCTCTCTGCCAGGTCTTTGCCTTAAGCTCTCCCCCTCAGCACTAACAAAACAAAAAAAAACAGAACGCAACCGAAGACCTATTACTGAATGCTTCAAAGACTGAAATCCCCACTAGAGATGACATATTCTCTTTGTTCCAAGTCTCTGACTCCACTATTACTCTTCTTTCTCAGACCTTAAATTGCCTGTCAAAGCCTGATAATGTAGAATGTTCCCTGACCCTAAAACCTTATTTCTTTTTTCCCCTCCCACCTCTTGTTAAAACATAAATCTGACCACCACCATTTCTGGCACGTTGCTAGAATTAACCATTATTATTTCGTCCCTCCCTCAGCTGAAATTCTTATTTATGTATTAATCTTCTAATGATTTTACCTGTTTTAATATATTTCATCAAAATCTCTAGGGTCAGATTCTACTATCTGTTATATCAGTTCACTTCACTGGCAGCAATGAAAGACTGCAAATAGCTAAATATTTCATGATTCAAACTCAGTATATTTCTTGGAGAACTAAATCACCTCTCCTAACTTTGCTGGATTCTTATCACTTTTAATACTTCACAGGAGGAAAACAAACAAACAAACAAAAAGGCATCTATTTTGAAATAGCTTTCTCTAGAAGTGCATCCCTTCCAAGCACGAGCTCGGAACATCACTGACAGCTCTTTCTGCTGGTACTATGTACATGCCCTGTACCTCTTCATGCTCCGCTGGGAGGTCAGAAGGGGAAAATCTGACATGACCTTCTAGCCATTCCCTCATAATTCAAAACAGCTGGAATTTGAAGTCTTCAAAGGCAAGGACTGTGGGATCTGTATTGATTACATCTCAAAGAACCATAGTTACTACAAGGTAAGTGACAATTACCTTTTCTTTGTGTTTGTGCTGATGCGTATCCCACTGTAGCTGCCTGTCGAAGATGGTAATAGTTGTATCCCTCAAGAACACTATTGTTCTCTCAACTTTGACATTGAACTTGCACCAAGTTCAGTAAACAACATTTAATAAAAAGGAAGAGAATGATACCTGCAGCAGTTTCACAAATTTTTAATACTGGAATATTTTTTGAAGCAGACCGAAGATGTTGTTTGAGAGCTCTAATGACAACCCAAAACTTACAGTGTGTGCAAACACACTATATAATTCAACTATCTAATCCCTTTGAGACAGTACTATGGAATTTAGAGAAGTCTCATTTCACTATACACATATGGGAACAACATGAAAATATTAGGCCTGTGGATACAGGACCAAAATATAAAGCACAATTGCCTCAGAGCTGTCAAGCTTTAAGAACACAGGTAAATTTTATCTATGTGTAGTTTACTCTTTCTTGTTTTACATTAAGATTGTTTTCTTCTCAGCCAGCCATCTAAACAATGGTAAACTTTAAGCTCTTATCATTGTTACAAGGACAGCGAGGCACCTTCTAAAAATTCCTGATGCCTAAATGACTGATAAACAGCACCTGGTACTGGTAACTCTATAGTGAGAGCACAGCTCAGTGGGAAGTCAAAGATTCTCAAGTCAAATGTAATGAACTGGTTCTGAATTTGCAGAGGTGGAGTGATGCACGCAGTCTGCAGGGTTGTACATCCTTATTTGGTCTCCTCAAGTCTAGAAAAGGATGAAGACTTTCTTGCATCTTTGGGAGGTGGATGTAAGAGTTCAATCCATTCTCCACTATTTCTGAAGATTTTTTTTTCTATTAGATTCAGAGAAATCGTAAATCCACTTCTTTCAATAAAGAACGTGTTATATGAAGCAAAGTTAAGGAGGAATGTATTTCTCATTTGCCAGCTGCTATCTTAGTTGCAAATGTAATGTAAAGCAGTATATTGATTTTGGATTAGATATTGGCTGTCAGTTCTGATTTATTCTCATTAAATTTGGCATTTTTTTGGGGTTAGACAATGACAGTGAACACAACAGATCCTTCCTAGAGTACCAAGTTCTGAGCCTGTAATTAGGCTGCCAGATAAGTGAGGGTACTAACACTGTAACAACTTTCAGTATTGGCACATCTTTGATGGCAGCAAGGACTTGTTTGAGAATGTCAGATGTCTCTAACGAGGAGGCACACAGCTTGTGATGGTTGTGGTCACAGACCATAACAATTTAGTCCAAATAACCCACAGCTGCAAGAAGGGATGAACCCTCAGTGAACAGGTGAAAACATGGGTTGTCACAATCACACGTGCCAACAAACCCTAGCAAAAACCTCCTTTTACTTGTATCACAACAGGGAAGACTGCCCTTATTGAGGATCAGGATGACTTAAGCACAGAAATAATGATGATATCCTCTGCTTATTCTGCCTTTTCAGTCCACATCTCCATTCTGTAAAGTTATCTCTAGCTGCCACCAACAGGTCTTCTTTACTTGCAGGCGTTGAGACAGTATTTTACCTTAGGACTGACAAACTTGCTTACGGTGGTATTTGTACTGCTACTGGCCAGGTTATCAGCTTTATGGTCAGCCTTTAGAGTGCAGTGATAGTTTAAATGGTGAAGACTGCATTCCCTTCAACAGGGTGGGAAGGAGAGGCATCAGGAGAAACTCCCCTGGGGTCCATGCGTATGTTTACATGAACACAGTGTCTGTGGTGGTGGATACAGCTGAATTCTCCAGAGCAAATCTTAAACTTATGAGCAATAACCAAACTAACAGTTCAATTTTTCTTCTTCCCTTTATACGCCTTCAAAGCAGCACGTTGGCCTATATGCCAAATGGACTGGGATACTCCAAAGATTCAGAGCTCAGATTAAAGAAGTGCATTTATACCTACAGTAGCCTGTAAAAACCAGCATTTTTGTTGATGCTATCAAGTAATCTTACCATCTGTCACCATGCAGTTCACTGAAGGGTTTCTAAAGCACCTTAAACTACTTTTTCAAGCTTGGTTGATCTTACCTTTCACTCTCTATAATCAACATCTAGTTCTTTTGGTTTGAAAGCAGTCTACAGAGTCTTCATTTCCACTTAATAATTAAAAAAGCAACAAAGTATACATTTCACAGCAAATGCTTGAAAAAGAAATTACCTGTTTACACTTTTATAAAACATTTTACAATAATCTGCTTCAGGAAAAAGAAGCTGCTGTATCAGGCCCTTTCATTCATTTCAGGCTGCCAGCCTACTTAACTTGTATGCTCATTTCTCAAACAAGTATTGCTGTACTTACTTTATGCATTCTCTCTACAACTAACTTGTTCTTGAGCAAATACACTGTATTATTACTTCAAAACCGTCTTCAAGACTTTCTTCAGTAAGCCAAAAGGAAATCGTTTTTTTTTATTAGTAGGTGGTAAAAGAGAGGGGTAACTGTGTAACCATGTGAGAGAAGAATGGTGAGAGTTGACAAATCCTCAGCTTGCGCAGTGCTTTCCCTTCCCTGTCTTGCTCACTGGCTCGAAGGCCTCTTCTGCCAAAGTTATGACAGGCAGAGAAGAGAATTGTAACAGAAGAACGCTCAAACAGTAAGAGGATAGGGACAGCTATTTGGTAGAGAAATTAGACAGGTGTCAGCAACCTCCAGAATCTGGGCTGCAGCAGTTGTCATTTGTACTGGAGAGCTCTAAATAGAAAAAGTCTGGACACAGATATGAGTATACATACTATGCAGTAAAAAACAAAGAAACCTATCTATTGGTCTGGTCAAAATTCAAGGGTGTCTCTCCTAAGTCATCAGCATCAACCACATCTGTTTTTAACGTACTGTGATTGACAGTCAGGTTCATGAAAAACAAAGTGCACAGCAAACACCCGATAAGCTGTGTGAGTGAGAAGTATTAAACATGCAGGTGATAAAGATGAATAAGCAAAACTGTGTGCATACTAGCAGAGGCTTTATTCACAGAAGTATCCCTCCAGCAACTGGATAGGCAATGCGAGTGTGAGCATGAATTCTCTAAGTACTGGCTGGTTGTGCCAGTAATCCAACAGGCGACATTCTGCATTTGGTAAATCTCCCTTCTGCAGAACAAGAATTCTGAAGGGGACAGCGCACTTCAGGGGAGCAGGAATTTCACAGACAGGTAGATCCTTTTAAGTAGAAAGAAGCAGAAACTGAGTTGCCTGAACTGGGAAACAGACTTCCAATGCTCCTCCAACTCTTCTTACAACAGATGAAAAATTAAAACTAGACAGTAGAAAAAAAATATTGGCTATCTCAAAGTAGCAAGTATCTCCCCAGGATCTCTGGAGATAAGACCTGTGAACTATGTTCTATAAACATAAAATACTCAACACTGTGGGGAAAGTTGGCAAGAGGAAGGAACCGAATGATGTTGGTGACCCTCCTTGCCTCTGCCATGCATTTTACAAGGTATGTTAATCAACTCTTATTATTCATGAAGCTGTACTTGAAGATGAGCGTCTTGCTAAGATATTGAACACATCTTCCAGGTCTGTAACTTCTATGTATTTCTGGGTGCTAGTGCTTTCAAACTATGGTTTACTAAATTGCTTCCCTAGAATTAATAGAATAATATATATGCACACTTGCACATAAGGAAAAGTGAATATCATTTATATTTAAAGCAATGCAAAAAGATTATAATTTAAACTAAGCAAATTGCAATTATTGCTCAATCTTGTTGAAGGATTATCTTCTAGTTCATCTCCCTGTTGGCAATACATTTTCAAATGAAATATTTGAACACTGAAGTGGTTTTTAAAATTATCTCCCATATATTTTTCTTGCAGCTATAATTAGAGTCTGAATCTATTTTATTCTGAAGGACCTGGAGTGGACCAGAAGATGTGCAAATCAACTGTCAGTGATTTGCATTCATTTCCTCTTTTCTAAGATAATAGGATGCCTTGGATGTTGCTGCAGATCAAATAGTCAATTAAAATAGTAAATTAAAATTTTAAATAAGTGAATTACAAGTTATAAAGACAAGTTCTTTATTTATTACTGTCTTTCTCAAATCAACAAAAAGCCTGTTATTTTTAAATTTAAAATAACTTGAAAGTGCATTTTAAGACTCTTCAAAAGGTTAGCCAATGGGAGCATCACATATTCATTAAAGTTTCTGAACCTGTGTTCTGAATGTAAAGTATTTGGTACAACATTGTAAGAAAACTTAGCGATGCCTATCAAGATCAATACATTAACTGAAGAAGTGTGATCACTTTCCTCTTATCCTTAACTATAGAATGGATCCATTGAATTTTTTGCAGGAGAAACAGTAAAATCAACTTTTACACTCCATTCTTCTTTTTTCCTTGGAACCTTTTAATAAAAAGTTTGCAAAACACATCACAAAAAATTGCCTAGAAGAAGTATCTGCTATGGATAAACTTAGTTTCTTCAACCACCAATCAAAGATGCTGTTTTAAAGTACAGTTGCACTCAAAATGTTAAGAAAGATGTGCAGTGATCTCAGTGTAACTATTTTTACCATGTTCACCAAGAAGTGGAATGTTTATTCCTCTGTAAACTTGTATGTCTAGATGTCTCGTTTTAGTTGTCAAGCAAGTGACTTTTATATAACAATGGTCTAATTCTGTCAACAGCATTATGTGAGGCACATTCAAAGCTTAAGGGAGAATCCAGATTTCTTACAACAGAGACAAAGATCATTATTCAGTAGCCACTTATTTAAATAGCATGTATTTGTTACAGCTTGTTTCACATTTACCATTTATTCTGATGATTAGCATTCTCTGATACGTAATAGTCTTCAGTATTACCTAAATAGCTGTTAGTATTATCCTGGACCTTCTCCTGAACATTTTTTTTTTCCAGATAACGCTGTTCACAGTTAACAAGATGGTGAAAGTCATTACAGGTACAGAACTGATGGGGAAGTGCACATTAGATTGCTGACTCCTTTGAGACAAGGGCTGTTTTGTCTTTCTTAGTTCAGAAAAGGGCATGAAAAGCATTCCATAAATTTGGGGTTTCTATCTAATAAAGTCATAATCAATGATTTCCTTGTCAAGCATTTTGGAAAAAAAATTCCCCTGATTTACACTTTTCAAGACAGGGTTAAGACTGCAGGATAATTACTTCTCTGTATTCCTTCAGGCATTTCTTTACTCTCTTCTTTCTCAAGCTTTAACTCCTTCCTTTTCCTCCTTTAACTCACTTTCTGGAAAACAGATGAGGCTCAGGTTTGTTCTTATCTATTTTTTTTTCTATAGCTCCAACTCTTGCTCAGGGTGATATCCTTTAGATGGCTGCCCTCATAAAACAGCAGTGTTAAGAAAAGCAGTACCAATGTAATGTCTCAACATCTGATGGAAACATCTTAGGCAAGAGCATCAATGAATGGGTCCAAGCATTTTTATAGTTCAAAAGCCTTATTTATTACCAAACCCTCCACCACCAAATCTCTCAAGGGATATAATAATAATGAAATGGCACTATATGATCATGCATAACCTATTTGCATGTTGATGGCACAGAGAAGTGCAGTCTGATGAAAAGATTTAAGAACCAAACGAAAAAGAAACAGAGGCCAATTACTGGGATGTTCAAAGGACACACCAAGCTGGGATTTTATAGCATATAGTTAAACACTTGTGTTGCATATTTCCATCTCATGACTGTCTAACAAAGATCAAAGCTTTTTTATTCCATATTAAGAATGACAGAATATTACAGCAAACATGCAACAAGGAGAAATGTAATAAGATTTAATAAAAGATGATAATAAGGTTTGATAAGAACTTTTGGAATGTCACCAAATTTGGAATGTAAGATGAAAGCATCTGCATGTAGAGATTGTAGTGTGTTATTTGGAACCCCGCAGAGCTAAACTGTGATTAGAAATACATATTTTTCCATAAATTAGCTTTTGTTTAGAATTTCCTGCTGAGATCATATGCAAGTTGATTGTGCAAGTCAACATATAGGTTTTCTCATCCTTTGCTGTTGTTATCCTTCATGATATCACAATTACAGCTGTCCACTTATAGATCAAAGGTAGGTGATTGAAGCCACAACAAAATAACCTGTAACCTCTTTACAACAATGCCTTTAAAGTGACTTAGATCTATGCTAGATAAGTATCACTCACCTATCGGAACTGTTGTGTAGCTGCATAAACCAAACACTACAGGCAGATCAATTTGCAACCATGCAATTTCCACTTAATTTCATATTAAAAAAACAAAACAAAAAAAAACCAAAACACACACACACAAAATGAACACACTGAGTTTACCACTGAAGAGATCTTTTTACAAAACACATCAAGTATAAACTTCTAAGCTATTACCTATGTATCTGTACATGCTAACAAACTTGTGCAAATCCTTGGTTCAAAAAAGTTTCAAGATTTAAGTCAGTTCAGGAATTTCAATCATGCCCCTACCGAAACCTGTCCATCACCCTCAGGTTTAAGCTTGGTTCCTTGTGGCTATATATATAAAAAATATAGCTCCTCACTATATCACCAGGAATCACGATTGGGTAAGCAGCTCTGTCTCTGGGCCAGAGAAACTAGTAAGGGCACAGGAGGGACTGGCTAGTAGATGGAGCATGCTTTATTTTATTGTCATTAATGTGTTTTATGTGGATTGCAATAACACACCATGACTATAGTTCCTCTAGAGGCTTCACTAAAGTGAGACATGGCTTTTATGAAACTATTCCTGTGAGCAAAGATGCACTCTAAGCACATGAAAAATACTACTAATAAAAAGAAAACAGAAAAATTAATTTATCATATATGAGTTATGAAAGAAACCTATGACATAAAGACAACCCTACTGTTAATTGTTTGTAAGGCCAGTGAATTGTGCCTTGCAAGCCACTTTGTACTTTTTTTTAATAGTTATGTAAACCCTGGGAAAAAACAAGTTAGAATTAGTTTCACATTAAACATCCCCCCAGCCCCCACCAAATAAAATCAGCTAAGGCACTGAACTATAAAACCTCACAGGTGATATTAAGAATAGGCAGTCTTAGCTCTGGAGCAGCAATAAGATTGATCAAGAGCACTGACTAATCTTGCTACTGTATGAAAATATACTGGATCAGTGATAAGGATGTGTTTTAAAATTATCTAGTCTTGGCTCCAGGTGAATTGAAATAACAAGAAAGATTCAGTTTCTCATTTTGAAACTTGTGGATACCTGCACATCATTACTTCTTCTTGAGATTACTAATAGACAAGAAACACAGAAAGAAGCTGCTGGAGACTGAAAACCTGAAAAATAAGTTGAAAATCTGAAGAACTATTACTTGTCAATGTGAAAAGTTTTGGAGTCAAATGCAGATCTCTAACAAAAAATTCTTCAATAAAAACTGCTGTGAAACTTGGCATTTCAAAGATGAAAGAGAAGATGAACAGCAGATGAGTTTGAAGCTTTCACAAGTGAAGATAAATGTATCATAGCAAGTTATTGTGTTACACACCTTCTGAAACTCAAGTACATGGCTGGTTGACAAACGGTGTTAACAATATGCATCTGGCTCTTGTTTTAATTTCAAATTAAGCATTATTTAAATAATAATAATGGTCTTCCTGTACCATAATAATGTAAAATCAGAAATATTTTTCGTTAAAAACATTGGAAACATATCTGTTTCTTTCCTTAAAGGCTTGTGGAGCTAGTTATCTTTCCCAATGGCCTATATTCATCCGTGACACCTAACCAACACCCCCACCGCCCTCCCCTTATTCCTCATGTAGAGATATTAGAAGAGGTGATTTTGTGTGATTCTATTTCATCACATTTAGGCAAAAACATTCTTTCTTGGTTGTTTGCTTGGTTTTATTATTGAGGGAAACTGAGCATTTCAAATGCAAACATCCACTTACTCTGAACAGTTGTTAATACTTTTCCTGAATTATAAAATTACAGATGTTGTTATAGGAGATGATTCCTAAGAGAAGACCTTTTTTTGTTTTTGTTGTGTTTTTGTGAGTGAAGTCTTCTGAAATGGCATCCATGTGAAAAGAAAGAATCTCATATTTAAAGGTTCCTGTCTGCTTCAGAGGACTCCTATATTGCATCCATAATTAATCACTGCAGTGGGGGAATTA
This sequence comes from Anser cygnoides, assembly GCF_040182565.1. Classification (NCBI taxonomy): domain Eukaryota; kingdom Metazoa; phylum Chordata; class Aves; order Anseriformes; family Anatidae; genus Anser; species Anser cygnoides. The sequence continues at coordinate 58,694,744 of NC_089876.1, read as the reverse complement.
CACCTGTGTAAAAGCTATGTGTACTTGCCATCTCAGTCATAAATGTAACATCAAAGGAGATTGCTCGCAGCAAGTTTGGACATATGTACTTGACCTTTTTATTCTAAATTGCTTGTGTATGGAGAGGTTTACAAAAATCTTGTCTAAATCAGGCATTTTACCAGCATGATTTTTTTAAAGCATTCAAAACAGAACAAGCAGTTTTCTTCACAGAAAAGATGCAAGAAAGGATTGCAATTTATAGAAGAGATGCAATTTATGGAAAATATATAATTTATACACAAAACTACAACTTTAACACGGGTATTATTAATTCTGATATCACAGTGGATAGCACATCTCTAAGGGCTGGCTTTTTTCTTCACTAACACAAATCATAAATTAATGGGAACTACCAGGAAAGAAAAGAGGTCTGTAATCTTATGTCCACAAACAACTTAAATCATCCAAGTAATTTCATCTCTGCTTTGAAAAATGTCTTAAACATAAGCATAAATTTGAAGTACTACATATGCTTACATACTATTAAAATATAGCACACGTTTACCACCATTGATAAAACAGCAACTACATCTTTGAACTGCTCTAAGCCTACAGTTTATCCAAAAGAGTAGCTAGTATAATTTAACCACATTTCTGAAATACTCATAATTAGACTGAAAAAATGCTACTGTTTGTGGGTCTGCCAGAAGACTATAGGAGGATTGCAGAAGGGCCCACATCTCCACAATGATGTGCTTGTGAGACATTTCAGTATTCTTGGAAACACCATCCAGATTTTGAAAAAGCACCATATTGCATTACAGTATGACAGCAAAATAACACAATGTGGGCCCTATGGACAATGACATCATGTCACCTTTTGGTTTATCACTACACCTTATGTTGCCAGGATTACTGAGTTTCAATTCGCTCCACTGGGCAAAAGTGGAAGAGTGACAGGCCTATTGCCAAAAACCTTGTGACAAATCATAATTAAAACACAAGCCTTTTTAGGTGCAGAGGTGGGTATTCTCCCTGCCAGATTAACTTTTAATCCCTCAAAATCTTGTCAAGTCTCTTAACCTCCTGACTGCCAATTACATGTTCCTACATCCTTCTGTGTGAGGATTATCTTTCTCAGTAAGTGTTTTACTTTCAGTGTCACTAACAATAACAGCATGTGACATCCACAACACCAATCAAATATTAATACTGTGCACTCCTGAAACAGTAAATATTATGCTTTGCACTTAGTCTGAAACACAGTGACAAGATCTTTGCTTAAAAAGCATCAACTAAAGGCATTATCCATAATGGAATTCTTGCTAGAAACAAAAAAGTACATTTAATGTTCATGCTTTAACACATAGATGTTCAACACATTCAGTTTTAGTGCAATTTCAATGAAAGATGTTAAAAACATTTTCAGCCCGATCACCCCCAACAAGGTGGTGAAGCATAACTTATTCATTTTCTGACTAGTCGTTCTTTGTCTCCCAGGTTTGAAAGAATGTGGCAAACATAAGAAATTACTTTACTGTTTATAAATATTTCCACACTAAGAAGGCATAGCTAACTCATCAGCAATGCCTGCTCTAAACATTGTATGAACATCGTGCAGAATCTAAAAGCCATGGCCATGAGATACCAAGGGAAAAATTATCTCATATTAGATAAAGCTGAACATCACTGCAATGCAGAAAATCATGGAATTACTAGCACTGATATTAAGCTTTATGATAAAGCATCAGACCAGTATGGACAATCGTGCATATCTGAAGAATGTCATTTATAAAGAACAGGTAAGAAATGAGTGAAAGGAGTTGATTGACCTGATATTACTAAAGTATGGCCTACAAACACTAATTATCTGGCTTTTATAGTACTGTTTTTGAAGATTATAAAGTACTGAAATGCAACTCGGAGATTGGTAGTTCAGATGTAAAGGACTTTCCTAAGGTCTGCTCAGGATAGTAAAATCCTTCAGAAATTTCAGGAGGTGGTTTCTACCTGCTCTGTAACTTTGTGTTCACCAGGTATATGGGTATATAACCCCGCACTACAGATCCAGCAGCAGAGGCTACACACACCCTTTGGTCCTGCCTTATATTTCTATAGGGTATCTACTACTCTGTCCTCCCAGAACAACATCCAGCATAACTTTGTAAAACAACAGGCACACAGATTTTGACTAGCACACAGCAGATCCACACACACTGGGGAGGCTGGGCCTTACAGCCCCCACGTGGCATTGTCACCACTGCAGTTGCTGCCTGTGACATTTGGAGCTGAGAGAGACATGTAAACATCTGTTCTGGACAGAAGGAAAACACCGCTACGTACTTAATCCACAGCTTTTTAGTTTGAGAGTCAGACAATTCAAGGTGGAAGTGATACTGGAAATCTCTAGCTTGGAAAGAAAAGCCTGACATGGAGCACTGCTGCTGCCTCCAGAAGCACAAGAGACACCCAAAGCCTTCCTTAAATGCCTGAAAGACTGTTCGGATGAGTTGTCTGTACCTTCCCTCCACAAGCACCTTCCTTTTAGAATCCGTGATATATACAGGTATTAGTCTTCCTCAGCATCTCTAATTTGATGGAATGAGAAATGCAGTAGGAGCATAAACCTGGCTAACTGTGAAAATCTGCCACATAGCTGCAGACAGGGAACATATTTCCAACCCACACACCTCAGTGAAGCATTACTCATAACCAAGGTCCAAGCGTAACCTAGGAAGCAGAGTGGGCAGAGAATGCAGGCACCCTGCTGGAAGTACAATAGTTCTTGATAAAGCTCTCAGTGACAATAGCATTACAGTTAATGCTATTAATGCTATACAATTAATACAATTTAATACATTAAATGCAGGCCAAAGAGAAAAAGAGTTTCTATAAACACATACTGAAAGTAAAGCAGATTAATGGCAACGTAACTATATTCTCCCTCATGCCTGTTAATTACGATACCTATGCTGGGTATTGTAATAAAAATTCCATTTAAATGGCATTATTAATTAAGTTGTTTTCGTCATTCCTGGCAGTAATTGAGCTTTACGAACAGCAGCATAATGTTAACTTGGCATTGCAATCAAAAAGACATATTATGTTGTTCTTTACTGATAAAGTAAGATAGATTACTTTCGACTACAGGTATATTTAGTCATCGCTTTAATCACGAAAATCCAGTTCTGTAACTGTCATGACTAACTGTCCATTAATTCTGGGGAAGGTACTTCTGCCCTACTATGACTTCTGCCACTGAGCCCAACAGGAAAGGCATCTGGTCCTCTGCAATCTGTGAGTAGATGTGAATGCCAGCAGCTGTCACACTAAATCTTCAGTAACGCGGGTGACCCACAGACAACAAACTCAGAAACAGCACTGGAGAGATGGAAAGTTAACCTCAGTCTGCAGAAACAGACAATTTTCTAAATTTTTCAGGATTACTTAAAACTCACCTGCATGGAAGTTAATTGGCCGTCAGCTGTAATTTTTATACCCTGAATCCTTCTGTGACGCTCTCCTCTAATGACAAAACTTGTTTGCTATGTTTTCTGTCCACCTACTTCTACCATAAAAACTCTTACATTAAGTTGCTCTGTTCTTACTCTCAACAAGTTCTTCTCTCACGCTCTGAAGATAGTTGTTGATGGAAGTTAATTATTAGAAATTCATTAGTGGATAAATTTTCAGCTTAAATGTCTTCAGATGATGATAAAACAATAACAATTTTCAGACTGAGAAAAAAATTGAACGTACAATATAACAGAATGAGCACAATGTCTATTTTTATATAAATGTAGAAAGAATTATCAGTGATTATCAAACATGGCTTTCTAGTCTGGTATCTCTTTTTTGTTCATATTTCATTTCCACTTTGGATTATGACTGTGTGGTCATCCCTGAATCACAGCAGAACAGTGACTTTTCTAATGGCTCTCATAGAATGAAATATCAACTACAATATATGTTGTCCCGGAAGATGTTTCAGTTGTTAAATCTAAAAGTTAGCTTTCTTTTCTGTCCAAAATGGATTTACTTAACTGCTCATAGGAAGCAGGAGTGATAAAAGTAGTCCTGTGGCCATTTCAATTAAATAAAGTTCTATTTTTTTAAAGAGATGTCCTTAAGTTACTACTGATATTTAAATCTTTATCACGAAGAATAACTGGCTGCCATACATTCTTCTCCTGACCACTGGCTGCAGAGGTAATGCTAGCACAGTGATCAATTCTGAGGTACACAGAGCACAAAATGCTCATAAGATACAGACTGCTGTTAAGAAGTCAGAACAGCAGAGGTGGACTGAACAGGTCAGGTCTCTCACCATGTATTCAAATAATATTTTATGTTAATAGAAACCCATTTAGTAGCCATAGGACAACATTCATGACGGATGCATGGGATCATTCAGTGTACAACTCTCCAAACTCAGTTGATTAAATCTGGCACTGTGTAATTCCAGCACTGACTGAGGAAAACCACTTGCCTGTTGGGTCCCCATGCAAGTGAAAATGGCACTAACCTCTTGTATCAACTTAGCTAATGTCAAGATAATGCCATTGGCAATGGAAAACCTGTTGCCAAAGCAATTCCTCGGCTAGAAAGAGGGGCCCTGATATCCCAAATTCTCATTATTTTCACCTACTGTGAATACGCACTAAAGAAAAAATAATTAGTACTGTACCAATTATTCCTTTAATGTAGCTGGTCAGAATCTATGCTATGCAACGACATACTGAAAACAACTCCTGATATAATTCTCTGTAATTGAACAGGGGATTCTTCTGTTAAAAGAAAACACATCCAAGAACAACAAACTGCTCCCTTTAGTAACAAAGAGAGTGGATAGAGAAGATCCAAAAGTTAGAACTGGCAGTTACATACTGGTCATTACATACAAAACTTTGATGTTTCACCTAGGCATTTGCTCTACCAAACTTTTACTGCATTCATTCACTGCAAAAGATGGATGCTAAATGAGACAGTAAGTCACAGGGAGAAAAAGGATAAAGTTCTGTTTTGTCTTGCACGCTGTAAAGCTGGACTCTATTTCTGACTCACACAGACTGCCTGGATAAAATATTCATGTGTATATAAAAAGAGGTCAAACTGAGGCAATGTCATATTTCTTACTCTTTCATGACTTAAATTTAAGACTGTTCTTTCTAGTCTTCCAAACAGGGAAATTGAAAAGAATATTTTTGAAGTTTTCTAAAAATGTTCATGTTGGAAAAGAATTGTCATCTTCTTCCTTGGTTGCAAATCTGATTATGAATAGCAGTTAGCCAAATGAGCAGCTTAAAGAAATTTCAGTGTAATCTCGATCCCCAAACTAAGCAGTTTATATTCTTTATTCTCTTTCTTTTTAATACTCTATTTCAGGAAGATGTTCTTTGAATCCTTTACTTTAAACTGGAGCTGGTTTTTAACTCCACTCTCCTATATATGCTGTACTATATCTTGGTTAAGCGCTTCTTACTTGCATGTTTCTCTTGCTTAACTCATTGTTTCTCAATAGTTTAACAGTAGATGAACCCTTTAATAAGAAGGTCAACATTTTCCACAACTCACATTTATTTTCTCTAAAAATTAGCACGTCTCATTGACAGGAATGATAAGTTTCAACATTCTGAATATTTTAAATGGTTGAGAGACCACCAGTGCTCAAAAATCAAGAGTATGCAGGGAGGCTGGCAGCGAGACTTTCCTTTCTTTAGACAAAAATAATGTTTTCAATTCCTTGTGACCTCCAAGACTACATTAAGTGGCCTTACAGCGTGGCGCTTGCTGTGGTCCCTTCCTGTGCTGACATATGCTGCTCTCACCTCCTCTTTGTAGACTTTGTAAACGTAGGAGTCTTTCCTGTCACAGTGATGGAAGAAGTGCAAGACAGACAAGACTTGGTGTAGCTCCCCTCCACTGGCGGGGCTAATTGACTGCGTAGCTCTGCAAAGGCAGACATGAAGTCTAGCAAAACTGTCTCTTCTGCCTTATGTTGTCTACGCAAAGGGATCTGTAGTCACTTTCTCTACCCCATATCCACTGCAACTAAAGGAAGCCTGGCCATGACATGTTGATCTCTACCCTTTCCAAGAAGGGCCCAGTTATGTTGCCAGTCCCCGGGTGAGCGATCCAGTTAGGCCTTCGACCTGCAGCTGCCACAGTCACGCAGTGGACAGGGTCCATACTGTGTTCCTTACCAATACACACTGGCATATTTTACAGCAATGGCTGTAGTGTTTTAATGCTTGTGGCAATGTCGCCCTGTGAAGTCAAAAACACGTCTCAAACTGGCTTCACAGATGTGACACGCCACCTCAGCTGCTGTAGGCCTCAACAGACCAGCCAGATCACTGTGTTAGAGGCATGTCACACAGTGCTAGAGGTCACACAATACCACAGCCTTTCCCAATGTTTTTAGTTTCTTATCAATTTCCTCCTCTTTCAATTCCTCTTTCATAGCTACTCTATGAAATATTTAACCAAGACGAAGGACTATTTCCATCTTACATAAATGATTTCCACCAATTTATACTTAGATGGCCTATTAAATGGAGAGTATTTCTGATATTATGTCTGCAGAGATGGGAAAACCACATATTTGAATGAGTGTAATCCATTCATGGTTTTATGGACCCCAAGTTCTCTAGAGAGCATCCCTGAGTGCTGGATTTTACATTTAGATTGCTGAGTTAGCTGAAATACGTGTAATATCACCAGTAGGCAAAGAGCTCCCTATTGACTACGGGCAGAGGAAGGCCCTTGTGCATTGTTTATTTCAGCAAGTATGTGAGCTGGCATGTGCCCATGAAATGTACAGCTAAATTTGTCTTTTTTTTTTTTTTTTTTTATCAGAGTATGTGAATAAATGATGTGTGGAGCTGAAAGCTCTCACTCACTGGAAAGCCTGGTTCTTTTTCCTGAATACAGGAATAGAGGCACATTAGACATGCTTATATTTCTTAATGTGCCTGTGGGAGAAATAATCCAGTACAGCTATCTTCTTGTGCCCCTCAGATTCATAAGTAATCTCACTCTTTCAAGCTAGCAAAGTGTAGAACTCAGTTCACAATCAGGTCTTCAATATTTTACTATCTGTATGGCTATTCTTCCCAGTTCTTGACAGCGATACTTCATACTGAATTCCTTCTTTCATAGTTATGTATTTTTTTAGTAGCAGATGTCTGGTTGTAGTGATTTAAGAGGCAATATTATGAAGACTGAGCACAATTACTGTATTTTGTAAATGGGATTATTTGAATCGCACTTTAAAAAAGATGCAGTGTCAAAGCTTAACTCTACACTACACTTTTATACTGCTGTGCACATTCGCATAAAAAAAATCCAAGGCTTGCAACGGACGGGGCAGCAGTGGCAAGCCCTACATTTGTATATATGCATTTTGCTCTCTGGGGCTCACAGCTGAGGTGGAAAGGGTGCTCTGGGGGTTCTGCTTTGCCAGGGCAGAGAGGAATTTCTCCAGCTACTCAGCAACCCACTTCCTTGCATTGTTCACAGGAGCTTCTGCCCAGTAAGAACTACTTCAAAGGCTTTATACAGCTTATGCTCTGCCTTGGATTGAAATGTAGCAAGCCTGTTTCAACAAAGGCAATAAAGATTTAAGGATCACAGGGCCTTCTAGGCTTTATTATTAATTTATCCTGACTTTAAAACGAGGGAGAGAAGGAGAGATTGACTCCCCACCCTTCCTCTTCTTTTCTTGACTTCTTAAGACTCTGAATTGGAACACAACCAATGCCTTACAAAAACCAGACCCTTAAATTTTCATTTCTGATTTTAAGTTCTAATTAACAAATCTTTTTTTTTTTTTTTTTTTAAAAAAGTCTTTGAAGACCATTTAAGGACTCAGAGGTAACAAAATCTGTAATCTGGACAAAGCCATGGAAGAAATTACACACACATACATGATAAGCCTGTTCTGTTCCCACATTGAAGTCAATAATGTTTTTGTCACGGGCAAGTGATTCCCCCACTAACTGCCTAAACCTCAAATTATATGATATTTAGAAGAAGCATTTATGACATTAAATAAAGTGAAGAAGAAATAAAAGTAATCATGTGAAATTCAAGTTGGCAAAAATTAACAAACAGAGAAAACAGTAAATAATTAAAAATAAACACCCCACAAGAGAGCAAGAAGTCTCCTTCTTCTCTGCATGTTGTCCTTTTGGACATTTATTTTCCCTACCTTGCAATCTAAGTCTATATTAGACTTTTGCACTAGCTATAAACACAAACATACATGTATATAATGATGAAATAAGTTGTTATAATTCCTAAATGCTGTGTTAGTTACATTTCATGCAAAATGAGAAGTGTACCATAAATATGCTGCAAGCTATATTCACGTCACAGAACTTTATAGCCTGTATTTTGCATATATGTTTTTAAGTGCTTAGACACCACATATCTTAATTGCAGTTTGAATACTTCTTTGAAATTAGTTCATCCATTGTCATGCCACAGAGTGCTTGCAAAGTATTCAGATTTTCTATCATCTCAAAATAATTAGGAGTTTTCATTAAGTCATTGTTGTGGTTTTTACTTTTACCAAAAACTCTGCTATACACGAAGGTTGAGATGGGACAGCACGTCTACAGTCCATCAGACATCCCTATTTATGATGACAGTTATCATGAAAAAAAGGAACTCACCTACAAAGTAGGACAGCAGTATTGCCAGCAGCACTGAGACCCCTACAGCACAGAGAGCAGTACATTTCCAGCTACAGTACTTCGAAGACTTCTTGAATTTAAAAGCACTTCTGGACAGAGTGTTCCTAGGTAGTGGCCGAGTAGGAGGGGAATAAACAGAGCCGGATGCCATTGTGTACCCTGGTGTTGCAGTACTGAACAGCGGTGTGGTCCCTGTTCCTGTTTTGAATAGGAAATGCCTGTGGAAGGAAAGAGTGTATGGTAAACTACACAAGTAAATTAAGCTGGAGCACAGGCAGTCACACTGCTTTTGTTTAATGTTGTCTATTTTTCAAATGTCTACTAGCATCCAGTCTGCAAAGGGTCATAAAAACAACACTTGTCACAGCACTTGCACTTTAAAAAGGCACTTTCATTTTAAGAAAAGATTGAAAAACCCCAAAACATGAGTGACACACTGGTATCCAGATTAGAAACAGAACTACCAAAAAATACCGTATGGTAGAGAGGAGGTCTCTCAGAGTTTATCCAACAAGTATGGACAGGCTTTCTACTGCTGTTTATTTTTGTTGGCTTCCACTACAGACTACAGGGAACTCCATTAAAAAGTCAATATTATGCAATCTGACTGTAGCCCATACTACTTATCACAGTTTTCTTGGGTAAAGTACAAAGAAAACAGCAATCTTTCAGATATAAACTTTTGGCAATTTTGCCAGAAATAGTCATTTAAAAGATTTTTTTTGTGTCCTAACTATTCAGTACACTAATTCATATCTCCTTGCACATAATCTTACTGTATCAAGATCTGATTATGGATACAGCCGCTAGTTACAATCTGGCAAGTACTCTAAAGATGTGTATTTAGTAGGCACTCAGAAAGAATCCCTGCCAGAATCAGAAATGAGAAGCAAAGCCAAATTTAAGACACACTCTGTGAGTTAACAATAAGCTTAATTTAAATTAAAATTTCTCAAGGAAATACTATTCCCTGAGTTTACCTCATTACATTAGAATCCTTCTATTTTAGTTCACACTAGCATATTTTTTTTTGGCAGAGCCTCTTAAAGGAAGCATGGCGTATAGGCTTATACTACCTGGAGTTTTTCTCTTGACACGTATATACAACTCTACAAACAAAACTTAAGCCAAAGGTCTTTGCACCAGGCTTTTTTTCCACTGATTTGTTATGCTGGCAACTCTGTAGTGTATGGCTTGGCCTACTAAAATCAGGCTTTGCAAAGTAAATGCATTATAACTAAAAACGGTAAGAAAGCCCACTTCGGAGAAGTTTGATCTTACCAAGTGGAGGAACAGCTGAACAGAACGACAGAGGTGTTTGCATTTTTAGTAGGTAAGAGGCACTCATGAATTGCTGATAGGCAGTTCCTCCTGAAGCCTAGTAAGAGCAAGTCTATGCTGTTTTTGTCTACTGCATGCCATATATACAGCATGGGACAGGGGCTCCAGAACCCCATGAGCTAGCTTTGGAGGGGAAAGCCCTCTAGGCTACACCACCTGACAATGGGCTCGTCAGGACTAATTCTTGGCTGATGGGACTTTTGTCCACCAGAAGCCATGCTTGCATCTTTGCATAGTAATGTACCAACCTATACAAGTACAGCGGCTTCATTGGAAATGTGCTGTGCAGACACTCAAAATTAATTTGCCCCTCTGCACCCTGAGAGAAATACCAGATGATCAGGGTTTGTTATTTGCTCGTGGTTTTGCTGCAGGAGGTTAATAGATAAATTTGAACATCTTGGCATATGCCCCCTCCTTGCAAATATATGCATCACAAACACAATCCCATGAAATAAACTATATGCAGTTTACTTCGGTTTGAACAACATGAAACTTGCTGGCAGTAGCAACAGATGGATATAGACTAGATCTACTGATGCAAAACAGCACATCCAAGTTTTTCTTAGCTTCTGAGCCTGGAGGATTATTAATGATTTCAAAGGACAATGCCATCGTGGTTTAAATCCTCTCTAAGACACTACTTCATTAAAAGTTGTGACATTTTCTACATAGCAAACACCAAAATAAAAATACTTAGCCCAACATAAAAAATGTTTTAACTTGGAACGTTGTTACTTTAATCTTAGGGATATACAGAAGCATGTAGATTTATTAAGCTCTGATAAAGTGTCTTACCCACTTGACCTTTACTGCTCTTTAATTTCTGGCTACATATAGTAAATGGTATCTCCAGGTGTATCTACATGGATCTCAAGATAACAACAAACAAAGAAGGCTGTTTCCTTCTCAGTGCATAATAAATAATGCTTTCGGGGACTGAAGGAAAGCCATACAGCAGATATAATAATACTCCTAAACATCAGCTTTCACATTAAAAAGAAGAAGCTGCCTGACCAGCATCTCCTTGTCTCACTTTTAGGCTCAACAGACCAAAAATGGAAACTTGCATTATACAAGCACTTGAACGGAACTCCATACAGTCTAAGCTTTAACAAAATAATGCAACAAAACAGTTAGCCTCTGATCTTTTTTCTTCTATTTTCTCTGAGAAAGTGAGAGCTGAGATGTTGGCTTTGGTACAGCACAGCCTACCAGAGACTGTAATCCACATTCTCAAAGCCTTTGAGGAGTTAATCCCATAGATAAACCTGGGAGATGGCCGCATATCTGCGGTGGTGTGAGCTGTCACAGTTCTGACAGTCCACCTCAGGCATCAAGGCAATGAAAGAAAATTGTAACTTTTATATGTGAATTCAGCAGTGTGCAGTCTTAGGCAGCACGCAGCACGACTCCTCACTTCAAGCTATTCCTCCCTTGCTTTGAATCACATTAATACAATGCCAGAGTGGTTGTACCGACTGGCTGGAGGCTGCTGGGGGAAAAAATACGGAGAGAGTAAAATAATGACAAAAAAACCTGACTGGTATCTTCCTCTGGGTTAAGAAAATTTGTTTGGATCTCTCTATTTCTAATGAGTGGAGTTACTAACAAAGTTGTCAGAGACTCTCCTGCTACATTAACTCAGAGTGATCAGTATTTAAAGTGTAATGCTATCAGGCCTGCACATCTTGTCTGCCTCTCTGAGCCATGCCAAACAGTGTTCCTATGAGATGAGCAGAAGGATATGGTATCTGACAACAAATCCAGCCTGCTTCCAGACAATGCCAAACTTCTTTGTGCTCTTGAAATATAATCTATCCACAAATGGTTTTAATTATCTATATATCCATTTATCTTGCCTTTTCAAACCATGGTACTTGAGTAGCTATTTTCTAAAGACTTAACTGTTTGCACTATTTGACCAGGCACTGACTTACCAGCAATTACACTACTTTTCATCTCATAGGGAGCTTATAGCATCTATAATAGTGTATCTTCCATTCAAAATTGATCATTTAACAAGCACTTGCTAGATCTTCGTGTAAGTAGCACTTTAAATATTTTTTTAAAGCTTCAGAGTAAAAAATTCCGTTGAACCGTGGTAATATTTTACAAGAGAAGCTAGTTCTGTTATCATGTAAATCAATTCATTTTTAAAGCAAATAATCTCATACTTTTATGTTTATTCAATATATACTTCTGTCTGCTAATTCAACGTACATTTCTGTTAAAAAGTGCAGCCAATCTTAAAATTTTAGGTGGAAAGAATTTGGTACCTAGCAGTTCTGAACTACAGCTTGATGGTAAAATGCAAAGTTATGTCATAAAACTAATCCTTGCTTGCAAAGGCAGCTGGGAAGTCACCTTATTTCACAAATGGCAGGCATTGTGCTTAACTTTCCTCTCTTAAAAGGTAAGAGAGAAATTAAGTAGCAAAACCCAAAGAAGTCAAGTGAGAAAACAAGCTTGTGAATAACAATAAAACAATCACACTTTTAATTGAACTCAGTACTCTCTGTGTGTCAGGGGCTGGTGTGCACCTGCTGCCATCCAGATGATTTTTTTTCCTCTTCAAGCTGGGGGGGAGGATTCATACCAAATAAGATTTCCTCACTGCTGCCAGTTCCTCTGTGGAAAATAAAATTGAAGTAACCTCTACTAAATTCAGTAAATGGGAAAGCAGGATGGGAAAAAAAAGTGATAAAAAAACAGGAGTTGGGCAGAAAGATTAAGTTAACTGAAAACTGTGTCTTTTGAGAAATGGAGATAGATTACTAAAACATTGAAGGACAGTAAGTCTCAGACCATAAACCCAAATAATTCTGATATAAGGTAGCCCAGTGTCCAGCAACGCAAATGCAATTTAGAATAACTTTCCTTACAAAAATATCTGTGACAAAATCTTTCCACTTCAGTTTAGAAAAAAAATGGATACTGCGCATTAATGAATGCAGCATTACATAAACATGTCTGGAAGGCCCTGAAGTCCAGACCGCCAGAAGCACAGTTAGTACATTAATAAAGTATCACAAAACAAAAAGGACTGTTCTACATTACTTTTAAATATGTTGGTCTAAAAGTTTATACAATTGTTGAATATTTTTAACATTCATAATATAACATCTACAATAGATATGTGACTTTTTTTAGCTTATACTGAGTTGTAGATTTTAGCAAAGGTGATTTGTAGCTACGATTTCTCTGTTTTTGGGCATTGTATACAGAATGCTTTGCAGATGCTTGAAGACTATCTTATCATTTCCAAGAACTTTCTTAGCAGCATTTTAGTTTTGTTTTAGAATAGGTGACACAGCACAACCCCACTAAGAGAGTGCAAAATCCCATGGCAAATATGTCACAACACACTACAAGTTACGCAGGACTCTATTACAAAATTCATTCTAAATAAGGAAGTGTGAAGAAGGCTCAGCAAAATTCTGTTGAACACTTCTAAGTACGTCAGAACATGAATCATGTTTTATCAGGTTTTATCATGTTTTTGAAAGTGAGACTGGAAGGAAGCCACTGTTATTTTTCTGTAATGCAGATTATGACAGTGACCAGACACTGCTGTCCTCCTCATCTTAAGTGCTACAATACCTTGGATCCAGAATAAAACTGTATTTAGAATAAATGTGTTTAAAAAACCAAATCCTTCCCTTCCAAAAGTACACGTTCCCTTCCAAACAGTACACCTTGTGCACTGTTGTGTTCTACCAGCACCTGAAGAATCTGGAGCATACAAAATCTATCATTTTGGTTGCATTTCTGCATAGAGAGACTCCACAAAGATCAGTAACAGATTTCATAGTGCCTTGGCACATAGGATCTCAACACAGACTGAAGTTTTCTTACAGTGCTGTCTCCTATACTGCCTTAAATGTTGCCTATTTAATCATTACCATGATGGTATTAATTACACATGGCTCTTCAGATTCTTACAGACCATGATAGGAAGACCACTGAGGAAGAAAAGCTGTAATTTCTTTCTCCCTGAAATTCTCCCTGACCTGAGATTTTGAAGGAGATCTCTTCTTAAAAAAACAGAGGAAGGAGAGGATTCCTGTAAACACATGTGGTACAGTGAGCATGTTACGTTTGTTCCAAAAAATTGCGAACATAATTGTATTTGATAGAGAAACACAGATTTTGCACACATAACTGTTAACTGTAACCAAATAGGCAGAAAGAGACATTACCACAGCTGGGTAGATCACCAGGGACAGTATCTTGCTTAAAAGTGGCCAGTGCAAAATGAAAAACTGAAAGTCTTCCAGACTACTTATTCTCTATCAGTTCACAACTCAGGCTCCCACAGATGTCTTGTAGCATTCCGTTCTGTAGGCTGAACACGTGTTGTGTCAAAATGTGTTTTCTTCTATCTATTTCAATTTGAATTCAACCAATTGTTTCCTTGTTCTTGTATAATGAGTATGCACTGTTTGCCCTGCAGTATATAAAGACAACATCTTCATAAAACTACTCTTTGATTCATTTTATTTCTAGGGTAAAACATACAAAAGCGTTAAAAAATAATTGCTTAAAGCAAATAAAAAAAAGAAGAAAAATCAAGATTTAGGTTCTTTATGGGTCAGGCAAAGACAACTGTGGAGTTGAGGAAGACTATGTTCAGATACCTGTTGTTCTGATGCAGAATATAACAAAATTGGCATTTGGAAGACAACTGAACAGAAACTGACTGGTGGAGAGGTAAAAGTGAAAAGAAAACCTATCCTTAACATCTTTTTGTATTTGGTTCTTTTATCCTCAGGTACCAAAAGACCTCCAGATATGTAAGTATATCTGTGAGTCTCTGAAATTTTATTTTGTGGGAGTAACAGGGCCACTAATCTGATAAATTTGACTCATTTGTTCTCCTTGCTATCTGAGAAAAAACCTGGACATACTAGCTATTGCCAGCATGAGAGCTCGCTGTTGGACCACAAGCTTACTGCAGTTTACCTTGTCAGCCAAGGCAGTACCATTCTGCCTTCTGTAATCACAGTTTACCTGCTTTATGAAACCAGCACACCAATTTTCATACTGTGGAGCATAGGTTTATCTTCCCTCAAAAACCAACTCAA
The DNA here is from genome assembly GCF_040182565.1 of Anser cygnoides. NCBI lineage: Eukaryota > Metazoa > Chordata > Aves > Anseriformes > Anatidae > Anser > Anser cygnoides. The sequence goes on along the minus strand of NC_089876.1, from coordinate 58,679,635 downwards.
ATCACACTCTAGTGAGTGATCCAGTATCTCACTCTATTAAAAATTATCTATTTGCCTCTAAGGAGTGTTGAATATATGGACATTATTATATGAAGAAAGAAATTTGTAAGCAAGTCAAGGTAAAATGTTCTTATCTGTTCTGCTGAGGTTCTCAATCTGTTACACTGGATTCACTCTGAAGCATGATGCAGTATATCTACGCATTTGACATCTAAAATTAAGAACACATCAATCATATTCTGATATCCTCAAGAGGTGGAAAAAACTTCTGTTGAATCTACTTCAAGTGAACGCAGGTTGAGAGAAATGTAAATTTTAGTGGATTTATGTTTCGGTGATATACGTACATTTCAGGACTAGTACTTTAAGAGATGCGACTTTGCTGCTCTGAAAGTGACAGTACTCCGAATGGCTTGATTTTGACGTTTCATATAATGGTATTACTGAACTGATTAGAATAAAAACTGTAATTAATCTCTTTTGTACTGAATACATCTGTGATGATTGCTAACTTGAACAAAAAACAAAGTAGCAGGTTTTGTCTAAAAATGGTCCTAATTCAAAATTCATCTTTCTGGACACAGCACCAATCATTAATTCTGCTTTTCAGAAGTGTAGTAGCACCTTATGTAACACCTCAGCAGCACCGTGAAGTTGATGTAAGCTAGCAAGACGTAAGGGTACCTACAGCATATCTTGTTATTTTTCTGATGGTCCAAAGGGGCATAGAGAAGTTAGACAGACGATACTTCTGAGGTGTGGGAGCTCTCATTCTCTATCTCAAATGCTTCCTTTCTGACATATGCAGAGATAGCATGTGTCTATCTCTCTGAAGACCTATCATTTTATTTGCCATTTCCATACAAAGAAATCAGTCAATCTTAAGGAAGTAACTTCAGGAGAGCATGGCTACATCTAACTGCAGATATTTTAGCTTGGGCCAAGCTCTGTCATGAAAGTTTTTGTGTTTCTCTCTCTCTGACTTTCCTTAATCCAAACCAGCTGATTTTCTCCCTCCCTGGAATGGATTATCATGCTTGCTCTTTGTTTACAAAAAACATACCAGATACATTAGCTGTCAGAATCAGCAGAAAACCATTAACCGTGGAAAAAAACAGTGGTCCAAGATCACAATCAGCCATTGCACTGCATCTACTGGCTGGTGTGTTCTAAGTCTTGGCAGACCCTACTCACGCTGGATTGAACTGGGTTCCCTGAGTGAGACCATGACCCTCACCTGCCACGTTACATTCGAGAGCTCTGCCTGGTTCACTAATGGATAGATCACGTCAATAAATCTGATTCCTTGCACTGAGTTGAAGAAGCAGATGGAATGAGAAGATTAATCTCCACCGACTGACGTTACAGGGAAGATGTAAAAGAGATAACAGAAATTACTGGCTAGGTCTCATATGAACTCTAGTTCACTGATGCATGAGATCAGCATTCCCAGTAGGCTCCAAAAGGGATTGGATTTTTGTTTTCTCTGTGAGCACTTTATGCCTGTCTTCATCTTCTGTTAACATTCTTCTGAGATGAAACCTTGTAGCTGGTGGTGTTTGCCCTTAGCACAGGCTTATGACTGACTTCCACAGAACCATATGGCTGCATGTAAAATAAATCCAAGCCAGCACAGAAACTACATTATGCTGTGAATTTGTCTCAGTTTATTTTCTGTGCAGAATTGGAAAAAAAAATATTACCTAGGAAGAGGTAGGAATTTCAGCTTCCTTGGAGCCAATATTAATGCTACCATAATCCTGGAAAAAGCTCTAAGATCACATCAGATCAAATGATGATCAAAATTTAAGAGACAGAAAGAGAGGAAAGCTATTACCCATATGCAAAAACAGAGGAAACATCCGTGAGAACCGGAGATAAGCCTCTTGTAACAGCTTATTCAAATGTTTCAGAGAAATATTTTATATATGGTAACATCTGCTTGAATTTGGGTGGGTTTACACCAAGGACCCGCTTTCTTCACAAATTAAAGACTGAAAAAAAACCAGTAGGGCTGCAAGTGCCTTCCTTGCTGCTTCTGTGTTCTTTCACATCTGGCCCCTGGCAGGTTATTGCTCCGCTGCTGGTTGCTGCTAGAGGAAGACTGAAGTCAGGCACAGCAACCTGTAGCAGAAACTTCCAACAGCAATGCAGACATGACAGTATCTCAATCTCCTTTGGAAGCCACTGGTACATGATGGCTTGCACCCAAAATCTCTTCCTTTGCAATGTACCTACCTTCTTGGTGGCATAAGTAAGAATATAGTGCTGTAGTATGCACATGACACTTGTAAGATTCCTAGTAATGGTTCCTCGAAATTCAGATTTGGGCTGCTGGCTCTGTCCCCCAAGAAAGAGGGGTTCACTTCAGTGTTACATGGATACACATATCTCAGATCAAAAGAACCAGTTAAATCAGCCTGTTCTGAGCCTGCTCTTTTGTGCTCCTCTCTGCTATGCTGCACTCTGTGAAGATGGGCAAGGGAAACAAACAATGCTAAACTGCACTTTGCCGAAGTGAGCTGGGGAGACTGATGCAAAGAACGACTTGTGATGCCGGGTGGGCAAACCAAGACACCTGCCACAGTTTTAGTTACTCATACTCTTCTCTGCAGGAAAGTCCCATTACCCGCCTTATAGAAGAGAGTGAAACCAGACTCATATATTGCTCAAAAATATCAAGTGACTCTGTTCTCCTTACAGGCTTGCTTTGGGTGTCTTAAAGGTCTAGCACTCACAGTGACTTCCATCTAGGTTCCAGTAAGTGACATGGCTCTGGTTATTCTTGGTCATTGATACACACTTCGGAAGGAGGCAGCAGTTGGAGGGAACAGACTTGACAGCCCATTACTGCATTTTTAGATAGTGATAGTGTTTGTGCTGCTCCAGATCTTGTCTCTCCAGAGGAAGAGAGGGTAAAGGAAAACATCTGAATTTTATCCTAACAACTGGAAATGCTCACGTGAGCATAAGGATTTATATTACAGTTCCTCATCTTGTTCTTCTGGAATCATATCCCAACTGAGAGAGAGAGAGAGAGAGAGAGAGGTGTCTTTTAAATGAGGTATTATAATCTTGGCCTGCTCCTTTCTTGAATATTGAGTAAGATAAGCTTCCCAGGGAGAAAATCAAAGAGGAAAGGCAGGGCACTGTACTCATCCAATCCCTTTCACTACACTTGCAGTCTTTACTAAGCTGAAAGAGACCAATTATTTATTTATATAGACATAAAAATTCATAAAAAAGATGGAGAGTAACTTTTCACTTGGACAGATAATGATAGGACAAGGGGAAACAGTTTTCAATTTAAAGAGGGGAGATTTAGATTAGATGTTAGGAGAAAACTCTCTCAGAGGGTGGTGAGGCAGTGACACAAGTTGCCCCATCCCTGGAGGTTTTCAAGGCCAGGTTGGATGAAGCCCTGGGCTACCTGATCTAGTGGGAGGTGTCCCTGCCTATGGCAGGGGGTTGGAACTAGGTGGGCTTTAAGGTCCCTTCCAACCCAAGCTATTCTACGATTCTATAATGTGATTCAATTGCTGCAAATGCCTCAAAATGCACATGGAGACAATTCCAAAAAAGCATGTGTGGTTTAAGAGAGAGACTCAGAGCTGCATTATTTACCCAAAATTTAGTTCAGAAGTTGAAACAAAGGTTGAAATTTCATCTGCAGCAGAAAGACCTGATTGAGCTACTGGGCATTTTAAAAGGAACTAAAACCAGAGGGAAGTTAAAGAAGTTAAGTATTACTCTGTCAGCGGCTGACAGGATCTGATTCTGCATCAAGCTACAAACAGGCTGAAGTTTCCATCATAATAGATTTGTGATCCTTAGCCCACTTATTGATGTCCGTAGCTGTGGTTCTCTTGCAATTCTGAGTCTGTGATAACCTGTGCTGAACTCTGTGCTGCCACTACTGCGTTACCAGCAGTCAATCAGACAGCCAGATTCATGTCACTGCAGTGACAGCACTGTCTTACAGCCAATACCATCAAACTGGCAACTGTACAAACACCTGTGAGGCACCTATCATTCCTTTTTTCCAGTCCCTAATTGTTCCTTGGTGGAAACTTATATACTACGTTTGCATACTCTTTTGTACGCAAAATACCAAAATCTATAAAAAGACTTGAGAGATCACCATTCAGGGACTCGGTACGGCAGAGGATTACATCTTGTGCCCAGATTGGATGACAGTATTTTTTTTTTTTAACAGTTTTCATTTTCACTGATGCCTTTTTCAAGCTGGACTTCTCACTGCACAACCTACATTTACTGAGACCCTGTCTGCTGACAGCATAAAGTCATCCAGTCTTGCTTTGCCATGGTATTTGGTTTCATTTTCTTACCTATCTGAATGCGATGGAAAGAATTTCCAGAATCTGTTAAAGTTCTTTTCTGGTTCAACTTGAGCTACACTGATTGGGATGGCAGGCTCTACTGCAGGCATGCAACTGTAGAAAGAGGTTAGCTTTTGACTCTGTAACTTGTTATCTGCTTTACAGTCTTGAATTTTTTTTTACTGAAATATTTTTTTTTGGTTTAACCTCTGATATTTTAAAGCAAATTTGACAATTCAGAGATTGTATTGAAAAGTTTCTTATTGACATACACCATCACAGATACGAGGTCTTTGGTCTGGTTATTCCTGGTTTCTCTGCTAGTAGAGCACATACCAGCAGCCAAGGTTTCTCATCATTTTGAGTTAGTCCTACAGTTGATGAGGTACATGATATTTAAAGGGATTTCACAAGCACTTACAAGCAGTAAAGGACGCGGAATAATCTTGGGTTTCATCCTAGATATTCAGTCCCTAATACTCTAGCATTTTATCTAAGTCCTAACTTGCCTAACCAAGTACTAGCAATTTCTCCTTCTGGGCTACTCCATCTTAACCATCTGTACAGCTTCTCCTACTCCTTTTGTGCCCAGTCATGTCCGGATTTCTCCCCTCCACTCTGCACTCCTGGCTTCTTCCCCTCTTGAATTCAATTCACTATGGCCTTGTAACAACCTAGCCACTTTTAAACTGAGCTCTCCTGAACACGTTCACCAACCCATGACAAAAATCCCCAGTCTTTGCAATCCTTGCAAAGAATTCCCTCTTCAATACAACAGGTTTTCAAACCCGATCCCTGCAAAAAACGAAACTTTCAGAAAATAAGGAGATAGAAAATGCTAGGAAGCTTAACAGTAAGAAATCTAAATGCAATCATTCACTAGATATTGAATCTCCATTTTCAAATTCTGATACCTCGACAACTCAGACTTTCAGGTTAGGTAAAAGAAAAACAGGCTATTTACTTCAAACTAAGATGATTTGTCAAGATGTATACAAGCGTACATTTAGATATTAGGGACAAGAATAGCCACACCAAGTAAAGCCAACAATACTTACCATTAAAATACTAGAGATTTCCAACTGTCTAATGATAATTAATGCACTGTGCAAAAATCTCTCAAAGCTATAAACAACTATTCCTAAGGTCTAGGCATATGAATCACTAGAGTTTCTATGCAAAATGTCTTTTCCTATTATCATTATTAACACTAAAATTGTCATATTCATTAGATTAATATCCTCTCCATGCACCACACAAACTGAGAAATAATATTTTGTAATGTAACACACACATGACATAAAAACAAAGAAACAAATATATAATGATTCTAGCTGTGACACAGTATGTTAGTGAGGATGACAAACTGAATCTTCATGCTGATTGCATGTCGTAGTCTCAAATCTATTATGCTTTGGAACTGATGTGTTATTATCTGTGGACAACTTTCACACCAGGAAATGATCCCTGCTAGCATAATTTTAAAAATGAAGGGATTACAAACAAGATAAATTTTATTGTACCACTACCTGAACTAGTATCAACTAAAAGGAAATTCATACAATGTAGTCCATTTGCCAAAATACCTGCATTTGGTGGTCCCATTACAAACATATAAAGTGTAAACCAGGCATGTTTCTATTAACTTTGCTTCAGCAATTATGCATCCGAATCAGTATTCTATGGTAACTGATCTACAGGGAATGGTAATACATATATTTTTTAAATACAGTATGCTTATTTGTTAAAAACAAACAAAAAAGGGTTTTCTGGTAAGTATCTGCAGTACCTTTGAGTTTGCTGAAAATGAGTAACTAACTGAATTTAACACATAACTCCCTTACTGCTGCTGATTTAATCTGTGGCTAAGTGAAAGTTTAAGAGACTTTGGAACGTGAACCAGATCTATGTACAGCGTCAATATATTTTACAAATTAATGAGTTACTAACAGGCAGATGCAGATATTCTCATTTAAATCAAGTAATACCTTATCCCTTTTATAATTTTAAGAGTTACAATTAGCAAAACAATTTGGACATGAAGTATTGATTTCCACCCTACTATTAACAACAAAAAAGGCAAAGTTACGATTAATAATTCTTTTCAGAAATTGATCACACTATGTTCTTTAACAAGCTGGAACTCAATAGAAATGATACTGCTTTGTCATGTTTTTTTTCTTGTGTAGATCAGAAACCAAGTATGCTGATTTGGTAGAAGAAAGTCAAATTGTGGTTCAAACGGAAGACAGATATTAATGAAAAAGATTAATAGATATGGAACTTTTTTTTTTAATGATAGCAATCTGTATCTACCCATCTATATTTATTAACAGTTCAGATATCAAACTAACTGGTAAAAATGTTACAGAATAAAAAAACAGTTCTATTTCTTTAAACTTCAATTGGTCATTCCTTATGCTACAATAACATGGCATAGTATTTCTAAAACAAACATTTGCTAAACAGTAAATTATTACAAACTAAGGATCAGATCTGGCAAATGCATAAGCATGCAAATAGTTTGCAGCAGCTTGCAGAATCAGGTGACAGAGAATTAATACAACCTCAACTGCACTCTTATTTTCTTAAGTGAAAGCAAACTAGATTTGGCAGTCAAAGTTAACCATTTTTCTTTGTTATGAGTCAGTATGACAAATTATTAAAAAAAAACACACAAGATATAAAGATGAGGAAGTCTGTTCCAGATGTTTTTTGACCACTGTAATCAGACTTTTAAAAAAATCTCATTTTGTCTTCTGTGTCAACAGTTAGCATCATGCAAACACTTAGAGTCACATACCCATAACTGCTATCGTGATATGTTGGAGAAAACACATCCATCTCTATAAGGTTGTCATGACCATTTGCAAGGACTGCTTGATTTCCTAATTCTCTACACACAAAGATACAAAAAGATGAAATTAGAGCAGCAATTTCAAATTAAAGAATGGGATGATCCCCAAAAAAGAATTCACTAATTCTATTGAGTAACTTTCCCATGGATGTCTAAACCTGCCACTGCATTTTAACGCTGTATTTATCTGCCTTCCGTACTGTCTTTTGAGCTACGTGCTGGACTGTAACTTGAAGACATGGTGTTACAAGGCTACCATTAGGTGGACACTACCCTTTGGTGATCTCTTATTTCTGTGCAAGGCCTTGAATAAAATTCCTGGCTGCTGCCCCTGGCAAGATCGTCTTGAGAACAGAACTTGAATGCACAGTGGGAGATGTTTATTTGATGAGGCTGGACCAGAGATAAAGCAGTGAAAGAGAACTGAGACTAGAAAAGCCAGTCTCTTGCTGGCTATCTGGCACAGGCAGTCAGACATAAAATGTGCAGAGGGCAAGCTACCAAGAATGAGTAGCAATTTCATGTTCTGCAAATGATGCTGTACAGCAGCAGGGGAAGGAAAGGGAGCACCACAGACTCTGGCTCTCTCAGGGAAAGGCGAGAAAATGAAAGGGGAGAAACATAACCAGGCACTATTACTGCTTTTACAGCTGTATATTACTTACTCTACCTAAACAAGGAAAAGATTGGTTTTGGAACTCTTCCTAAATTTGCGTCTATGCTTGCTTCAACAATTGCATCTCTCTGAAGTGGTAAATGACGACCTCAAGGAATACTGTGCAAATACTACCAAAATCTGGACTATTGATGCTTGCCTAAGACACAGGGGACAAAATAGACAGTGTGCTCAAATTCCAAGTCTTCAGTGCGCCAGCAAGGGATTCACATGCTGGAAGGATGCCAGAGAGACCACGCAAAAATCTAAAGAAACAGACTATTCTCACAAAAGGAAGCTTATAAGCGTATGGGCCCAGTGTGCTAGGATTCAAATACAGATGCTTGTAAGCACCTGACTGCATAAGAAATCTACGCCACAAGAAAACATAACTTTTATTTGTTCAGCTTTAGACTTTGAAAATAGTACTAGTCGATTGCCCTGATGAACACGTCTAGCTTGTGCGTATATACTGTCCTCAGAGTTATGGCACATAGATCTTTAAAAATGTACTCTTTCTCTCAGCAATATAAGTAAAATGGAGAACTATTTCCTCCATTTGTAGACCACCAACGTGGCACAGCCAAAACAACGCTTGGGGTCTTTGGAAGAGCAGGACTTGAACTCCACCCCCAGCTTGTGCCTTTATTTTGTGCCATCCCTTCTCAATAAAAGTTACATGTTTAATCAAGTCCATGTGTGAAAACCTGGAAGACTTACAGAATGAAGCAATTTTGAATTTGATTAAACTGGACACTGTTTCAGTGGGTGGAATGCATAAAATAGCTGCTTTGAGCAGACTTTAACCTCCAGCAACACTGTGCTTTTGCAGACAATCAATCAGCCTTTACACAAATTGATTTAAGACTACCCTGGAAACTATCAACACCCTTTCCACACCTTAATCAATACTGAAGGCGCTAGCGTCATTGGCAATCCACCCCAACAAAGACATATGGTTGTTCAGTGTTCATCACACTTTAGGAGTTCCTAAAATCTTCACGTCCTAAAATGAAGTTTGGATCAAGCTTGCAGAACTGTTTTGAAGTAACACATTCTAGGAGTTGTTTTGCCAGTATCACTTCTGAGATACTGTAGTAATTTAACTGAATGTTTCAAAATGCTGAACTGCTTTCCAGTCATCAAGTATTTCTTCAGCCATTTCCCTCTTTCTTCTCGGTAAAATTAGTAGATCAGTAACTGAATACAGTAATGTTCCTATGCATTCTATTTTTAAGTTATGGGTAAGAGAAGACTATGCAGTATCAGTATAAAGTATGAAAAAACATCTTAATTTTTTGGTTTGTTTCTATGAAAAATTCACACTCCGTCATACAAAATACAGCTTTCTTTCAGAAAACTAGGTACGTTATATAGCAAATGAAGTAATAAAAAGTAAAGCTCTTCTTGGATACAGATACAATTCAGCATAGGCTCTGACTAAAGTTATGTAATGTTTTCAGAGATTTATTCCTGGACTAGAATATGTAAATTTTCCCTTGCTGACAAATTTATCTTAGACATTCTGTGCCTAACATTAATAAAATATTGCCTAAGAGATAATATCAGCTTGCTTTTATAAACAAATTTATGAATTCTAACATACTCTTCCTCTGCTCAATTCTAGCATATGTAATTGATTGTGCATTAGAAAAATTCTGCACATTCAAATATTTAACAGAGAAAGAATTTAAAGAAGTGATTTACTAAGTATTCTTAAATATCGGTAATTTAGATCCTACTAGAATGACAAGACATTAATGGAAGTAATGATCCTGATGCTCAAGAATAAATTACTAAAGCTAGTAGGTGAATAAAAACCTAAAGACCAAAGATAACTAACATTTAATTACTTAATTGTCATTTATAAGATTTGGACACCTAGTGTGTATTCACGTATTTGCATGATTTTGGCTGTCCAACATGTAATTCAAAGAACAAAATGTAAAGTTATTGAATATATTCATGCTTTTTATTCATCTAAGTACTGTTATTCCATGGTGCTAGCTTCTCCAGGTGAACCTAACTCACAGCAAGCTGGGGAAGAGACAAATAGTAAAGATCATTAAATGCCCAGTGAAAAGGTCCCACAGTCTGCCGGAAATCAGAGGAATTGTGCAGGAAATAATTTCTTGTTTCCTTGCTTTTTCTAAAGGTAGATTTGATTTAGCCCCAACAGAGTGATGACAATTTTTGCCACTTCTGAATAACCTCATTCTTTGAAATATGGCATCAAAGATACAAGAAGCACTCATGCAATCCAAGTTTTGGTTTTAGAACTTCACAAAATTTAAAGGAAAGAATTAAAAAACATAAATTGGAAGTTATTTGGATATTATTGGATATTGGACTTTATTAATCTATGACCTTACAGCCCATCCAATTACAGAGTAACAGCAATGTTTTACACAAAAGTTTTAACTCTATGCAGAACCAAATCACAGAATATTCTATTAAATATACAACTGAATCTAATGTTATAGAATATATATCTTGAAAGTCACCTCCATTACTATTGCAAAATGATAGGGACTAAAGCCTCCCTCAGGTTCTTCAAATATTTCCCTCTCACCTATGTACAAAACCAGCCTATTCACTAGCCAGCTATACATGACAATAAGCTGTATTTCATTTTTATGACACCCATCACCAATATGAGCCTACAGAGACAGAAAGATAGCTATGCATATATGCTGACATTCACATTCTGTAGCTCTAAGTCAGTCATCTAAGTCCGATAAAAAATAAAAAAGCTTAGTAGGGCATAAGCTAAAATATTGCCAAAGATGAAATAAACTTTCTTGTAGGCTGAGAAATGGATGAAGGAAGAAACCTATCACAAAGTTGTTAATATAGTTGAAACTGAGCTTAAGAATCACACTCAATAGGGAACCTTAACAAAAAAGGGAAAAATCAATGACAAGTAAGATGGGTTCTTCACCTCAAGAGTTCCAACCAAGTGAGACTATTAGAAAAACTACTGTAGAGCTCTGTCAGTTTTAATGTGAAATTTTCACATTTCAGCTCCTGTACAAAACCTGTTCCAAACTTGAACGCTCAAATACCCTTAGATTCTCATCAGGAACATTTAAAAGATGAAAAGTTTATACTTGGCAAGAAAAAAAAAAATCCAGGTTGGAAGTCACATTCTCATTCAAGTACTACGTCTTTTTCTTTACAGACATAAAGAAAACATATACAGCAATGGAAGCAAACACCAAAGATCTTATCCGTCTGCAGAAGATTCACCAGCTGTCCTGTAAATCTTCACCATCTTAGCACACTCTCCCACTACAAACTTACTTATTCTATTAAAAAAAACCTTTTCTCTAATGCACTAAATTGTCTGAATATGATGATGAAATCTCTTCATTGGAATCCTATTCTACAGTGTCCAAGCCTCATAAGCAATACAGGGATATTTAATAAAACTAAAAAAAGTGAACAGCCATTCCCCAAACCTGACACAAGAGTTACCTGAAAGATTTGTAGGGACAAAACTACCTAATAAAGAATCTTAAGGTCACGTATGTTTTGACGTAGTCAAAATCAACTGGGTTATCTTTCTTTCACTAGAAAACATAAGCTATAAGGATTCAAAGAATGAACTGAAGTGATTTCATAAATATTTTCAAGAATTACTGTCAGTTTCAATATAGTTTAGTCTGATGACTAAATTGGAATATTACAGCTAATGCTAATAAAAAATTAGTGCTGATTGACTGTTACATGAGTATTAATTAATCACTGTAAGTAAATTCAGCACTGTGCAAGTCCTATAATTTTTTTTACAGATCATTCCTCATCATACATCAATCTGCATCTATAGAAGTTTGTGTCACCCTTTATATTAGCCGTTCCTTTCCTAGAGCCAGCTATCAATTCTAAAAGACAAAAAAGAATAAGGACAAATTTATCATTATAGCAGAACTAAGTGAGTTCTTCTGTCTCACCAAATCCTAGACAAATTTAGAAAACATCCAGCCTCACACAGGTATTTCTTTAAAGCTACTAAGTGCTAGAGTTAAAGTATTACTGAAAGTTCTTTCACATTTGATCTGTATGGCAGTATATATTTGACACATAACATATCTGGCAAGCAAGGCAAGAAATTACTTCAAACAGTCAAAAGTCACAGATTATGAACAGGAATGAAAATGCTCATCTGCAAAAAATAATACACTCTCTGAGTCCAATTACTGTGCAATAAACATTGTAAGGGAAAAGACTGGCATTGTGGATTTTGAAGAGAGGACAGAATTTTACAGTACTGAAAAGTTTTCAGCTTTTTTTGCTGAATAAGGGGAAGTATCTGCTGCTGGCTATCTGTCATCAAGTTAAATGTTTTCTTTAGTAGTGCTACAGTCTGTAGTAGTACCTAAGAAATTACCTGCTTTCCAGTGGCGCATTACTGCCAAGGACCCAGCTGTCCTGCAGCTGGACTGACTCAGGTGTGGTTTGCAGCTCGGCGGGCAAAGCAGCCGGCGGGGCCGGACTGTGATTCCTCCTATTTGTCAGTGAGTTTCTGTTAAGTGAGGTGATGGATGGGTGATGCTGTGCTGAATGTTGCTTGTGAGAAGGTGGCAAAGGCTGCAGGGTCGACTGGCCTTGGTTATTTGGAGGTTGTTCTAAGAAGAAAGAAAATTAAAGTTCGTTATACACCGTCTCAGCAGTTGCTACAACCAAAGCAGAATGTGAAATTCAATATAATCCTATCGTCTAATATATTTGCGTATTATTCTATTAGCAGACATTCAGTGACATTCTCTAAGAGAGAGTTTACCCTTGATAAACAAAGTTCTAATTAATATACAACAGATGGTAAAATTGCTTTTGGTTTTAATTTGTTTCAGTTTTTTTTTTTTTTTAATCTGGTTTTATTAACACCTACAGGAAACAGCATCTGACAGATCCCCTAATGTGCCTTTAGATTTCAGCTTTTTTTAACAAACCAACCCTGAAATTAAATGGGTAATTTCAGTAGAACACAAAGGTTTTCGAAAAGCATATAATCCCTATAATTATTTAATGGAGTTTTTTAAGCATTATTTAACTGCAATAAATTATTACAAGCTAGTTGCTAAACAGCAGTAGACTACTCTAGTTTAGTGCATTTCAAATAAGGCAGATCTGCACTATGATCTGCTAATAGATGCTAAGTATTCTTTAGCAGAAGGTCACTCTGTGAAGCAGATGTTGCTTCATGGATATTTAACAGACTGAATCACATCTGATTACAACGTCAGAAGACTCATATACTTAATGACCGTCACATCCATTAGAACACACACAGAACAGATTTTCCAATTTTACACTATGCAATATAAATACATTTTGGAGTACGTCACAGGTGATCAGAGATTCAGGCCATCAAAACACTAGAGGAAATATTTTTTGACTTAACCAAAGCACATAACACCCATAAAGCTTAAAAAGAAAACCTCAGAACAACAAAGCACACAATCAAGTATCCCCAAGAATGTTAGGTTTTATTAATCTGTTCTGTAAAAATCAGCAGGTAATAAGTCATAAAGAGAAGACAAACCTTGGCATACAACGCAATGAACACAAAATAAAAAAAATCCTCGACACTTCATTTGTAATGATTTAGAGATGACTGACGACACTTAAAAATGTAACACCTAACAAGATGGAATTCAAATTGCAATCTATTCTTTCCTAAAGTACTGCAGTAAAACATGCTTAGTAATGTAAATGAAAGTTTTCAGCAGAGCAGAAGATACAGGGCGTGCACTTTACTCGTGCTATAAATTATTTTGCGTAGTTTTTAATTTAGTTGTTTGATCTTCATAAACAATTCCCTGTTTGCACCTGGTTATAACTGCAAATTGTTACCAAACCAATAATACAACCGTACAGAGAATGCAGGAAAAGTATTTCTGTTATAACAGATGTTACGGGTGACTATTATAAAAATAACTTTATAGCGAGTGATTTCTCACGTCTTGAACACAAGAAAATTTAGGCATGCTAATGAATAGCCATACTAAACTTAAAGAGAAAATTTAGCTTTTGGAATCACTTCTTTTCCAAGAAGCCCATTCCCCTTTCCAGCTTTCTTGTGTGGTCCACATGACTTCTGTTATGAACAACAGCAATGCTGAATCTGTCACAGAAATAATTTACTCAGCCAATAAAGTTTTCAGCACCAAAACCCTAACACATTCACGAAAAATTATCTTCTGGGAAGGACACAACTGATCAGCTTTGTCTTTACCAACACAGACGCAATGGGTGCTGCTGCGTGTGGCTGAATCCCACATTTCAACAAGTCAGCTACAGGGTAACAGAACAGACTAACGCTAGCAGAGATTTTTTGCTCATGTCTACTCAAAATTTGATTTAGGTTACAAGCTATTTATGAGCTGGTGCAGGATTAACTGTGGCCCTATATTATATACAAATACATAGGTGCATGTGTGTATATAAATGTATATACATGCACGTCTGTGTAAACATGCATGCACATGTATAAATATATACATGTATGTATAAACGATTAATCACAAGACAGGAAAAAAAATACAAGTGAAAGTAAATCCTTTTCATTTGTTTGTTTTTAATCAGAGAAATAAATCCATCAGAATTATTTCAGGGACCTGACTTCTCTGTCTTATTCCCCCCTTTGACTCTCCTACCTGCCAAGACTTGTTGAAGTGTTTCCCAATATCAGTGCAACACCGTCCTCCTCTGCAGTTCCTACCATGTGAGTCATTATTTTGGCATCCCTCTTCTTCTTTAATGTCTCATCTCATTTAAAATCTCAGCTGAAAACCACTCTCTTATCTCTCTCTCATTACAGTTTAGTACCAAAGATCTAGCACCATCCTCTGCTCAAGACAAAGCAAAACTAACGTTCTCCTCCACAGAAGAGGGTGTTGAGCAAGGGGACGAAGGCAGGCGTGCAGACATGTCTCAGGTAGATGACAGACTTTCATTCACACTACCAGGGAGTAAGAGGGAGAGTAAAGGATATTTATGTACTCCCAAAGTAAATGCTTAGCTCTAGAAAGTATACATATTACATGCTGGAGGATTGAGATTGCTCTTCAGCCCACAGGCCAACTTCTTGGGCCACTGTTTGAGATTTAGATTATTTCCCCAGATACTTCCTATGAACCTACAAAGCCCTCCTGCTATATAACATATAAACATTGCTGACACTGAAATTACAGAGTAGCATATAAAATACCTTAAGAGTTGGAGGGATGGGCTTGTAACGATAAGATGCAGGCTAAAAGTGAAGTAGAAGAGCATAGCAAGTGCAGGCTTGTGAAGACCACATGTCCTGGATGGCCACCATCTCTCTCCATAGGATGCTGCTAAGTGACATTTCCTAGTGTCTGAGGGCAAGTTCAATTGGCAGGGAATCTGCAGCCTACCACAATCAGAAGCGCCTGCAAAATCTGCAATGATTTATCCTTCTTCTAATTGTATAAGAGCTACAGGTAGAATAGAACCTAACAAGGCTAGATTTTTCTGTAAGTCAATAGAGCTACAATCTATACTCCTCTGAATTTCCTCAGTCCTGTGCTGTCATTCGAAATGAGAGATCACTCAGGACTGCTCTTTCAATCTTTTCTTCCACTTGCCAGATTTCCTGAATCTACCGATCTTTTGATTGCCACACAATTTCTAACAGAAACGTCAATCTTATGCCACTGATTTGTGATGACGAGACAGCCATCACACCAGTCATGTTTTGAATGCTGTTCTTAAGCCTGAGCCAGATTCAGTTTTTTTTACACTCCTCTTTTGAGGAGTTATTAGCTAAAGAACTGCTTTCAATAGTATTGCAGCTTTCACACAAAGCTATTGAAGTCTTGTGTAGTAACTAAGCCTACTGACATCACTGTGACATTAATGAAAGTGTCTTTGTTGTACCTGCAGAGAAACTGAGGCATCGATGTGGAGTGGTTCTTACAGGTCTCCTGCAAAATCAGCACCACAGCCAGAAAAACGCTGGATTTATGCTTTTCCTAATTAAATTAAAGAACTGATAAAGACAGTGGGAGTTTCATGAGACAGAATATTTGCTTGAAGCTCTGCAACACCAGAGACTGGCTAAAATACTTCTGCACACGCTACAACGGCCAGTACAGAGATCCTCTAACTCCTCCTTCCTCTCTATCACTCAGTTTGTTGGAAACTCTTCTTCCCTTGGTTACTGAAAAAGAGTGGTACTGGGACTTGGCCAGGGCCCTCAATGCAAACCCCTTATTAAAAATTGCTTTCTTAGAAAGTATCAGGAAAAAATAAAGTGTTCAAATCTGATAAAACAAAATTGTGCTAAAATACTAAAAAGTTATTGCAGAAACTTACAGCTGCTTTGCTTTAAACTGGATTTTTAATGCTATCCCCATTGACTTAATCTCAATGGGAATGGCAGGTTTACTCCAAAACTAAACAGGTACAGGTGGGCTTATGTCTAAAAATGCTAAGTTTTAATTATAGCTTTCATGTTCTGTCTAGACTTTAATGACTGCAGAGCAACCCCATTCATCTTACAGAGATTTCTGCAGCAAGAAGCAAATGTAAATTGGCCCAGCAAACAGCATGTGCATTCAAGTTGTTCAGGTCCAACAAAAAAAACATACATTTTTGAAGTCTTTGCTGCATAAGGCAACATCAGATAATTATGCATGTCAACGTATGTACAGAACTCAGAAAAATCATAAGAAATCGTGTAGAAAGCTTTCTTACTACAGTTATATGAATTTTTCAAAAAATATTAGAATTATTTACCCTAGGGAGCAACACTGAAGTGAAGCAGCCATTTCAGTTGTAGACATAAATTGTATGCACTCTGTAGCCTTTCTCAACACCTTTTTCTCTTTTCTTTTCCAAAAGAAGTAATTTACATTTAATTAATTTTTTATTTAATTCATACTGAATTTGAACAGCATATGAAAGAATACAGAAAAACGCATCCATGGAAGTAAAAAGTGAGAGAGAGGCATTTACAATAACTACTGCTGTTTGGGTTAGTTCAGAAGGAGTAAAGCAGACTAAGTCTCCATGAAAAAAAAGTAATTTGTTGCACATTTAATGTGCTAGCCTTTCTGTAACAGACAGATCGCTGAGACCTGTCAGCCAGCTACTCATCAAGGAAAAAAAGGTGATTTCCATTTGATAAAGATTAGGCTTTTTAGTAGTGTATAATTAACGTTAACTTTGAGTTTCCATGACAAACACAAAAGCGAAGACTTCCATTATGATATAAACATTTCACATGTGAATATAATGTAATTGAGTTCCTATGTCTGTGAGAGTGTTAACTCTTTCTAGTCAGGTTTCTCCTTTCTTTCCTCTCTCTTTAGAAGACTCCCTTCCATGGTAGAAGTAATATCCACCAGAAGTAAATAGCTGGACTAGACTGAATGCCTTAGAAATCTGGTAGGAAAAAAGATAACCCTTTATTTCCAGATACTGGTCACAGGTCTACTAGCTGCAGGTTGCTAGTGATCAACAGTAATTTCCATAAGAACTGGTCTGATTTCCTCAAAAAACCCCAACCTTTTGGTGGACTCAGAATTTTACCTAACTAGCACATGGAAGTATCTCCCGGAGTACTGTAAACAGAAGTGGGATTTACCTTGGAAATCCCTGCAAATAGAAATGTGTCTAATTACAGTTAAATTACAGTTTAATTATTCCTAGGCATTATTCCAGGAAGCCCCTGCTTATGGGAGGGGTATGACAGGAGGGCTACCTGCACTACTTTGGCCAGGGTGTCATTGCTTCTGCAGGTAATAAAAACACTCGCTCCAGAAGTCTTTGGTCTGGGAGCACCTTTCATGAAAAGCTGTTTAATGAAACAAAAAGAAAGTTACAGGTTTAGAGAAAAACTTAGTTTTTAAAAGAGTTCACCTGCAATTAGACAGATTTGTCTTTTAAATGAACCACTGCTTCTGTGTACTTCTGCTGCCAGGGTCTGCAAGACTCAAAGTTGCTTTTCTGGTCATTTGCTATAAGCTAGAGTAGCAATCTAAGGTAACTTGCCATATGTGTTCATTTTGTGGTTCATCACAAGTATTTGCTTATTCTTATTGATGTTAGAATTGGCTTTGCCCTGCCAACTGCTCTAAGGAGCCAAACCATACACCCAAGCCAAGGAATTGGGTGACACAGTACCAACCACCACAGGAGAGCCCTTTTGCTTTGATGTGTTGTCAGCCTGCACTATTCTTTTCTGCTTACTTCACGATTAATGGACATACAGATGAAAACAGCCTTAACTCACCATTGTTGCTCACTTCTTGAAGCACTCCCTTCTGTACTAGCTACGTGCTGACAAAAATGTGGAGATGTGACAAGGACACTTTGATCAAGATATACATCTGTATCCTGTGTGTGAGTGTATATACTATTACAATATAAGATGGGAAAAACTCATACAAGGAGCTTGATCAAAGTAGGCCAATGTTTGTCTCCTCATCAGTACGTTGCCTGTAGGGTCTGACAACCTGTCAAGCTATCCGGGAGTGAGAAACTACCAGTGCAACGAAATGCAGGATATGCTCCGAAAGATTGTATTGCCTTCCTTATGCATCCTAAGTCTGGAAGAAGTAAAGAAAACTTGATTTTGGTTATTCACATTACACATTTTTCTTTGAACGTTATTTTACTTTTTAAAGAGAAATAAAAACAACTTCTGTCAATGGGAAGAAAGACTTCTTTGAGTGTGGAGAAACTCAAATCGTCTCACACAGCACATGTGGTATCTAAGATCTACTAGATGACAAGAGGAGTACTGCAAGCTCCCTGGAGGGCAGTAGGATAGTCCCTAACACATAACATTGGTATTTTTGACCACAAAGTACGTGCTGATCATTTACTCTATCATGTAAGGAAGCTGTTCTTTGCCACTTAAATATACACTGGGAAACAGAAACAAATCATGAACAAAAAGCACAAAAAATGCATTCTTTAGGAAATGAAGAAACCTGTTTTTGCCGATATCACTCAGTTAAATATTCTAGTGTGCTATCTATAGTAGTGTTACTTTAGGTTACAGGTAGACCTCTAGCTTTGTCTTTCCACTTTGCATTCATTTAGTGAAGTATTTCCGCTCAGCAACTTCATACCAGTAATATCTGTGCATGCTCAGCTCTCTTTCAGAATTCAGTTCTCTGTAATGTTTTAGAAATCTTTCTGTAGAAAACAGAAACCTTCAGTGTCTAACAACCTTCTCTACAGCTGTCAAGTATCTTTTCACAAAAACTTTGTGAAGTTTGTGAACTGAACTTTAAACTGACTTGAAAAGCAGATTTTTTTTTGTCTCTGGTATTTTTAGAACAAACAAGCTAAAAAGCTATATACCATATATGATATGTGACCCTGTGAAAATAGATAAAATAATTTTCTATTTTGTGGCATTTACTTTGAAAATCTGATTAAGATAGATGTCTCTAGTCTGTAATTCTTCAATGTCATGTTGTCATAGTTCCCATCAGCAAGATGCTTTAAAGGCTTTCGATTAATATTGCATGCCAGAACTGAAATTACATCCTTTGTCGTTTAGTTCTTAATGGTGCAAGTGATATCTATCAAGTAGTGTTTTATGAAGCATGTGTGATTTTTATTACAGGCTGTTTTCACAAATCTTTTTCAGGTTTCATAAAGACTGTTCATGGTTCACAACAAACATGCCCTGCATCTAAAATCATGCCTATTCTCAAATGCAAAATAAAACTTGATTTTTTCTGTGAGGTTTATCATTAAAACAAAAACTCTTACTTAATTTAAATTTGTATAAAAGCATCTTAATTGGCTATGAAAAAAAATATTACTGTAAGCACCTCAGCTCTGCATGAGAACTATTTGGTAAAAAACAAACAGACATGATCATGTATTATTTTCTTAATGGGTTAAGTCCACCATCTCATATAATTGCCTTAGTTTTTAAAATGCAGCTGACATAAATCAGAAGATGCAACATTCTCCCATGATCCAAGTATAACAGAGCTTTTCCTCTGCAGCATTTATCTTTGTAAAAGAAGATGCATATAGCTAAAATTTCTTCAATTTACTGGAAACCAGATAGTTGAGAAAGTTGAGACAGAATCCTTGGGTTGGTTATTTTTGGTCAGCCTGCTGTTTAAACGAAAATGTGCGAAGTCAAGAAAGCTTGTATCTTAGAGGACGTATGAATAGAATGTATTTTTCCAATATTTTTGTCAAAAGACATAAAGAACTTTCTTCTCTTAATACCTAACAGAGTACAGCAAATGCACTGCGGGAAGAAATACTGCCCATTGAGAAGAAAGAGGGCATTTCTTCCACAGATGGTGGTGAAAGGAAAAATCGGAGGATTTACTTCTGAAAGGTTTATTAAATGTTGTTTCCACTCTCTGTTGTGCACTGTGGGAACTGAACCAGCTCACTTTTAAAACATTTTTTCCATTAGCCCGAGTCGATTCTCAAAGCATTCCAACATATCCACATCCAGCCTGCACACGCCCCATTAACCCCTCCGATACATACGTAACACGCAGTCAATATTGGGGTGGGCCAGATCTGTTTAATTTATGTACTGTAAAATGATATATGCCTTCTTGTCTGCAGCACCGCCTAAGACACTTGCTAACAAAAGGTAATTACAAAGTGTATGGGGGGAAAAGAGCTCAGGTTGGTAGAGCAGTCACCTGCATCAAGGAGAACTGATGACGATGCCGTCATCCACAAGGAAGACATTTTAAGTAACAAAACCAGAAACCTTGCAGGTTTTTAACTGAGGTGAGGATGTTTTAATCACCTTATCAAAGCTTGAAACAGAGATAAATATTTCAGCTTCAGTGAAAAGAGCTACAGTGAAACTAGTTCAGCAAACAACCTTCATAATAGCGGCCTCTTTATCCCCAGAGGGATTTAAGAAGAAAGATGAGAAAAGGAAAGTATAGAAACACAGTTAAAATAAACTGAAATTTAACCTGCTGGGGTAATATACTTATGATCTTGCTTTACAAGAAAAGAAATAAAAAACTAACATAACCTGCATGATGGTAACCATGCAAAGAGAATGAACTAGAAGCAAAAGTGTATTTACACTCTTGCTGTCATAGCATGCAAGCACCCTCTACCCTCATGCCAGGCTAACCCATACAGTGCTTAGCAGGGATACTAAAATACGCTATTCCTATACTCTATACAGACCTGAGGTCTGTAAAACCAAACATAACCCTCAAATGGTACAACAACATCGACTTTTTTCCAACAATTTATGTGGGGAACAAACCGGGAACACATGGTGAAAAACGACAGAAGTTCCTCACTTGAGACCCAAAAAAGAACTTTAGCTTATGTTACGCTGAGACTGAACACACAGTAACACAATCTTTACTGGTATGCTACTGAATTGGCTTCCCCACGGTGGGATGCAGATCCCACTGAGAAGTCCTGTATTTTGCAGGACTCCAGGCCAAGGTTTTCCCTGTGGGACAGTAGTCTTCCAGAGCGATCATCCCACTTAAGATCACACTTGTTTCTATTCAGGATAGATTCTTAAACTGGATCCTCTTTCTTCTATTTTTAGAACAAGAAGTGAAAAAGTTATGCAATTATTGCTAGCTTCAGATAATCTTTGCTGATAACTCTAGAAAATCAGTGGAGAAATAATATACTTTGAGCTCACAAATCAAAGGCTTTCACCACAGAATTCAAGTTTACACTGAAAGAAAGAATTCACATTTTCATTGAAAGAAACAAAACAAAACAAAACCAGTGAAGCCTACATTCCAGAGCTCCGTTGAAAGACTTTGTGAGGGAAAGAAAAAATCATTTTCCAAACTGCTGACCGTGGACTGGAATTCATCTGAAAAATCTTTGAGAGCATAACCCCAAAACTACTCATAAAACACAGGTAAAACAATGTGGGGTATCACATTTCCTCCTGTGCTCATCCAGTACCTTATGTTTATGCCAAATACAGGTATCCGCTTAATTTTGACACCAACAATTGTGATCTATAAATAAATGCAATCAAAATTATCATGCTCCAACTGTAAGTTGAATATGTTCTATAGTCCTGATTCAGGCAAAATGACAGGGTGATAATATATGTACTCATTTCATACCACATGTTTAACTGGAGCACGGTATGGATTGCAAGGTTTGATGTATGACTTCTTAATAGATTCCCTAGCATTTTCAAGTGTTAGATAATTTTGGTTCCTATCCAAAATCATTAATCCAAAGTGAGCCATGACCGTATGTTTTTCTTTGTCTTCCGATTTTATTTCTTAACACTTCCAAGAAAAACAATTTCTCCAAGTTATTTTATTTTAGAAGCAGTTACTACTGTACAGGTTAAGAAAACCAACTTTCATAAACTTTGACCTAAATAAATACCCTCACAAGTAACGATTACGTATTTCTTACAGCTGACAAAACTAGCGTTGAAAAAGCTGCCCTTTTTCCCCATACATAACATGCCATCTAAGGACTCTTTTACTACGCACTGAACCTGACTTTTACTGACACGTCTGACATTCATGAAGAAGGAGCAAATCACTAGCCTTCCTCGATTCCAAGAGCCAAGGGGAAAATTCTTCTCTAATTAGGTCAACTGAATTTTTTGTCATTAACTCACTAAGGTTAATAGTGCCTCTTGAACATTTTGTAAATTTATGAATCCAAAAGTAGTTTGAAAGACCCCCAGATTAGTTCATTATGAGTGATGAAATTCTTGACCAATTTCTGCATGCTCAGCCTTGCCTGAGAACATAGGGCCACACTAATAAAATCTGTGAAAGATAAGCGAGGAATGGGAAAACACAATATAAAACTTCTAAGCGCAAATAGGTGAGTTCGTTTCATCAGATTTGAAATAACTCAGATAAGAGGGATTCATGTTTTGCTTTGGAGGAAATGAAAAAGGAACAAGGGCATTGAGATGAAAAAGAAACCATGGGGAAAAAATGGTAGGATTGCACAGAAAAGAAGTTGAACGAATAATACACAGAGGAGAGGCAAAAGTGAATAGCTAAGAGGAAAAAAAATAAGAAAAATGAGAAAGCATGTACAACTTTATTCGAAAATCAGAACAAAACCTTTACGGAAAACACAGAAGCGATATGCTTACTCTACAGGCTTGTCTTTTAAAAAGGGACCTTGATCCTGGCCTTTAGAGTTAAAGGCAACTACAGCTTGGGCCTAAGAGCAAGAGAGAAATAAAGCAGTAGGTCAACAAATGCATCTTTGTTTCCAGATCAATTAACCAATCTCTCTGCTATCAAGTAGAAGCGATTGGTAGATCATGAAATAGAGGAAAAGAATAGAGAACCAAGCTTCCAAAATAGCTTTTAAATAATTTCTTTCTCCTTATTGTGTCAGGAAAGAGTAATGCATAAGAGGGGGAGGCTTCCACAAGAGCGCACTGAGGAACTATTGTTCTCTAATGACTTCAAATAAGCTTTTTAGGCTTATGCATGAATTAGAATTTTGCTCTTCTTTCTTACATTTAAAAAAAAAAAAAAAAGAAAAAACCAAAAAACCCCACCCCACCTTGTGATTTAAGTAAGGTATTTTCTATTCTAATGACAATCAAGTCTAGTTAGGTATCAATCAAAAGAACACATTCATTGCAAAAGATTTGTTAAAAGATATTCAGGGTTTCCAGTAAAGCTGCTTCACTTTCCAGAAGAAAGACAGTTTTTACCCCTAAAATTAAATATAAACTGTGAATTGATGACCTGAAGAAAATCCTACCTGGGATGTAGGGTGTCAGTTCATATAACTTATCAACAAAACTCTTCAATATCTAGAGTTTAAGTAAATCCATGATAATTTCAGAGGTATCAGTGGACACAGGGAGTGATTTAATTAGAGATTTATATGTACTCATTATTTATTCCGTGAATGCTGTGAAGGACAGCTGTATGCTGAACAGTTTAAACAGACTGTACTATAACTAATGATAATAAACAGTTCTGTTCAATAATAAACAAAAATTTAGGGGGAAAATTCCCCCAAGATTTTTCTTTTAAAATATATAAACCAGCAAATTTTCATTCTTTCTTACATGTATGTTCCAAAAATATTTTCATAGATGACTGTAGGTTTTGCCTCTTCCTGTTTATATTTCCATTCTGTCCTACTTGTTTTACTGCTCCAAAACTGTTTCCAGCAGGAGATCTTTCACATCATTTTCTAGCTAAATTTTACAGCTTCTTGTCTGAGCCAAGCTCCTTAAAAAAACACGCCCGATTCATGTCATTGTAAGTTCTTCCTTTTAATAAAACTGCTGTAGTTCTGAGCTGGCAGAACAGATAAAAGGTAGAGAAATCACAGCTCACAACTACATCTTTTGACTTAAAGTAGCCAACTAGATAGTATATGCATGAAGAACCAAAAAGAACAGAGCTCAAATAAATGTTTCTGAACCAATGGCAAAAGTAAATAAATAAGCACAGAGTAAATCACCACCACAATACAGTGAAAAGTGTGAGATTCCCTGTACACAGGTAGAAATCCAAGTTGAATGCCATGATACTCCTGCCCTGCAGGCCGTTGTAGCAGCAAAAGGCAGGTTGCTGCTGCTTCTGAGAAAGCAAAAGGAAGCAAAGGAGAAACAAAACGATGTGTTATAATTCTGCGTCCTTCTGGAAGGATTACAAATTCTGCATACTACTTAGACCTTAAAAAAAACATTGATCTGAAACTTCCTAATAGTAACCTAGTTTCTACACAAACAGAATTTGAGCTTCAAATTATTTAATTTACACAAAGTGTGTAAATTCCCCTTATACCTAACAGCTGTCATTTCACCAGTAACAAATTTGGCAAAAGCATTCCTTGGAAGGCAGACAGAGCCCCTCCAAAGACAGCTTTCTCCCCGCCTAACACTGCCCATTTGTGAAGAAAGCTGGACCACAGTCAAGGGGGACAAGGTAGTACACAGACACGGAGCCACAGGAGATATAGATGCCTGGAGTCTCTGGCAGCCTGCTTCCTTTTAGTCACAGGGAAACACCCCTCTATTTCTAGCATAATTACGCCCCCTCCCCCGAACACATTTCCCCAGTCCATCTTCTGGTTGAACTATCATATGGGAAAATGCCTTTCTTTTTGCCTTCTGCTGTAACCCCGACGGTGATGACAAGCAACCAGTGTGTGGGGGTGGTATGTGATTAGGAGGGAAACAGATGGTCTCAGACTGAGAAGCCTGATATTTAACACGCTTTTGTAACTACTACCGGGGGCTAAAAACAAACATTTCAGGAGGCAGAATCGTCTCATGGTAAGACCACAGCAGAGTAAGTCAGGAAATCTCTTTTTTTTTTGTTATTCCTGGCACAGCCCATGGCTTACTGTGGGATCACAAGCAAACGAGAACCTTTGTACATCCAACGCTCTCGCTGCCGAAACTGGTTAACGATACCTGCCCAGGCGCAGGGGACTGCAGGAATCAATCAGGTGTTGAACGGCTCTTTGCTGATCTTGAAATGAAAGATGTTCTACGGATGAAGCTTGAACAGGTAGGGAAAAGGTAAATAAAAGTCCTCTGCTCTCGGACTGAATTTTATGAAGAACATGGAGACCAAAGGTTTATGCAGAAAGGACAAGAAAGGGGATTTTTTCATGTTCTGCTGATGGCAATCCCACAATGGTGCCAAAGCAGGGAACGGAAGGGGATATTCGAAGAGCAGATGCTTTCTGATATGGGTTAAGTTTCCTTTGCTTTTACACAAAGAGAGCCCGTGGGTGGCAAGGTGCATGCAACTCATTCCACCTGCTCCCTGCAGAGCTCCCTGCAGCCCAATTTCCCTGGTTCTGTGCAGATAACTGTGAAAGTTGCACACGCACACCCTTCCCCACAGTGCAAGGTTTCACAGGTTACATGCTGTGTTACAGGAGAATGCTCTGTCTTCCTGAAAGAGAAAGCAACATCATAAATAAGGTTACATTTTCAGCTACAGCTCCTGGATCGCTTCATAGTCTCAGGTGAATTAAATCTGTTAGCAAGATTCACACTTTGGAAATGCACATTAAAAAAAAATAAATACAAACAATCAGTGAAGACTTTAAGGTACATTAGCTGCAAAAACTACTTCAGAAGTAAATGCTTTTAGAAGCTGCAAACACGGACAATTAGTGGCATTCTTGAAAGCTGAAAGTCTAAATAGCTGTCAGCAACTCCACCAGCAAGTGTAAGTTATTTACAACAGCAAGCAGACAGATTATCAACATAACAGAAGCACTGATTAATTGTGTAGCCTAAACTTGCAATAAAAACAGTGTAAAGCTCTGTTTGTGTGAATACCAGTTTTTAAATAGGTACTTTTTTCCTCCAAGTTTTCCTCTTATCTTCTACTCATATTTAAATAACTGCTACCATTGAATCAAATTGCTCTGCTAATTTTCAGAACCTTTAAAATTAAGAACCTGACTTTAGAAATAGCCTCAGAAACATTTTTCAAGTATCTAAATACCAATGAGTCCGTATCAGATGCTAAAAACAGTTTTAGACTTCATTGCAACACGTACAAAATAAGATGCTTGCATCATAGTATCTTTCCACAACGGCACAGATTTCAAGCCTAGTTTCCAAAATATTTTGCAGTTCTCAGTAAAGTTTTGGGTGAGGACCTCCTAATTTTCTTTGTGAGCATGGACTTCTTCACAGCCTGTTAAATGTATTCTATACTTCTGTAAAGACAATTGGGAAATCCGAATAATTGTCGCATTCAGTAATTCATTTGCAGCCAGACCTCAATACGGTGGAAGTCTAGACACAAGGAGAAACGTAAGCCCTCATCCCATGAAAGATAATGGATATACTTGTTTTGGAACCCAGCTGGTTGTGGTTGCTGGCATGCAAAATGCTTACCCTAGGCCAACAGACAGCTACGTAGATGAGCATGTCCTGGGTTTGACTAGCTCTGACAGTAACCAGAGGCACGTACACCATGCATACCAGAAGAGTGATTCCTACCGTAAGACTGCTTTCATTCAAACCTCACCCACAAGCAGGCCATGCAGGTACTACTGAGTACTCCTCATGCTATGGAAAGATGGATGAAAATCCTTTGCTTGGGTCATAAAGCCAGTGCCTCGTCGTACTGAAGTGAGAGATGATGGCAGCTCTTCTCTAGGTTACGCCAAGAAAAGCTCGATGACTGACGTGCTGCTGCTCATGCCAACATGGCTCTCTACAACACACTTCCACGTGCAGTAATTTTGTGTCAGCGCTCATTGCCCTAGCTGGTCAACTGGTCAGGTTTGCGTACAGCGGGATGCGTGAACCCCCTTACATGACAAACTCTCTGGACAGCCCAAGCTGCGTTTGTACTTGGTACAGATCTTAGCTGAACACGGGAAAAGATGCCAGTTTCCCTGCCCCCTGAGTTAGCGCTCAGGTATTTAATGGCTAGGTCTTACGCTAATACCAGTAGCCTCGACAAGCTTTTCAATAGTTTCTTCTTCCTGATAAAGCCAGAGGAATTCTGCTTACCCGTATACATGTCAGAAAAGTGAACCCCAGCTGGTGCGTGACTCTTCCAGATCAGAAACAGCTTCCACTGAGCAGAGAGATGCATTTTGATTCTTACTTCTTACTTCTTTTTAGTTGTGCATAGGGAAAAACAGGGAATGGCAGACGATATTTATGCGGAGGGTGTTTTCCCCAGTTATAGAAGAGATCTTCAATGTCTATCCGTTAGTTGCTTAAGGTCATCTCATTATAGACTGAGCGAAAGCACAGCCACCATTCTTCTACCGTATTTATTTATCCTTTTTGCTAGGGTTCGGGAAACACACACAAACACACCAAAATTGTTACTGAGCAAATAAAAGACTTATTTGGAAAGCAAACCTCAAGAAAGAACATGTAGAAAAGCTACTAGGGCCAGTCTCACTGCTACAACTGTCAGGTGGTCTCTCTCGACCCGTGCCTGTTTTTGCCCTTACATAGGAATATAATGAAACAGGAGGAGTACACAGCTCTAGGAAAGGCATCTACTCTTACAGATTAAAACTGTTACAGCTCTTGGAATATACTTGGGTCCGTAGGTATTTGTGCATGTGTGTGCAAAATTACTGTTAATAGAAGTACTAATATATGTCAGAAGGAGCCTCTATTAATATTACTTGATGACTAGCTACTATGCTTGTGACGTGTCCTTGCTGTTTACTAGTACTCAAGTGAGAAGTTACTGTGTCTGGTGTTGCTTGTGATAATTTACATCTCCCTAGGGATAAGGGTGCTAAGCTTTCTTCAAACCACTTATTCTTGGCACCAAAACTGAGCAATTATGGCTATGTCTCACACTTTGTCTTTTAAGGACATGGCATGTTTATTACTTGCAACCAGAAAAGGACTCGTGTACTGATGCTTGGAAATTGCCGGGTTCAGACAAAATACCACAGTGCTTGGTATAAATGAGAAACTTAAGTTTGTAGAGTTTCCATCTCCATGTAAGCACAAAAGCCCCAGGCAGAAAAGTGTACTTTTCCTGCTCTCTGTCTTCACAGGACAGAGGCACTGTGGAAATTTCAATCAACAGTCTGGAAAAATTCCCATCAACATTTTGATTCTTAACTGACAACTACTGGGTATTGACCTAGAAATTATTATTTAAAATTCAATTGCAGATATAAGGTGCTATGATAAGTTGTGATCTGCAGAATTATGAGAGGAGCTAATGAGACCTTGGTTTGGACTTGTAATTTGTAGAATTGTAACAGACCTGCATTGTACATGCCTAACATGTAAATGCAAAAGTCACAGCAGCTTGAAAAAAGACCTCAAAACACCAAGAACAAAACCAAAACTTCAACAGCCAACTATGTGCATAAATGTAAGTAGAAAATTGGTCTTCAGCTGCAAAAGTAAAAGTGTAACACTGAATGCATAAGGCTGTCCAGTAAAATATATTCATTGCATCAAATGAATAATTGAATAATTACAAGTACTTGAATAATTACAAGTACTTTCCATAAATCTGAAAAGTAATGTAATAGAAAATAAACAGCCAATAAAATAGGAACAGTTCTGAAAAAAGAAATTCAAGTCATTACTTCTGAAATACAAAATTATATTGGTCTCATTAATCAATTCAGAGTGTTGTATTAATGAATGGAAATTACTTCCTTGTCAGGTGATTCTTTTACAAGGTAGTTTCCTCTGCAGAGGCAGTGGATCTCCTTTCTAGGTACTGAATAAGAAAATAGTAATAAAAAAAAATCATCTGTAATTAAAAAAATAAATGTGCATAGAGATTTGAAGGATTATAAACTGAGATGTGAAACTTACTCTTTTTTTCCTTTTTTTATTTTTTAAATGATTGTACGTCTTAGTACATCCTGGGTAATTCTCATTGTTTTGTTGCACAGCATTATCATTGCAGCATAGATGCAATAATAAGGCAATGAACATATCAAGAAATATGATTGAAGAATTCCTCGACTGATAAACAGATAGTATAATCACAAGCAAAATTACCACGTTTCTGAAATGTGACATCAGGTGAAAAAATAGTTTTTTTGTAGAGCAGTAAGTTATATTCTTTGTTCTTTTGGAAATATAACTTAAATACTTCCCCCGTCCCCCCCTTTTTTTGGCAAAATAATAGCCTCTTGGCGATGAAATCCCTTCTAGATGCAAACATCTAGGTGAGGAAAAAAGAAAGCAAAATAGCAAGTGTGTAGAAACAACCACTGAGACATGTCAAAGATGTTTCCACTAGCATACAAGAGAATTACAAACAAAGAAGAAAAAATAGTGAAGGATGACTACAAGAAAGACTGACAACAAGGGAAGGACAAAGGTACCCACGAGGAATTGCTGCCCTCGGACATAAAAGCAACAGCAGCTATCCTGGTTTTGCGATTTGCTTTCTGACCACGTTTCAGATTATCTCACAACTATACCGCTCATATTTTCTCTCCTTTAAATTAGACTGGTCCCAACCCCACTACTAGAGCGCTTGGAAGAGATCCTGGAATCGGTTATCTCCCGGAATGCCAACAGACATTCATCTGCTCTGTGTTATGATGCCAACTAATTCCCTCTGACCGCTCGAGTCCTTTGGAAACCACCAGCGCAACCAGAGGGCTGTTTTGCAGGCTGCCGCATTCGTGCTTTGAGGGTCTGAAGTCTGTGGTACTGCGTGCCCTGGAGGATTCGGGAAGGCATGTGAGCTCCATGCTGACTGTGCTGGGGGACTCGTACGGGCGCTGGGGCCACAACTGTTAATTGCTTGCTGGACAGAATTAACTACTGAACTTCCTCAGAGGAGGAACATGGCTTTTCCCCTCCAGGAGGGCTCTCAGGCCTGAGCACACTTGCATTCAATGTGGGAGTCACCAAGGCAGCAGTGTGTGTCTACACATGGCAGCTTTTGCCAAAGCTTCAGTGTAGTAGCTAAAATGCCGACTGTTTATTTCCCAGCACATAAAAAATGTTTTTGTCCACAGTCCATCAATTAAACATTCACCTCACACGTAGGCACAAGTGTGTCACCACCACTGCAAGCATATCCCGATGCCATTCTGATATTGTGATCCTTCCACTTATGCAAAAAGCATCTTTTACATACAGGGATGCTGCCGAGTCCTACGTGCCGACCGCCTGTCACCTTCTGAACAGAAACACTTTACCTAATGGGACTTCCTGAGCAAGAAACATGACAGAGAACACAGTTCCTCAACCTGCTTTCAATAATCCCTTTATATTGCTAATCTCTACAGAGAAAACTGCATTTCCAAACTTGACTTTTGTCAGGTAAAAATCTGACTTTCAAAGTACCATCTAATAACATTAACAAAATTCTGGGGGGAAAAAAGTAAGATCCTTATTTCTAAAACATTCATTTCTACAGTAATTGCTAACTTCGGCTATTTAACATCTAGCATATGCACAACACCGTGCATTATGAGCAGGAACACTGGAAGTAAAAAGAGATGGAGAAAATGGTTGGGGAAAAGCACAGATTGAGATGTTAACTTCTGCACAGTGAGCATAAAGAGCCACTTGATATCAAACTCACACATTAAAAGACTGTGGCATTTAAAGTTAAGTGGGAGCATCTCACTGAGAAGCCTGAATCAGCTACTCTTTATAGCAAAAGTGGCCACATTTCTGGAAATTAGTGCTATTACCTGTACCAACAACTCCTTCATTCCTACTTTTAATCCTCTTCTAAGGATATTAAGGTCTGAGGCAGGACAAGAAGCCCAGCACCCAAAAGGTTAAGACCATTCTGCCCTGTTAAAACCACCTGAGCCTGATCCTTTTCTGTATCTTTACCTCCCATCGTCCTCTCTGCAAGTGCAAATTCCCCCAATAACCACAGCAACCATCAAGACAGAAGTCTGCTGATTTTTTTTTTGATCAATTTTCATCCCTTCTAACAGCTTTCCTGCCACAAGAGTGTAAGTGGGATCAGAAGCAGGCACGATGTTAGTTTTCATTCCCAATTATAAAAGAGCTAGACTTCTTATAAAAGCGTTCATGTTTGTGTTTTGCTGACTCTTCTACAGATGGCTGGAATGCATCTACGGACAGAAAAGAAGGGTTAAAGAAAATTCTGGATAATGAGGACTGTAATATGGATTAGAAGCATAATTTTTTTTTGTTTGTTTCAAAAAAAAACATACGTGCTGCATAACATCCTATTTCTTTAATGTGGAGACTAATATTAAAAAAGAAATACGGCATGGTTATTTTAATTATGCAAAACTGTAATTGGCATTTATTGCGTAGGGCTTCAGAGCGATAGAAGCATGGGATGGAAAGCTGATTTTTTCATTAAATAGCTGCCCCAAGGCAGATACATTCTGAACAAAGCGCCTTTTCATGAGATATACCTGTCCCATGGAGAGAACAACAAAGGGAATAAGGAGGGGGAGGTAGGAAGCCTGAACAACGAGAGAATGATATGAAAAGAGTCCACTAGAAAAGGGAAAGGAGGATGAAAGAGAAAGTAGGAAGTGGGATGGAGTGGTATGGTATGGTCTAATAAAGGTTAAATAACTTAATCAGCGAGAAAAAGAAGCCTTCAAAGGAGATGGAGCAAAAAGAGGGAAAGGAGGAAATTAAAAGAGCACACTTAAAGGATGAGAAGGATTAAAACTTAAGATGGAACAAGAGAAAAAATATTCTCCAAAGAGTGGAAAGGAAAAGGCAAAAATTCACATTCATGCATATAGATCACTTTGGGGAGCAAAAGGATCACGCCCATTTGCATCTGCTGCAGGTTACGTTTGCCTATGTGGCATTCCTCAGCTCTCAGGAACTGCTCCAGGAGAGTTACAAAGATGAGCCATCGGGGATGGAGGCTGGGGCAGAGGAGCCCAGGACGATCGCTGCCTTCTCATCTACACGCACGTACCTCTTCCCTGCTTTGCCTCAGGGTGGCTACCAGGAGTTAACACAGGACATAGCCTCGAAAGAACATCCATCCCCCTGCCTACTTCATTCCAAGATGATGGGCACTGTCAGAAGAAACTGTCCCCTAACCAGTTGCATACACTGCTGGTGGGAATGGGGATTCACGCCTGCCTCTCCGTAAGAGATGCGAACATTTGACAACACCAGAAATTGATAGGGGGTGGCAGATGAGCAGTTCCCCTTACTCATTCATTTATTTTCCCCACTGGGGAACCGTGCTTACGATGCCTGCTGACACTCGACAGCAGTAATGTAGCAGTGGAAACCATCATTCATGCTATGGTAAACAATGAATATACCAAGAAAAAGGGACCTAATTTTCTAGTGCCTTTTGTGGATTCGAAATTAGAGGCTTTGATGCATCACCACTTGGCCTCACTCATATCTCACAGTCACTATTAACGGACGGATATGGCAAGAGGCAACTTCCTTCCCTCCAGAGATTCACATAGGGCAGTGCAAGCAGCACACCGTTCTAGCATTATTAACCTGCAAAGCAACAGCAGAGCTTTGCTCTTGGAGGCAGAAATCACGGCCAAGCAGCTGTCTGATACTTATCTCAGCAGAGACCGTATTTTTGACTAGTGGAAATACTGGACTTGCTACTGTTTTTTTTTCCCCTGCTACTCAGCATCTCCCAAGGAACCAAACAGAAGCAGAGCAGTATTGATGAGGCAGTAGAAGAGCACTGAATCTTGAAGTTCCCCATATTTCCTAACTCTTAAGAGCTTTTCCCAAAGGCCTTCTGCAGATGCCATTGAATTGTTCAAGTCTGTAACCATGGGAATATACTTCTTTTCATGTTTCTTTAAATACGCTTTAAGTTCTACTGTAATCATGGGAATATAGTAACAGGAACATAAGCATATGGTAATTACAACTTAATTCTGCCAAGATTTATGCCTTTATTTGCACTTGTATAAAGTGAGAGTCAAATATCACTGAGATGAAAGGTTACTGCATTGATTACAGGATGTTTATTATTCACACAATTTTACTATTTCTGGTCAATACCAGAGAAAAATCTATATTAATAACTATACATACAAAAAAAGCAAAAATAAGCCATTTTTGAAATCATTCTCTTGATTTTCTTCCTGCCCATGAATTTCTTGAAATTTCAGTGGAAGCAGCAACCTCTGTATCACCCTTCCAAAATATGCACTTCTGATTTAAAATTGTAGGTTTAGAATTCATAGGCACTGGCTGCTCCTTTAACATAATGACAGAACAGACTAAATCTGGCACAGAGCACCATACAAGAAAACCAACATTACTAAAGAGTGCATGAAGGATATGGAAGCTTCCCCAGCGCACTAGTACTATAGGGTCACTTCATCCTAGAGATGTGTGGTAAAAATGCTTAAGTTTAAGCATTTCTTTCTTTACTGGCTTGCATTTCAACTCCCTTCTTTAAGGAATTTTCCACACACAAATATGAAAAAAAATCTGATCTGCTGTGGCCATGGGGATAACAAAAACAAATACAGCAACGAAGCAAGGCACCGTTGACAATTTACAATGGAATCAAAAGACTTCAAGATATATTTCTTTAACATAAATTTGGATCTATCTGAATATTACTAGTGAGAAAGCACCTGGATGAACTGGGTAGGCTATACTGTTTTACTCAGATATGATTCTGCTGGTCTCTGTCTACAACACTAGCCATTTTACTGTCTAGCTAACAACATAAATAACTGTTACAGGGGAGGGAAGAATTTCCCTTTCAGGCTCACAGCAACGCAAGTACGCCGGCTGGTTCCTCAGCCCTGCCCAGGAATGTCCCGCAGGGCCTCCCAGCCCAGAAGGCTTGCAAAGCACTTTATTCTGGAGGGCTTCTTGGAAACTAGAAAGGAGTTTTAAAAATGTCTAACCAATCCTCCCTCTCTGCCTCCGGGTTTGCTGGCTTAGGCACACAGTAGCCAGAATTTACTACAATTACCAGAGACAACACAGACTTTTAGACAGGATGCTTGATTAAAGTATGAAATAATTCAACTTGAATGAGGAAGAGATCCCTGCATGATGCTCTGGAACAGTCTGATGACAATTATTCTGAGTTATTTATATGAAACTGTAAACAAACAGAAAAAACATTCCATATTACAAGCCACTGATTAAAGGCCTTAAGGAAACAGAGCAGGAAGGGCAGCTGAAGAAAAATACTGCAGTGAATTTTAAGAACTACAGAGTACAAGGCTTCAGTAACAACTTTATATTTTATCTCCTGAAACATGCATCATAAGGACTTGAGAAATATTATCTTTGACTTACCCAGGTAAATATGCTAAAAATGATGCATAGCTAGAGACACTTAAGATATCAAAGGACTATCAAATTGAAGCTTAAGGGGGACCAATTATTGTTTTTATTGGTGGATACCTTTTTTTTTTTTCCTGAGCATTATTTTATATTCTAACGTCAAGAAGATTAAAATGTTCAAGTGCTATCTTCTGCTTTTTCAGTGCCAGTAAAAATTATTAATAAGTTAACTAATGGAAAAAACAGATCTTTGGACAGTTGCAGCATGTTTACAGTCACAACCAACCTTTTTACTAATATACTGCTGCTTTAAGAAGCTGTCTTTCAATTTTTCCGTTTTTATCACCCCCATCTAGAGTGCCTGCTGGCAAACCAGCAGCATGTCAGAAATGGGTGAAGAACATGAAGATATACAAGTGTGAATTTCATGAAGTCTGTTGCTCCCACTATGCTGTATACATTTGGCCAGTGAAACAATGTCAGTACTTAGCTCCAAAACCCCATGTTGTGCATCTCATCCCAGTAGCAATTACAGCAAGAGTCCAGCTGTAAAAACCCAATGGAGTTGCTGTGCAGATCCAGAGAATCAAAAGCACAATTCATTAGAAGTGCTTCACTTGCTTTCCAAAGCATTTTCAGTACAGGCATACGACACAGGGAGAGAGGTACAAGGTCACCCCTGTTCTCGCCTTTTCCCCACTCAATGGAGGGCAAACTACCACCAGGTAACCCAGAAACTCCAGATTACCCCAGACACCATTTTACAGCATTCCTCAATGCAGTGCATGACACCACGGAGTAGAAAGAAGGGTGCGCACGACCAAAAATCCTTGTGTTTTTTGGAAGTAAGAATGAACAAAACATACACATCCTCTTACACTGATTAATTACTAGAAACAAAGCCAAGGGAAAGCTTTAGCCTTCTTTGAAGCTTTCTCAATGAACTTCGAGAATCAAATGCCAGCAGCTGACACTTCTTCCTCAGTGATCACCGAGCCAGCCTTCTGTATATTCAGCTATCATAACATATGTTTCTGAAGAAATAAATTCAGTTATAGGTTGTTTGCCTGAGTACTACAGTGTTCAATTAAAACTTTAACAAATGCACGCAATATAGTATTTGAAAGAAAATTTCATGTGCATTCTCTGGGTTACGGCAGCGATGGGGTGAGTTTACTGCTAATTACTGTAAAACAGACTACGTATCAACGCAAAGATGCGTTAGACTGATGACAGAATTTACAGCAACTCTTCCTTTAATTTGCAATTACCCTGCACTTAAAGTATTTCTGAATGAAATTTTTTTTACTACAACAAATTGTCCCGTTACACACACACAACTGTTCTTTTTACTCAGTAGCATGCTGCTAACTGTTACAAGACTTATATGCTAGAGAAGAATAGCAATGAAGAGGCAAATTAATTCAGTTTTCTGTAACTGTAGTAGGGACACCAGTGTAAACATCCACTATTCCCATGGAGAGAATATTTTTAGTCCTTTGTACTAAATGATCAACAGCTTAACAGAAAGAAACATCCCTGCATTTTTTTTTTTCTGGCTCAGAGAACGTATCTCATACCTATGAATTCTAATGATTAAAATAATTCTACCAATTACTTTGCTACATTCCACTACGCATAGTCAAGTATGTAATGCAATAAACTATGCCTGAATGGTCTGTTTACCCCACAGCAAGTTACAAGGAAAACTCTTTCCCCTTAAAGGACTTGTCTCTTTGGAATGCACAAGCTGGCAAAAAGCCAGGGGAAGCTGGTGCTTAAGCAACCAAGACTGAGCAGTGCCTGTGTGCATTGCAATCTCAGCCAACCGCAGTAAATGTTATTGGAGTTTTTGTGCTGTAAAATTGCTGCTTTCATGCCCACTGCATCTGACAATAGGAATCCTTGGCCTTGGATGAGAGAGGAAGGCTGATGTGCCTTCTAGTCAGATCTCTACATCCTTAAAAAGTAGGGTTACTACTCCTGTGTACTCCTAATGGGTTAGTGACAAAGAAATTCATGTCAATGCTACATCCAGACGCAGAAAGATATTAAATGGAGAAGCCTTTTCTGGATGAAGCATAAGAGCAGAGAAACTATGCTTTATGCATAGCGCTGAAGCTTTTAAAATAATTGATAACACTTAAAAAAAAATAAAGGATATTCAAGGCGTTAACGTGTTTAGCCTTACACTTTTCAAAGCACCACTGAGATTAGCTCTGTTAAGATTTCACAATCACCCAATGCACATCTATTTATTTGTTGTTGCTTACTGACTCAAGTGTAAAATCCTCGGTATTTCTCCTGTGAAAGACTGCGTCAAGCATCTGCCAATAGAATTTGTGAGTCCTGTTTACTTCCAGTGAGCAGCATGTTCAAAGTGCTCAAACATCATCCTCCAACTTACAGCCAGACAGAACTGAATGCACATGGAAGCCAAAAGCCAACAAGGAAACAAATCACATTTCTTATTTTGGTCAAATGCTTTTTTATTTTTTTTCCCTTACAGCGACCATTTCAACACTATAGAATACAATGAGTGCTGTAGTTGTATCACAACGACTTGCTTCATGTAATAGTTAACATTCAGCAGCAACTTAAATTTACTCCAAAAGCAACCTGGCTTTCCTCAGAAACACGGAATCGTGTATCAGCATTCAGCAGAACTAAGGAATAAATTAGGTACTTTATCTGTTTGCACAGCTCCTTTTCTTCAGTGGTAGCAAAGGACTCAGTTGCAGTTGAAGGAAGAAAGTTTTCGGCAATCAGTGGGACTGGATAGTACGTGGTGTCCTTACTAAATGTCTAAGTTTTATACCAACTCAGTAGACATGCAGTGCTCTCCAGAGCACCAGCTCCTCACAATAACCAGGGTTACATGAACTAATTTTAATTCAACTAAAACAAAAAATTAAATGACTGACTGCACTTCTACATCTGGGAAAAAAATAATAAAAAATAATAAAAAAATACCGCCACCACCC
Organism: Anser cygnoides; assembly: GCF_040182565.1. Classification (NCBI taxonomy): domain Eukaryota; kingdom Metazoa; phylum Chordata; class Aves; order Anseriformes; family Anatidae; genus Anser; species Anser cygnoides. The sequence goes on along the minus strand of NC_089876.1, from coordinate 58,642,122 downwards.
CAATTACAAGCACCTCAAAGTCTAAGACACCAGAAGACAAAACCAAACAAACTGCCAACAACAACAACAACAAACACCACCAAAGAAATTATTAAAACTTCACAACTTTCAACTCATTGTAGGTTTCAGGGGAAACTACTGAATTCTCACAGCTATCCGGGCTCACTGAGCATTAGAGCTGCCAGGAAGTGTTGTTTGCACAACTGTAAGTTCAGGCTGTCGCCACTCAATGGCGAACAAATGGAAGCATGTGTAAGATCTGCAGTGCTCTCTTCCCAAATGACATGTTTAAAAAAAGGTTTTGTAGTACAGTACAGAGTTAAAATATTAGACCTTTCCCTGAAATAATATCATGAAAAATAATGAATAAAAGAGTTTGATGCAGTGATGCGAGTCGCTTGCATCTGATCCCGACCTCCCACAAGCGATTTGCTGTGCACTTTCACGCCTTCTGTACCCCTGGGTTCCCATGGAGGTTGGAAGTCAGCCTAAGCAGCAGCTGGGCGAAGTCCTCAGCTTTGTAATTTATAAAAATAAACTTCCTATGTGACTGTTTCCTTCTCCTTTTAGCTTCTGTATCATAAATTAACTTCTTCTACAAATTTGTTAGAGCCTACTTTTCCCTGCAAGAACAATCCATCCTCGCTCCCGCCTGTGACTTCAGGTTCTCCCATTAACAAACTGCAAGGGAATTTAAATGCAAGCTCCTTGTCTTGCAATTAGGAATGCCTGTTCTGTAATCAAGAGAGTCAAAGGAAATGATCTGTGTGCAAGCGTTGACAAGGAGGGGAGGGATGCATTTTTGACTCCCTGGTTCATATACACTCCCAGATACAAGTTTGCTCAGTTTAAGCTATCTGACATTTGGATGCGGCTTTTTTTCCTTCGAGAAAATTATATTCTGTATTTGTATTTCACTGTATTTCAGAATGAATTTCTCTCCACAGATTTTCTTGTGTGATTTTTTATAATACAATTTTGACGGGGAAGGGAGGAGGGGAGGAGATGTCTCTGCATCGGATCATATCCGCAATACGATGCACAGTTGGCAGGTTGTCCCATCTGGCATGCATTCGAGTATAAGACGGATAATTTGTCACTCTGAATCCTTTGATTTGTGAAGAGGCCAAAATCATCTTTGGAAAGATATTTTGCAGCTAATGATACAGGAGGTGTGGGGGAGACTGTTCTTTGAAGGCTACAAAGGCCACAATCTGAGGAGAAATAATTGGTCTTGGCTCTTCTATTAAGTAACAGAGATCGAAAACTACAAAAATCTTTAAGAGAAAAACATGACTTACAACAATCAGATATGAGAACTAATTGCCCACCACTTTGCAAAATTTGATTTTGGAGGGGTGAGGGTGAGATTGGGTAACTTTAATTTGCTCTTGGCAAACAGACTGAATGCTTAACTAAACTGAACAAATGTACGTTTTTGTACATTAAGAGAACAATGCTGACAGAAGTTTGGCTTAAATACCAAAGAAAAAGGATAAAAAGATGGATTCGTGAAATTGAAATCAAATATCAAAAAAGGGATCAAAAATAAATTGGCTAGCAGTCATGACATTTTTTTAGTTTTCTAAAGCAGCTATATTTGCCCCAAGCATGTGGAACAGATAAATTTGTTGATCTGTACCTAAAGGATATTGGCCTCCCTGCACTGCCTGATTTTTGAATGTAAGAGATAAAATGCTTCTGTACCTACTGAGGAAGCAGTGCAAGCACTGCTACATAGTGGTTGAAATATAAGTCTCTGGCCTCAGAAAAAAAGTCTCTGTGTATTTTTACAGAATGAACTTATTCCGTATTTACAGAAAGCATGTCAAATACCTCTATTCAACATTACGAGCATTTTGAGTCTATGGGTATCAAATGCGCTTGCTTACGAAATATTCACGAGTATGTGTGTGCCCAGAAGAGACTGTCAGTTTTCACCGAGAATAGGGAACCTTATTTTGTCATTCTGCAGGACATAAAATGGTTCAGCAAGCGGGAAGGGCTGTTTTGTAACACAGGACAAGTTGCAGTTTTCTGTCAAATGCAAACAGACAATGCACTGCAATGTGTACACTGCTAATGAACAGCCTTACCACAGCTCAGTATGATAACCTCTGTTATAAACTACAAAGTCACGTATACCTGATTTGAAAACTACTCACAGATATTACTAGAAAAACTCCAGGAGGTTATCTCAGTCTGCCTTTTCCAGGGTGAATGGAGGCTCAGTTTCCACAGCACGATTCTGACCTTTTTATGTATTTTAATTTGATGTTACAGGTGACAGAGCTTCTGTCATTTCCCTTGGGAAAGCCTCAGATAACTTAATCCAGTTTACTGTTAGACAGTTTTTCTTGATACTCTGCCTAATCTTTCCTTTCCTTATTTTAATTCTATTGCTTTAATTGCATCTCCATGTGGTACACAAAATGCTCCCATCTTGAGATACCGCTTCCCCTTTGTCAGGGCTTAATTACACCTTAGGCTATGTACTGACTACAAGTTTTGTTCTCTTACCTATTTCCATAGATAAATATCTCTACCCGCTTAACTGTTTTCATTCGGATGTATCTGAACAGCAGACTAACCAAAAATAATACTAGAAGCAGTAATTAGAGAATTTGACAATAATTTTGAAAAAGCAAGAGGCTCAAAATCGTACCTTATACTCCCTCGATGCAATGTCTACAACTCCTTCTTTTCTGACGCATTTGTATGCCCAGCTCAAACTGTATTTGTTAGCTCACACGGCAAATTTATATCTGATTTGATGTTCGGTATCACTAAAATTCTCCAGCACCATTTTTTCCTCAATTTTCTTCTTGAACATTCTGTATCTCAGACCAGTTTAGATTTTTCAATTCTAATATCACTTTATTAGTTTCTGGCCATACAGTTAATGATCTTTCCTTGTCCTTTTCTATTAACTTCTTGTCCCCAGTTGGCACTCAGAACTCTTACTATTTAGTATCTTTGGGAAATTTTATTAGTGCCATTTTTACTCTTTCATCCATATAATTAATGATGATGTTAAATAAAATCAAGATTATAGCATATCCCCATGATGTTCTTTAACACAACTTCTAGTTTGATCTATTATTCTTAATTTATTATCATAGACTACTTCAAACCAAATGAGTCTGAATTCATTTTTCAAGCAAAATGTCTTTGGACCAGTGTCAGACCTGAAGACAAATTTTATGCACTGACACAACAATGACAAAATTTATCATGAATTATGAGATAAGAGATTGAAAAAAAAAATAATTCAATGAACAATGCTTAAGACGACAATGAAAATAAGGTGCTTGGACACCTATGGAGTTTGCAGGGAGTTAGAAGGACTGCCAGTTCTTAGAATGATGGACAAAAAGAAGCAAATTTATGTTTCACCAAAAAAGCCCAAACAGCTTTTAAGTGTTCGATCTTACCCCATCGTGTGCATGTTTCCTTCTCCCCCAGCAGTATTTTCCTCTCCTTTTGTTCCCCAATAGTCAGAACTAAATTGCTCTTTATTGTATGGCTGGTGACAGCCATAGTTCTAGTTCTAGTTCATAGTTCACAGTTCTAGTTCAGTATCGCATGTGGTTTCCCTTGTGGAAGAACTACAGCAAGGAAGGAAAGAACGAGAGCTGGGAAGTATTCTGAAGGCACTAGAACAGGACTGCCAGGAAGTCTGTGGACCCAAGGACCATGAGATCCTTCTAAGATGTTGGCTATGACTGACTAAACTTGCTGTGGGTCTTTTCACTGTTCAACTTCTCACAAGCCAGTGGAGGTACTGAGAGGGAAATCATAGTCCCCTGCTTCTGAGGCAAAACAGGAGGTCTTCCTACCCTCACAGGAGGGACTGCAAGAGCTACAAGTGAGGAAAAGATTCCTTAAGGCCACTTGCCTCTACCACTAACTTTTAACACAGATCCCTGTGTGTACTTCCATTCACCCTTCAATTTTGTTTCTCATGGGAAGGAAAACACAGAAGTGGGAAGAAGAGGAAATGGCAGATTGCTTAGTTATAGTGGTATATATTAACTGTGATATCTTGGCAGAAAAATAGAACATGACAGCTGAAGGGAAAATCTGAGGTGTAACCAACAAAACTAAAAAAAAATCCATACCTATGCTTTGTACATGCCTTGCATCCCTTCATTACTGCTGTCAGGCTGGAGCTTTTGGCCTGTATTCGCTCAGCTGCTTGTAGGAAAGCCAAATGTTATGACTTTGGATTTTTGCAATTGTACTATGAGAAAATGGTAATAATTTCTGTATGATAGATACTTTTGTACCGAATTCTAATGAGTCACCATGAACAAAAGCCCTCGGACTATGACTACATGAGAATTATGCCATAGAATATTTGGTATCTGTAGAGTTACAGTGTCGTACAGTGAGACCTCTGAATACGAATATTTCTTTTATATTGTCATTCTCCCACTCTCAGCTGTTTTAGATTATTTTTCTCTTTACTAAACTAAAACTCAAAAGTTGTGCTCTAGATTTCCAAACTTCCTCTCTTTGCAGGAAAGGTTAGCTGTTTGAACTGAAAAGCCCATCAATCTGCAACTCCCATGTGGCTGGAGCAAAGTCTTGTTTGTTTTGCATCACCTGGCATATCCTTGATCAAGGACAACTGAAAAAGCGTTTTGTATTAAATTGGAATTTATTTCAAATCTTCCCATCAGCTTAACTATCACTACAAACTGTTATGAGAACCTTGAACAACTTAAATGTTCGAATACACTGTACAAATGCTGCTGTCAAATACATCTTTCCCTATTTTGCATTTGATGGTTCTGCCATAATGTTTCCTATTTAGGGGTAAAAATCCCCAGATCTGAATTTCATTCAGACTCTTCATCTCCACTGTCAGAAGTGAGCATTAGCATTTAACTGTATCTTTTCTTCGTAGCGTCTACTTAACCAAAGAACTTAGTACTGCATTTTCCTTTATAATATATGTCTGTGTTGAAAGATAAGCTACTACTAATTTCAATAAATTCTCCTCCAAATTCTGACTAATCTATCATTTTTGGTGTAAAGAGATTAAGAAGCTTATCAAGATACTTAAATACAGACTTTACATGACTTCTATTATTTATAAGCAGACTATTACACAAAGAAAGCTTCTCCACACCTCAGTCATGTTCAAGAATCCTTTCCTCCCAGCTCCTAGTTCTTTCTCCCTCTCACTTAAACTGTTCCCTTTTCTCTGCAGACCTATTCAGACGCCCCTGTTTCTTATAAATCAGTTCACTATTCATTCTAAGAACAATTTGAAATTTTCAGAAGTTCTTAAAAATGCTTTTATAAAACTAGTAAATTGTTCTGAAATCAGTAGACAAATGGGCTGACTGATGGAACAGAGTCAGTGGAGTCAGACCAAGCTGCTCTGTGGAGAAAAGAAAAAATAAAATGTAGAGTAAATTGCAGGTGCTACGCAGAGGAACACTGTTATGACTGATGGTCCTGCTATTTATCTTCTCCTGAATTTTACTCCTATTAACAAACCACTTTAACAGAAATGAAATGTCGCCTAGCAAACTGCACACAACAATCCTCCCGTGATAAAATTTTTTAAAGCTACTGGCAATACCTCAGACTTCTTTTTAGCAGTACCAAAGACTTTTTCTCCTCATGTGGTGAGTATCCAACAACTGAAATTAGTAATTCCTCACTTCTCTTGCAGCTAATTCCTCCAATGAAAGCTAATTTCTGCTGGTCAACAAAAGAAACTAATCAAACCCAAATGCTTAAATTAATATAACTCTAACTATATAATCAGATCCTTTAAATTTTGAGTGGGTTGCTACATTCACCAAATAGACGAAAAGAAAACAAACAAATGTTTGCATAGACCAAAGAAAAGGAAATCTCACTTGCTATTAACAAATAGTCAATATAACTGAGAACAGTTCAGTAATATTATTATTTTCCATTGTTACCTTTTCCAACCTAAAAGCTTCAAAAGTGATTCCTCTTTCCCCCAGCTAATATAAATATTGGACAAAAACATTGAGAATATAGCACTCGAGTTATTTTTTACACATCAAAATGAAATAGCACGGAAAGCTGCTTTTGCATCTAGATGCATTAAAAGAAGAGCAGTGAAAAAATAACGTCCTTCTGTGAAAGGGAAGTGGTACTCCTGCTGTATTACTTAGCATTTTAGCTCCCATGAAGAAAGGCTAAGAGAGCTGGGGATGTTCAGCCTGAAGAAGAGAAGGCTCTGGGGAGATCTCGTTGGGGCCTTTCAGTACTTAAAGAGGGCTTATAAAAAAGACGGAGAGCGACTTTTTACACGTGCAGATAGTGAAAGGACAAGGTGGAATGGTGTTAAACTAAAAGAGGGTAGATTTAGATTAGAGGTTAGGAGGAAATTCTTCACTCTGGGGGTGGTGAGGCACTGGCACGGGTTGCTCAGAGGAGCTGTGGATGCTCCATCCCTGGAGGTGTTCAAGGCCAGGTTGGATGGGGCTTTGAGCAACCTGATCTAGTGGGTGTCAACCCTGCCCATGGCAGGGGGGTTGGAAGTATATTATCTTTAAGGTCCCTTCCAACCCAAACCATTCTATGATTCTATGATAAAAAGAAAATACAACCCAAATAAGACTGTACCAATGGTCACGATATAACAACCTTTACTTTCTAGAGTAGATCTGGAGAGATCTACCTACAGGTAAAAAGGCTAGACAACTATACATATCATTAAGTAGAAGACAGTTATAGCTATCTTAGAAATTATTAGCTTTAATAATTAAATTCTACTGCTGCCTGTTTTTACAGAAGCATATATTTTTCCCTTCTGATAGGCTAGCAGTTTAAGAGATAAGAAAACAACCCTACGCAAAGCAAGTAGATCTTCCAAGTAATATTCATATACATGATGGATGCAAGCATCCTGTTTCTCAGGTAATGCAATCCTTCATCCTGCAGCTGACTGCTACCAAAACACCTATGGTTTTCTCCCCTTCCAGAAGAAAAAAGAGAAACCCCGCTTAAATTTTGGCCATCACTAATATAGTACCTGTGGTTAGCAAGTTGGAGCACTTCTAAAAAACAAGTCTGATCTTGTGGGGAGAGAGAAAGATCATTAACTGTATTATATGACTGCCAGCACTACTAGATTATGAGTGTATATATATATCACTGATTTAATTGACAGCATGAAGAAGAAACTGCAAGCATTTCCATTGGACACACACACTGAAGGGGCGAATTCCAGATACCTGCAGACAGAGGAGATGGGGAAGCATAGCAGGGAGAGGGGAGGGGAAAAATGAACATGTACCCACTGATGAGTTACCTTTCTGCTTAGACACAGTCTCACCAAGGACAACTCTCTTAACACACACCACGGTGTTCTGCTTGCTATCAAAAAAAAAAAACCCTTATTTTGTCCTGCTGAAAGCCCAAGATTTGACTTGCTGTGGGATCAGCTGAACTTGTTTTCAACTTGCCTGGGGCGTAAAGGATTATGGAACATTCCTCAAGGTTGATAGATTCAGACTGGCAAGCAATTCTTGAAAATTTACAAAGCAACAAAGTGCCAAAACCTAGAGGAATAACGAACACTTACTACTTGTTCCTAAGGCTTTCTAAGAGGCTAGGAGGTGTAAGGAGTTCATGCCAAATACTCAAAATTTTTAGCAGCTTTCTCTTGCTACTGCATATTTCATTTGTAAAGGAAGGGCTGGTATATAAGAGAGCAATCTAAATGTATTGACTTATTGAACTAAACCAGTCTACCTTTTGGATAATGCATACATCGTCTAACAAATTTCATATTCATTGACACAAAAGAAATGAGACATCTGCATAACATACCCTGCATTATGTATTACCATGCTTTTGAGGGCTCCTCACAGATTAAATATTGAACAAGTCGAATGTGCAAAAATAAATTTGTTATTTTTAAAGAACTTAATTTAAGCATCTAACATAGCAACCTTAATTCATCCTTGAGAGCATGATGTTTTTTCTGGAAAAAAAACAATAAACAACACACACACACAAAACTTGTCAGATTCATGTGTGCAACTGCTCTTAGCAGGTTAGTTTAGAAACAACAATAAAGTTGCACTCAAAGGTAGGTAGACAACACTGTGTTTTTGGTCTGCAACATAATTCTGTCCAACAAACTGACATGCACTCCGTAGGTAAAATACTTCTGCAAACCCCCTCTAGCGGCTCATTTGTAGGACAGTTTGTTGCAATCAAAATACAGAAATTCTAAAAAAAAAAAAAACAAACTCTTTTTCTAGTCTTGTTCTAAGCCTTGCTGATCTAGTGGGGAAGCACCATGCATCTACAAATTAGTCTTCCAGTCTGCTAACACCAGTATATTCAAACATACAACAGAAATGGAACCACATGGCTATTATTTTTTATGTTAAAAAGGTAAAGATTTGCTTTCCTACGGCCAGACGTATACGCAGGCACTCACATTTCACATACATGTTACTCTCATTGGTTACTCATACCAACTGGGAACATGAGAACTCTGGAAACACACATTTTCGGAGCCACTCTTCCATTCTCTCACCACACAGTTCTCTTTTTCTTTCCTTAACATACACTACTCTATCCAGTAATGCACAAATCCTCTTCTCTTGCTCACAGAGAAACTAAAGGAACTACTGGAACCTTTTGAACTTGATAAGGTAGTAAAAGATCCTTTTTACATTATTCTGAAGCTAAACATCATGACAGTTTAACGAACTTTATCCTATCCTTTAGAAAGTTAAGTAAAGGCTAGTCAGTTACAACAAATTGCGTTACATAAGACATCATCAATGGTATTGCTTCATATAAGTATAGCATTTTAAAGTAACTTGAATGAGCTTCTAAACATTGTAAGATACTTTCTACTCTTGCTTATCCTACAGTATTTTTACAGTAGAGACATCATTTGCAAAATTTCATGTAAAATCAGTTTAAAATACAAAATCATTTATATATCTTAATTTTTATTAGGCAATTTTCTAGGAGGATGGAAAATAAAAGGGTATTCAAACTATGGACAAAGTGTCCTCTTCTTACCATGACCTGGGACAGACACTGAAACAGTACCGGTCTGTACTAGATATGAGCTGGCAGTATAGTCCTCATCTGTATCAGAGTCCTGAACTGGCTGGCTGGCATTATTACTTAATAACCACCTCTGGTTGTCATGGAGATTGGGTGATGGAGGAGGGGAGTGTAAATGTTCAGTAACTGATGGACTAGATGAGGAGGATGGCATGGGAGGACCTATGAAAAAAATAAAAAAATAATTTAAAATATGGGTCAAGATATCACATGAACAACAAATCAATTCTTTTTGCATCACTGAAAGGCAAACTGTCTACTTCAAACAATAAAAAGCAATGGAAAAAGAAAATATGACAATAGCAGGTAATAAACCGGTTTAAGTGTTTTACAACACGTAACGCAACGCTACGACTTGCTATTTCAATGCACAGTGTCTATTGCTATCGAAATTCCAGTGTCTCTGCAAAACAGAATGACAGAAGAGTAGGTGCCAACTGAAATAAAATATTTGCTGTAGAACCAGTTGGAAAAGATAGTATTTCCTATTTTTAAAGCATTTATTTTCTTAGGCCACTGTCATAACTGAAGTGATTGTTTTGTCTAGAGGATATGAATATTTACATAATGCAAACATCCATGCATTACACTGCCTCCATTCTGCTCTCTCCTGCTGGGTGGATCGGCAAAACAAAAGTACTCAAATATATGGCCAAACACATGGCTTCCTCTTTCTGAGGGACACCTCCTGTAATAAAAGCTACTTAGGGAAGAAAACAATACAAATAAGCAGACAAACAGGAACAGTTTTCCAAGCTCTCAGATACAGAGAAACTCAAAGGCCTAAATTTCTACCATATGAGTTATCCTGACAGGAATTTAAGTTTTTAACAGTATTTTTCAGATACAGATACTATTTAAAACCCATTAAAATGTTTCATCTGTCAAACTTGAGTCCATCTGCACAAGTTGTTTTAAAACATGCATATGCAATAACCGCATCCCATTTCCACATCTTGAAAGTATCATAAAGACATCATGGAAGAAGACAAGTTTAAATAAAGCTTTAGGATATCATAACAACACATTTATTCCTTCAATAAAACAATAATAAAACCCACAAAGTAGTAGAGAAAGAGTTACCTAATTTACCCTGCCAAGTACAGTCAGCACAGAGATTACTCAGGATGTCCGCGGCCCTAACGTGTGTGGGCCTGGCGTCCTGAAGAGCCGTCTCCCCTCGGGAGGATCCTACTCCCAGTAGGCAGAGGCCTATGCCAAGCATGTGCTGCAGTGCTTGCTGCTCCTTCTTAATGATTTTTTTTTTTTTTTAAATATTATTTTTCAGAATTCCAGGAATGTTTTCCCGAGAAAATTAGGGCATTTACAAACAACTACTTCAAAGCAGGGCATCTGTCTCAAACATGTCCTCTTCTTAGGGGACGTGTCAGTCAGTGTGGATCACTAGGATCCTTTGTAAACTGACTGTATGTAACTTTGCTTGGGGATTGTGGGGACAGAGACTGAACTGCACTGAAATAACTGGAATTTCACTCTTCAAAAAGTAGCACCCATATTTGTTCTGACATTGACCAGGTATTTGTTCTGCTCTCTGACATCTCTTTCAGTTGCTACAGTCAAGTGACATTTCCTTTTATTAGTTGTAAGAGTCAAGTTGACTGAGGCTAATGTAGCCAAGGTATTAGAGAATTTTCAGAACTTCTTATGACACCTGGGTTAGTATTTAATGTCTGTAACACAAAGAAAAGATCCTGAAGAGCTTTGCAACAGTCACGACCAATGCAGGGCTGCCAGAATCACCCCATGAGGCAGAAGGGACTATCCTAGTAAGGACCGGTTGTTCTGTGAATCTGTTGCTCGTGTACTACCCTATTTCCTAGAAGACATGTCAAGCTTGTGCCACTGACCAGAGAGCACATCCTGACCACTGAACAAGGACACCTGCTGCAAAGTTCCGAGACTATGACCCACAATAGATCAGTGTGACCTAAGTAATGTGTCATGTGAATTACGAACAATTGCAGAAGGCTTGCACAATAGTGCTTGAAGTATCTCAGCTTATCTGGTACAGACCCTTGCTGTCTGCTCCTGAGGTCTTCTCTTAAGGTACAAGGAAACTATTCCAGCTCCATGCTGAGGAGAGCACACAAACTGCACACTGTAATGACCAAGTGCTGATGCTGTAAAATTCTGCTTTCCTTCTCACAGCAGCGATGCACACAGGGAACCTGGACAGACCCCTGTATTTTTGGAGTCCCCATGATCATCGGTACTAGCATCACTGTTTAACTCCATGTAAGCCTCCATGCTTTTTCAATGGAGACAGCTAAGCAGCTTTGAAACTGACTGAGTAGTAATAGCAACTAGGACAAGTATTTGGAGTCAGCAGGCTAAAAAATTTGGCAATCTCAGTATGATTCCTGTCCTGGGAAAAGTGTGGCAAGGAAAAAATTCCCAGTGAGGGAACTGAGTAGCCTCCATTTCCAACTTTTCTTTTCAAAGCTGCACTGGGGCACAGTGCAAGCTGTGGTGGCTGTGGTGACTTTTCTCAGCTTTAGGGACGACAGCCAGCACAGAGTCCCTTCAGTGCCAGTGCAATGCAGTTTTAGCCAAGGGCAATATCATTTGGATAACTTTTGCATAAGTCGTCAATGCCAAGACAGTGTTAACATGCATGGTACAAACTTTGCACTGCCTCCTTTCTGACTTTTTGTTTTATTTTAATGGACCTTCAAGCCACCTCACTGTCACAGTTTGGTAAATAGCTTACTTGACTATGTTCACTTGGAAGCACAGCACTATACCCGATGCACAGGACAAACAGATACAACTATTAACAAAAATTTAATTTTCTGTGCTCCTGGTAAATTAGTATAATAAAGGGACCAATATTAAAATAGAGTTGACTTTTTAACCCCCATTGTGCTTTAGAAGCAGAAAATACTGCCAAGAGTATTTAAAACCAGATTTAACTGTACATGGAGTAAGACTGCTGGACTACTTTAGAATAGAGTATTACACTGACTGTAGGTAGGGAATTGTACCAGAAAATGAAGTAGCTTTATTACATAATGTTAAAAAAATAAAAATTAACCTGCACAGATACCATTCATAACTAAGAATCTAAATTTAAATTAAGAGGAAAAAAGAGTGTTATTTCATCATCTAATCATTTGTTTTTACAATACTCAGTAGTACAGTTATACTGGAGAGGTGCAGCACCTCTCAAAGTTAAATTTAAGTTTAATATAATAAATAATGCTGACACCAGTAACTTCAATTAACTTCCCTCCATCTCCCTTGTACCCTGCTAAAATCACGCTAATTATTATTTAGTTTTCCTTGCTTCCACATTCAGCATAGCCCATGACATAATATCTTAGAGCTCTCTAACACACATTAGGTCCTAACCAGTGTGGTTCCCTGGAAATAAATCAGTGAGAGCCTAGCCAAAAACTGTTTGCTTAATTCTTTCATGTCATTTACCTCTTCTCAAACTTGCATTGAACAGCAATATATGTACTATTACCAATTGTAAAACTCAAGTTTGGTTCTGGAAGGAAAGCGAACACTTACCGTTAATCAAGTAACGCCTGTGTGAAACCCAAGGTTTATGGCTGGGGAAATAGCAAGGATGGGGGAATGACATTTTACAGTGTGCAGCTTGGGAATTTGGAAGTAGAGAGAGCATGCTTTTTCAAGTTCAAGATAAAGCACTACCAGATTTTCTTGGTACACCTTGATTTTTTTATATTGCTTGCTTCAGTAACCTGAATTTCTTCTTGACAGTGTATTGAATGCTTTCTTTATTCTGTACCCAAACTGATTTAGATAGTCACTGTATCTAATTTGTCATGTAATTCATTTAATAATTAACATTTTTTTTCACAAGTATCAATTAGCACCATGATTTATTTATTCACATTTGGAACAAATCTTCTTTACTTGCTTTAGACTCCTCTGACCAGAGAGGAGTGTTTCAGATGTACATTATCTGAGGCAAATCAGCGTATTTGTAATACCTATAGAGCTTAAGCACAACACTGTTTTCAATATGCTTCTCCTCTCTTTCTCAATTTACACTCATTAAATTTCACACACAACATAGCCTTGACTACACAAACCTTCATCATGCAAAATATCCTGTTGCCTGAACATGTGTCATGTCCAAGGTCCCTTAATTATTTTGTAAATTCCCTCATTTATCCAGATTTACTAACTGCCTCTGTGCTATGTGGCTAGTTGACACTGCAGTGTGCTGGTGAGCATCCATCCAGAAAGAGCATTCCTTGGGTGCTCCGGATTACAGAGTTTCTCAGCTCAGAAAAAAACGGTGTCAGTTGCAGGGTAGAAGCGTGGGGTTACTAGCAAACCTCCTGCTACTACACTCAGTGGCAACAGATCTTTGCTACTGGAAAAAATGAGGTGGATATGCCTGTTACCCTTCCAGGAAATTATGCAACTTTGGTGACTTGATTTTTATAAATAAACCTGATTGGAGCAGGCAGGTCTTTCTTGTCACAAAGTTACACGGTCTGCAGAGAAAATGAAGCCAGTGATAACATGAGCCAATTCTTCACAAGAACCCTAGGCCAACCAGCTGGGACGCATATTTCTGTACAATTTCATCCAGCACTGGCAGATTTCTGCAAAACCTTAATGCGAGTTCCTGTTTGATTCCAAGTGAAAAGACAGATAGCTATCTATACTGCCATTTATAGAAAAAGCTACATGTGAAGAAAAAATACTTAACACACTAGAAGAAGAGGGATCATAGATGATGTGCATATTCCTCTCCATTTTTTTTTAAAACATGTCATGACAGGCATTGAAAAATATTTGGTAACATCTCTCGTTGAAGTCTTAATAAACACCTTTATAAATCACAAAAATCATTATGCATGACAAAGAACAGTTATATTGATTATCACCTGTTTTCCACAGAGCTTGAAGACACATGATGATACAAACAACATTTCATTCTAAAGAAAAACAAAAATACAAATATTGATTTTTCCCCTTCTCCTGCTTCTTTTGTGTACATCTAAGCAAGAATTTCAGTTGTTCTGCTCTTTCATTTCTTACCCTTACTTTAAAAAGCCAATTTTCTTCTTTCTACTGTGATTTCAATCTAAGATATTAAGATACTTTTGACAAAAAAGAAAAAAAAATGTACTGGGCTTCGAAGTACTTAAATCTCATCTTATAGGTTTATTTATTTATGAGGATAAACACACTTTAACTTGTTGGTGTTTTCATAATTGAAAACACATTACTTTCAATTACCTTTATGTATTTCCAAAAAAACTATCACGTGAAAATGCAAGGAGGATCTGCAGAAAACAGGCAAACTCCAGCAGGAACAGACTCAATATAGCAACATGTGAGGATGTGAATAGATTTGTGAAGGAAATAATGCGAGTCTTAAAAGAAAGTAAAACCCAAAGAGAACTTGTTGTAAGAAGAATGTTAACAAAGAAATATACCTTAGATTAAATACATATGTATGAGGCAGTTTTATTTTTTTTTTAAATTGTACTGTTCTGGGCCCTACACCTGAGAAGTGACTGCAGTATAGGAAAAGCCTGAGATCAGCACTGATCTTTTCAAAGATGCTATAAAACAAGAGTTGGAAGCAGAGGCGATGTTGCATATGGAAATGCTGAAAGTGACAAGTAGGATAATTCAGTCCAAAAAAAAAAAAAAAAGGCAAATAAACGATGGGTATGACTGCCATCAACTGCTCAGTAATAATGGAAGGCATAATAAAAACAGGCATTAATTGTACCAGACGCTAATACCAGAGTCTAACTCTCATCTTCAAAAATCCAGCTGAGGGCCAATTTTAGAAACAAGCTCAGGAGGATAAAGCGTGATTTTATATATGGAGTAAATTAAGGCTCCGAAGTCTAAGGCTGGCTCTGACAATTGCTCTGCCTAGCACTGTTGGGACAAGAGCCTGGAACTGACAGTGGCTACTGCAGAGCGCAGGAGCAGGAGGATGCGCTGGGCAGAGCTGTGCCTTCAGCTCCCGAGCCTCCAGGACACTTCCACATGGTTGCAATCCATAGCCCACACTCTATCCTTAAAAAAAAAAAAAAAAAAAAAGGAAAACAAAAAAAAGCCAACATTAACAGCATTTATGCTTATTTATATTGTGTTATGGAAAACAAATCCAACAGTTACTCAGCTTTCATCTTTTATCTGTCACCTCATGCTAAAGCGGCACTTTGCTTCAACACCAATGGGTGTGTACATGAATTACACCCTGCATGCTCCCTAGATGTGTTTCAGAGAAAATAGTATTGGACGCTTTTGGAACATGGTATTTAGGAGAAACGTAGGATGCAACAGAAGCAGTAGTAATGATCTCCTGCTGCTGCAGGGTGGGCGGGCTGGAAGAGATGACCCAGAAAGTCTCTGCAGAGCCTTAAAATACATACACTTACTAAAACTTCCTAATATAGTCAAACTCTTAAAACAGACATTTATCTGGCAATATGGCACTAACAAGAAAAAAAAAACAACCACAACTTCTTTAAATTTAATTATAAATCTACACATTCTTAAAATCTTGTTTTAGTTCAGGAAGGTCTGCTTTGCTACATTAAATTCTTTAACACCAAATTTCTGTTCATGTTACTATACTCTTAAAAAAATCTGAAAAGAAAAAAAATACAAATACCTGGCATTATCAATTCACTTTGCATAAAATGTATTGCAAGTTACATACTTTAAAAAAGTAATTTCACTATACAAATTTGAAGGGCCATTATTTTAATCTCAATCAGCATGCATAAATCCTACACCTAACTCTTACATACAGCTCCTGATGGATGCTTAAGGCAATATAAGAACCAACAGATCTGTTTAGGCTGTTTAGTTATGGCAGAACAATGCATTTTTCGTTTCACACTCTTGGCAGCCCCTGTCACCAAGACTGAAGAAAAAATTCCTCTACCTGCATCTCTAAGCCAGAGGCAGAGAGGTTTATTTTGAAGTTAGTGGTAAAGAAAGCTTACTGATTTCAATGTCAGCTAGACAATGCTATTATATTACAGATTGCCAGGTGGGCTTTGCCTTCCCTTACTTAAATTAATGGGAATTTTGCTGGTGACCCCATGGAAACGAAGATTTCACACCATTTAAAATGTCATTATTATGTCACATAACACCCCCCCCCCATATCACATACTGTGAGAAAATGGTATATGTATAACAGCTCACTAACAGCAGCTATATACGTATACTCATTCTGTACTTTGCTCCTCACAACAGGAGAAGACAGGATGCTTTTTTTATACAGTTAATGGAATCTTTTAAAACTGGAATCAGACAGTCAGTGGTTTGTGAAGGTCAGAAATAACGTGTCTTCTGGCTAAATTAATTAGAAACCAAAACACTTTCAAACAAGCAGAAGGACACTTACAGCCTTTCTGAATCAAGCTGAGATGAATCTTTGCAATCTGTTCTATGACTTCCCAGCGTGCAGAAAACTGTAACACACTCTTGTTAAATAGGCCACCTATACTGTCCCTAACAAGTTTACTGATCAATCCCAAAGTTTCAGTTTCCAATGTATCACATGCAGATTGACCAAAATACAAATAAAAAAAATGAAAAAAATCACCTGGTACATACAACCCTCATCAGCCAGATTTTGGATATTTTCATCTTTTTGTATAACACAGTAAGTTAGGAATAAGAGAGTTTTAATTGTAAACCTGTTTTTTATTATGGACTCCCTGTATGCTATCCAACCTGTATGACTTGGCATTGGAATTTATCTCTCTGCTGGATACTGCAGCCTTCTGCAGTCAACCTGCAGTGACAGTTATCTCTTAATTAAAACTCTACATGCAAATAGAACTAGTGAAAATTGTTGTGGCATAGCACACAAAGAACGATTATTTATAACCAACACAGTTCTTTTTATCTATGTATACCAGAGTCAACCATTATAGTTATTGTGATGATCTCCACAAGGAAATATAGATGGTCTTTCTAATCTATACACATGCACACATATATATGCCAAGATAAAAACAAACAAACAAACAAACAAACAACAACAACAAAAAAACACCATAAAACCTATGCACACAGTTTACCGTGGGTTTTCCATTTAATTGGTTTTGGTTTGGTTTTAGACAATGGATAATGACCCTTTTATCCCAGAACTGGGAAGTGTATTTCCCAAGTTTCAAATCTAAGTGCTAATGAACTCTCACTACATCTCAGCTACAAATCTTAAATAAAAATGTTATCTACCTTTTTCAGGCTTCCTTCAAAAAGTTATTATCTCTACATAAATGAGGCACATTGTTTTGACATGTATTTTAACTCACAAAATTGCGACCGCTTGTGTAGATTGTGGAAGCTGAAACTTTACAAGATTATAATATCCTTACATTGATTTGAAAACAAAAGTAATCCATTAGAATGCAAGAGAAATGCTGGCCTGAAATATTTTCATTTGTTTTTATTTTTTTTCCTCTTGGAACTATAGTATAATAATCACAAGTCTGTAATATACAGCTTGTAATTGTCTTCTGAAAAAAAGAGAAAGATATCTTAAGAAAGATGGTTATGTGTTAGAACTGGTGCTCATCTCCGAACCAAACGCATTGTGTTTTGAGGCATTTTGGTGGTTTTGGAAATTTTACAGCTGCTGCTCAGCAGATTGCTAAATGAAAAGGAGTGCCCTATTCTTGCAGAGGTCAGGCTGTGTGATCACAGCAGCTCCTTCTTCAATCCTGAGTTCAGGCAGTGCTCATCTTTGCTTTAAATGGGAGTTCTGTCCGTAAAGAAATTGCAGAATCTGAGCCTTAACTGACAGATTATTCTAACCAAAGTACGCCACTTTCTACCTTTTAATTTTTTTTAATTATTTTTTAACTGCATTATCTTACAACTAAGCAGCCAGGTACAGATTGAAGGTCCACGCAACAAGGTAAAAAGTTCATGAGCTGAACTAAAAATTCAATCATCTCTCACTTCCAGTACTTATTTTAGCAGCTATTCTACTCAACTCGACTGAACTTTCCACATTACTTGCTCCAATGTTAATTACAAGGGGTTATGCAACAAGTTGGAAGGGGAACAGACAGCTATTTCCAGGAGGATGAAACTTCTCATTCCACTCAGAAAACCAGTTGAAGTGACAAGTCTTGGTGTTTTTAGAAGATGGCTTTCCCCCCCACCCCTGGTGGGGGTTTTTGGACAGAAGCAAGCCGATGAAATGAACACCAGATTGCAAAATGTTTCGATTAACTCCTATCTCCACTTGTGAGGTAGAAGCTCTCTCACGAAAACGCCAACTCCCCATTTGGAGCATCTGCTGGGATTCAAGCTTCTCTGCCTGGCCCTGAGCTCCTCACCCAGCAGCACAGGGAGCCAGCAGGTCAGAGCTGACTGGACCCCACACATCTCCTGCTCCCTGTTTTTCCAAGCCACTACCACTAGCCACCGCCTCACGAGGCCTGGCAGCAGGCCTGCATGGCGCCGGCGCCGCGCCAAGGAGGCCTCCAAGGGCACGTGGCGCTCAGGGCCCTGACCGGGCTGCACTGCAGCCCCTTCCAAATACCCCTGAGGAATTTCAGATTAAGAAATAAATCAAAAGACAAAATCCCCACAGACACAAGCAAAAACCAGGAAAGCACCCCACCAACGTTCTCCCACCCTCCCCAATTTTCAGAAGTGCAACAGAGCATCGAAAATGGAGACGCTGGCATATGCTATAATTGGTGTAACGAAGCTAGCCACTCTCAGTCTCTGTATGTATTCACTCAGTGATGAGCCTGAAGTTTGCTAAATTTCTGCTCTCCATCCTGACCTTTGTAAAAGACTAATTTTTTTGGATGCTGATATTCTTTCAGGGGGCAATTCATAAAGAGTAATCACCTAAAAAAGTAACCTTTGTGAAGAAATGCTGCTTTATTCTTCCTATCCGTGACATTTTATTATTAGAGCTGAGATGGATTGAGCCATGTCACATCTGGTTTATCATTCTTCCAGCATGACCCTGTGTTAGCTTATGTACCTTTTATTTTCAATATTCCCTTGGGCTAAAACGGGGGGTGGGGGGGGGTAAGCCTTTCTGGAATAGGACAGGAAATGCATCTTGAAGAGTACAAGGGCACTTTGGGTTGTGTTTTTTTTCTTTTTTTTGAGGGAGTGGGTGAGCAGGTTGCTAAAGAGAAAATAAATCTTCTGAGAATGACTCACAAATCATTCAGCTTTTAGAGTCAGGTAATTTCCCATCCTCATTCCTCCCACCCTGCTAAGAACGAATCTGAAGAGGAATAAAACCAAATACTCATTAACTACTTTTTTTTTTTTAATTTTACCGGACCTAGCTGTCAAAGCAATCATAGGAATGCCAGTTTTGCCTGCTTTTGCTGCCAGCGTGGCAGCTACCTTGCACTCTGTAACCTTATCTTTGAAGCAAAGCATCTAAAGAAGCTCTTAATGACATGGGACGACTATAATTCAGGCCACAGCAAAAGACTTGCTTTCTTAGACAGGAGCATGGCAACTTAAAGAGATTTTGACAGGAGCTAACAAACAGCAATAAACTTCTGGGAAATGCGTTCCATAAAGCTCACTTAGAAAAATAATGTGTTCGTTCTCCATATTCAAACTAGTAACTTCTTTTGGCGTGGTTATTTACACCCCCGTCAGATGCATGCTTTCGACCATTACCTCAAAAGGCCGGGGCCGAGGCACGGCGGCGGAGGAGAAAGAGGAGGAGGGAGGAGATGGTTGTTGCTATTTTCATGTCCAGCTGCACCCCCAAGTGCCTCCCAGGACAGCCGCATTGCTGCAGGCACAGAGGAGGAGCAGGATGCTGTTGGGCAGCCACGAGAACCAGCAGCGCTGCTGCCAGAGCCCAAGTCCTGCTCCAAGTGAAAGAAAACATCCTGCTGCTAACACCCTCTTTCCTTACAGTGAAATGAACCACTAAAAACTCCCATAGGACTAAGACGAAATAACCACATGATGGTTACAAAAGCATAAATGGAACATGGAGAAAGGGGAAAGCGTTCCTGCCAGTGAACCTTCAAACCTGCGTACCCAGCGAAGACCTGAGCTGCTCAGGGTTTGCACACCTGAAGATAACACCTGAGTAGGTACATTTGGCATCCAAGCTCTTCATTGCTCTATTTTCAGAAGCCCTTCCCTTCCTGCTGCACTTTCAAGCTTTGTACCTCATAGGGGCCTTTTTTTTTTTTTTTTTCTTATTTCTGCTATATTAAATCCAACTCCTTAACAAAGGAACTTTTGGGGAGGGGAGGAATTAGAGAATTACCAGAAATTATCGACTGTTGTCTCACACAGCACCACTCTCCCAAGCAACAGGACATTTACTGGACATTGATGTCTCATTACATCTAGTGTGTAATTTATTTCTCTGCTGGAACAGAACTTATCAGCTTTGCCCATGTGGAGAAAATGTTTCTACCTCAGAAACAAATAGAACACCACAGGCAGGAAGCTGGAAAGCTTAAATGAAAATCCACCACATGATCACCACAGCGAGCTTGCTACTGAATCCGCTGTAAGAGAGCAGTGCTGAAATGGGCCAGAAATGGCATTTTAGGTCCAGATTTTTTAAAAAGCCCAGCCTTATTGAGGGATGATTTAGAAAACTGAGAACACTGAAAACTGTTGGGTACTGAGAAATCAGAAACGGCTGGTGTCTTTTCTTTAGGTGTCTCTGGAAATTCACCATATAAAAAAACCCAAACCACTCCACCACAACAACAAAGCCTCTTATTTTTTTTTTTTTAACTGAATATATAAACAGTGATATTTTAGCTGGTAAGGAAATGTAACCAGCATTTGTAAAACACTATGAAGCTGTGCATTTTTAATTGCTCTCTTCTTTTACAAGAAATTACTCTGATCTATTTAGACTATTTATATAAAACCCCTATCTGATAATTTTTCATTTTGTTACATTTTATCTGCATTTAAACTTGGCAGGACTGCACTGGGCTCTAGCTATATGTCAGATGCAAGCCCCTATATTTCATATACACTTCATTATCATTTGAACTGCAGAGGTACACAGATTAAACATTTCTTCAACCCAGTGCAACCCTCACATCAGCATAGGTAACTGAAAATGTTGAATGAAGTTAAAAAAAAAAAAAACACAACAAAAACCTTTGGCTTCAGACTAACCATGGAACATTTCAGTCCAAAAGTGCTTTTCATAAAGTTATGAGCTAATGAACAAAAGGGAGTTACAATTAAGTTTCATGAAATGTTAACTATAAAATCCAGCAGTAATAATGTAAGCTTTATTTCGTTGCCAATTTGACAACTTCAGAGTAATAAAACACAAAGTAAAATAAACGACACCAGTTACTTCTAAGAATTTTTATCTAAATGACAATAGAAAATGCCTGACAGACTGGGAAAAAAATACATGCAAGAAAATTTCCGAAAGAGAGAAAATAATTGCTTTTGTTTGACTGGAACCAACGGTAACAAAACCTCTTTACCAAGCTGCTTCCAGAGTCCTTGGGTCTTTGTCCAAGGACCGGGGAAATGCCAATTGAGCCATCCAACTCTGTCGACAGACAGAGGTTATCCATCCACTTGAAAAGAGATGAAAGGAAACTCTCATCTGACTGCCTAGCAAATGCTGAAACAACTGCTCTTAATCTAAATGGTAGGAATCACTGGCTGAAGCTGTAGAAGCCTCCGAGTTCCTGAAAAATTATTAATGTTGAAGCATTTCACTTTCAAGACGCACCTCTCAATACCTGTAAAACCTGCCAGATAAAAACCAATTACTACACAGAAAGCATTTAAAGACATCAGTCTGGAAGCACTGCCGTGTAAAACTAAAATTCCCCATATACGTTATTGCACATGCTTTCCAAGATTATCCACTCCCTCGCATCAACCTCCATCAATCTCTGCTGCCAAAACATCTACCACAACCACTTACTGATAAGAAAGGACATGAAGAAATTTCTTATTTGACTCCTTTTTTCCCTTTGAAAAAGACACTTTTAGCAGGTTCTTGGCCAGGATTACATTTGTATTCATACAATGTTCCTTTTATAAAAAGAAGTAATGCGACCAATTATGAGAGCAGCCCCTGAAAAAGCCAACTGAAGGCTTGACTTTGTCCACATTCATACAAGCACAAAGTAACTAATTTTACATGATGCTTGATAATACAGCACTATGTAAGGAAAAGATTACGCAGCAACACTTAAAAGCTAAACATATTCATTCTAATAGGATCAGACCACGTAAAATGCAATTTATAAGTGAAGAGAAATAGAGAAGTACAGAATTGAAACTGGGTTTACTCACATCTCATTCGTTTTGTATTTTGGCATGTTTATGCCTAACATGCACGCACACATACAGTTTTCTGGTGCAGTTGCTATTACTTCATGCTATTTGATTTAGCCTCCTACACTCTAAATGCCACAGTATCTACATAAAGAGATAAAGACAAAGCAATAGTCTCAACACTTCTGCTCAGTTATCTGAGACATTCCCTTTTATTTGTGTTCTTTTTGTATTTATCTTTGAGGTATTCTAGTAGACCAAATAATCATTCATTACATGTTTTCTGAAGCAGTTACAGCCTGCAAAGTCAATTCTTGGTCAGAATTTTTACATCCACAAAGAAGAAAACAAATCACAGGATACTTCAAAGTCAGATCCTGTCATATTGAGGAGGATGTTAATCAGTGCAGTTTAATGCAAACCCTTCTGTCACACTGCTGTTAAGATTATGTGTGCTGAGGCGAGCAGGCAGAGATATTAAGAACCATACTCAAATTTCTTCTGAATAAAGATGATGCATCAGCCCATAACATTCATCAGTTCATGCAAACTCTTAGGAATCCAAGTTTCATTGCAAGTGTCTTTCTGGATCTGCTTATTTCAGAAGATGTGGTATGAATGATGGTATAATAAGTTTTACTATGTTTTAGGCATAAATGACTCATACATCATTCCATTTGAAAGAAAAAACCCTAACATGTGAGTACAATATGTTACCGCAGCTGCTCCATGGGAACAACAACATATCCATTTGGAAGGAAAATACATTTATGAAAATGCCTGATTAGCAGAAAAAGCAGAAAACAATTCATTATAAACAATAATATACAACACAACTGCTTTATTTGACATTTTTATGGTTACAGTCTGTTTTCATAGAGTCTATTGGATTAAAATGTATCCAGCTCTTTCCCTCCCACCCCCAGCTCAGACTATTCTTCACTGATGTTATCCACAAAAAAACCCACTAGCTTTCTATTAACCGGGCTTTGAAGGAGGGGCTCCCATGGTAGCCGAACGTGAAGTTGTTGGACAGAGTGCAACAAATTATCTCCTTGCTTCAGGCATCCCTCTTACCAGGATCCCAGTCGGGGGACAGACATGCATGTCTCCTCTCCTTTCTGCTTTGTGAAATAATGTATTTTTATCTTGCATAGCTTCTAAGCCTGCAGAGGTTACAGACTGAGTGCTGCGAAGTGGGCCAGGCATGCACTTCTGCAAATCGCACAACATGTATAAAGAGAAGGCAGTACCACCTACATCTCAGTATCTACAACCTCCTGGAGAAAAGGTTTCCTGACGTTCAAGTCTTCCCTTTTACAGCCAAGGCAACCTCTACCTCTCTACCTTCTCCCGTCTTCTTTCTCCTTGCCCTTTCCATGCATCTTTCCCATTAGTGAACATTTTTTTTATTTTCCCTCACACTGCAATTAAAGTTTCATATGCTTCTTCTGTTACAAATTAAGTTAGTGTAAAAAGGAAGTGAATTTGCACTGAAAAATTATCAAGACAAGAACATTTGGGAGCGTTGAAAGTAGCACAAGTTAAATGATTATGCCACGTAACGTGAACAACTGGCATACCAAAATATCCTTTGAAATGATTTATAGCACTGTGTCATGTATATTGAATAATGTAAATACACAGGTAGTATCAAAAATGTCACTGTTTCTTTCCAAGAAGGCAAACTCAGAAATGTTTAGCAGCAGTGCTCTAGCTGGATACAGATGGGCACCACTCCCTGAAAGAAACTGCAGACTCACCAGCACGAGACTCAGCACTATCTTTATTCCTAGCTGCTACTGGAGGGGCTCCTCAGATGGGTAATGGAGGTTACTGTACACACGAGAGAGACAAAGAGGCCAAGACACCAAAGAAGCAAGGAGATGTTTTGCTTAAATCAGGCCACAGAGTCAAGTCTGAGTCTCCCACATTCCTGGTGAGTGCCCCAGCTAATGAGTCCTCAGCTAATAAGAGAGCAACTTGTTCTCCCTTTTTTCATGAAAATCTCTGAAGAACTGTGTTTAGTTCCTCATCAAGACGAATGCCAAGCCTGCTAAATTTTTCATGACACTGAATTCTTGTTCTCCTGCCAGCCCTGGTTATGTGTGAACATTTTAGGCTCCCTCAAGCATTTATTTTACTACAGAGTCCTGAAATACTTAAGTCTATTAAGACCTAAAATAAACACGCAAAAGGGAGGAATCTGTTAGCTGTTCTGCCAGTCTATATTTTAAGGAGGCAATGCCTACACCAGTAAAGTTTGGAAATTATTCTCAATACGGCCTGTGAAATTATGGTACAGTGGGCAACAGAACTGTCAGACCATGTAATCTACACCCTGGGGATCAACTCTACTGCTGGGCAGGAGGAGCACCGTTGGGAGGCTGGGAAGAACTGGCCAAAGGGGGCTGAGTCTATGGGAATCAACTGGACTGACAGTGTGCAGCCTGAGCCGAGGGTGTAACGCTTCCCAGAAAAACTGCATTTACTGAACATGAACTCAGTGGCTGTTCTGCATGTGTGCTGCCCTGGGTTTGTGCCCCACTAAGTTCCCATCTGCTCTCTTGCTGCCAAGAAAGGGGGACTGAAGAGTAACTCACAGAGCTTGGCCTTGGTTACCCCCCTGGACAAAGGCTTTTCTGGAGCATCGTGCTGGCTGCAAGCTAGGCTGGCCTGCTACGTGTCCAAGAAGTTAGAGCTTGAGGAAAGAAGGCCAAACACCAAAAGATTTCAGCCAGGCCTTGAAAGGTAGCAGAGGAGTGACTGAATTAACCATGAGGCTGTGACTCTAGCACGTAGGCTATGAGCTAGGCATTGCTGAGCTCCAGGAGACAGCTTACAGAACACCTACCAAACTGCATACAGAAATAAGTATCTGGACTTAGTCACCCAGTGAAACCATTTTATGTCATTTCCAGTTTATCTACAAATTCTGTAGCTTCTCTTTCCAAAGAAGGAAAAAAAAACCACACAGAAATAGCCTGGGCTTTGTTGTTTATCGTGAGGTCCCTTATTCCCTACAGCAATTCCAACAGCACTTCCACCCACTACTATTGCAGCTATTATACTAAAAAAGGAAGCAAACCCAACAACTTTGTGACCAGAAAATACCGTACCTATAACAAATCTTAAATTAAACGTTGTTGTTTTAGAGACTCTGTAGGCACGTGTGAAAAAGTCGTAAGAAGGTAACGCACTTCATCCTTTCACTCATACGTAATTGTTCATTTCTTATGTTAGGTAGCATCTCTTACACGGGGGATGAAATCTACCACGGAGGCAATATGGACATTTAACTCAGCTGCCATAACCTGCTGTTACACCCAAGCCCACAACTTGTGCCAGTCCCTGGCACAGCTTCAGAAAGCTCCCAAAGACCAGACCACCTCCTACAAAACACCTGTTATCCATACCAAAACCCCCACTTCCTCCCCCCCCCCCCCTTTTCTTTTTTTCTTTAAATAAGTAGTTCTAGCCTCTTCTTCCATATTTAATTTATGTTTGGAATAAACTTTCAAAATCCTCTTGTTAAACAGTTTCTCTCCTACAGTGTTCAAGTTAGTGTTACATACGTGGCGGCAATCCAGTCCTCATGAGACACATGTTGAAGGTCCTATAATGGAATGGGTTTTACAAGGGTGTAGTATGCCTATACAATCCCAGTAAATGATCATCATTGAAAGCACAACCTAGACAAAATGCCTCAAAGTTCTTGCTATTAAGCCCTCTGAGGGCTTTTTGTTCCCTAATACCAAAATCTGATAACTGGGTCTTGCCAACATGCAAGCAAATTCGAGCACTGATATCTTCATTGTCCTTTGCCCTGTTTCAAACACTGCCAAGACACTCTACTAGAGAGGTCTCTTTGAAGAGGAAAACCTAGAAAATTTCTCTAAAAAACCGTGAATACGCTTGGTAGGGATGTGGTGAAGGCTTCCTGAAGCCTGCAATTCTGTGAAGTACATTTATTTATCATGAAAAAAATGGGGTTGGAATAGAACTTGGCAATTATTTACACTATTTCCTTGTGTTAGCAATGGTACTTCAGTTTCCTGGTCTGTCCACAGCAATTGAAAAAAATGAGAGGAAAAGAAACAAATCACTACCATGAACCCTACGTAAGCAGTGTTAGGTACTATAGGTATATTTACACGTAATCTTTGCCTGCCAAACAGTCTAAGTTAAAATCACATCATGTTAGCTCCATGTATCACTTGTAATTCATTCAGTTTCATTACCACATCATTTTTGTCCTGTTTTCTTCTCTCTTCACCTTTCCCACCTTCATCTTTACAAACTGAAAACTCATCAATACAGAAATTATTTCTTCTTTGACTTTGCAAAGTCCTAAAGCGTAACTGGGAAAACTGTACAATTGCAATTACAGCAGTGCTCTTTTCTCCTGGCTCTAACAGAAGAACGACAGAGCATCAGGCAGAGCGGCGTGGCTGTGATGAATCGCACCTTACGCCCCTGAACGCCCATGGCGTAAGAAGAGGCGAATCAGTCACTTCTCCCACCCAGGGCTGACAGGACATGAAACAGAGCAAAGGGAAGCCGGAGGATCGGAGCTGCCAGGTTTTACATCATGTGGGACACTAGAAAGGACCACAAAGGCCATTCCTTGTGATATAAACACAAGTACAGACAACCCTCAACTCAGCTTTGCAGCAAAATTGCAGCTACACTTCTGCAGACACCTGAAGAGCCTCATTTCTTTGGCTTTCAAGCAGCAGAGGACCTGCTTTCAAGTGTTTCGCACCCAATGTTCTTCTGCCTTTTGGGGTGGGAACACCACCTCAGGGAGTTCCCTGGGGCAGAACCCTGATGGACTCTCAATTTAAGCCTAGTGTGACTTAAAGCTGCTTCTGAATCCCTAAAATCTGAACATATGATACAAACATAGGCACAGCTTTGTCCAAAGAAATGGTAGTGACCCCAACCTTTTCCCTCACTTAAACAATGCTTAACTTTGCTCAGCTTTGAACGACAGCTGTACACGAAGGAATGGCAGAGGAATGTTCCCCGTTATTGAAACATTGCAAAAGCTTCACACAGAAACCAGGCACATTTATTATCCAAGTGCACATTTATTATCCATGAGCTAAAATTTGACTACGTCAAATAAGATTGATAATTACTGATGGAGACCATATGTGTCTTTATTAAACAGGAAACCAATTAAAATTGTCCAATTAAAAATCCTGCTTCCATCTGAATCTTTCTAGACTACGGCAGCTTCAAACACCAGCTCAGATTTGTATAACTGAAATATCAACCCTACCTATTTTTTCACGGTTTTTTAAGGTCTCTTTCTTTGTAAATGAAATCTTTCCCTTTCTTCAGCAGTTTGTATTACTCTTTCACACACCAGTAAGGAAAATGAGAAGATAAGAAAACAAACAACACAAAAAAGATAAATATATCACTAAAACTTGAAAATAATAGCAGAGACAAGAGCAGCATATTTAACCTCATTCTTAAGGACTGACCTGATTTGAATTTATGACTGTATTACACTGTACAAGGACCTCTTGTGCTAGGCGTTATTAAAAAGTGCAACAAAACCCACGGTCCTTTCTCTGTATGAGGTAGCAAACGGCTAGCACCAGACAGCATTCATCCCAGAGTGACAACTCAAAGGCAGAAGAGCTGAATGACTACTGATGGCATGTCATCCATCCCTCTCCATAATGCCTTCCTTTCTGCAGTCTCAAATGAGGCTAAGGTGCTGCCAGATGTTAATACAGGTTCCAGAAAAACTCCAGGAGACTGCAATCTGAAAGCCTGATGTCTATATGTTGGTTAAGTTAACAGAAACTATAAAACAAACAGACTAAGCGGGCACATGCCTGAAAAGAGTCAAGTTTCTATTGTGAGTGAAGTCCTGCCTTACAAAACTAACTGAGCTCTGAACAGCTCCAACACACGTGAAACCAGTGATCTAGTCAATACAGCCCATATGGCTTTTAATAAATTTTTCACCAAAGGCTTTTAAAGAAACTGTGCATCCATGGCAAACCAGAGGTCCCGGCACGGAAATGTAACTGCTTAAAAGACTATAGCAGCAATCAGTGGTTGCACAGTGGAAGAAGTATCAGTGGAGCAGCACAGGGATCTACACTGAGGCCTGGACCACCCTAGACATCTGTAACAGACCTGGAAAGGTATCCGGGCACTGAAGCAGCTGAGTTTGAAGATGATACAAACTTACTCAGGGCAGTAAGGACGAGGGCGAGCAGTGAAGAATTGCAGAAGGACCTTATGAAATTGAGTGACTAGACAATGAAACGGTAAATTAAATTCAGTGTAGATAAGTGTAGAGTGATTCACATGGGAAAATATAACCTTAACTTCACATGTACGGTGATGTGTTCTGAGCTGAACATTACCGCTCTGGAGCAAGACCTTGGGGTTACAATAAATAGTTCCATCAAAATGTCAGCTCAGCGCTCAGCTGCCAAAAGCAAGCGGCTCAAATATTAGGTTTGTTAAGAACTGAACAGGAAGCAAAACAGAGAACGCAATTATGCCACTTTGTAATTCCACCCAGTTCATAAACTGTCCCTGCTTCCAGCAGGGAGGAGGTTAGGAGACGTGTCTCATCACCGAGTATTTTCTCATCACCGAGTACTTTCCTTTGTGGCTGCTTCTCCAAAGGTAGAATTGAAACAGAAATAAGCTTAATACAGAAGAGTGACCTATAATTAGGGGGACAAAGACAGCAATTTTAACACTCTGACTGCATCCCAGTTTCCTAAGAGTTGAATCTGAAATCGTAAGCCAAACTCAAGGAGATAGTGCCTTCTAGGTATTTGCTGATAAACCATTCAAAAATAGGCTGACGAATTAGAAGCATACAACCAATGAGCTCTGTTAAAATGCATCCCTGTGAATCAAAAGGCTTAGCTACCGCTAAAAGCACAAGCATTGCTAGTATTTGAATTAGCTGGGAAAAGGAAAGCTTGAAGATTTGCCTTCACTCTAGCAGTATGCAGTCAGCTAAAAATCACTTTGCTGTGCCATTTTGAAGATAATAAAGATTTTAAGCCTTGAGGGTAAGCACAAGTGCCTGCAAAACGGTAAGCAAGAACAAATGAATCTAAAGATATTTAAGGTCTTGCCTGTCTCATCGCTCTTTTCTTCATTTTCTTTCCTAGGAACTAGCCTGTCCAAAGGACCCCTGAAATGAGACTCTGGCGCTTCAACACCACACAAATGTTTTTACCTGCTGAGGTTCTTGTTAAGGGGGACTAAATGAAGACTAACTAAATGAAGACTAGCCCTTCAGATTTCTAGCTAATCTATACACATCTCAGTGACTAAAACATTTATTTCATGCTTTTATGGAGAAGGATTTGCCTGTCTGCTAATGGATTGATACTGCTTGTATCTTTACCTAATTGCATGAGCCTGTTCTGTTTTGCATTTGTGTTGTTAAATATCAGACAGAGAACTTGTCTACCAAAAGTGGCTACTCTACGTAAATGCTTCCATAACATGCTGTTTACTTCATGTATGTACACACACGCATAAGACAAATGCACAACTAGCACATATAAAACAATCTATACAGTAGCTTTGCCTGTCATATAATAGAATACAGAAATGTAGAAAATATGTCAGACAATAAGCCAGAATAGCAATGCATAATTATTCTTTAACTGTAAATTAATAAATATATTGCATATGAACAAAAGTATTTTTCAACAAGAAATAAAATTGCAGGGTATTTCACTAGTTTAAACTGGAAGATACAGTTCTTAAGAGTTGCTACAGGAGAGTGGGGATGAACTAAAAGCATACTTCCAAAACAGACCAAGTCACAGAGTATTTTTTCCCTTGGTTTTAGCCTTACGTTACATTACAAAAATCGCTTAGGAGTTATTTCAATTCAAATGTTACAAAAAATCCTTACTGCATAATAGAATAATGAATTCTTTTTATATAGCCATAATTCTCTACCATTTCACTGTAATTGAAGTTCCCTTCTTTTGCTAAGGCCCACTTTTTCAATTTGTCCCATCCAAGCACGTTTTTATGATAGGTCATAAAGGACACTCAGCAGGAGGTGCTCTGGGAAAATAAGTAGTCACGACTTACAAAAAAGCTTCTACAGGGAATAAACGGCAGGATTTTAATTAAAGTAGAATGAAGAAAATGACGTAAATATTAGCTGGTAGCTAGGAACTAAAATTTTCAGTAGCCGCAAATAAATGGAAATCAATCAAATTGCTCACCACAATGTGTGTTCAGAAAACAATGCACAGGACTGGTAAAACCATGACAGGCAACAGACTCAAACCTAGGCAGACACGTTGACTAACGAAAGCTCTGTCTCCTCCCAACAGAAAAGATGACTTATGTTTCAGAGTGATTACAGTTACTCAAGTTAATCAGAGAAAAAACAAACAAACAATGACAAAATAAAAAATAAAACTCAAGCAGCCACCCTCTCTCCTTATTCTCCTGCTTACTACAAATTAAGTCATTATTTGTCTACTGAAGTGAGAGGAGAAACACTAATTAATCACAGAAGACCTAAGACTGCTAGATAAATCGCTCCCTTGACCCTGTGCTGTTTCTGAAGGGCAGGACCAATTCATCACGGTCACAGCTTCTTCCTCCTCCTCCTTCTCTTCCTCCCCCTGGTCGATGGGCAGCAGCCCAGGGCTGCCCCGAGCCGCTGGCAGAGCAGCTGGGGTACGAGCCAGCAGCCAGCCCCTTTAAAAGCCCCGGCACCACACACCGAAACTTCAATCCTGCTGAAGCGTTACTCAGCCATTAGAAAACGCTGAATAAAAGAAGTTTTCCAGAAAGCCATTCCAACTTAGTTCCTCATTACGGATCTAATTACTAGCTGTCTTTCTAATGTACACCTGACGATGTCGTGCAAAGCATTTAGCTTTAAAGGTCAGCAGAAGTAAAGGAACAATTTTGCTATTTATAGTAAAGGGTGAACTTTTCTTATTTGGCTGTTTAAGCAGCCAACCCTCGAGTTTAATGTAATTAGGGAGGGGATATTCAATTTACAGTATCCACAAGTAATGATGATTACACTGGTTCAAAAAAAGCTGCTGGTAAGCAAAAGAAACCTTTGTAATTACATCCCGTTTCCAAAACGACCGGCGCACCGTGAACTTGAGGCATTCCGGCAAATGAAGGCCACAGCACATAAAAAGCCAAGCGACGGCAGTTTAAAAGCTGCGCTGCTTAACATAACGAGCCGCGCGTCCAGAGGGAGATGGCGAAACACCTTCCATAACTCACCCCGACAGCCCGGGCCATCTCCTTCCCCCTCAGAGCCAGCCATGAGGGCAGAGGGCAGGCGGTGGCAGCCTCCTCTCCTCCCGCCGGGCCCTGCCCGGCATGGCGTGCTCCCCTCGCCGTGTCGGCCCAGGGGGCAGCCTGCACGACTCCGTCCTGGGCCCCGGCCGCCACCGATCCCGTTCTGTCAAGGAGGCTGCCGGCCCCGTGAATATGAACACGTCTCCCCCCTCGCCGCCCCCGGCCCCGCATACAGCAGATGAGCTAGGTCAGCAATCCTCCAGGACCAAGGTGAAAAATAAACAAATAGCCACGTTTGCGGCAGCTGCGGCGATCGGTCTCTGGAAAATTATTCAGGCATTATGAGGGAGACGGTATTAAACGCTGCCACTTGCAGCTTCACGGCTCTCTGCACGTTCGCAGCGGAGTGGGGCGAGCACTTAAGGAGGATCATCAGAGAGCTTGCCTGTCTGAGCATCTTCCATTAAGTTTTTGTCTTAAAAGGAGATAAGCAGGAGCCTCTCTGCCCGATAGGCAAAAGGCTTGTCATAATTCATTAACAACACAGCCTTGCTCCGGTTTCCTTCAATGAAATCAGGCAAGCGGCCTATGAAGAAAATGCTGAGTGAACAACAGCTTCTCCAGAGCCAATGCAATAAACCTGCCGCTACTTGGCATCGCTGGTGCCTGAGACGGGGATGGCCAACGCTATTCAACAAGACCTGTCAGGGGCCCTTACGGGTCCTAGCAAAAAAAAAAAAACATAAAACGAGCCATAATTCCTCATCAGGATGCAACTCTCTGCGCGCAAGGGAAAACTTCACATTTTGGCTGCAGAGATAAATACGCTCGCCTGCTTTTGCTATGCCCAGGATGAAGCTGACAATTTACTCTGATAAACCACTTATGTCCAAGGGGAAAAAAAGAGCCAGAGGAGGTGAGGTAAAAAGCAACAACTACAACATCAGATTATTGTGAAAATTAACAGGAACATCACAACTCTTCAATCAGATTTCAAATTCATCCAAAGTCTCATTTCCTTCTAAATAGGAAAATGTAAAATGCAATTGAAGTTATCTGTTAGGTAAGGAAACAAGCTCAGACTAAGTGTCAAGATAAAGTCATTAGGATTGCATCAAAGTAGGGAAGGGCACAGAATGCCTTTATTTTATTTGTTGTCTACTGTGCATGCACCGATATGGAGCTAAAATGCACCTGTTGTATTTAATTGTCTTACATACTTCCTCTTAGCGGATCTGTTCATCACAAAGAAGTGAAGAAATGTCCTCTATTAGCATTCCATCCACCAACATTGCATATACATAATGTTGCTTCAGATAACGAAATAATCTAGTAATATAAAAGTACTAGCCAGTAAAATGCACAGCCTTTATGATCCAGTCTTTAAATAGACTGCAGCAGAAAAAAATGGTATTATAAACCTGCAGTTTACTATTCCAGGGCTTCTAAGTTCGCATTCAGTTTCTAAAAGTTGCTTTATCATCAAGTAACAGAAGCAGTCCAAAAACATAAATTAACATTGTATGTTTAGAAAAAGCAGCAAATGCACCGAAGATGGCTAAGTATTGATTTTAGAACATCTGTGTCACAAAATCTTCTTTTGCAATAAAGTAAGTTCAGGTAATTTGCAAAGAGTGGAATATTATTGCTTCCCTAAGGTCCTTTGTGTTTCACTTAGGCACGATAATTTATTTTGAATGTAATATCTGTCTTTAAAAATATGGCCTATAAACATTATTAGCAACAGCACTATTAGCATGTCTAGAGATGCTGTATGCCAGCAGAATGCATCTGATTGAACAGAAATCAATAAAGGTATTTAATGACTTCATGAGAAAAATAAGAGACCCTCACACCCTTACTGGATTAATGTCACTTACGTGCAACACATTGCATAATGCTGACACAGAGCCACTCAAAGCAGTGTCACTTTTCATACGAGTGCCTTAAACCTTATCAAAGTGAAATTGTGTTTTAATGCTATTTCAGATGTCTTTTTTGAGAGGATTTTTACAATCCTATTTCATAAAGCAAAAAGCATGATCTGAATTGTTACAAGTAGCTTTTGTCATTGGCACATGTACTAGGTCACCCTCTGAAGCTAGCTGGCAAAAGGAAATCCTGAACACAGAAGGATAACACTTTGAAAGATTAGTCAAACATCTTGTTTACTGTAGTCTTTCCCTTCTGAGTACACCGATATCTATATATCTGAATCCTTAATATTACCAACAACATGCTTGTCTGGGTTCGGGATGCTACTCCTCACAGTCAGTTCTACAGCATGAGACAGATGGGATGCACAGCTCCCCAGTACGCTACCCAGCCCTGCAATGGAAAGGCTGGGAGGGGTGGGATAACCTAAATGAAACAGTACTACACGATTAAGTGCTTGCCTCTGAGACTGTGACAAGATCTTAAGAATACGGATATCTGTTTACCTTTGTAATGCTGCTTTGTATCTCATTTTACTGCTATTCTCCGAAAAGTAACTGTAGGTCACAGTAAGTTGTTCTGTGCTCCCATTCCTTTATTATTTACTTTACTAGACTAAATTTGCAAATATATACTCTCTACTAGCTATCCCCTTGATGAGGTGTAGGCTCTTTTTTGGGAAACAAGCAAGTCAAAGATGTCAATATGCATTGCCTGAGCAGACTTTGCCATCACCAGGCTGCACATACAATTCCCTTGGAGTAAACCCAAACATTATCGAGGAAAGCTGGTGTTCGAGTTTGTTGCTTTATTTGCCATATTATCTACCATAATTTCATGCTGAACATGAAGTAAAAAAAGAAATACAAAATCTTTTTCCTCAAGATAATTTTGTCCCATGTCTCATATGTGGTTTCCACCTGAAGAAGCAGGAAGACCTGCGTTCAGATAAAACAAGGAAGCAAATGCAAAAGCCTTTTCTGACTGACTTGAACATTTCCTTATTCCTCCCCAAAGGATATGAAAACTCCTCCAGTAAATGTAGCATCATAATTGGCTATAATTGACTCCATCCTTCAATTTTTAAGGCAATCTATAAAATATGGATTGTTTTGTCAACTTGGAGACAATTTTGTGACACCACACTGTTTATCTCGTTACAGTGATCTTAGCTGCACTCGATATCGTTTGTTACTCCTCAGCCTACCTCATTTGTACTGCAGTCCTGGACCTCTCTGCATTTAATGCACTGCACGCTAGTTAGCGGTAATAGCCAGCATTCGGAGTGCTACCAAAAGGAATTACTTGCTGAGGATCACCCTAATGGGGGATAACAGTAACAATGACATGGTAGCAGGTGAAGTACAGCAATTGCATTCGGGCAAGCACGCTCTGCTACGACGCATCAGTGTACCACTTGCTCTGCTGTCATTAGCCCATGTCACAACCTACCGCATGTGAATCAGAGGGGATGGGCGCCAGAAAGAAATACAAGGTTTAACTGATTTACTGCTGTTTTCTATTACATCTGCTGTACTCCTGAATCTGCAACATTTTAATGCAAACTGGTAATGCTCTGGCCACGCAGCCTATTGATACTTGCCTGACAGTTGCCACACTGCTGTAGTTTTGCAGCAAACTCTTTAGGTCACAAAAACATGATGATTTCTGAACAGGAACAACCAGATCTGGCAATTTCCATTAGCTGAATACAGACAAACACCTCACAAAGATATTGGCTTCAAACACAGTCTGAATGATGGAATTCACGTCTGTTTTCCTGTCACTTCCAGCAGTTACTTTAATTTATACATCTCTGTTTCAGTGCTCCATTTGAAAACTAAGGTAAGTAAGAGGAAACTAAAAGCTAAAAAAAATAAAAAAAAAATCCATGTACCGATAGTCACAAAACTGCAGCAAATGATTGATAGAAACATTGATGTAATCCTGTCCATAGCAACAGTTTAATTATGAACATCTTGGCAGTGAGCCTGCTCTATGTGTTGATTTTCCCCAGCAGAGAATGCCATACAATCCATCTTTGTGTTGTGCGCTACACGACTACATGGAGAGGCCAATCAAAGGGGAACAAGGAACACAGAAGTTGCAGTAAATTACGGGGGTGGGGGGGGGGATACAGGAATATGTTGGCCATGAATAATTTTGCTCCTGAGGATAAGGAAGCCTGAGAAAAAGGAGGGGTAAGAAAAAAAAAAAAAAAACACACAACCAGGAGGGTGCTACCCGCAACGAAATAGTACTGTGGTCCTTAATTGCAGCGATTACAGCATACGGCATGAGCGCTCCTGTGCGATGAACGGCAGGAATTTCTGGTAGCCGCCCTGCAGTGCCCCCAGACAGTTCTCGTTCCCTGGGCGCCCCCTGTGCCATCACAAGCAGGGAGGCATCAGGGGCAGCAAGCAGGACCCCACCAGGGACACGAGCTCATCGGCCACCTCCCCGCCACACGGCGGGGAGCAAAGCACACCAATGGGAGCGGGCCTGCTGTGGGGAGCAGCCGCTGTGAGAAGCTGAAATCCCCCGGGTTTGCACGTTAAGGGCTTTCCTTCAGACCAGGTCAGTGTGGTCCCATGGGCAGAAGTGTGTGAGCACCCGGGTATGGGAAGAGCCTTTCTGGGGCGCGTTTTCTGGCCTAGCTTGGCCAGAAGGAACACGGCTTGCAGTCCCTGACAGTGCTCCATAATACAAGCCAACTCCACGCTAAACCCCAAGTACGGCAGGCACCTCACCGTATTCGCTCCAGGAAACCCGAGGGGAAGGAAGCAACAGTGGCAACTCTCCGACAAGGGCGTAAGGGGCCAGGACGCACAGCAGGCTGAGGAGGAGGCACCAGTGCAGGTTTAGGAGGTTTTTAATGAAGGGCGAGACCTGACTGCTTCTTCAGATACTTGCAGGTCATTCCCATAGAGGAAACAGAAAGATGACAGAATCATATTTTACTATTAACCTTACTGATTTATGTCAGAAAGTGCTTTTAAAAAAATAATGCAACCAACCAACACCGAAGTTATGATGAAATGAATGAACTCCAGTCAAGAAAATGAACACGACAACATACTTTGGGCTATACGCAACTGCAATCCACAGTTTACACATAAGCAAAAAAAAATCCCTTAAATTCTAGATCTATTTTTTGGACCAACATTTAGGAATCTCTCTATGAAATACTGAAGCAGCCGTTTAAGATCATACTATCTGCTCCTTAACAAAATGTTCTGGTAATTTTTAAGTGTGTGAACAAAGGTTTTGTGAAATCTTGTTAGACTCTTACATGTGGTAAGAAAACCATCAATCATTTCTGCAGCCTGGTGTCCACAGTCACAACTTAACTCAATAAAGACTGTTTTTAGTTTCTATTAAGGTATGAATATTTTATATATGTAACCACATAAATCAATGAGAATACTCATATGTATATATATGGATCATACCACGTACATGCTTCTTTGAAAAAAGCACTTGAAACAATTCAGAAATTTGAAACACTGGCATTATAAAAATGAAAGTCCTGAAGTTTATAAATCCTATGATGGGCATATTCAAATAAAATAACTAATTCTGAACTTCTGAGTTCAACTTATGTCACACACAAGTGGTGTTCCACTATATATTTTTTTATTTGCAGATGTACAACTATTTCCATCTCCAAGATATAGTAGCTGCAACACAACATTAAAAAAAAATATTTTTTAAAGTACCAAATGTATGGGAATCCATTGTGCATTATCTGGGAAATTGCTTTTAAACACAAAGTGTTAGAATCTGGAAGAGTCTGCTTTATATTCACAAGCTCTTCCTCATTTAAATTTACTTAAAATGCTGAAAAGCACTGGAGAAAGGTTTTTTTTTTTTTTTTTTTGGAGGGGTGGGAACAAGCTAATGCTCAGTTCACTATATTATACAAATCTATTAAAATACAGAACTAAAATTGGATTAGTTATTTAAGCTCTGAAATGCTAAAGACATTCATCTACTTGTTTCCAGATATGGTCATTTTTAGCTCTGAATTTCCACCTCACATTCCAGCTCAGGTTACTCAAGAAGTACTCTGGTTTTCTAAACTACAATGTACAATGAAGTGTCTGCACTTGATTACAAAGTCACGCTGTGATGTTGTGTATCATCACATTTTTTTCACTGCCAAACATTCTGGTTTGCCAACAACAAAACATGTATTGTTTGATCATCTCTTTAATGTGGAGATTCTCTCATAATGAACACATCTTTCACAATACCTATGTGACTGTCCTGATCAAGTGATTACCCGAATAAAACACTCAGCTGATTACATTGAATATTCCGTTAACTTATTTACCCTTCAACAGCTAGAGAATATAACGAAATAGAAACCCACAGGAACTCATGGTAGAGACACTTTGCTGAGATATTAACCACAGCCAGAGTAATACAAACAGTTGTATCACTCCTCAGGAAGTTCACCTTGATATTTACACAAAAAGGCTATTTGCAAAATCTTCAGAAGGAGAGGAAAATGACACATCACTGTATCATGACATGGTTTTTGGGAGTGTGGGAAAATGGAAGTATGCTCTTGGGCACACCGAAATATGTAGCACAGAGTGCTTCTGATGCAGTTCTTGTAGCTGCACTCTGTGAAAGAGAACTTTGAACTACAAGAATGGCAGTGCTTTGTAAAAACAAAACACAGAAAGACTTGTATTTAGAAATGCTTAATGACAATCATGACACAGAGGATGCAGAACCTTTGCAACAGACAAAATTCTGAAGTCCCAATGCACTTACAAATTAAACAAATATATAATTTTAATGAACTAAGAACTGAATTAATGGTTAGAGAACACCTGAAAGTTATAATGACTGCTAAATCTGGCATTAAAGTTTGCGGCCATTTAATCTTTTATTACTTGTGGTGCATTACTTCAGATCAAAGCACACAAACCTGTCTGAAAGTATTTTTTCCCTAAGCGCTGTATCACAATTCTTTCTCCCTAATCAAAAACCTAAATAAGAGCAAACAAACAACATGAACACACACCGAATCTCAAAGAATCTCAGCCAGAAGATGATTTGCCATTTAAGTGCCCTTACCTGTCAGAAAAGGTAGTAAAAATCCTCTAGTCCAGAAGAGAGGTATTTTGGCCAGCATCCCACTAGATAGAGTTGGGCAGTTGATGAGGCGCAAGCTTTGTGGAGAATATTCAGCATTACTCAGCCCTGAGCCAGTCTCCTGACAAGCTCTGCTGAAGTCGGACACAGAACCATCCAGTTACAAAAAGCACACTTACTGTTCGTGCTTACCAGGGGCTCAAAACAGAGGGGCATTTCAGCAAGAGAGAAACTGCAGTGGAATTTGGCGTTGTTTTTCTTTAAAAGAAACAACACAAGTAAAAAGCCTGATGTAATAGTTAGCTCCCAGTGCTTAGGTTTTGTTCACTGCTATACCTGGAGCCCAGCAGCCTCCTTCTCTAATGTCTCAGCGACCACATGGGGAGTCCAGAAAATCTTCCACTTTTCAGCGGAGCAGCGGAGAAGACGGAAAGCTTGGGAGGGCTTCCTGAGCAACAGGCACCTACCGCATGCTGCCCATTACCCTGCCTGGGCTGGTTTTGATTAAAAGGTTGAGAGGTATCATAGCTCAAGGAACCAGGAGACAGCTGCAGGAACCAACGGATGATGGATGGACACCAATTCAAAACCAACCCCGCAAGGCACCTCTCAAGCCAGACGAAGCCTGGCAGCAAATACGGAGCTCCTTATTTATTATATATATTTTATATATTAGAAATGCACAATGAGTGCACCCAGCGATGGGCTTCTTTCTTTTCCCACCGCCACCACCCGTGACTCAGTCCTGTGCAGCTCCTGGCCTACCAGATTAACCCTGCAGAAAACCAGTGCTTTGGAAGCAGCTGAAGGGACAGGTTTATATTTCCAGATGATTGCTCCAGAAATAAACATTGCTGTATTACAAAGCTGTGGCCCAGTCTTAAAACTTAAAATACGAATTCAGCATGTCCACTTATCGTGGAAAACAGTTTTTTGAAAGTGTATACTGGAACAGAGCACAACTGACATTATCAAGGAAAAAAGCAGTCCTTCTGGACCTCAGCTGTAAAGAAAGCTTTTCTCAGTTACTTACATGTGCTTGAATTACACAGTAAAATGAAGGGGAATGTTGTCCAGATGCTTAACAGGCCATATTTGTCTGAACTCACTCTGATCATTTCTACAGTACAGAAGACTGCATCACGACCGGAATAAAAGCTACTTCCAAGGAAGCCAGTGCACTTCTGCAAATGAACACGCTGCCAAATGTGCAAAGCAGCAGCTTGCACCTTGGGATCAGCTTAACTACCACACTGTGGTACCGAGCGCAGGCTATTAAGCCTTACCTCTGATCACCTCAGGCACTGCAGTGAGCTCACATGGCTGCATCACTTTTGATTTGGGCAGTAGCTTGGGCACCTCCACACCAAATTCTGCGCAGATTAAAGAAACACCTATTTGGATACATTCAGAGTAGCAATATCTGCAGAAGAGGACTATGTATGCTCTGGTGCTAAGATTTAAAAATGAAACATCTAAATTAAACAGTCCTACAAAAGACAAATTAATAAAAATAAAATTGATTTAAAAACGAAACCAGAAAAGCATAATTATTTCATTTACTGCTATTATTACACTAAATATACAAGTAATTTATTACAGGAATTGGTAATATTAAAGACTTGGACCTTGTTTGGGCATTAGCCCCTAAATGAGAGGGTATCAGAAAACTCTGTGTGAACTGAAATTGTGTTCCAGCTAACTAGGGAACATGAAAGGATCAGATCATCTGCATACTCAAACAAGTACTCAGACTGAGGGTCTCATGCCAATTACGGAAGCCTGCTAAAAATACAGCTGATTAGATAACAAGCTTTTCTTTTCCCTTTCACAATCTGATATGGATAAAATAAGCCATTTCTGTTCTCTTCAAGATATTCCATCTCAGTGCACTGCAATTCAAACACAAACCTCCTGTTAGAAAAATAGGTACCTGTGACATGGTTGGGCTGTGAAGACAGTTTTTAAGCTACTAACTACCAGATTGGTACTGTGCTTGGAAAAATTCTGTGAGCTCTGGCTCTGCACACAGCAAAACGTAGTCAGATGCACACTAATGCTAATGGAGACAGAAATTTCTATTAAAAACAATAGAAGAAAACAAACAGTATACTGCTTCGGCAGCGTGACTGCTGCTATTTCTGCATTTTAATTATGTTTCTGGAACTTGGTATATTTAACAAGCTTAGCCACTGATTTTCTTGGCTCTATTTTACTCAACATCAAAGAAAAGTTGTGTTTTGTTTTAAATCACACACTTATTTGGATCCCTATCTGTTTCAGAAAGCAAAAAAAGTACAGGCCGTTTTAGCAAACCCGATTTACCATATGAACAAAAAAGAATAAAAAGCTAGAAAAAAATTGTTTTTTCCTGACCAGACTAGGAAGCCTGCCTGCTTCTGCTCATTCATCTCCCTTAGTCTGGCAGGTCAGAATACTTCTGAGGCCACGTTAGTTTGAATTGACCAGCTTTGGCAGAGCATAGTCTGAAAATAGTGTTTTAGGCATCCACAGTCCATTAAGCAGAGGCCAACATTAAGTTCTTCAAAAGGTTTCAAAAGGTTTAACAAATTGTCCTTAAAAAAGCACAACTGGAATAAAAAAAAAAAAAAAACACAAAAAAACCCTTTCAAAACTATAAAAGTCTCGGACTAGGAAAAAAATGAGAAGAAAAGTCTCGAAAGAAGTACTGCCTCGGTCATGAGAAAAGTAATTCTTCCTCTGCTCTGCAGACAGCCTTGAGGTACTATTTCATATAAAAATACACCCCATATTTAAGTTAGCAATTCAATTTTTAAATCAAAATTTCTTAACAGAATGGTCCATATAAAAATATTGGATAAACAGTAAAAATACATTGCTCTCAGAAATCATGGGTTTTATTTCTGCTTTCAGACATGAGCCTATCTGCTTCACCGTAGTTTACGAACTCAAAAAACTGTTTTCTGCTCTCCAGTTCAGTGTAGCTTTACTCACAAGACACTGGATAACAGGGTTTTGTTGTTGTTTTTGTTTTTAAGTAAGAAAATAGTATGAGAAAGGAGTCCTGAGGGACATTAAGTGTGAAGCAGAGAAAACAAAAAAAAACCAAAAAAATTGAAAGAAAAAACTCTTAATAGCATAATAGTAACTTGATTTTGTTTTTGTGTTGATCTTCATTAATATAAGTCTCCAGTCTTTGAATTGTGGCTCTATCCCACAATTTCTTCAATGGGGGCAGAGCTATGTGCCTGTTGGGAACTCCACTTAACTCAGTGGGGTTCCAGAGGGCTGTAGCCATTTGCAGATGTGGTGCCTGTATTTGCTTTCCTTCCTTTTGTCAATGTACTTAAAAACAAATAAATGAACCCCCCAACACACAAACCAAACACACACCCCTTCCCCAACTTTACCAGCCCTGCCTATTTAAAGTGGTAACTGTGGCTCTCCAGCCCCCTGAGCTTTCCAGCCCTTACTTCAAGTCATTTGTCGCAGATGTGGATCTGAAAAGACCAACGAGCCATTTGGAGCACCAGGGAAAACTCCCTGCTCTTGTGCAAAGACGTAGTGAATTTGAAGGATTTTATAAAGCAGTGTTAATTACTCTAGGTTTAAATCAGTACTTGGTCTATATCTCATCATATGATAGGAGTGGCTTGGCTGTGAAGCTCTTTGCTTTCAATCTTTACTTTTTCTGGCAGGTAAGTACAGCCTGTAGTCTGAAAAATTATTATTATTTTTAACTCAGAAAAACTAGTTTTAATTCGGAACCATCTCATCATCATCAAAATCCCGGAACCAGTAAGCTATAACCATACAGACGGTGATGCCATTCAACTAGAGAGGCACACGCAGAGGTCCAGACGGACCTGCTTCATTTTTTAATTTGTACTGCAGCACAGTCGATGTGTTAGCTTCTGCCAACGCTGATGTGAAGATGTGTATGGCAGAGGTATCAAAAACTAAAAACAAAGGCAATAATGAGAAGGCTCAGGTTCGGTAGGGTACCCAGGTGCTCTGCTTACAGCCTCGGGTGGGAAAGGCACACATGTGACTTGTTAAACTGAGGAGCAGCCTCCACACAGCCAACAAAAAAGACGAGTATTAACAACAATAACAACAACAGAGCATACAACCTATAATTTTATAAAACAATAACACACCTGACATTTTTCTACCTGTAAATCGATATTTTAATATCGAACAGTAGTGTACAAGTGGAAAAAAAAATAAATCCGTGTGGACCAGTGTCACCGTCTCAGCCCAACACACCTTTCTGCTGCTCAGGGGGCTCCGGCTGCTGCTGTACCAGGACTGCTCTCGAAGCCACAACAATCGGACGGCCTGCAGGCATCCCATAACCCTGTCATAAGGCCAATACTGGGGGCCAATACTGTTAGCGCAGTCTCGGGAGATCGTAGCCAACACTGATGGGCTCTGCTAAAAGTTTGAGCGTGAAACTGCAGGAGTACCCTCTCCTCAGCAGGGAGAGTAGCTCCGGTAGGGAGAACTGCCTCCAATCTCTTGTCCCTCTCTGTTGTGCTTCCTTCAGTAAAACCGAATCTAAACAAACAGTCAAACGTGTTACATCTGAAAGTAAGGCGAATGTTGTTGTTTTTAAGTACGTGCATCTTGTTGCACAAAAGGAAATTATGCAATGTTATCCTCCCATTTACAATTCCCAAAGAAAACGTCATAATAATTCAGTACATGCACACAAACACATGTTAACAGAAGTTTTGCTTCAGCCTCTGAAAGTCAGCCTGCCATGATCTCTCTGAGCACAGATTTATTACAAAGGGAGACGCTGTAATTGACAAGCACAGAAAATGAACAGATCAACCCCCTTTTCTCCACCTCAGCATTTAGGCATGGTGTCTGAAGGAAATACACACGCGTACACCTCTCACATTACACAACCTTGTTTAGGCCATCTGCTGAAGCCAAGAAAGGACTGGACTTTACCCATACACAAAGCAAAGGAAAGATGAGAGAAGTGATG
This sequence comes from Anser cygnoides, assembly GCF_040182565.1. Lineage (NCBI taxonomy): Eukaryota > Metazoa > Chordata > Aves > Anseriformes > Anatidae > Anser > Anser cygnoides. Next base: position 58,598,435 of record NC_089876.1, on the reverse strand, counting down.
CTAAACTATGTCACATGCTTTAAGAACAGCCATTTTACTTCAGCTTACCATTTAGTAAAATCTTACACCACTACATTTAGAGCACTTGGATATCATCTGAGTAAAAAAATAAAATAAAATGGGGGAGCAAAGAAGAGGGAAGGAAAAAACAAAACCATCAATTATCGAGCTTTAGTTACACAACTACATTTTTTTCCTACAGGTTATGCATTAATTTCAGTGTTGTTCGACCCAACCCCAAAATATTCTGAAAAAGAATTTTGCAAATCTGCAGCTGTAGACAATATGCATTTTGAAAAGACATTACATTGAAAACATGTTCGAGGCATTGTAATACTCCTATCTTGGCTTTGTGTATCAAACCCCTCTTTCCAAAAGGGATTTAAAAGTCCTGAATACTATACTTAATGACTCCTTAATTTTGGAGAAGACATTCCATTTGTAAAGCCTTCTGGAGACCCCATGTAGATGTACACCACAGAGCATTCCCCCTGTGATTAGTCTAAAGTATCTCTGAAATAATCCTTTGAAAATTTCACCCTTTGAAAATACATTGATTCCAAATGTAGTCTAACTGGCACTAAAAGTTATTTTGTATTATTTAAATCTAAATAAAGTACTTCAAAATTATCTTTGGGAAACGTTTCCAATTATTTGTATTAGCAACCATGACAATTTTGAAGACATCTCTTTTGTCCTGCTTTGGAATGGGAATATTCTTCCTGGAACATGAAAGCTGTTTTTTTCTTCAGTGCTATTCAGAATATTTATGCAGATTATTTCTCCTGCCTGATGAGCACGCAACGTACTTCATGCTGTAATGATAAAAGGGGAAAATGAGCCCTGGCATAGTCTGTTAGAAGTGTATGCCTCGCCTGCACCATTACATTACAGCTAAGTCACGCGCCCACATACCTTGTAGGACTGGGACTCTGGCGAGAACAATAAAAACTTGTACATGCTTACAGTGGGAATTGCAATGCCTCGGTGCAGGAATGTCATCCAAAAAAATGTTACCTTATATTCCTGAGAGCTCGCAGAGGACCAAATTTTCACCATCATAATTGCAAGAGCGTCTTGAAATCTGCTACTGAATATCAGCATTATCTTATCCTTACTGAATATATTGGGTCTTAAGGCCATTTGCTACGCACAAATGAGGCAGGCCAAAAATCCCCTGAGGCTCTCAGGGTGCAGTAAGAGCAGCAAGAGCACTCAGGACTGCCTTTGGCCGTCGTCAGATGCGTTTGCCCTGGGTGCATCTGAGGCGGGTGAGGATGTTACTGCTGCTCGTCGCCGGGGGTGACATCGCCCCTTGGCATCACAAACACACACTTGTTTCCTAACCTGCTCGTGTCAAAATGACATGCTCAACAGCTTGGTTACTGGAAATGCGTGAGCAAACTGGAACTGCCTGGACAGGAGAGGTGAGGGAGCAGACGGGGCACTCGTGGCAGGAGGGCAGCAGAACCCCTGGCAGCTCAGGTGCCGCCGGGAGGGCTCGTCTGACTGCAGCCTTCACTCGACGATGGCACGGGGCTGCACCAGAAAAGGAATGGCGGCCCTGTTTAATTACTCAAAGAAACACTTTTCCTCCTTCCGATAGGAGCTGTGGCACTTAGTGCTAAACGCAACATCTGCGGGACTTGAAAGCGAGAATGAGGCAGAGCGTGCCCCTGCCACCAACTACGGAGAGCACTGCCAGCGACGGGAGATGCAAAGTCGATCTTAACAAATATTAACGAGTGTTAAAAGATGCAAAACTATTTTACATGCACAGAGTATTCTATGATAATTCCATATTTTATTTCTTATTTTAGAGATACCAAGTGCTTACAAGCAGGCTACAGTTGTGACCAACTATCTGTCAGGATCACAGGCACATGACAATGTAACATCTGTAATAATTTTTAATGCTACACTTCCCCAAAATACCATCTGACTTTTTGTCACTGTGTTTATGGTACTATGCATAACATGGAGTAGAGACATCATAAGACACCATAAATTTTGTTCCTACAATAGTTGTATACATAGAACAGAAAAAGGGGAAAAAAAAAAAGAAAGAAAGGAAAAAAAGAGGGAGTAAAGATGACTGTGATAGCTCAATTATACATTCCTACAGAGTAATCGCTCCCAGCCTTCATCACAAATTCATCAAGAAGATGAACAAGCACCTCTGTAACTTATCCTAAGCATTTTATAAGAGCAACAGATACCCATATTATAAAAGGCAGTCTCTAAACTTACTTGCACTTGAAAACTAGGGTACATACACTCTCCATTTCCCATACAGAAAGATAATTCTTTCCCAGTAATTACCTGAAAATATGGCAGCTGGGATTTGAGCGACTGAAATCATACTTTTGTTGCCGAGAATTATCAGACCAGAAATTCGATGTATTGCTAGAGAACTCCCACACTCTCTTTGGGCTGTAATACTGCAGCAGCTAGGGAGTTTTGACAAAACGGGCCCATTATTATTTAATTCCCAGATAATGCAATTTGGAAGATGAAAAGAGGACAAAGAGAGAAGGGGAAAAAGCCACAAAGGTTTGGTAAATATCTTGAGATTACTTTACAGTAGTTTTCCACATGAGAAGCAGATAGAGCTTCAAATGCTTTGCTAACCTAACATGGAAACGGTTGCTAAAATGTGCTTTCAAATAAAAACAACTTCACAAAACAAACTGTAGTCCCCCATACGTAGCAGCTCCTCTCGACACCTCTGATGATCTTACAGCTCTTGTTCAATAGCACTTCTCTCACCTTTGAGCAGGAAGCAAATTGTGAATTTGAACTCCGCTGCTGGGGGATGCTGCCTGCTGTGCCATCAGCAGCCTTTAACAAATAATTAGAAGTGCCCGCAGCCATCCCGGATCACGAGGGCTGCCTGCACACCACACGGTTTTGGTAACATCGCCCACCTGCGATTGCATCGCTGGGCAAGGGACACCTATGAGAGGTTCCTTTACCATTGTCCCCTCTCGCCTTGTTCAGAGCGTGTTTTGGTCGCAGTAGGTGAAGTCACACCGGTCCCCGAGGTCTCCCTGCACCAGCAGCGCCGCTCTTCTGTACAGCGGCACAGCTGAACGCGCAGCAGCAGCAGTGGGAGTGAAAATGTCTTTACGTGGAAGGAGGCAAGTTTTCCTTTCATTGCTCCACCCGAGCTGCACCAGCATCCGAAGCGCTGCGTTTATTTACAGCGTCTTAAGTACAGTCAAATGAGCGCAGGCTCTCTTGCCAAAGGTCAAGCTGCGAGTCCTGGTTTTAATGAGCATGAAGCTGCTCAGCCCTCTAGGGCAGCTCCTTCAAAGCAGTCCTTCAAGTCTGCTGTGCCTGCAACACAGGACCTAATTCACTCCTGTGCCTCAGTTTAAGCACATTTTAAAGTCCTCTTAATTTAATTGCACCCCCGCACAGCCAGATTAGAGAATGCAATGACTCAAACACTGAAATGGATCTAGAGAACAACAAAATACGTTTGCAGCGTCAGCAGATGTCCAGGTAAAACGCCTGTAAAATTTCTGTACTATGGCCACTGTCAACAATCGCGACCTGCAAGACGGTGGGGGAAAAGATGGGATCAAACACAAATATTTCCGCTAACAACTTCTGATGCTTATTTTCTTTATTTTCTGACCTCAACTTTCTCTTTCTCTTCAGAATAGCTGACAACTGAAACTGTCTTTCACAATTTCAGATACACAACTTTCTCCACAGGTTTCTGTGACAAGGATTTTCCTCTGTGCAATGTATTTTGGCTTACTCAGAGAAATTGTCTCATCTACTTGCATTTTAGCGTGAATTTCTCAGACAAGCTACTCTTTGAATTTTCTACACAAAGCAGAGTTTCAGTCATCAGAATAACATAAAGTTATTCAAATAGAAAGTAAAAAAAAAAAAAAATATTTTGAAGGATCTGAGTAGAACATCAGACAGTGAAAGAGCATTTCAGACATACGGGATGAAAAGTCAGGATAACAGGGTAAGACCTGCATCTGGGAATAAATTCCAGTCTTGGGACAAAGTCTTACTGAAATACAAATGGTCACAGCAATATATAGCAACAAGCAGCCAGCAGTCCTCAGGACAAACTCAAAGATATGGAACAAAAAGAAACTTCATTACCTTTACACACTGTAAGATGCTGTGGTTTTATATTAGGCCCTGCATAGACCTCCCCTGAAACATTATATAACCTTTCTAAAACAAGACTAGAAAAGACCCCAAATTCACATAATAATGATTTATTAAATGGAAAAGCCAGCAGATCCAATGCACAGTAACACAGGAAAAACAGCACAGCTCTGCACTGACCTGCAATAGCTACATAACATAGAAAACACTGTACTTCACCCCGTGGGGACAGGTTAGAAAAAGTTCTTCAGCGCATATAGATGTTGCCAGAAGACAAATATAGCTCCTTTTTAGCAGCACTGTTCCAAGACCTGTACCTTCACTCCTCCATGTGGGTCAGAAAGTGCTCTTTGGGATACACTGAAGCGCATCACTCTTTCGACACACAGCGCCCCAGCTGCCAGGAGAGCAGTGCACGCACTGCCAGCACAACTTGCGCTGCCCTGATGCTGAACGGCAGGAAGAAGAGGAAGAGTACAGGAAACTGCAAGCAGCAGACACACAAAAATGTACAGAATACATTCATCTTCCACAACTGAGATCCTTTATTCAGAAAAGAAACTGACCACAGAGGGGAAATGCCCTGTTATGTTAAGACTTAAATCACAGTAATGATGCAGACTGGAAGACTAACAAAAAAACAACAAAACAAAACAAAGAAAACACCCTCAAACATCCCGTCTCCAACCCCAAAACAAAACACCACAACAAAAAAAAAATAAATAAATCAGAATTCAGATACTGTAAAGAAAAATAAATTATGAAAGCCAGCTCATATTTAGGGAAACAGAACCTAAACAGCTCACGCCCAGAATATTTTCCTGCAAGACTACAAAATGCTTCAACCAAAAGCAGCAGCAGTTCTGCTATGCCTGACTCACTTAAAAGAAAAAAAAAAAAAAGAGCTTCCCACTGCAGTTTAACGAAGAAGCATAAAGACGAGTAGATGTGGTGATATGGTGCTGTGTCCCCTCTGAGAAATATGACAGCTGCAGGAAAAAAAAGAGAGCATACATAAATACTTAATGAGATGACCAAGTCTTATATGCCATAAGAAGTTTAGTGATTTGTGCTGATCCTTTGTTGCTTTTCAGTGGTTGCAGTCTCAAGACAAAATAGTCTTTTTGTCTCTGATTAACTCTGAAAGGGGAAACAAAAGCTCCAAGAAGATACCCCTTAGGGCACTAGTGACTGAGCGAATGTCAAGAGCACAAAGTTCAGCTGAATTGTTTTATAGCTCCCTGTTCCAGCTATTTAACAGATTCACGGACACAGAGTTCACGTACTGCCAGGAGAGGGGAACAGGGTGGAGAAGAGTCCGCCAAGGTGAAAGCGTGAGGGGCAGCAAGAGGAGACATAAATAATGTTTGGGGGCACCAGCACCCCACGTCTCACCACCTCCAGCAGTGCTGGGCTGCCAGCCAGCTCGGCCACACTTTGTGAAATTCGGTAACGCAGAGTCAAGAACAACAACCTGGAAACACATGAAGGACACTGTGGAATTGCATAATATTACACTAAGAGGAGTAATAAAAAGGGCCAGAGAAGTTGGACTGGTACATTCCTAGAAATGATTATAAAAGGATGATGATCAGTGATGGAAACCAAAGGAGGAGCAAGGAGGCGTAGAAGAACCTAGTGGGAATAGTAGGACAGTGGTCATGTCCCTGACTTCCTGAGAAGACATCAGTTGGAAACACCACTGGTCCTGTTTGTCACCATACAGCTCTAAACCTTATTCCCACTGATTCATTTCAAGGACTGTGGCAATAAAAAAAGAAATCACAAAAATATAAGCTTTCTTATAATGTATATATGCTAAGCCAATGTGAGACATCATAAAAACTCCATGGTTTCATGAAACCATAAGCAAACAGATTAGAAAATGTGTAATGCTTAGAAACCTCAAATAAACAAAGCACTTACACACTAACTAGACCTTTGATGAAGAGACTTTCTTCACACAGGCAGAATACAAAATGATGACATATATTTCACGTAAAAGAGATGTCGCTGTGCAGTTGCTACATATAAGACAAGATGACTGATTTGATCTTAAGAAAAGCCTAGATCATTACAAAAACTCAGATCAAATGCAGAAACAACACTAAAATACTAATATGTAGAAAAATGAGAGAGTTTTTAATACACCACTTTTTCATATACACGCTTCACATATAGTAGAAGCTTCAAGAAGTTATGAACCTTTGCAGCACTGACAAACTGGGTTTAGGGGTAGTGGAAGCAAATAAACTGAAAAAAACACCACAGGAACACTAAATAGAGCATGCAGAAAAAACAAAACTATTAATGGAAGGGGTCCCTTTCCAACAAAAACTGAAGAGATTGAAGTGCCATACAAATCAGACATGCCTGTCAGCAGGCCAGGGTGGCTGATCAACAACTTTGAATGCAGTCGTAACAACACAAAAGGAGACAAGTTCAGTCATGGTGTTACTGCTAAGCTTTATGGAGCAGTTTGATTCATTTCGCTTTATAACAGGAGGAGGGAGGGGTAAAAACGAACTAAGGAACCCCAGGAAAGGAGACACAGAAGTACCAGACCTTCAGAGGAAGCCACACGCACACAGAAGAAGCAACAGGAATATCAGGGATAGATAAAAAGTCAAATTAAGTATAAGACACAGAAGCAACCCACCTACTTACCTTGCAGCAGCAGCAGCTGTGCCAGACACCCACACACAGGGTTTCCCCTCCTTGTACTCTCAGGTACTGCTTTAGGGAGAAGCCCTACCGAAAGCCTAAGTCCCTGCTGCCCTTTCAAGGCTCACAGCCTGCAAGTCTATGATATCTCTCCCTGGGGCTGGTGGATATAATGCTATCATGTATGCACTCCAGGTGTATTTGTATGAAGAGACTATGCGATTTTGCTGTGAAGGATCCTTGGTCATCAAAGTGCATTGCTGAGCCTTACCTACCGGGGACTGGGATAATCCCACCAAGTCATTACAAATTACAGATTCTCTCCTCCCAGAGCTGCTTCTGCTCAGCTGACACTCTCAAGATATCAGAAAAGCCAGACTGCCCTCAGATAATCATACCCAAACAGGACATCATCTTCCTGATGACTGCAACAGCAAGCAACTGCAGCCCAGCGTCTGTCTGTCCGTCTGTCCGTCCTGACCTGCTGTGGTTACAGAGCCCTCCCTTCCCCAAGCACTCCCCAACACAAGCCAGGCTGCAGGACCGTCCCGTCACGGAGTTGTCCTCTGTGTACCTTCCACCCACTGCATCTCCTCTGCAGCATGGCCACAGGGGGCCCGGCAGGGACTCCCCTTGGAGCAGCCAGCTCCTGAGGTCATCCCAACTCACACTTGGCCACCAGACAAGGGCATTTTACTTCTAGTTGCTCAATGAGCCAACTTGAATCTCCATCTATTTTCAAACAGTTACAATAAATATGGATCCCAGATCTGGAACCAATTTGTACTCTAGTCTGTTTGATTAAAGTCAGTAAAATTTAGCTACGAAAGGATTTGTTCTAGCATTGGGATATCCTCTAGAGGGTAAAATACAAGACTACTGCTAAAATATAAGACATAATTGGTGTCTGGGAACCCCACCTTTGGCAGTCTCCAGGCCTCCATAAATTTAATTTTAGGACTGTCCCTGCAACCCCAGTGGATGAACACACGGCCCATTTACAAAGGTTGTTGTGCCGCCCTCAGAGCAGCCAGGAACATGACCTATAAATTTAATTCTCTTTATTCATTTTGAGTATTGCATCTGATTTTATTTTTTTTTTAAATTGAGAAACTACAAGCTTCTATAAATTGCAGAAATCTGCCAAGTACGAAGGAAGAGCAAGCGAATACAAATCTACATCTATTTGCAGTTTCTTGTCCCAAATCAGCCAACCAACAGGGAGATTAAAGAGAAAACAGGAACAACTGGCAATTTGCTCATAATTTAAAATCAAAATATATAATACATATATATGATTGAGTCATCTGCTCCCGTTTTTCATACATCCTTCATTTAATATTACAAGCTCTTCAGGACAGGGACTGCGCCTCTGTATTGTTGAAAAGTGCTTAGTACAAAAAGGCTCTAATGATGTGCGGAGATGTGTGACTACTAAAATATTAATATTTTATACTTAATTTTAATATTTAATATTAACAATATCAAGAGCAGCAACAAATATCTCTGTGGGGCTGTCACAGGTGTAATCCTGGCAGGGAAGGGAAAGCTCACAAAGATGAAAGACTGGATTTTCAGACTCTCAAGCCTTCCAGTCCTATCAAGCTGCACAGAGAGGGCCCTCTTTGTGTCCTACCTGTGTACCCGGCAGCTGCCACTGACTGGATTTCCCACCACGAGATGCAGGCTTGACAAGGTCTGCACTGGCATCAGCTAACTCAAAAAGAGGAAAGTCATGTCTACACACAACTGAGATGCGCTGTATGTTCTTGAGCAAGGGTTCTCACACATTTTCATGCATGCCAGGTCTTTTTTGTCTTCACGGTAACCCTCCCTAGTCTTCAAAATCATCAATAACATTTTCATATGAAATCAATGCAAAGAAGTTGAATGTCCTAATGTCATCTACCTGAAACAAAAGAAGGCCAGCACATGTCCAGCTGCTCCCAATTCAGAGTTTAGGACTTTGTGAAGCACATCCAGCACCTGTACCTGAGGCACAGGTTTCGTGTCCAGCTGAACCTCACTTACAGGCTACAGCTGTAAGTCGGAGATAGAAAGGACTTACTGGATTAGGTTATCCCACTGCTCTCCTTGCTTCTTCATTTTTATTTCTCAGTGCTGTGTGCAACCTACTTCTTAAATAAGTTTCTAAGACTTAGGTAACATCCTCCAGGGAAACAATACACTGATTTTATTCCCAAATATGTGTATTTTTTTTTAACATACATTGTAATTTTTTCCCTTATTTCTATTATGGCTGGTCACATCACTTTAAATATATATATTTTTTCAATTTTTACTAATCACATCTCACTGTATTTGCCAGTTACTCCACCACCAACACCCCCTCCTCCATCTATTTACCTATTGTAATGATTCCCTGTAACAAAACAAACATCCTCATGTTTACACTGAAATACAAGGTGTCCAAACCAGGACCATCCAAACAATTATAATGCTTACTTCATGAAGCTATCCTTAATCCCAAACACACAAAGGAATAACCATATTCACCTGGAAGACAAAATGCACTAGAATTGTAAACCATATTTAGAAGGTGTTTTAGGGAGTTAATGGTGTAATTTTATACCAGAGGACCACTATTACTGCATGAAGAAGGGTGCACTGGCTTTCACCTTACTAAATGCAGGATATAATTTCCTTGTAATCAAACACACCCCACCAAAAAAAGAACTAATTCTTCACACTTAACAGCTACCTTTATGAAAAGGATTTCTCAATAATCTCCAAGGGTTCCCAAAATGCCACTTCATACATGTAATTAGAAAAACAGTACAAAATACCTTAAGGCCAGGCACTGAAAAATACACAAAATAACTAAAATTTCTCATGGTGAAAAAGATCAGTCGGCATGTAAGACACATCTAAATTTATGAATTTCTGTCCCGTAACCTACGTTTATTGCACGTCATATATAGAAACATACGAATGTGTGAGCTTTTACAAATTTAGGTTGACCAAAACCTTAGTCTTCCATAGAAAGTGTAAGCTCCTCAGGATATAAAAGCATACTCATAGAAGGTTTGGTATTTGGAATACGTAAGTAAACAACAGGACAAGAGCCCAAGCTGCACAGAAGATGGAAGGAGGTTTACTGAGCAAATGAAAAGAAAGGTAAAGGCTGATTTCCAAGCACTATTATCCTTATCTTCTTCTTTGGTTATGGTCAACTGAAATAGTTAATTTTAACTGTATCCTGCATTTTCCCACCTGAAAAACATCACTCACTGATTTGCTTGTGACTTACTAATTGATAATGAGACAAAATGTTTTCCATGCGCTGATATTCTTTAATCAATACACTGGCATTTCCATCTCATGGAAGTAATGGTAAATTTAGAGAGCTGTACATTCAACTCTGCTTTTGCTGTTAAACAGAAACCCTCGTAAAAGTGAAAATAATAACGTAAAAAAGTTATAAGTAGACATGGAAAACAAGCATATTTCTTTCAGGCACAGATTTCTGTGTTTATTTATAAAGAATGTAACTATGCCAAAAATAATATTTTTAACATCGCAAATGAGGAATATTACTTCCATTTCAAAAGAAATGCCTCCCCCAATACTTTCTTCAAACATTCAAATCCCAGCTTAATAAAAATAAATGGCATCCCTCATTTCTTCAAAATTGCATATTTGATATCCAAAGGTTTGCTGTTCTAACAAGATATAAGCACTTTGAAATCCCACAATTATGTATTCATGTGCCAGAAGTCAGACATCTTTTTTTTTTCCACAGACGTCGGTGAATATAATAAATATATTTATAACTCTAAAATTTCAAGACCTTGCTTTTGAAGCATGAAAAAAGCATAATGGCAGATACTGAAGTCCACTGGAAACATCACAAAACCAGGCTAAATCTTATTCCCTTGGTATGTTATCTCCCGAGTCTTTTAAAACTGCATGTAGCAGCAATGAGATCCTAACTTATTTTTCACTTATGTTTGCAATCTTATTTACACGTGGAAGCTACAGGTGATTTCTCACAAAAAGATAAAAGAACAGCCTCAACAGCAAGTAACCGATGTCTCAGTCCAAACCACAGATGCAAAGCTCAACCCAAGAAATTCAACATGTAGCAGAGGACAACTCTGCACACCCTCTTTCCAACAAGCAGTGAACCGAACACAACTTAGGCTGCACACAGCAGTCGCTCACACAAGACTCGGATTAAATAGCCAACTAATTTAATGACTGTAGGAACATCTTAAAGTGACTTTTCATTTCCAAAAAGGACTCAGTAAAAAGAAAATGAAGAGCTATTTATCATTAGTAATGGAAACTGTATTGAATTTTCCAGAATACCAGGGCCAACTTACTTTTCTTTTGTACATTACCAAGTTTTACAAAGGATTTCCCTGAGGCACTTTTTGTTTTTCTCCATTTGACTGCTAGATGCTAGGTGGCAGATGCAGGCACGTACTTGACCTCACAGAGCAACATTTAGAAGCAAATGACATTAACTTTCAGTTCATCAGGAAAAGATATATTTGGGATTTCTTTCTTACAGCATTTAGTGTCATGATGCCTCAGAAAATAGAAACATTTAAAAATAATGCAATAGCATGAAGTCTCCTTTTAAAAAAAAAAAGTCTTCATTTGTTTTGTATGCCACTTAAGGAAAACAGGAAACAAATTTAAACTAAATGGTTGCTTTCAAATTTTCCTTAAAAGACTTTAACACGCATATGTAGAGGGTCTGGCATACAATTTACATTATACATTCTCAACGGGATGTATATATTTAGCAATATGATATGAGATGATCACCATCAGCAGTTTGAATTTGACATTTAAGAAGACATTAATAGCAACACTAGAAACACGACAAACCTTGGGCAACAATAACAGAAAAATAAAACTGCTGTTCTAATTAGGTTTCCCAAAATAAGCCCATCTTTCAGTCACATCCTTCTGTCACTGCACCTATAAACCCCCTATGAAGCAGGACAGATTTTTCTTGACAACTAAACATGCCACAGTTAAATGCTGCACCACTAGAGTTCCCCAAATTACTCACTTTACTTTGTCTGGGTACTAATGCATCATTTTACTTCTGCACACAGTGACAAGAATGCCTTCGCTGAACAAAGCAAGACGACATCAGCTGGCACGCGTTTTTTTCCCTCTGTTATTTTATGTCACGACAGAGCAGCTTAGAGATGTAACTCGTGTTTATTAAATACCCAATTCAACCAGATGAACATTATCATGATTAAAATACAAGATAATTTCAGACCACGTGGAATAATGAAGGTTACTCATCAAAATAAACTCTCACTTCTGCACTGCTGAGCATCCGTGCGATGCGACAGCTGCACCCATAGCTGCCATTTGAGGCCACGGCAGCAGTTACTGGAGGGCAGTATTTGGCACACCACAGCTACAAAAAGCCCATCGAGGTACCTGCGCTATACATGGCCCAAGAAAAAATGTCCTACTTACAACAGGCTGAATGCAGGGAACATTCAAAGCCTTTTGAGGCCATTCAGATATCAGGAGGCTGTGGACACTGACTGTGGGACCCTGACCTCTTGCAGGAAAACAAAGAGATTTGCTGAAGGAGGAAGGTCTAGAAGAGATATTTGTCTGGAGAAGTTCCACCTTCTGCACTTCACTGTGCTGTAAAATACGCTCTGTGCCTCTGGCCACTTTGAGCTTCTGCAGTCTAATCCAGTTAAAAAAAAAAAAAAGAAGTCTGGACTGCTATAACATCCAGCGGGCCCTTTGACAAGTGCTGTTGTTAGGACATTGTGCATCCCTCTCAAAATTGAGAGCAGCATCTGTTTTTGTGAAGCTACTGGGAACCAGCAGTGAAACTATTTGCAGCACGGTAAGATACCATCAGTGAGAATTTGGAAGATTCCCCTTCAGATTACATTAGCTTTGGTTACAAAAAAAAAAAAAAAAAAAGAAAAAAAAGCCCAGTAAGATCCCCACATAGACATTTAAAAGGGCGTCGGCACTTAGGAAATGCTTCCACCAGAGGATTTCAAAGCGTTTTTGAAATACGCGCTGACAGAAACTCACCATGTGCCAGTAAAAGGGTCTGGTAAGTATCAGTGGTCTGGCAACCTATACACCGTGAAGTGGCTACCAGCTTCTCCGTGCTTGGATTATCCTGGAATGAAGCCTCAGAAACAAAAACACGTGTTTCATTTAATGTAGTTTCTTAATTTAGTCCCAGCAAAGATTAAGCACAAGACAACAGCTACTCTGAACCTGCAATTTATCTGGATTATCTACTGTCCTTACAAATACCTCCTGCTTTAATAAAAATTTAGCACAGAGTTGCCTTGTCTGTCTAACATTGAATTCAGAGCAAGAGCTAATATTGGCTGACCGCAGCTCCGTGATCTAATGACAAACAACGTGGATTATTCACCGCAAACCAACAGACAAGTATAAACAAGCTCAACAAAAAATAGAAATGTTACAAAGGAATGAGAAAAACATCATTTTTTTCTTATCTCTTAATGTTTCCTCCCCTCAGCTGAACTGAATAACGTTAAAGATTCAATTTCAGAAAGTGTTTTATATTAAAATTGAGAAATGAAGAGTACTACAGAAAACACAAAATTTTATCTGCTGATAACAATCCTTGCTTTATCAATAAACAGGTACTTCTCAATACATTAAAGCATCTACCCTGCAGAACAGCTGAGCATATTCTTAGCTTTACACTTTACCTGGATCTCAGCACGAGTGATGAATGAAATAGGCATATTGCATCAAAGGTCCTCGCTATCTTGGTGCTTTGCAAAACAGGAGTCTCAATCAGGCACATTTAAATGCTGTGCTAAATATTAATATGCTTTCTAAGAAAGAAATAGTTTGCAGCCATCTCACACTTTCTCTCTTTTAGTAAAATTAATTAAATAGTTGAAGCAAAATAATACGTGAAGAAACTGCTTTGTAGGACATTGTCTATTTTGAAACAAGATGGAGACGTTTATAGACACTTGTTAAAAATTCAGGCAAGCTTCAAAACAAACACCGGTAAAGACTGTGTGATGCCCGAAGATGTTGTACTGCACAGAGCTACTCGTGTACAGCTGCAGACAGCACGAACGCCTTCCTGTAACATTTCTCACAGGAGTTCTTTTAGCACACGGATTCCCCATCTGGCGAGGCCACACAGCCTCGTCCCCCATCTAACAGCCCTAACATCTGGGAGGGAAAACCAAGGAACAAAACTGACCTCTCCGGACAAGTTTTAAATCAATTAGCAAGAGCCTGCAGAAAAACCACTAAGACACGGTATCTCTAAAAGGTCATTCTGTAAATCAGATAACCCTTATTTTAAACAGCCACTGGGAGGTCTGAGCTGGTCTTCCCACTATTTATCTTCCCTTCTAAATATCCATTCGGGTGGCAAACAGCAAAGCTGCACGCCATGAAACAGGTGCAGCATTAGATGCCATCTCTCCCCACGATTTTGTCCTCTCTTCCTCTCCCTTGCAAACTCACACAAAATGAGGTGCTAAGAAAGAGCAGGGATGACTCAAAACAACCTCATTTTTTATTAGAAATAAATACATGAATAGAACAATGAGTTCTTTGTTGGTTCTCTGTCCATTTTTGCCCATCATTGTCTATTTTTACCCAAGAGATTTTAAAATCACCACAGTGACCAAGTTGAGGGGCTGATGGCAAAAAATCTGTAAGTTATTTGACATGAAAGTTGTTGGTTTTTTTTCCTCCCCAGAATAAAGGTTTAGGCCTTTCAAAAATATTTCCTCATCTCTCACCAAAATAGGAAATTACGTATTACTACAAATGGGCAATTATCAGTAACAAATAATAAAAGTACACGCTAGTACCTGAAGCCAAGCAATACAATTATTCTTTTCCAGCAACAATAAACAAATAGCCGTGCAGTTATAACAGAAAGCAGCCTCCTTATAACCTGTGGGTAACCAACTGTGGATGCTATACAGCACATACTTGGCACCTACACATCCTGACGTAACTGCAGACTGACATTTTTCCTCAGGGGTATATGCTGCAGAGGAACTGGGCAAACATTCAGCTCCCTGAAAATCACGCAGCTTAGCTAATCTCGCTCAGCTCTAAAGACAACCTATTACAGGAGTCACGTTATTTAAAAGTGCTTGCCTGACCTATGTGCAGCTGTTTGGGGTGTTTTTAAGGAGTAAACGCTCTCCAGAAGGCAGGAAGGGACAAACCTGAGCCATAGGGCTTTGGGGAAAGGAGCGACTGCAGCCCAGATCACGCTGCAGCATGATTTTCAGGTAGGACCATGCTCCTGCACTGCCAGGGCACAGGAGCAGCAAGCCATGGTGCGCAGACTCGCGGGGAGACCGGGACAGACTCCTTTGATTTTTCTGCGGAGAAAGCCCCTACAGCTGCTCAGGTTTACGAGTCTATTGTAGTGATTTTTTCTTCACAGCAATTGCACAAATGTGCACAGTAAGCATACTGAGGCTCAAATAAGAGCAAGACAAGTTCAGTCTCATATCCCACTGGGTAGCCCGAAAAGTAAATAAATAGCAAATACGCTGCAAGTCAGCACTGAACCCTTCACTTTCACTGATACTGCAGCATCAGTGTACATGTTTAACTAATGTGACCGTGCCCTACAGACATTCCAACTGCAAGGAAAAATCCTTAAAGAAGAGATTAGGGTGGGGCACAACAATCAAACACCACACTGCAGTAACTCGAACCACTGTCACTATGACTGCCTTTAGCCAAATTGGAAAAAAAAGAAAGAGATGCAAAATAGGATGCATTTTTTTTTTTCAAAGATCACAGGTGCTGGACACGAGCACTGCAAACAAAGGCTGAAGTTATGCCAGGTGTTCCTGCCCCCCACTTTGCACAGGGAGCTGATCCGACATGCTAACACAACAGAACACTATTCCTCCCCACCCCACACCAATTTTCTTCTGGGTCACCTTTTTGGTAGCACTGAACTCTCAGCTCAAAAGCGGTTTGAGCCTTAGATGGTGATTCTACTCCAAGATTTAGGGTAGTAGATAGGGGGAAAAACTTTCCTTTCTCATCCGTTCCTGTCTCTGAGCACTGACCTCTTTGAAATTCTCATCTACTTGTCTCATAAAGGGGACCTCCTACATCTTAGAAATCATTTGAACCCTTGTAAAAATCTTGTCCCACTTGCAGACGTGAAGCCCCTGGAAATCTGGGTCGAGGAAGAACTTGCTTTAATACCAGACTCTATGATTTGCATTTCTTACTATGCCAATATAAAAGAAGCATTTGCCAAAATTTTATTGACCTACTACCACTCCACTGATATCATAAGCAGTGACCATACTTTATGTCTAATATTATCAATTACCAAGACAGACTAATAGGGCAATACTTTATAAATCTGAAGCCTCATGTAGCCTGCAGGTCTGCAGAGCAGCTACAAGCAGCAGCGTGAGCTGCTCCAAACCTGTGGCTGACAAGCTTGATAAGCAGTTACAAAGAAATGGCAAGCTAGAAACCAGAAGAAATTCACCTCAAAACAGTATCCTCAAAGATACTGGAAGTATGTTTTTTTTTTTTTCTTCAGGTCTATGCAGCTCTGCAGTTATTTGGGAAACAAGTAGCATTTAGCCGGATATCTTGATTTTCTAGCATGCCACCCACCTTAGTGTGCAAACTAAAACAGTATTTTATTTTATGCCAGTCATTCTATGCTCCTATTCAGGTTTTGAAGCAAAAAGGGAAATAATAATAAAGTAGTTCTAGGATTGGGATATTGAAATTGTAACTGCTCGGATATATGCCAATCACAATTCACTCTTAATAAATACTTTCCTTTTAGTATTCCTATTGTCTACTTCACAGCGACTGCAAAATATTTGGTTATTTTGTTGTTGTTTGGGGAAGGCAATGCTAGCCAATTACAGTATTAATATGCAGTGCTCATAATTAGCCTCAACCACCACTGTATCTCTTTAGAAGTGCTCACAGGTAAGCTGAAAGGATTTTGAAGGCAAAAAATATTACTAATTGAAACATTTCAAGGCTCATATCTTCCCTTTAAAATGTAAATTTAATCTTAGAATAAGTTACTTAATAATTATCTGAAATTTGAAAGAGGATTTGACTCTTCCTCCTGTACCAACTTGAAAGCGCAAAGCATAAATGCAGAGTTTCCAGGGCAAAGTCCTAAGGTCCTGGCTCCTCAAGATAGCAAGTAAGCCACCTTTCATTTCCTAAATCAGTATGTTCCAGCCTTGCTGCCCACACCAATACTTACTGTGGATTAGGAAAGGCAAGTACTGAGCAGAAGAGCAGTAATGGTTAAAGGAGATGCACTGCACACTGAATCAGCTGCTGCAGATTAAATAGTGAAGAACTTCTTTAAATTTAATCCCACAACCAGTCCTGTTCTTGCTGAAGTCACCATGTACAGCTCTTCACAGGACAGACTAAGCATGGCTTGTCTCTGTCTGGTGGCGCTTACTTCACCCAAACCAGGATATGTATGGAAATCTGCAGTCCCATAAATTGGTACATTCTCTAGCTGGGCAATGAACTAAAAGACGGTTTGTATTATTAATTTTTTGTTTCCTGAAATGGAACATGTACCATAACCACTAGTTTTTATTTAGAATGAACCAAAGGAAACAAAAAGGTGATTATCAGCTGGGGCAGAAGGCTGGGATGGAGAGGAAGGTTGGTGGAGGGGAGAAAGGAGATGTTGCTTCTCCTCTCCCTGACATTCCAAAGGTGCCCCAAGCCCTTCTCCTGCCTTCCCCCTGCACTCCCTTAAACCAGCATAAATCACTTCAAAAATCTGCCCAGTTGTCAAGCCACTAGTCTGAATTAGAGTGAATGGTCCAGCCTTGGTCACAGATGGGCCTGGGCCACAAGCACTGCTGGCCCCAAGAAGATGGTAAAAGAGATACCAAAAAGGAGCATCAACACAGGATATGGAATAAAACAAACCCATCTGCTGCCCAGCTGAGCAACTGAAAGAAAAACCAAACCCAGGGGGAAAAAAATGAGGTGAAAATCAGGGCAGATATGAAGGAGGAGGGATAGAAAAAATAGGAAGCTTTCAGAGCAAGAGACGTGGAAGGAAGCAGGTAGCCTGCAGACCACTTCAAGCGGGCTGCTGCCCTGAGAGACGTGGGCCGCACGGCCTTACCGCCATCTTCTTTCTCTCCTGAGGCACTGCCCTTCTGCTCCACGCAGCTACCAAAACGCGGTCAGGGAGTGACGCATCGCTCATAAAAGACACGACCAGCTGCCTCACAATGGAAAATCGCCCAGCCTGATACATAGTACCACGCTGGTGAGGAAAGAATAACTGGAGATGCACCCCAGGCCCCGGAGGTGGGGGCAGAGGGGAAGCCATTTGGTCTTCCTGCTGAATGTGATCTGGCAGTTATTTTGCTTGCTATGAAGAGAAAGCAGCAGTTATTTTATTGATTTTTTTTTTAATACAGATGGTGTTTTTGTATTAAATTAATGAATACATAGCACACTGAGATATAAAATGTAAACTGCATGCACTGAAAAGGTTTTAACTTGAGGATGTATTGCTATTTTCTTCTTGTTTTAAAAATATTTTAGCATATTTCTGAAATGAATACTAGCCAGCTCACTGTGCTACAAATAATTATACAAAATCTAAAACAGTACCTTGTTCTAGCTATTCGGATGTCCTTTTTTTAAAAAAAAAACACCATGATTTACAGAAATCAAACACAGTCACATCCTGCCAGAAAACATTTTCATAACAGAGACAAGTCATACCTACAACAAATGCATCTGAAACAAGAGCTTGTTATCAATGCCTTTCTCTCAGCTCTTCTAGCCACACTAAGTAGTAGCACAGCACTCATGGATCACCTTCAGATAAGCCTGTAAATCCAGATGTTTCACACTCATTACACAAATCTCAACTTCCATCCTCCTCCTCCTTCTCCTTGTCCAAGTGCTACAACACCCACCCCCCCCTCACTCCAGGCAGCCAACCCAGCGTGAAACCATGATGTAACTTATGTTTTTTTTTGCATTGAAAAGCTTTAGGGACAAAACTTGGTTTGAACTGCCAGCATAGCTGAGATAAGGCTTTCAGGACTGGATATTACTGTGATAGTGTGTGTAGGGGAAAAAATAACATGCAAGAAAAGCTCAGGAAAATAGCCTGAAATCGTTGACAACGTATTTACTATTTAGAGATTACTAGCTATAAAAACTGCAAGAAACAGATAAACACACGCGATGGTAGACTAGTTTTCCTAATAAAAACAGGGAAAAAAGTAACGACACCTCTAAATAAATAGATTTATGCTAGTAAACATTCTAAGATGGGTACACTTATATCAACAGCAGAAGTGGAACTCAGTTAAAACCACAGAAGTAAAATTTTTAACACTGAAATAACAGATGCTCCTACCAATGCGAACAGGTGTCAGGGCTTGCTGACAAACCTCTGCCAACAAACATTTTGGGAAAAGTAAGCCCTTCATGTGAATTCCCGAAAGAGCTATGGCCTACCAGAAGAGAGAGCAAACAGCTTATTGTTCTTTTTCATTATATCCTTAATATGTTTTATGTGATAACTCCAAACTTATAACCTCTCATAAGAAGCAATCCACTACATCATTCTGAAGATCCATCTGCAGTAGCCAGATGGGATCTTACACAGTTAAAAAGAAAAAAAAAAAGTAAGGCAGTTTTAAAATTTTCTTGGTATTTTTAAACATTAAGTTTAGAATCAAAATGCTATTACTCCATATACTAACATCATTATACAATACTGACATAAATGTAAACAGGCTACTAAATCACAGATTCCTTGACAAACTTTAAGACTGTTCTGTGCTGTATTTGAGAACCCACTGCAGCTCCTCTCACGGCCCTAAAGCATGAAGAAAAATATTGTCTACTGAAAGTATTTCAGCTGACTAGTCTGACTTTTGACTAGTCATTATTTTCTACCTCTCCATGCAGGAATTTTGACATTACACGTAATGTATTTTAGAAAACATTTTTCTGGTCCTTGGCAACCTACACATTTAAATTACTAATGAACATGATTTTATACTTATACACCGTTTTCCACTCCTATTATCAAAGATTTCTTACTTTATTAACTACAGATGTAAGATCTTAACAAGTCAGATGCAAGTTTTAAGATCAGTTACAGCAAAGTACTAAAATCACCACTCAGATTATGCCTAAATTTTACTAGGAAATATAGGAGCAAAGTGCTTTACCAGGATCAGGAATATCCTATTTGGATATGGTATTTGGATTTCTACATTTCTTGTCGTTAAATGATTGGATATTATTTTAGGGATAGCAGTGACTACAGTTTTTACTACACCTGTTGTCATAATTTCAGCCTATGTGTGATTTGAAATACAGCCACACTATTAACCTTTAGCAATCCAATAAAATTAGCTTGTAGTCAGCCGCCTAATTGCATTGGTTGTATTTTACTATTCACGTGTGACAATGAAAATAACAAACTGAAACATCCTTTTCCTTTACGTGAATGAAGAAATTTACAATATTCCCATTTCCCCACTCCTGCAAAAGAGCTTTCAAAATCTTTCTTTCAAGAGTGTTTCAGGACAGAAGAAAAAACAAACATTTGAGTGCTTGTGATCAATTATGAAGTATGAAAGACAGAAGATGCTTCAGAAAACAGTAAGAACTCTTTCAGCAAATGGCTTTTTCCCCTTTTGCAAAGCTTTCATGGCACATGCAATTAACAGCACCATAATCCATAAAACAAACAAACAAACATTTTGTTACTAACCAGAGAAGGAGCAAGCAAAAGCAAGGTATTACATGCATTAAATACAAACAAGATGTCTGTTTCACAGAACTCTACTTCAGTAGACAGCAAATTTTACAGATGTTTGTAATAAGGATATTTAAAAAATGCAAAAAACTGATTGCTAGTTTTGTATATACCACCTCATTACAAACTAAGTTACTCTTGCAGGTATGTGAAGACCTGCTAGTGCTGTAGCTGTGACATAGCATGGAATTTGTCTACAGAGCAACACGTCTCATTACTATAACCTTCTGCAACACGAAAACATACAGGTGCTTATTTCTGATTTTATAGCATGTTACACATTAAGTTATTACAGCAGCTCCTGGCATTCCTGTACTAGAGCCGTAGAGCTGTCATTTCCACTATGCACTCTGTTTCTCAAGCATTCATAATTTTGCAGTTATAATTCACATCTGGCTGGGATTTGGTATTCTAGTCATCTTGCATACAAATTTCATCTTTAAAGGTGGAAAAAACAGCTTCAGATTTCTTCCAGCTTGTTAACTTTAAGAGACTAAGCTATTTTAATAATTGGTACTAATATTTCAATTTGTAATAATTTTTAAACAATTAATGCCTTGGCCTAGCAGTCTGGATTCGTGGTTTCCAAACTAAACTGTACCAGAGTTAAACTGGCCTTCTTTGGTAGCTCTGTACTGGAACGTGCAACTGGTAGCACTGGGATGTGTCTTTGCAGAGACATCCAAGTGCAACAGGGATGGATGCTCTCAACTAACTAGCTCACACTCTCTTAGAGGAATCACAGAAAATTCTAGGTTGGACATGGTGACCTTGAAGGTCTTCTCCAACCACAATACTTGGGGACACTGATCCCAATTTTGCAGCAGGATACAGAAACTCCACAGGTTCAGACTTCATATCCTATCAGTGACCTCCAACAGGTTTCTTAACTAAGTTCACGTTGCATGGAGAACTTTAGCTGCCACAATGCACAAGTATTATGATAAAGTCTAATTAAGCACTCCTCAAACAACACTTACATACATATAATATGTTCTAACAATGCTAAGTGTGCTCTGAGTGATGTAAGGACTCTGATCTTATGAGACTAAATCTAAGTTCCTTGCAGGTTTTCTGTTAATAGACAAAACAGCCCACAGCCACAGAGGTTTTAGGTATGGGTATCTGAGGCTACAGGAAACAAACAGTAGTATCTTTTATTGTCTTCTCTTTGGCATGGCTCAGGAAATTACAATAAAATATCAGAAAAACAAATATATGCAGCTAACATATCATGCATATTCACTCATTTGATATTGGTTTGCTTAAACCACAGATGTGTAATTACACTGATTCCATAAACTGTGTATGCACTATCAATATTAAATACTAAAATCTTCTACGTATTTTAGTACAGATGAAACTTTGGTTCCCCTTTGCTGGGATTATTGCTTTTCCTTGCACTGGCACATCAACTTACACTATACATAAGGTACGGAGGCAAATTCATCATGTGGAAGAACGTATCTTCTTAAAATTTGCTTTTCAAACCACAGCATGGATACTTCAGAGAAAAGCATGTGTTATTATTGCTATTTTGCTATAGGTACATTTTCATAACTGCTCAGACCAATAAGCCAACTCTCCTTCCACCAAGTCAGCAAGGGTTTTACCACAGGAGATTCTTACAAAAGCAACAAAGTCCCTGTGTCACCTCAAAGCATGACATATCCTAAAGGCTGGCCACAGTGAATTGCCCATTACCTGTTTGGCTATGCCAAGTCAATAAATATTTTCCCTTTCTCCGTTTTAATGCTGCTGAGGTAGGGAAGAGTTAACCAGAGTTATCAGTGACAAAGACAGAAGTTCTGTCTGCAGAATTAGATCAGAGGTCTGAGGCAGCATTTGAATGAAAGAGGGAGCCGTAAATGACTGATTAATAGCTCGGCTGGCAAATTCCACTATTTTACAAAACTTTAGCTTCTATGCGCATCATTTTCTTTTAAGAACAGAGTAATGGTAGGTGTTTAGAAGGAGATGTAGCTTCGTTCAAACCAAAAAGCTTGCTAGGTCATTTGTCTGCCACAGAGAGATATTGAATCAATTTATTTAGTGTGAGTTATAATTGACATAGGAGTAGTGTGCATTTCTTTAGGCTCTTCAGATGGGTAGCCAAAAGGGAGTATTTACACATTTTTTTTTCAACCAACTTAAAATCCAATTGCAGCAATTTACACTCAGGAATATCACGGTACAAAGGTTTATTACTTTCAGGATGGTATGTGTGCAGAAGAACTTGATTCTATCAACTAAGACATATATCACGCAGATCCACACCCAGCAGAAAATACATCAAAACTTTTGATGCTGATTAATCATCTCACGAAAGGAAACGTGATCACTAATATGAGCCACAATATTTTCAAGTATTTCAAAAAATGAGGAAATGTCCATGAAAATGAGGCAGAGATGAACTTTTTTTTTTTTTTTTAAAGCTGATTTCACTGGTATAGGAGCAACAAATCTTGCAGGAATGGCATGTGAAAGGCAGTTACACATGCAGCCAGTCAAGCGAGATGCATGCTGAAGGGGAACTAGCAGTTCATATTCTTTTTTTTTTTTTTTCTTTTTTAATAGATCTCATGATCCTAAATTAAGAGCTATGTGACAAAGAAACCTGGACGCAAAAGCATAATACGGATGTCCCTAAAGCTGCAAGTGAATCTGTGGCATGAAATGTTAGCAAAGTTGAGATAAGTGATATCTTTTAAGTAAAGTGGGACATCTGCTCCAGGTCAGGACCACACTGAAAAGGGTTCTCTCCCTGACAGCCCAAGAAAAGACCTCCAACATGACAGAAAGAACAAAGAAATCCAGATCTAACTGAGATGGTATGTGGAAAAAAAAAAAAAAAAAGACTCTTCTACAGGATGAATTCATATTTAAGTTCGCACTGTTATGCTGAAAAGTGTTAATGGCTTTTGACAAACTCAAATTTGTTTAAAGCAGATGGGTGCATCCCTGCAACAGCCTTTGCTTTGCTCTTTCCTTCTTACCCCTACCATGATGAGCCTGAAGCGCAGAACAGGATCAGTTCAGCCTGAGTGCAAGCACTTGCATACAAGCATCGATAACCTTTAAGTGATAGGTTTTCCTGCCTTAATCTCTGTGTCTGACAACCAGCGCTCTGCCCAGTAACCCCACCCAAGGCACGGAAGGGTGTATTGGGAACAGCCGCTGGTCCATGTGACACGAACTTTAGTGGAAGGGGATGTGCACTGCCGTGATGCTCGCACCGTGTGCCAGCAGAGCCAGAAAATGGACCTTGGCTTGCTCTCCTTCTTAGTACAGACATAGACTATGCCTCTGTCTCTTCTTCCACAACCTGATTTTACTCCCTACAGTGAGACCTGGCTGGTCTCTTCTCTCTTCCTTGCCCTCTTCCACCATACAGGAGGCTTTGGGAGAACTGAGGAAGGAGGGAGCACTTCTGGGGTGCTACCAGCAGCACAGCACCCTACACCTACACGCAGCTCCCAACAGGAATACAGAGCTGAACTTTTCACATAATAACACTTTGCCAGCCTTCTGGGTTTATTGACATCCAGGGCCTTTTACCTACTGAATTCTATGACACTTCTTAACAGTTTCTGGCACGGATTAGCTATAATGTTAAAAAGTCACTGTGTTACAGCCCTAAACACAGGTTGAACATCAGCCAGCTGAGTGCAGGGGACTCCTTCCCTGGTTAAAATGCAAACCTGCATACATGCATGCATACCTTGTTTCAGACTAACACATCTCAGTCTAAAAATTATGTTAATAAAGGTTATAATTTCTGTATGGACTATACCCAATAAACCCGATTCCAGGGAACTATGGCAATTCTGTCTGCTAAGAGAGGGCCCACAGTCTGTTCTCATACTTCTTAGTAAACACCTTTACGTAGTTCATCACATGCAAGTTTAACAGTGACCGTGTTTAGCACAAGAACATGCATGGGAACTCCGCCCACATATAACATTGCACGTAATAAGAAAAAAATCGAAGAGGATATTCTAGCCCCACTCTGCTGTGCTGCAGAGAGAAACCCGGCACTCCAAAAGACCCACTTCTTACCTGGTTTTTATGGGGTACACATGCACCACAGGAAACAAAGGCAGATATTCCTGCTTTTGTTCAGAAGGCAGACAACATACAAGCAAGATAAAGCAGCTCAGCTCTACCCGGTTTCACTGAGATCACTGCGAGCAAAACCAATTACCTCAAAGGCAAAAACATAAGTTTGTCTGATGTAGGTTTTTATTTTTATTCTTTTTTCACCTCATGTAATTGATTCTGCTGCTATGGGTCTGATCAGCAGTAAATTAGGATTAAGTAGAAAGAGCTAGGATGAGGGGGTAATGTAAAAGCTGGAGGGCAGAAATGAGAAAAGAGAATTGATAAATAATATACAGGTCTCTTCTGTGAAAAGTTGGCAGAGCTGCTGAGGAATAAGTGGAAATACTACCCAAATGGCACTGATAGAAAAAATCAGCTGGGGAGAAGGTTTTTACACCCAGAGAGGAACCAACTGTCTGAGAAGTCAGTTTGAGATTCCTTGACCTCAGGGGAAAAAGCAAATGGTAAATACAGGGGGTCTCACACAAAATAAGAAGTCGTAGGGCTTGCAGAATAAGACTATTTGAGATGCTCTGAAGATGCTTATTTCATGTCATGAACCTTACTGTGTGATTTGGAGAAAGGACAGCTGTTAAGAAGAAACTCTCCTGGCAATGAAATATGTGCCAGGCTCCATAAACCAACATGATCACGAGGGGAACAAATGAAGAGGAAGATGGGGGAGGAACAGAAAATTTCTTTGAGGTACTTCTGGGCTTTGAAAAAGACTCTAATATTGACAGTGATTTTTGGCACGCTTGTCAAGGAACATTCCGAGCCTCTTCATCACAATATCCATCAGCTCCCTGCTTGTCTCTTAGTTGATAGGAGAGATCTTGAGATTCGGTATCATTACAAGACAATGGACAGGCCTATCTGTGTGACAAACTTCTTGGAGTTACCTGATAAATAAGGAAGTTTGACAGGAGAAGGCAGAACTACATTTTCAACCTCTGGCTCTATGCGTGTACCTTCAAAAGACTGGTGTTCCACATGGGTACACAGAAACACACATGGAGACTCTTCCCACTGTGGCAGAACACGGGGTAAGTAGCAGGAGAGTGCTAAGGAAGAAACAAGAGTAACTAACGAGCAAGAAAATAAAACTCCTTATACTACAAGGGGAAGGTACAATTCCACCATACAGGCAACCAGATCAACAGAGCATGTCCGTGAGGAGCAAGGTGTGCGTGAAAGCAGAGACCCTCCCTCCATCTGGATGCTCTGCTTTCAAAATTGCTCTTCTGAGAACAAGCAGCCACCACCTGAACATAGCGTTAAGAGAAATACCCCAGCAACTGAGGAAGAGCATCAGGTACTTCTAGCTCAGTCCAGCTCCCAGTTTCATCAGCAAACTTTTGCAAAAAACAACCTCGGGGAGCCAAATGGTTGGCTCCCTGAGGTTGAAACTAAACAGTGAGTACGCAGTGTGACTACAGTTCAGGGCTAAAGACCACACCAACACGTTGCTTGCAGCTGGCAACTTTAAAATCTTATCGACTGAATATGAAGTAAAAGCTACTAGAAAAGTAACGGCATACCCAGGCATAATGCTGGTTTAAAACAAATTGTGATGAGACACAACTCTGAGTTTTACCAACTCCAGAGACAGAGGTGATGACAGGACAAATCTTGAGCTCTTCTTGGAGATGACCTACATGTTGAAGAATAAAAGATCATCATTCACAAAGTGGAAAGTAAGTACACTTATCTTCAAAACAGCAACATCTGATCAAAACTTAGGAACCAAAGGCGTAAGAGCCACGCTCAGCCATAAAACAATTAATATTTACTCTCTCAAAAAATGAGACTTCCATCAATTGTGCTGACTTATTTTCCATAACCTCCAGGATGTTACCATTACAAAAAGTGCCTTGACATGCAGATGATCTTTTTAGTCCTTAGTTTTTTGTTTTATTTTTGCATCTAGATACACCACCTCAGTCCACACAGTCTTTAAAAATCTTGCAGATGGTTCTTCCACCAGTGCATAGCAGCCATGTGACCAAGCTATATATACACTTAAAAAAAAAAAATTCTTTTAATCTTTTTTTATAAATCATTCCCTCTAGCCTCCAGTCATTCTTAATGCTCTGCTATGAGCTTCAGCCAATTAACCTATATCTTAAGGTGTTCAAATTTAGATCCAGTTTTCATGTTATGGCCTTCCCTTTTATTTTGTACATTTGTTTTAAAATTCCCTTAATAATTATGGCAATGCCTGTAAAGAGAGCACTGTAAGAATTACCACCTACTACCGAGGCATCTTCAAAGCCATAAATTTAGGCTTATATTGTTTGTTGCAAACCAGCGTAGTTTTAAACCAAACAAATAAAGAAATTCTTGAATGAGAAAACATAGCTAAAAAGAAGGGAGGGGAAGATGGGCACTTTAGAGTACTTTGATTAAATACGTAAATTAATGGACAAAAGCTGAAATTTCACTTTTGTGAGCTTTTAAGGCATCAGTATTGACTACCATCACCAAGCATAACAGACATTGGAATTTAAACACTAGTTACACATTTTCTAAACTATTTGTTTCCAGCTTAGCCACAGGCCTCCCATAATTTGTCTTTATAAAAACATAAATACACGAACACTAAAACAAACAGCATCCCTGCTGCTAAGGCTGAAAGTTGGCTCGTCTGTCCTCATACTAACTTAGAATAAGTTTAAAGAGCAGCAGAATAAAGCCTTTCGTGAATAGAAAACAATGATATCATTAAGAGATTCTTAAAGGCAGATATATAATAATCAACATTAAGGTCACTTTGACATTTAGAGATATTTCTGTACCACCCAAGCTGAAGGATACGTTGGATACATTCAAGGTACAAAAGTTTGCCACTATTAAAAAAGTACATTTCCATTTTCAGACTCTAACTCATTAGCTGTAATTAAGAAAAATCAGATTTCAAAGCAACACGAGGAGATTATGGTAGTGCTACTTGAAGTACTCTCTGGAAGGGATAAAGGCAGCAGAGAGGTGGCTGTCATAAAATAGCCAAATGGCTTTTTCCACCTCCATCAAGGTCACTTTACTGATGATGTGCTCAATAAGATGATAATGCATTTAACCACTTTCCTTGCATCTGACTTCGACCTTATTGCAAATCCAAATGGCCTTGTTTAACTACCCTGGCCTTTCAACATTTCCCTGAACAAAGATAATTAAGGAGATATACTGCCCCCTACTATCACAGGAATTGAAAGACAAATAAACTTTTAAGAGCGCAGCCAGGTGTCTATTGCATTAATGTATAATGTTTGAGCAGGGGGTAAAATGAAATAATGGTTAAATAATTATAAAAGGTTGATGAAGTTAACTTTGTTACATAAAGCAATTCTGTTTTATTTAAAAGAAAGCACATAAAAGGTTTTCCAGACTACTTTTTACAACTCCCTGGACAACAGTCTTTTCTTTAACGCAGTTTCTGGCTAAGAGGAAAAACGTTCTGCAAAAATTAACAACTCAAAAATTTCTGCAGGTTGGGAAATGACTGTAATTCATACACTGGTACAATTACATCTGGGTTTATGAAAAAGTAGGTCTACACGATTAAACAAAGACCTGCTCTAATAAAAGTATTTCTATTCTTTTTTTTTTTTCCCCTTTGTGTGTGGTCAGCAACTATACTAAAGATGCAAATTGAAATAGTTTAAAAATCAGTTACGACAGTTTGGAAGCTGATGGTAATGTTTTGTCATGGTTTATACAATGATGAAGAATGACCAAATGCTCCTGATCTATAACAGCAGTTACTTTCTTCTTCAATTTGTATTCATATGTATTTTGGCATCCCACAGCATTCTCCGGAGCACTAAGTCTTCACACCAAGAAAAGAAAAACAAAAACAACCCACGTCAATAGCACTTGGACTCGCAACAACTGAAACTGGATAAAAAGAATGAAAAACCAAGCAAAACAGTTGGATGTGCTTTTTTGTAGTCACATGCAAGAGCTCTTATTTTGGATTAATCTCTCCTTTTTTTTTCTTCTTCTAAATCTCTTTCTCTTTTAAGCATTTTTGAAATTCTGCTATAGAGGTCTGAATCCTCTGTGAGAGCCAGAAAGAGGCAGAACAGCAAATTGTATCAGAAAGATAAAACCACGTAACTCACTACTGACATGATACTAGAGATGTGAGCTTACTGCTACTGCAAAAATTGCTCTTTTGCCACAGAAAATAAAGCAGGCAAACTTGTTAATCACATTTAAGCAGACTTTTACCACAACCCAGATCTTGGGAAACACCAAGAATATCTACCCTTGCTGTTTTTTCAGGCCACATTACATTGAGTTGTACAGGTAGTTTGCTTTAAATTTCAGAGTTTAGGTGTTTGGTTAAATCTTTTACCAAAAGATTTCTCAAACCAGCCTCAAATTTCAAATTCTGAATATACTAGAATATAAACTGCCTGTAAATTTTCCTTCTAATACCAAATACAAAAATCAGTGTTTTGAACACGACCGATTACCACATCAAATAACTGAAGTTTGTAATTATTCTTATGTTATTGGCAGGCAAAATCTCTTCCATGGCATATAACAAACCAAAAGCAAACCTGAAGTACCTCTCCAAATTGTAACCCAGTTGTAACCAAAACCCCAAACCACTGTTTGTTTCCTATATATACATCCCACTAGGATGCTATACTGTTTCTAGATATCCTAATTCCACCAGTTTCTTAGATTTAAAGGGCTTGTTTTGTAAAGTCTCTAACTTTACAGCAGTTTAGACAAAACAGTTACTTCCATTTCCATAAACAGCTGCCAGCCAACCCCAAAAGAAGACTACACAGCTTGCTCTTACCCACAGCGAATTTTGAAGTTTTCCTATATAATTGCACTTCCAATTCTTTCAATATTAGGCAAAGAAGGTGAGTGATTATTTTCCATTCATTATGTTTCGGCCACCTACCTAGTCTATACAGAGTTTAACAGATGTGAAGCTTTCTAAAGGAACAGAAGTGCCATTTTTTTTCCATTCGTCCCTAACTTTTAAAAAGCTTACATTACTTCAGTTGGAAAACTAAAGAAGCATTTTATGTGTTATTTCATCATGATTTCTTACTTCATATAAAAATCTTCAAGTGTTTACACCTAACAGACATACAAACCTCCCAATCATTAGTGAGGTCAGCAGCTCACAGTATTGAGTCTCTACAATAATCACTGAACATACAGAATCCTCCTTGCTATTCTTTAATGCATATAACTACCTCTTCAGGCAGTCTCTAAAACCGATACAGAGTGAAGCCTCTAAGATAGGAAAACCAACTTATCTCATTTGTGAAACAATAAAGTGCAATATTGTTTTCTCACATTACTGCTAAAATGACTACGTTGTATAAACTGCACCTATTGTGACCCCTTAATTTTTCCTTGTTTAGGTCAGAAAGTGAACTAAGATGCAAAACAAGTTCCAGAAACCGAAGTTGTAAAGTCTGATCTCATAATTGCTTATCAGATCATTTCAGTAATTTGGTAAGTCCTGATAAACCTTCACACATGCACATCAGACATGCAAGAATACAGCTCAAGAGAAGTCTTTAGCTCGGGTCAGCTTATACCATGCACTGATGGGTGCTCCGCAACATTCTCGTTGCGGATGTTTAAAATGAACACATACCTAACATTTCACCTTTTTATAGCACTAATCATCAAAGCCATTTTCAAATAGCTACCGCTTTAGCTGGTTTTCTTCAAAAGAAAAAAAAATAATCCATACTGCATGGAATGTACTACATCATGTGTCTTCAGTTCTACTCGGAAAGGTTAGAAAGTACAAATGACAAGTAAGCCAAAAAGTCTAAACAAACATTGTATGTTTTTGTGAAGGTTATGTTGTTGATATTGCCTGCTAAATTGTAACATACCCTTTTGATAACTCCTTGGAAGAAAACACTGCATTGTGACATATATTAGGCCATTCTCCTTCTATGTGCAGAGCGATTAATAAAAAATTTTGTAACATCTCAGAGGTAGTTAGCAAGTTAGCTGTTTGACAGTTGTGAACCCCACTGCGATGGACGGAAAATGGAAAGCCACATTTTCTGTTCTGGTTTGAACACCTTCCCTTTCCCATGTCTTACTCAAACACTTCCATCTCAACTCAGCAGAGTGTGTATTGAAAGATTCTTCTTTCTAAGAGAAACAGGGAAAAGTGACCTAAGGAGGCTACGTGCACGCCACCAAGAAGTTCAAGGAAACAAACCTGGTTTATGGAGAACAATTATGCAAATGTACACATTCTTATCTTAATGACAGCCTGTATTTAACATCAGGAAATCACCTCCTTGCATCTATTAAGCAATTAAAACACTAATGGATAGGTGACTCTTGCCATCCTCAGTAACTTTTCCACACATTCTCAGTGAATTTATTCTGCGGACTGGGAGCTTTGGAGGGAAGGTGATTCCCTTCCTCTCCCTTCATTGTTCTCTACCTTCAAAGCTGGTCACAGCTCGAAAGCAGCTCAGGCTTTGTGTGAGGGTTTGGTAGTTCATATCCTAAGCCCCTCCTGTTGTTGAAGTATCTGAAGGCAGGGTTTCTCCAGATTTTCACAGCAACAGCCAGAAAACAGGAGCAAAGTTAACAAAGAAGAGCTACCACTGCAAAGTGTCAGGTTTGTTTACTGAAGTAAATCATTATTCCTCCAAACCTTCAAAGTTCAAATCTTTTTGTTTAATAAACTGTTAAAACAATGGTAAATGGGATAAGTAAGGCGAACATAAGCTAAGACAGTTTAAAAAAAAAAACACGCAAAACCACCACCACCAAAACAACAAACCACACACTCCACAGGCAGATGGGCAGTTCACATTCAGGTTCATGTGATTTAACAGAGAAAAACTAAGATGTAGCGGGCACAAAAGCTGCAACGGTACATTCATGCACTGGAGTACAAAGATTATGACTTCAAATAAACGGAGCTGCTGACGTACCTTTCTCAGTTTTTTTTTTTTTCCCCAAATCCTTCCTTAAAGTCTACTCTAGCAATTAACAAACAGGTCTCCGGATGGCTCGCTCAAACATTTAAAGCTGGGGAACAAAAGGTTTATTTTAAAAAAGCAAACCTTGGCTAGTACAACTCCAGACGTGAATCTGCTTTCAATTACTGAAAGTATTTCCACTTCAGTGGAAAAGGATCAAATCTTCAGCTACACCATCTTTAGGCAACGAATTTGATTACGTTAAGCTTTAAGGCTGCGGACTGATTTGGTGACACAGCCGTGTGCTCGATGCGTAGCGTTTGCTAGGTGTGTGGAGAAGGAGCTCGCGCCGGCAGTGGAAGGCAGGCGGGGATGCGGCCGCTCGCAGCAGCACCGCGCTCCCCCAGCGCAGCGCAGCGCAGCTCAGCTCGCCTTTCTCTCCTTCAGGTGCCTACACGAACGTCAAAGATCGCGCTAAACTCCAAACGAAGCGCTGCACGGCTCCGTTTGAATTCAGCCAGGCTGATTTTTTTTTTTTTTTCGTCGCGGTTTTGTTTGCAGAATTTGCCCGGTGGTAAAGTTACGTTTTTCTTTAGAGACTTTTGAACCAGCTACCCGCCCCCCCGCCAGAGCAGGTATCGGAGCCTCTGCGAGGCACAGGAATTAGGAACACTTCGTAGTTTGGGTTGTTGGTTTTTTTTTTTTTTTTTTTTTTTTCCCATTATATAAGAGTTAGCTCCAACAGGGAGACGCGACACTTCGGGTACAAATTACGGAAATAAAATATACAGAAAATAAAATTAATAATAATAATAATAAAAAAACACACTAATAAAAACTTCTCGCCTCCTCCATCCCTGATCTCTAAAGCCGACCCCACCGCACCCGCGGCGAGCACCGGGGGGAGAGGCGGCTCCGCTCCCAGCTCCGCACCGCTCCGCTCCCGGCGGGGCTGCCCGCGGAGCCGGGGAGGAGCCGGAGGAGCCCGAGCCGCCCCGCGCAGCCCCCCGCAGCCCCGCGCCCACCTCCGCCTCGGCTCCCTCCGCGCCGCTCCGCGCCGCCGCCCGGCCCCGTCTGTGGCGCCGCGCCCGGCGGAGCCCCGCTCGCCCGCGGCCCCGCGCCGCCGGCCGCCGCGATAGGCTGAGCCCGGCCGCCGCGACTCCCCGCCGGGAAGCGGGGGCTGGGCCTGGCGCCGCGTAACCCTTTCGCGGCCGGGGACGGCGACGCCGAAGGGGCTGGGGAGGGCTCCGGGGGGAGGCACGGAGAAGGGGGGGGCCCGGCCCGAGCCCTACCCCCGGCCCCCGGCGCCGCCCGCGGAGCAGAAACTTACCGAGGCGCAAACTTCCCCGCGGAGCCGCTCGCCGCAGCGAGGCGGGCGGGAAGGAGACGGGGCCGGCGCGCACCGGGGGGCGTCCGATTCCCGCAACCTCCTGAGGGGGACGGGGAGACCCCCCTCGGCCCGGGGCCGGACCGGGAGCCCCGCCCGGGTGGCGGCACAGCGGCCATGGGGCCTGCCCCCCACCCCGCTCCACCTGCCCTTCAGCCCGAGTGCACCCACACACACACCTCTGTCGCCCACTTTCTGAGTTTTTCCTCACACGCCACTTGACAAATTCAATAAATTGAATAAAATTAAAGCTTGCTCCTTGTGAAAGCCTCGGGGTTGCGGCCTGCTCGGACCGGGCGCAGAACCACATGCGGTGGTGCCCTGTGTGTGGTGGTGGCCGTAGAAAGCTGTCAAGTATTCGGTACACACCACGGCGCTCCCTGTACTCACCCCTGATTTCCGAGGTGCTGCGGAGAGCCAGAGTGACTGGGTGGCTAGGAAATCTGCGGCTGCAAAGGCACGCGTTCGAAACAGAATATCCTACTTTCAGCTGGTAACCGAACTGAAGTTAGTGCCCCTATCGTCAGTGAAAGAATCGGGAAAAAAGAAGATTATTTATTACCCCCCCCCGCGCAACACCCTTGAAAACATTTGCGGGAACGATATCCCCAACGTTACTCTCAACATCACCACACAAAGAATCTTTTTCTGGGTTGCCTTAGAAAGTACACTGGTACTCAGCAGTTCCCACCAAACCTCTCGGATCAAGCTTTTTTCACCTCGGACCCCTGCTAATGCTGACTAGCCTTCACTCTCCTCACCCTAGCACAAGATTTGTCCCTGACACGGTCCAAGTGATCCCAGCAGCTACTCAGAAGCCACATTTTGCCAAAAATCGGTCGAGATATTGTTAATGACTACAGAATACCCCCAGGGAAAATAATACCTCTCCAGATTTATGTTTCAGCAGTGTTATGTAGAACGCTGCAATGAAAGCACATGTTTTTAGATGTATTATTCATAAGAAATTTCATAATATTCAAAAAAAGCTTATACAATTAGGACTTCCACGTGCTCACTTGCAACTTCCAAGAGAAACATAGACTACACAGACTGAAATAGTATTATTCTGTGAAAAGGGGGAAAATAATAAGCTAAGTAGCCAAGTCCTGATGATGGCAGTCTTGGCTGACAATGGGGAAAAATCCTGAAAAAATGCACAACAGCACTAACACTATGTTGAACTGAAGCTCTTCAGTCAGAGACGCAACAGACTACATGCCCTTTGACTTAGCACAAAGGAGAAACTGTAATACAGTCACCGTTGACTTACACTTTGCTCAGACTTCAGGGGCTTGTGCTGCAAATTGGAAGCTTTTTGCAGTTCACGTTCTGGACAGACTCTCACATCTGTGAGAGCTGCAACACTGGCCAAGGAGAGAGGTACGAGATGAAATCACGAACGAACAGAGCCAGTTAGGGAAGCAAGTCTCTAGCAAGGCCACAGCAACACTCACGCTCTCTGTGGCTCTTCCAAGAGGTCCAGCTGTAATAAATGAGGTATTAGATCACGAAAATACTATTTTCCAAACCGCTTGAATGGAATACCTACAGATAAGCATTTTCTGCCTTTGGAGAAATCTACTGAAGAGGTAATTAATTCAGGCATATAGCCCTACAGATCTTGAAAGAAAGAGGAATGAGAACTCAATGCTTGGCATCGGCTCATGCAGAAGTCTAAAGCCCATCTGAGAATCACATCCCTCAGCAGATGCCTGTACTTGTATCCCGATCCAAAAGACTGTCGGGGACTTGTGCAGGAAGCAGGACATGGGGTCTTCCAACAGTCAGATGCCATGCAGGCTTGAGGTACTTATAGCAATCCTTTTAAAATTAAAGCTGCCTTGTGACGACCAACCTATACATTCTATACCATTTTCCTACAAATATGTACAACCGTACATTCAATAGAATTGCAGCCTATCAAAAAACGTAGGATTCTGCCTCTGTTAATTAAGCCAGTGCCAACCTCCTTCACGTCCCTGATCTCCCCATCCAGGAAGAGACTCAGATGTCTCTGCAGCAGATCCCCTTCTCTCCATTTTCAGCCTGCTGCAGTGGAGGATGCTCCTTGTGCTGTGATTCCACCGTTCCACTAATGGCAGCACAAATCATTTATGGTATCTATTAACTGCAATACTAAAGGCATCTGGAACATAGGTTTCTGCTTAGGAAAACATTTATATGGAGGAGGCAACTGTGTGGGTGAAGCAAACTCCAGCACGGATATCGCACTTTATGCCAACGTTGCTCACGCCCAAACAGTAGAAAGATCAAACACAACCTTGCGGTAGGTGGGGAGGAACAGCGTACATGTTTCATTCAGAGGAAAAAGAGAGAAACCTTTTTTTTTTTTTGGAAGTAGTTTGGTCAGAAGGATTACTCCAGTAAATTATGGAGAGCATTAACCACTGAATTTGAACCCATTTTTAGTCTTTCTTTATTAATAACTCATTATAGTCCTTTTTCTTAATGTGGAATAAATTAGAGCCATGTTAATCTGTGCAGCTATCTACAGGTACATTTATCACCACCGCAGCCTCTTTGACTCTCCTGACTGGAAGCTGCATTTCACGGGCAACAGAGACTCATCCCCTGCTGAACTCAAGTCACAGTGGCCTTTTCAGGTCACTGGCAGGGTCACTTGAAAACTTACCTTTTTTTACAGGACTGAAAGGTACTGCACAGCTGGCCCTGACATATGTGAAAGAATTTCTCTTTCTCTCTCTCACTCTCTCTGTCATATTGCCACAATTTAGATCAGTGAAAACAACTGAGCTGGGGCCTTGCTGGTATAAAAGAAAGAGGAACTGCTAACAGGATGTTCTTTGTGGGAACTCAAAGCTTTTGGAACTGATTCCTCTTCCCTGATCCAGAAGAGCTCAAATTTTATGGCCTTCATAGCATGTTGCATAGTTCATATTTTTCCAGAGTGCATGAAAACTGGGGAGAATTGCGAATGTGGTTAGTTTCTGGAGGCAAGGCTTTGTTTTAGCTCTAAAATTGGCCGGGTTGGATTCGGCTGTGGAGGGAGAGTTAAAACAGCCTGGTCACCATGATTATTTTTATATTTGCATTTTAATCTATCTTGGGTTTTGGAAATGCACAAGTAGTAACAGACAAGCAACCTCCCCCTCTGTTAAAGACGAGTACTATCACAGAGAGCCAAAATGTCAGCAATTCCATCACTCCCAGCTGGCACCTGGGAAGGACTGGAGAGGTGCCACAGCAGCCACTCTGGGTAGCAGGCACTGGACTTGAGAATCCCAGACACGAGCAGCTGGGCTCCTTGCCCCGCACCTAACGATTCAGTCCTAACTAGGATCTTGTCTGAGCACTGGCACGCCAAAGCAGAAAGCACTGTTACGCCCAGTTTAACGTGGCAAATGGAGGCACAGAGCTGACTTGTCAATACTGCTAAAGCAGTATCCTGAGAGAGGGAAAACCTGATGCCAGTCTTCCTGTCCTAATTGCTGAACCTTTCTTCTGCTCATCATCAAGATAAAAATTTCAGCTATTTATCAACATTAATGATGACCAGTGACTTTTATTAAAAGGGAACAAGCACCTTTTTAGCCAAATACTAATTCGCCTGTTTGAACAGTAGTAGCCTAAGTGCCCTGTGAAGACATCCTATCATGAATAGTTAATAAGCTTTGCAGCTACTTGTACTGAGACGCTGCACGTACTTTACAGAAACACTATTCTCTGCGTGTGCGCTACAAACAAGTATGGATGGCGGACCTACCTAGAAGCTGAAACTGCACAGTATTAGTACATCACTTTTGAGCCTGTTTTTCTTACAGCCCTACAAAAAGGAGGGCATTAAGCTATGGAATTTAAACACTGCCTAAGAGAAAGATTTTTTGTCAGATAAGGTATCATATATAACAGCGACATAGATTCTCACGTCTGTTGTACAAAACAGACTTAATCGAGTCAAATATCTGTAATTTAGTTTATATATAGTTTATAGTATATATATATAATGGTATATATAGTGTATATATATATACTATATATAGTATATATAATTTATATATATTTACATATATAACGTCCTACAGTTCTTAAGCACTTCAACAGTCCCCTAAATGGACTAGATTTTTTTTCATGCAAGTAAGATAAGCCATTAAGATGAGCCATTTTTCATGCAATAATGATCATGGTTTAAATGAGAACAGACTAAGATGATGATGAGGTCACAGATTCAGTGTTCGTACCTGAAAATAATAAACTTTTTTTTTTTTTTACCCTCTTAACACGGAAAAAGCCTAACCATTTTTTATAACCTCTCCCAAAAATGTATTAAGGATTTTGCAGTTTCAGATTTGCATTGCACTGAAAATACAAGTGGAAATTGCGAGTAAGTGGATGAAACTCAGATACAGCTGGAGTTACAGCAAAAATACAGTACTTTCACAAAATGGTCGAATCAATCGAGACACTGTTTTGAATGTAAGTGGGCAACCTGTGACTTTTTTCCTAAGAAGTAACATAAAACCACTCTGTGTATGTTAGCACTGTGATTTTGGAGAGCTGTATATGAATATAGTAAAGTAAATAATATTCCTCTGCTCTTTGAAAAATTTCCCAGTGAGCTCAATGCAATATCTGGCAAGGTAAAAAATGCAAAATATTTTTTGTTTAACACTACTTAGAATTTCGCTATCTATCGGTACAATGCCCTGCTTAGAAGTCACTCTAAAATAATTCCCGTCATAAATAAAACTATGGGAAAATACAAATTTGCAATTATTATTCAAATCGAGTATCTTGAACTCAAAAAACTAAGTTATTGAAGACAAAGATACTGAATACTTTTCACATATATAGTTACAGTCACACATACAGTTTCAGTTACTTTCTCACCACCGTGTTTCTGGGTTCGAATGCTTAAAGTACCAGCCAGTCAGTAGACTACAGAGAAAAAGGGCACATATACTTTGAATGATTAATACAGTTTTTGGAAAACACACCGCATACATGCTTTCCTTATCTTAGAGTACAGCTAAATGATGATGAGGGGGAGATGTTCACAAAAATTCTGGGGGATTAGATGATATGTACCAATGAACCCTTCGAAAGAAATAGCTACCCTGGGGGTGGGGTGGGGTGGGGGTGGGGTGGGGGGGGGTGGGAAAGAAAGAATAAAGAGCCAAGTGGCTAATCTCACTTGTTTCAGAAAAACTGCTATGCAGAAGTAAGATGAAGCAATAAAAAGTAATGCTTTCAGGTCATTTTACCTAACCTTAAAAGACAACAGTATTTTAGGAAAAAAGTTTAAACCCGTCACTGAAGTAAGAAAAATCCAAATATAATCCACGCCTTAAACCTCTCTTTGAACTGGACTCACTGTGAATTTGGCTTCTCTTTTTATCTTGTGAGATGCACTTCAGTGCACTCCACAACCCTAAAGAGAAAACTATTACACACACAGTTGCAACACCTTCTCTCCTTAATTTTTCATTCTTCTTTCCTATTTTTTTTTTTCAGAGACCTCTATCAGCAGCTGCTACTCACTGGCTTTCATCTGGAAAAGAAGGCAAAGAAACAGTTGCTTGCACAGCTAATGCTCCGAACTGGAGCCCGAGTGTCTAATCTTCATAATAAGCAGCTTCCAACTGACAAAGTTCTGATTTATGTTTAATACTTGAGTCCACAGCTCTAAATCCCTCTGGATTACGGGATTATCATTATTTTTAATTAAAAATTTACACTTTTGATAGAAAGAAGGGGAATATATTCCTTGCAAATGAAAGAGACAAAAGGAGTAACTCCAAAGAAGATCAATTTGGCATGTAAACA
This sequence comes from Anser cygnoides, assembly GCF_040182565.1. Lineage (NCBI taxonomy): Eukaryota > Metazoa > Chordata > Aves > Anseriformes > Anatidae > Anser > Anser cygnoides. The sequence continues at coordinate 58,559,566 of NC_089876.1, read as the reverse complement.
TATGACATACAGGACATCTCATAACAAACACGGTAGGTGCAGGCCGTTTGAAACATTCTATTTAGAGTAAAATAGTTCTGTATAGAGGTCTGACAAAGAGAATTGGATTTTGTGAAAAAAATACCATATTGTAAATCTCTGAGAATTGGTAAAGACCACCAACAGAGCAATCCTATCAGTGTAAGAGAACAAAGAAAAAAACATTTTATTCTTGCTAATGATGAGGCTGGCGTCTCATACCTCCAGAAAGTTTAACTTTAAAGTATTCCAATCATCTCATTAAAAAAAAGTTCAAGGTACTTCTCCAAAATGAATCTTTACAAAGGTGTTTCTAAAAGAGGCACACACACACACACACACACACAAGATCAATGTCCTTGTGACTCCCACAGAAAATATTTCACATATTTCTTGGAACAAGCATTATACTGGTCATAACAGAAACTATGTGGTTGGGATTGTGTGTTCAGCTGCTGCTGTCCTTCATCTTGTATTCTGCCTTTTTAGTAAAGTGTAGATAACGGAAAAATCACCGTATCATTTTGGTTAGAAATTTCCTTTTTTTCCTAAGTAAAAAGAAGCTGTTTCTTTTCTCCTAATTACAGCTTATTCTCCCTCCTCTTACACTGTAACTAAGAAAAAACAAAACAAAACTAAACAAAACCCAAAACAACCAACCGAATGACCAGAGCAAATTTTCTTTTTACACAGTTTCTTCTCTGGCAAGATCAGAAAAAAGTTTCATCCTTTGAGTATGTCTGTCAAACAGATTTCTAACATACAGTTTGAGAGCATTCATCTAAGAGTACTATATCTGCACTTGTGTATGCTTGTATGACATTTATTGCCTTGGAAAGGTGGCGTAAAAAATATTTCACACTATTCTGATGTCTGGTCTGAGCCACATCCCTGCAAGTAGTATATATATATATGAAATGGTTATAAAAACTATATATTTAAAATAAATGTTTTCCAAAACATTAGGTTGGATGCTAATTGCAAAAAAAGAAAAAAAAGTCATTGCAGGCTGCTAATGTGATACCTTATTCTCTTTTCCAGAAAAAAAATAAATAAATAAAGAGACGGTGTTTATAAACCATAAGAATAGGTTTTCTATACATTTTATATACACTCAGAACTGCCCACATTAACAAACTTCCCTCCTGTGGTGTGTTTCCAGGCAGATGATGAATGCCTGGTGATAGGTGGGCTGTTAGGCACAAAACTGAGTGCTGTAGTGCATCTAGAATTGCATTTATGGCACACCTTGAGTTGATTTGTTAGATATTAATTCTCCTAGACAGCAAGTGATCATTTTCCACATTCACCCAACAGTCTTACCATTTGCCAACATGCCCAACTGCTAGTAAAATAATATTAGCAGATGTGACAAATTCATAAATAGGGTGTAGACACTCTGAAGAACTTAAGGTTACCATTTACTTAAAAGGGGAGGAAGGAGAAGAACATATTTCTTCCTTCCTTTTATCCATAATTCAGGAGCTTTTGATGCACTTGCCACGTTTCAGTGAGCCTGTTCACCTTGTGCTCACATGCAGAGCCAGGCCTCTGTACTGCAGGTCTTACACCCACCACTTGGGCTCAACTTATTTCAAGCAAGGCTAACTATCACACATCTCCAGAATACAATATATTACACAGACTTTATCACATGTAATAGTCCCTGAAGTCCTTCTTCCCACTGCCATGTCCCAGTACTCCATTTATTTGCTCAGCACTCCAGTGCACGGATGTCAGACTGCCACAGACCTACCTGTGTAAAACAGCTCCAGAAATCACTGAGTTCAGTTCTGTTGTTCATTTGCTGTTTTCACAGCAGCCAACTTCATCACTGTCATTTCCTAATTCCATCATCTAAATGATTTCACTAACAACACATTTCAGTAAAGCCCTTCTCACAAGCACTGCCAGCTTTGCAAGCTCTGGTATTATCTGCCAACAGAAGGAACTCAAAGGCTGGCTGGATTCTCTCATACAAGAGTCCTTAAAATGTGAGCAAGTGCTTGGACATTGCGCATAAATGCTATTTCTCAAGGAAAATAAAGACACTAAATACAGCATGTATACACCGAGGACACAGAGAAAAGCTGGTGGCATGACACAGAAGATTTTAGAGTGATGATGAATCAGCACAAGTCATGGGCAAGTTAATTTTCCTCCTCTTCTTCCCACCTACTATGTGCTTACACTTTAAGAGCAAAGCATGTAAAATGAAAACCTAAATGAAAACCTAGGTGGAAGAGTGCAGCCACCTTTAGTACTTAAAATGCTGTGTGACTGGAACAATTCTGAGGCCTCAGAAATCTGTGATGTTCAGAGTCAAGCCTCCTGGAGAAGGATTCAAAGCAAAGTGCAGCTTTTATTGCTAATGTCCTGAAGTTAATCAAATTTATGGAAGCTGTCCTCAAAATAGGTTAAAAGGGACATTGGAATATTATCCCCAATATTGGTAAAGATACAGCATTACCAGTGTGTCAAGGAGTTTATTCTGCTTTCTGCAGCAGTTTTGTGAAATGTGCCCCTGCACGCACACAGCTTCCTGCAGCTTCCCCCTTGCCATCCATTACACTGCAGCAAGCATCATCTAAGCCCGCCCCTGGAAGTTCCCATACATCGAGATTACTCTTCCCTCTTTCCCATTTGCTGGCGATGCTTGTGCTGCTTTAGAGTTGCAATACTCAGCTCAAAGCATTTACGCGGTACTGTGTTGAAGTGGGCTCAAAACAGTAGAACGGTATGGAAAGCAGCTTGTTAAAATCGCATGGAAAATGTATCCAACAAAATATGAATTTTATTACAAGAAAGATCTCAATTCCACATTTAACGTGTTCAATCCACATCTGGTGAACAACAGATGTGAACAGATTCACATCTATGTGTCCATCACCCAGTATCCCAAATGCTGTTTCCTACAGTGAGGATGACCTACACATGCAACCCGGCCATCTAGCCAGGCAAAGGCGGTGACTGTCGAAAGGTGAGCTTCAGGAACTGCAACTCTGCAAAGGAGCTAGTGCACAGAGAGCTCATCTGGTTGTGGTTCTCGGGTCTCCCCTGAAGGGAAAGGATTCTGACGCTGTCCCTGGCACAGGGGAACTAGATGGAGGGTGCTCAGGCATATAACTGTACGAGTTCAATACCATACCTCAACTATTATAATCTAAATCTTGGCAGAAGAATTCATGAGCTGAAGTCAATCAGTATTCTTTGCTTTTTTGATTACAGTCATGCTCGCAGCCACTGTGAGGGTCACATTGCTATTTAAAACTCTCCTGCACCAGAGTAAACAGACCAGACACTGACTGATATCCTGCACTTTGCTGAGGCAGAAACAGTTTCAAAGAGGAGGAAAAAAACACACACCACCATGGGCAAAGGCAAAACTGCTTGAGAGAGAATTTTGCTCCAGGTTTTCTAAATCTTACCATCTATATTTGATTCTTGCAAACCCTCCAATTAATAGGGATACTTTCACTGTCAAAACAGTGAGATTTTTACCTTGAGTATTCAGAGAGAGATGAGGTTGGATGTTCTTCTTCGCTGCAAATTTTTGCATGCTGATTAAACAGGCTGAAAACATGTCCCACTGCAAGGGAACAAGGTAGTACCAGTGGAAACAGAGTACTCTAAAAGGATACAAAAACATACAAGAGAAAATGTAGCATACCAGCCTCCTGAAAATCTGAGGCACTTAGTGATGAATGTGTAACTCCCCCTAATGGAGGCAGATTTGAATTTATCTTAAAAGAAAACATCGGCAACTTAAAATCCTAATGCTCAAAATAATAATAGCGTCGTATTACTTTCTCCTTTTTAAGGAATCTTTTAAGGTATGCATCAGTGATTTACAGTAAACATTGAACCATTGTCAGTACAAAATCATTCTTTTCTAAGTGACTTTTATTACATACAGAAAAATCCTAAATATATGTGCATTTCAGCATAGTTATACAGTATGCACTTGGTAACCATTAAAACTCCCTCAAATTATCCTCTGTCAATCACTTCAACTTCTGTTTTAGCTAAACGTTTTCCTGTTTCTTAAAAAGTCAGCAATTTGGTATAAAAATGACAGTGACAAGCTGCAGTGGTTTTGGTTGTGTGGTATAAAGAAATGCTTCTTATGTGCACAGCTGCTTGTAATGAATGCAGCATGTCTGAGGTCTGGTCTTGGACGGCTTCCTACATTTCAGACTCCAGTTTCCTTGGCAAGTTTTCTGGGACCATATTATCTATATGTCCCAGTAGTTTAGCCAAAACTTTTCAATATGAGAATTTGGCACTGTGCATCAATGGAATGGGTTTCTGAAGTCTCTCCTCCCATAGTTACAGCTTCTTAGGAATTTTTGCCCTAACTCTATTCCAACAATAAATAATGAAATACAAAAAAAAGTCAATTTTTCTACTACATAACCCCCTTGTAAGATAGAACAATTCTATTTTTATATAATAAAATAACTAGCCATGAAAGATGCCAGATTGGCATCAGAGACTAAAATTACATTTGTCCCCAGTTCAGCTGCAATAGCAGCAGCAGCAATACAGTGGTTTTCAGAGCTCTCGGATTTGAGCTGCTCTAACTTCTGGGGTAAGTGAATTGCTCTGGACTTTGTTCCGCTAAGACTTCTGATAAGCCTGGACGTTGCTATAATTGGTTCGGTGATGCTGTAACTAAGTGTTATAAGGAGGACTGTGATTAAACACTGGATTTTGCACAGGTCACTGCTCAAGTACTCCCCACCCATTTTCAAGCCAGGGAGGCATTTAACCTCTCTCCTCATTGTGGTGAAAGCCTCTTCATCTCACTCCACTACCAAAGCTTGTCTTTATCCAAATACACTGATACACAGATATTCTCCTAATACAGAGAAAATATAAAAAAGACAAGCAATTTAGAATGAAGTTATGGATATAATCCCAAATGACTTCTAGGTTTTGATTATTTATTGGAAATTAAGTTCAGGAAATTTGGTGCTAAGGAGTTCTTTTCCTTCAGGTTTTTGATTTAAATGTGACCTTATATGTTTTCTCTTTTTCTTTACAGGAAGTAGTTTCTAGCAAAATATTCTCTTAAATAAGACTTACCCCGCTGTCAAATTCTACTCTGTAGTGCCAGCACAATCAGTCTAAAAAAAAATAAATCACCAAAACCACAGATGAATCTGTATTTAAAATAATTATATTGTAAGGCAAAAATAGACAAGTTCTTGTATACAAGAAAACACAAAAATAAGCTCATAAGCAAGAAGGACATGGATAAAATAGGTCTACCAGTACCACTTCAGCTACAATCATACAGAAATATTTCTAATATCATGTAAATATGTGGAAGGTTAAAAACTAATTAAAAGCAAAGATATGTGTTACAAAACAGGAAATAAAGGAGACCATCTCAAGGAGATCTAGAACTATACACCAAGTAGCATAAGCTAGAAGTCACGAAGCAGTGCCTGACAGAGTAACAGAAAAGAAATATGAGCAACAACTAAGAAAGTATGTAAGAAAGTTTAAACTTTCCCAAATATTTTGCTGCCTGGGAATTTCACTTACTTTATTTTTAAACGGAGCTAAACCTAAACACGAATACCTGCATACAAAGACAGGAAATTTTGGCAATGCTTAATCTTAGCCTGCCTTATTTCATGTAATTACAAAAAGTCTTTATCGATAATCTTGTGACAGAATCCTTTTTTTTTGTTTTCCCTCCCACATATCTCAGCAGACTCTGCACTAATGTATTTAACCAAGAATCAGTCTAACCATGGTTATGAGCGTTGAAACAAGGATTTTCACATCTGTCTGATCTGGACAGTGAAACTGCCGGGCAGGCCATGATAGAGATTTCCCTTCCAAGTTCCTTCTCTCCCTTAACGGCAAGTATTACTGAGATTTGTTTTATATGTTTGACAGAAAGTAAATTACTTAGATATAAGAGATCCTCCAAAGATTTGTGATCCTTGTGCAAGAGGTTAATGTGAGTCAGGGAACATCAGGGTTTAGGATATATAAGTAATACAAATGCCGTCAGTCATTGTCTTAAGATGATAGCACAATTTTATTCGTTGGACTTCCTTGAAAAAAATTTTTTATTATTACTTCTGGGATTGCAGTTCAACTCCAGTACACAACCTTACTGATGATGTGTAGTGCCTGAAAATATGTTTTAGTATGTAGCTGATTGTTTAAAACCACCACTCACAATTCAGTACTACTTGATGCAGCAGCAGTCTCAAATTGTGGGAGACATAAGAGAACAAATGAATAGTTTTCCCTTTTTCTTTGTTTGAAGAAAGAAACCTCTTTCCCCCCTGCAGCTCCAAATCCTAGCATCCACACTGTATAAAGTATGAAAGAAAAGGCATGAACATACATAATTAAAACGTTTAAACTCCGCAAAGCACTGCACCAAAATGTGTGTGTCTTCAGATAACATAAAACCAATCTCATAGCCTATTTACAACATACACAAAGTCACAGGCTTAAACAACGGCTATATGATAACATGCACCGCACAGCACTAAACTGATGGGCTCCACAAAATCATATACATTGCCTCCTTAAAATACTTCCATGGTGATGGGTGTAGAAACACATAAGGGATTTGGTCCCTCCAGCTCAACAGAGACAGTGAACTGGAGGGAGCCCAGTGGAGAGCCACCAGGGGAGAACTTGACACAGGAAGAAAGTTGAAAGGAAAGGGGCCTGTGCAGCTTGGGGAAGAGAAGGCTCAGGGGACACTAATCACCGTGCCTACAAAGTGGTGATACAGAAGATGGAGGGACTCTCTTCACAGGGGTGTATGTCGACAGGAGAGGCAGCAAGCCCAAGCTGCTGCCAAGAAAATTTTGTCTAGATATTAAGAAACACTTCACTATGAGAACAATTAAAAAATAGACTAAGTTGTCCAAAGAAGATGTGGAATCTCCCTTGATGGAAATTATTTCAACCCTGGCTTGATATAGCCATGGATAAATGAAGGCTAAGTCCCACTTTTCTACAGAAGGTTGGATCTGGTGAGCTGCAAGGATCCCTTTAAGCCCTGGCCTCACGTAATTCTTTATTCCTAGTTTCTTGTAGTCTAGGAAACACCTCCGAGCTGAAACACCGTTTCTCGTCCTCAAATTACCATTTGTTCCTAGATTATCTTGCCAAACAAAATACCACCCCATAATAGGAGAGGAAAAAAAAAAAAGAGGAAAGAGTTCAGTCATATTGCTATGAATATTCTTAGTTCTTTACCTACATACTTTCTTTTAAACACATTCTTGTGCTGGTCAAGTGATCCCAGAAATGGAAACTGATCTGCAAGGTTATTTAAGATAGGGCTTGTTAACAATCCTATTGTATTCGTGCTTAGAGTTGCAAAATCAAAGCAAATCTAGTTGTGAACCAGCAATCTAAATGCAGATACACTTACAGAACATCCTAGATTCACCTAGACCTCTTTCCTTATGCTTTGCTAAGTTTCCAGTGAAAACTGGTAATTTCAGTGAAGCATATGGACTGCAGTAATCTGAATGTTCATTTTATATATATAAAACGTTGTACAGTAACAGTGCACTTCTTGATGGGTAAACCCAGATTTCCAGTGAATAACATGGGAAACAAGGTGAAAAACGGTGCATATAGAGCTACATATCTAGAGAACTAATGACATAGAGCATGATTAGCTGATATAAACAGCTCAGTGAAATGCAGCATAACTATCTCTCTCAGCTGTACCAGTTTCCTAGCACATATAGGTATGCAGAATATGGAAAGACTGTTTACTTCACAGTACTGTGAAAGCTCATAGACAAATGCGTCTAACTGCAAACATTCCTACTGTCTTTAAGTCACATTCAGCTACAAATATACACTTAAACATACATATATATCTAACTATATCTTTATTCTCTTACTTGAAGAGTACCTGTACATAACCAAGCTTGAAAGGAACTCTATTTGCTTTGAAAGAATGCTGGAATTCCTTTTCTCACGGAATTACATAATCTTTTCTCTACTGCTATGGGAAATCTACTTGAAGCAATTCATTAACAGGAGAAAAGCCCTCCCACATGAAAACATGTAAATGATAGGGCTGTATAAACTCACAGGAAGGGCAGAAAGGCTTCTGTAGGTATAGTGGGTCCAACCTCAAGCAGAGCTAAGTGCATTGAGGATACTGGGAAAATAGCAAGGTGATACAGTCATGTTGGGCATCCTAGAGCAATTGCCTGCTGAGCTCAGAGGGTGAGCTTTGCTTTTTCTGTTTTCCATCCTAAGTGCTTCATTATGAGGTAAGGAGGTTCCAAGCTCACCCCAAGCCTTCATGTGGTGCCCAGACCAACTCACAGGGCCTTACCAGTGCAGAGCCCCTGGTACCAATGATAAAACAGCTGTACAAGTAACAACTATGCATCCCTTTGATACTTTCACAGAAAACAAGATGTATTGAGCAATAATAACATTTAACTTTGAAATAATAATAGGAAAGGCTGTATTTTTAGTACTGTCTTAATTCATTGATTTGTTACTTTTAATAGACCAGAGTAAAAAATGCCATCATTTTTTATATTACTAACTTTGAAATTATGGATTTTGTATTTATTAACTTGGAATTTCAGTCTTAAGATAGATGGGGGCATTCTCAAGAATACAGAGCTAGAACATTCTGTTCTTCAACTGTAAAACCCGTGGCGGTGTCAAAGCTTCAGGAAAAGGTAAGGATGCTTTCAGATGAAACATAGATAATTCCTGTAGCTTGAAAAAAATAGCAGAAAAGAAATAGTTTTTAACATTATTTCTTCAGTAACACTCTGGATAGTAAGTGGCTATTATCTTTTGGAGAGTAAGTGGCTATTGTGAGAACATGACTCGGAGCACATCCCAGTAAACTTCACAGATCCACCAGTACAATTGTTGAAAAGAGCTTAGCAAAGGACAGGCTTACTTTTCACTGCATACACAATTTGTTCTCAGTTACAAAGTAACATTACCATTTTAACACAGTATTGTCCATTAATTTCTAAACCTGGGCTTGCAATTCAATGTACCCCAGCACAATTACCAACAGTTCTCCCTCCTTACTCAAATTTGTGATGAGCTATGAAGAAAAGAAAGCGACTTTTATCAATCTCATCACAAAATGCAGGGCTGCTTTCAAGTGAGGCTGCACTGACTCACCACTCCTCAATATGGGATGACTAACATACAGGATGAAGTTACCTCATCTCTAAAATGGGTGTTCCAATAGCTGCCTAAGCACAAGGAGGTGCTGGTCCTGAAAGCTGTAAACTACACACTTAATTATTAAAAGCCAACCTAGAAAGCCTTAATAGGAAGTTGAAATCATACCTTCCTTTCTGAATAACAGTCCTTTCTGAATAACCAGAAAGCTGTCCATACTTCTGGCAGCCTGATCTTGAAGGCATCTGGACCCTGTGCTCCAAGCAATATACCAGATCTGTCTGGATAAGCAGCAGAACAATATTCTCTGGGTATTAACTAGGCTGAAGTCAGTCACTCTATGGCTTCAAAATCATAACTGCTCCCAGAATAAACAAGCTAAAAGAATGAGCTGCTTTTCCTCCAATCTGTCCTGACACCATCAGATCTACTCGACGCAGATCGAGTCCCGCGCATTTTATTGAACAACGCTTGTTAAGTCCCATGCGTTGCTCACACGTATGGGAGAGACTGGGTTGTTTGACAGAAAGCCCACTCAGCTGGGAGCCCGCATGGACATCAGCAATGCTAAGAAAGCTTGTGGAAACAAGGGTGTCATTCTGAAGTATCTGAAAGACGGCTAAGCAGACACAAAAGAGAATCGCTAAAGGGAACAGGCGAGAGACACTCGGAGCAGGAACAACTTACGTCAGACATAGCTGCCACGCTGCCTCCTGCTTAATGGCACTTACCTGCCTGATCCGAGAACCAGATCAAAACTGTAAGATCTGCCTGTTCTAACTTGAGACCTGGTTTCTGAAGCCTGAGAAAATACAGGTGGAACAAATAAGCGAGCAGACAGTGAATTCCTGCTACAGCTTGTGCCTTCTTATGAAAGGACGGACAGCTATGCATGTGCAGCAGCACAATGAGCTGTGCCTACTATGGGAGGGAGCGCCCCTGTACTGGGGGCACTACTGGGCTTTGAAATACATTTACTTTTAGTTTTAAACTAGATATTTTAAGTGGTTAATTATTTACATAAAGTCCTACTTGCAGTTCAAAATTTTGCTTTTGCATTTCTTCCTTTCTCTGTCTCACAAACAATTATTAATCGAAATACAAATTGTGATGAGGAAGTATAACTGAGCACAAATTAGATGATGTAAAACCAAAGCAGACACTTCCACATTCCTCAGTAAGCTCTGAGCAGTTTCGTATTACAGCCGTGCCAGTCTAACAGCTAGCGGCTGCCAAAGGGGGAGGCCCCACTTCCCACCCCTTCAAGCCATGGATTCCTGCCTGCCTGCCTCCTCTCCCCTCCCTTCTTCTGTTAGCTCAGGCTGTGCAGCTGCAGGGTGAGTTCACTCAGCCGGCTGATAATGGGAGGGGATTTTTTTCAGGGCTAGGGTATAGTTCCATTAAAGCTGACACTAAAATATTTGGTGCTGCTGCAGGTATGGCCATCTTCTCCAAAGCCCTGCCTTCTGTGTTGCGTCAACCATGTTGTTCATCTGAGTCTGCAGGAAGCAAGTTCAAACTACTAAACTTTCAGGAACCTATCCAAAGAAACAGGGAGAGAAAGAGTGGGGAATTAGCCTCTGCTGGCTCAACACCCCCAACTAGCTCATCAAGGAATTGGATGAAAGCCTGCACCAATAATACAAAAGAGTAACAGCCACCACGTGCAAGGCACGATTAAGGAAGTACCAGAGCAGCATACACTAGCATCAACCATCACCCCTGGATCATCCAGTGACATGCTCTGTGTCTCTGTAACTCCTCTCTGCAAAAGAAATGGTCAATGCATCCAGCTGGAGGCAAGTGGGATGGGACCATCCCCTTCTGATGCAGCTAAATATTGGATTGGCTTAACTATATCAGATTTACTCTCATCCTTAAAAATAAACCATATTTTCTATTAGAATAATTGAAACTTAGGGAATAATAGTTGTATCGATAGATCAAGATATTTTTTCTTTAGTCTTCTGAAGCAGAGATTTGGTATGTTTGTCTTTTAGTGGGAGAAAGGTATGAAAAAGAAATATTAAACATCCATTTGTTGGAAAAAGCCAGTAGCATTGTTTTTTTTTTCCCTAACGAGTTGATGTTTTTTTATACAATCATTTTATAACCATTTGATAATTACTGAAATCATGATTTATTAACCCCTGCATCTGGCACAAGAGTTAAATCCCATAAATAGCTCAAAAATCAGTGAATTAAAAGAAATATTAAATTGAACTAAAACAATCCTGAGACAGCCAGATCATGAAAAATTGTTCAAGTCTGAGACCATTTTAAGGTTAGAGCTCTATTACAGGTAACAGAAAAAAGATCATAAAGAAGAAAAGATTAATACAGCGAGTACCTAGCCCTTTTTGCTCATTTCATTATTACTGTAAGGCCACCATTTTGCAGATGGTCAGAAATACCACAATCCTCCCATTGCAAAAGGTTTTATATCAATTATTCTAACTATGCCTTTAATAGAACAGCCTACAGACAGCAGCTGGAAATTAATAGACATGATAAAAGAAGTTTCCTAGCGTCTTTCTTCAGAAAGGTTTTTTAAATAAAGATTGTAATTCTAACATGACAAACCTGCTACAGTCTGTAGTCTTGCATGTTGCAAATGGAAGTATCACTGCAAGCACACTATTGGCTTCAGTGGTTACTTAGTCTTGATGCTAAGAAATGCCACTGAATGTTAAATGTTAATGGGAAAATTCACATAAATGATTCCTGTATCATTCATTCAGTTATTTCGCCTGAAAAAGGCAGCCCTGTAGAGTTGAAATTATACTCGATCAATATTTATAAAGCATAGGGAAATGATCATGACTTATTTTCATTTCTTTAAAAATTTTCAAGTGTTAGACAACTTAGTTAGTCAACAAGTTAGTAAACACTGACAACTAGAAGAGCTCTTCATCCAGTTTTTGAAATATTTTTGATGGAAGTTGTATTGGGTTTACGTGGCAAGGGTTTGGTAGCAGGGGGCCTCAGGGGTGGCCTCTGTGTTTACTATAAAAGTAACTACACAGTTTACTACGCAGTTTACTATAAAATGGTGTTAGTGTTTGCAGTCTACATTCATCTGCTTTATGGGTACTTGTTTCACTAAATATTTTTTTACTCTAATTCAGGTATCAGGCCTTAGTGCTTGAAAATACTCTGTATTACTAGCTACAATTTAGTATTTCAATGGAAAAGGAAAATATTTTATCATATTCTTTAACTGTTCTGTTTACCGTTTCTTCATCCATCCAAGCACAGAAGGTAAATATTGAATACTTCAGCATTTTCTGCTTAATTGTGGGAAACTCTTCAAGTTTTATCTAAATTTGGTTACCATTATTAGGAATTATTTTATTCCTCATCATCTTAATGACCACAGTAAGAAGCCCAACATCCATTAAAGGAAAGAAAAAGAGAAGACCACAAAACATACTGGCCAGGTTATTTCTCCCTAATTTGAACTCCTGCCCATCAGTTTTCCGAACTTCTTATCTGAGATATATTCCTTATCATCACCTTACGCTCCCTTCCATTGGTTTTTTTTCAATATGCATTCTTTCAAACGGATGTATTTATCAGGGCTTTTTGTTTCCTCTTTGGGGCAGTTTTCAGCACAAACCTGGAAGTTTGTGAAATGGGTTTTTAATTTACTGAGAGAATTTACATTACAGTTTCTCACACAGAATTTCCTGCTTTTAATTTTCCACTATTCAACAAAGCCATAAATTAATCTGTTCGCTTACCTAAGCCAGCATTGTGATTTTTTCCCTTTTAGTCATCAACATGATGTTTAACAAAGAATTTATTGAACCAATATTTGTTATCTATGATGTTTTTGAATGTCAGTCTTTTTAGTACAGACTGCATAAGACATACAGAACATAGTCATTCCATTGAAGTCCCCCCAATAACACAATTTTTTGCTACTTAGATATTATAGGTAGGTTCTTAATGAGTCACTGTGTCACCTGGTGTGACTTTATGTCATAGATGTTCAGTGGAGTTCAACACTGAGAGGGTTTTTAGAACCAACCCCCAGATGATTTTACTAGTGCTACCATGCTCTGCTAGGTAGTAACAAATGGGAAAAGAATGCACCATGGCCATGCAATGCACTCTTTAAATAGAAGTACATTACTTGATATTTGTATTGTGTAACCTTAAATAAAGCCAAAAAACAAACACAAAAGCAAACACACAAATCTGGTTCAGTGTTGCAGAAACTTAAACCAATGTAAGAAACAAATTTACATTATCTTGCACCTTGCTACACATATTTGTACTCTTCTCTGTTACTTGACATATTTTATACTCATATTTTATTTACCTGTAAGACAGAAACTCAAAAATATAGATGTTGCTGTAATAATGTTGTTACTAAAATACTATTTCTACTCAGCATCTTCACTTTGCTCAATACTTCATTAACATTTCCTTCTGCCTGTGTTTGATGCTATGTGTTTTTTATTTAGACATTTCTATGCGTAAATTTTGAAAATGTTCGTCATTTGTCTTTTAGGTATAATGCAGATGAATTTTGTGATTTCTGTTGAAAATACATTATCTTCTGTATCTTTTACTGAAAAAGTAACGGGCTTAAAATAACTTCAGTAATATTTTTCCTACATTTTCAGGCATAGCTTAAGATCATTATGACTACCAGCATATATAGGTTCAGTTTTTTCCTTTGGAGGTCTTGTTAATTGCCTTATACTTTTAACAGTCCACGTCCAAGTAAGACATGGATTTCATTATATAGCCTTTCTGCAATTCTGTGAGATCCTATTGATTTGTATTTACCTATTAGTGAAAGTTAGAGAATTGTAACAGAAAAAAAAAAAATACTCCAAACCACAAAACAAATAAAATGCAAAAATGTGTTGCCATGCAAAGAATTGGCAAGTGAATAGAGATGAGCATTTCTCCCCCAAAATTACTAGCCAAGTCTTTTCACATCAATAATTTACTGCTGTTGTGAAAAAAATAAAAATAAAAATGTAAAGACATTGTCTCTTCCATTTCTCACTTCCTGCTTACAAAAAAAGCCCACCTCTACACGTTAGCACATTTCAGACACTTAGAGCCTTAGCATTCCTCGCTGGCATTGAACAGATCACTGCCAAACTGATGAGACAACCATGCAGTCAAATGTGCCATCATGCTTGAAAAATCTCTGTGGTCAGCAAACTTTGTTGTACAAGCAGGCTGACCTCTACTATTTTTATTTTATTTTATTTTACTTTTAAAGAAAGGTTAATTTGGAGATCTGTTAACTCACACAAAAATAGATTTAATGAGGTCTTTCATGTTTCTGGATGAGACATTGAGCTATGGGTTGCCAGCAGTAGGTGCTGAACAGGAGAGTGATTTGTTAACTTGAACAATGCCAAACAGGCTTAAATTGAATGAAATGAAATGAAAGGAATGAGTTGAAAGGCTACAGATCATTTCACACTACTTTTTCACAATGCATTGTTTACTAGTAATGATTTTAATGAATGGAAAAATATTATGTACTTGCTACATAGGTGATAATATCGAAATGTATCAAGATAAAAAGAATAAGGGTGTTTATATGCTATTAAATTGCTACATGGAAAACATCCTATGTCTTGGTAAAATCAGTGGGACTGTAACAATAATTATCATATAAGCAATATGCAAGTAACTACGATAATGAGAAGATAACTCTCTGCAACTTGCATCTCAATTCTTGAATTTCTTGGTTGCTCTTTTTTTTCAGAGAAACCAGAGCAGGTTTTAAGACAAACAAATTTCACAAAAAAAAACCCAACCAAACAACTTTCTAGTATTTGCTCCCGATTCCATAAAATGGAGACATGGCTGCCTTCCATTTATTACAAAACCATTTTTCAAATTACACATCTACAGATGGATGTCTACATACGGATGCTGAAATACCTGACCTGGCAAGTATGCGAGTACCTCTGAGCTGAAAAACATCAAAGCGTGTTAGCACTGCGCTGTACCTCTTGACAAGGTCTATTAGGCTGGGTGAAGCTCCTGGCTAATGCAGACAGACTTTTGTGCCCAAAGTGGCAAGCTTGCACAGTGCTGCTTTTTAACATGCTGATCGATCAGCTGGGGTCACTACAAAGTGGGACAGTTCTGCTCTTCGCTGCTCAGCGTAAATAAGCTCCGTCATACCGCTGGCTTCTCTGAAACACTCCTAACTTTATTGTATTTATCCATTACAAGTATTATAGTGATGAGGAGACAAATCAGAGTTAAGGAAATGTTTGTTCTTAGGCAAACGCCTAATAAAATAGCCTGCACTGAAATACATTATGTTGGGCAAAGTGGAACAAAATAAGCCAGAAACATGCAGAATAACCTCACCCTCACTGCACAGATCACAGAAAAAGCTGTTGCTGCCCTCTTTTTTTGTGTGTCTTCCTTGCTTTCCTTTGTCCTTTCATATTAAGTCTGGCTTATGCAGTTCCATTTCAGCAAGTCCCCTTTAACCTTCTGATTAGTAACCTGCTTGCTGAGTCCATGACATATTAGCAGAGCAAACCCATGACCAAAGACACAGACATAATGGACTTAGTGGGGAGGAAGCTACATAAATGCTTCCACATTGACTTGCTGCCTGAAAAATATGATGAGCTCTTGTAACGGAAAATGGGGTTGGAAATTAAAGGCAGGTTTCCTGCAATTTGCTAAGTGTTTGCCTGGAATTAACAGCCTGGTAATGATTGGAAAGGAATAATGGTTTTAAGTTGTGAAACAGTAATTCTTTCCAGTTTCTAAACTACGTTTGGCTGATTAAGTCACAAATTAATTTGAAATTAAAACATGAAAATACATTTTTTTTCCTGACTTCTTTACACCCTTCTTTAAAAACACAAACAAAAGAAAAGCAACCAAACAAAAAACACACTAAAGATTTTTTTTTTTCCCTGCAGTTCCTGGGGGTTAGAAAGTTGGATTAGAAAAGGACAAAGAAATACCATGCTGGCTAAAGCTAAGCTAGCCTGATTTTTCAAAAGCAGGTCATACATTTATTAAGAACAAAGCACAACATTTTTGTCACCCTACAGTACATGTTGTTACTCCATATGTGACCCTCAAGCCTCTCCCATGTCACAGGTGCCTGGTCTTCTTGCTTCCCAAGTCCATGCCACCTCTCAAAGCTTCCTGCAAGACCCCCATCACCACCCACCCACACCAAACACACCGCAACCACCCTGCAGCACGTCCCCCGAGCTGACATCGCATGGGAGCCCTGCGTGCCCACAACCTCCCGTGGGGCACCAGGGGAACCTATTCCACCCCAAACGTCGCTTCTCAGCTGGACCCCAGCCAGCCTCACGCAGGTCCCCAGATCAGTGCCACACACAGCTCTCAGTGCTGCCGGTGGGAAGAAGCTTCCCCATCCGTCTGCAGCACCTCTGGTCTCCTGGTGCTAATGAGGGATTGCACCACCTTAATAACCTGCGATGCTCAGGGAGACTCGTACCCACCTTGGGTCCCTAACTTCTCTGTCAGACTGGGCTCATTGTGCTGTAGCTACAGGGTTTCTTACCCAGCAGTACGTGGTGTCCAAGCCTCCTGAGACTCATTAAGGAGCAGCTTAGCAAACCAGCAGCTATACCACAGCTGACAAACACACAAAAACTGGATTCTGGAAACTCTAACATCTAAAAGAGCAACAAACAATCTTCACCTTATGCATCAGCTCACATGTCAATAGCCATGATGGACTGGAGGAACGCACTACGTGAAAGTAAAACTGCAAGAATCTTCAACCATAACGAGAACATAGACCATCGGTGGCAACCTGTGCCTTTAAGGAGCTACAAGTACTTCAGATGTAGGGAATGCAATTGGGTTTATGAGGGAAAAGAATTAACTAGGTGCAGATAGGCCTGTAAAATTGCATGATAAAAAGGTGTCACAGGGTCTGGCCCTCTACTAATCGATTACCACGTTAGGCGGTGTAAATATTAAACTTCAAGTACAATAAAATGAATGTAAGAAAACCCAATTAGTTAGAAAAGGCGTCTGAAAACTGGGGGGGAGAGATATTATTGTATACAACGTATAAATGTCTACTGCTCCTGACGCTGAACAGAAGATCGTAAAAGATGATTTATGAGTTCTTTTATATCAAATCAGATTTCATTTAACTTAATAAAGACTTTATTCACACAGCTTGGGAAAAACACTTTAACACGATTTTGTACTATCTACTTAAACCGCTATGAAGGGGCCTGGTATTTTGACCATGCTTCACAATTTCTCAGATTTCTCTCCTTGTGCTCCATGTAGGCTCACAATGAACATTTCTGTTCAGACGTTTTATGAGTTATAAAGCAAGTGTATGTGAGGATGTTTAATTTGCAATTCCTTCGGTTAAATTTAGCCATAAATAGTATCAGCCTCACCGTGGGCCACAATCTTCAGTGACTGACACTGGGGACACGAAACAGTAAGCACGGTACGAATGGGGCATGCTACCTATTGAGAAGTCTTTCCTAGCAAGGCACATGAAGCCCAAGTGACAAAGGAAGGAACGAGGCCATAAATATTTAGGGCCACAGACAGCCAGCTCTTGCTGCAGAGCTTTTTGTAGGTGGGAGAATTGTATTCCGGCTTCACTTAGTGATTTCTAGGAACATATTATAATGCTGCTGGGGCAAAATACTAGAACTGTGTGCTATCAGCTGCACTTCCTGCAGCCTTGCTGTCAGAAATATATACTTGTATTTTATAAGAACAACTCACGTGGGAAATGGCTAGAACAGACAAACTGAGAAAACGAGTAATGAAAACTAATTCCAAGTAACCTCTCTTCTGATACTAGGTCAGGTCAGCATGATCTTAGCAGATTTGGTGCCCGTTTCCATTGCCACACAGGGCTGAATCTGAACTGCAGCCACTACACATCACAAATGCTAAATTAATGCCAACTATATGACACGATTAATATTTTCCTCAGTTGGAAAAATCATGTATGTTACTCAGAACTTGTCACTGGCTTGAAAGGGTGGCAGAAAACTCCTGGCATTATGTGCTCCCATTGGAAATCCCTTCCCACCTGAGAAGTCAGACTTGTTGTGAGCCCTGCAAACGAAATCCACAGGGGGTGTTGGAGAGAGCCATTCCACGCTGCAGGTAGATAATGCATTTTTATCCAGACACGACAAAACCACTCCTAGTGCTAATTGAGTAGTACATTGTCAGCACTCGTGAAATATCTGATGTCTCTGCAGAGGAGTTACAAAGTATGAGTTTTTGGATTTTGTGTCTTAAAGCCTAGTTTCTTGCAACTCCACAACAATTTTTTCCGCATGTGAAAAAAAGCAATCCACTGACAGTCTGAAAGGTACTGACCGTATTAAAATATTGGTGACTTGGTCTCAAGTTTGCATTCAAGAAGGAGTTTTAAAAGCAACATGTCTTTGATGTCTATTTTTAAGTCTCCAAAATGATAGCACTCCCACAGAGCCTATTGATGAGGCATTTTTCAGCAGAGTCCTGGAAATGAGCTAAGCTGCCCAATCTGGATTTTGAAATGAGCATAATCAATTTACTCATATGTGGTTTTAAAACACTAATACCACTCTCGAAGTATGACACTAAAACAGGTGAGAAGTTTAAAAAAAAAGTGAACAAACACACAGTGTTTCAGAGAATGAGGAGTATTTTCTTATTCGGTATTAGAAAGAACAGAAATATAAACAAACAAGAAGCATGCAAACCAGGAAAGCATGCAAAAATGGCTTGCATTCACCATTTTAAATTACAAATTGATTTTTTTATGTTACTGTAATATGCATATTCAATAGGCTATGTATTTGCCCCAAAGTACTGTAAGCAGCACTAATGCAATCAGTGGGAAATACACCTGTGCCTTCTTGGATAAAAAAGCAGTACTGAAATATCAGTCAGGTGCCAAAGGCTGTTACCCGGTCAGTCTGCAGGAAGGCATGTATTGCTGCTAACCAGATCCCCCAAGGAAACTGCTGCCAGCCTCAGCATTGATATGGCTCTCTAGGACACAGTCAATCCTTTTACATGAACAGCACAGAACCAACAAAGAAAGCTGGCACCTTCTTTGAGATGAAGACTAGCAAGTGCCTCAGCATGGACGTCACCCAGCCACTGAGCTTACTGGTAATCTGTTAAATATGACTGTAGGACAGCAATATCTCAACCTACTAAGAGCCAGGAAGCCTTTACCCAGTGGCAGCACTTGAAGGTTTGCTCTCTCTGTCCCACTGCATCATGCTAAAATGGGAAGGTGGCAGTTCCTTGCGGCACAAATCTGATTTCTGGCCCTTCCTTAAGCAAATATATAGAAATTTATTATACAGTTTTACTATAGCAAGGATTGTGTTTCAATACACTTACAAATATGACCAACTCTACTGGTGTAGATACATAAACAGACCCTCAAAGAGGTAAGAAACTCATTCGGATTAACACCACTACACGAGCACCTCTGCTTAATGTTTTCCTCAGTAATGATGAGAAACCCTTCCACTACCCAAATGGTACCACTTTCACCTCTCATAGCTTTCAGTGTCTGTAAAATCTGTTCACAACACTCACACAGAAGCACTTAGAAGATATACTCCATAAACACAAAACTACATATGGTAGTTGGGCAACAATTTTGAGAGAAATCAGCAGTTCTTACATTCATCATTTTAAGAATAAGGAATCTGTAACTATGAAAAGGCAGGGGAGGTGATGCATGTTTCAGATACACGTCTCACCTTAAACCAGCAGACACACAAACATGCACTACTCATTTTGTAACTAATGTCTAGCAAATATCAATACAGCCCAACATAAATTCATATAGGATGAAGAGGTCTAACCCTTTATGAACTATGTGACTATGTGATAAATATAATCTGATAACCTAGCAAGATTCTTTTCTTCTGCATGCCAAAGGTTAGGGTACTCTGGTGACTAGAGGCCTAATGATTTTTTTGAACTATCATGATACAAAAATTACTTTCAAAGAAGGTACGTGTTGTTTTCAGCCTTCTAAAAACATTATTACATTTTAATTCATGAAGCCTTAAGAACATTCCTCTGAAGATGAAGACCCCTATACAGAAAATTTAATCTCACCAAGCTCAATTTTCTTGCTTGCCTTCGCCAAGTCCCTTAGTGGTAGCCTGTGGCCCATAGCTGAAAACCACAGAGTGTCCAGCGGACTAAGCAGTCCTGAGGGGTACGTTCTCAGAGCTGCTGAACTAAGGGAGAAAGTCTTAGCTGTTTTTATTACAAATTGACGTTCAGAAAAGTGTTTTAAAAATAGAGGTAAACAGCCCTTACCTACCGCAAGGAGTATTAAGGAGGAACCATGCCTAACACTGTCTTACTATAGCAGACTGATAAACACACTGAAGAAAGGTAAAAGAGAGGTTGGCCAAGTAAATGTGCAAACTAAGCTATGACACATAATGATATTTCCCATTTGTTCCCATATTGAACAAACAGAACAGAAAGCAACAAACTTAAGTAGCTGAGATCTGATAACCTGCTGCAAACTTGCCCAGATTGACAACTGAGGGTTGTAACAAGACACCAGACGAACTGTAAGTTAGAGCAATCAGAGATCCCATAAAACAGACACACAATACACATATATTTAATTGTACACCTACTCATGAATGCCAGCTGGCCTTATTTAGGAGGCACATCTTATTACTTCCAGGGGAGTATCAGCAATATGCTCTGGACTCTCCAAAAAAGCTGTTTTATATCCTGTCTACTCAAGATACTTGGTAAGAAAAACAGGCCTTTTGAAGGGAAACATGAACTGGTTCTAGCCCATTGCCAGATAGCAACAAACTATGGAAAACGAATGGGAGGAAAAAAAAAAAACACACAGTTTTGTCTCTCTCAGATGCTGTCACTTTTCACGCTTTCTTGAATAGGACTACTTTCTTTGCGAGAAGCCAGTGGCCTCTTGATCTCATTATGTTCTCATTGCCAATACTCCCTACAAGCAATGCCTCAAAAACACTTAGTTTCAGAAAGCCTAATCACAATAATGTTTCATGAGAGCTCGCAAGAACTTGGTCTACCCGCTGGTATTTACAGAACTTGAATTCTGTAACTTAAGAAATTTGAGACAGCACTTAGAGAATAAGAGCTACTGGATTTCATACGCAAAAAGTAGATGTTTCTGAAGCTATTAAATATACTACAGGCCCATAATCCTCTCCCTTCACGGCAATAAATCAACTTGTCTTACAACACCAAGAAATGAACAAGGAGCCACTTGTTCTACCTTGTGAAATAACAGCCCCCACTGTGAAACAGCAGACTTCTTTTCTCTTTGGCCAACTGATTTTGTTAATCAGCACTGAAAATATGGCATTGTGGAGGCCAGCACCACCAGTACAGCATGATTTATAAACAGGTAAAACACCGATTAGCTGCTTCTGGTGAAGCGTGTCAGAATCCCACGCACCACTTACGTACTAATAAGACAGTGCTATCTGACATCTGTGGCCAGCACTACACACTGAGCTGAACCTACGAGTCTAAAGCCTCGTGAGCCACCGAACACTTCACAGAGAACTTGGTCCTTAGCGCAGCCATGATCACTGACAAACACAGCTTTTTGTTTAAGGGAAACCATCTTTCCTAAACCTCTCAGGAGGAATGCTTGGGAGTGTGAACTGCCAGGTATCCCCACAGGATGTGTACAAATGAGACACTTCACTGGGTCTGATGTTTTATAGCACATTTTGCTCCCTACTCTGAGCTTACTATTGCATTGCCTTGAGGTGAGAATGCAGTCCTGCACCTTGGACTCTGCAAGCAATGTAGCCATCTTCTTTTTTATAAGACATTCAAAGCATGGCAGTAGTCATGAATACATTTGCCATCTGGAGAAATTTTTCCAGACGAACTTTTCAGAAGCTCTCTCAGATATAGCTGGGGTTCTTACTGACTGTATGCTTTGGAAGATGGAAAGATTATTTCCTCCCCCATATGCAAAATACTCCATGATGAGGAACTCTTCTTTCCCCCACACTTTTCTCTACATCTTGGGAAACCGCTTCTAGATTTCGGTGATGCTTTTTAAAATGTTGATAGACTTTGCAGTTGGAGATGGTGTCTGTTCTCCTGGTGTGAGGAGGTTTGTGAATATAGGAAGAACAGGAATATAGGAATACAAGAAAAAACTTTGCTAGCAAGCCTTACTAATAAAATCCAAGTTTCCTTTAAGGCGTTAAACAAGGTACAAATTGCTTGAAGAACTTCAGTGCCTGAAGTTGCATCCCTCTGTCAGATCACAGAGCTGTTTTTATTAGCTCTCAGATTTACTAATCGACACTTTATGTCATCATAATGAACCTATCTTCTGGCTGTACAAGTTCAAGTCCTGGACTTCCCCTGGGTGAAGATTTTCCTAGTTAATATTAATGCTTTTAAAGGAATGATAACAAACTATATGTTATAGTGACTGAAAGACATGGTATGCCTAAAGGAAATAAGATCTAGGAACAAAAAACAGCAAATATAAATATGAAATATAATTGAATGACCAGACCCTGCATCGATATAACCTCACTGTTTGAACAGAGCTCCACAAATACTGGACTTCAAAGCCACTCCGATAAAGAAATATCAGACATACCAGAAAAGAAGTGTTTGGAAGATTTTAGCATTATAGAAAACCACATGCATGGCAAAGATTCCATCAATAACTTCGAATTGGAGACTCCTGGCCTCTGTAGAGTCTGTACTCTGGTTTGAGGATTGTAAAGTATGTATAAAAGAGACCTCCAGGAGCTGAAATCAAACACATTTTTCACCACAGAGTCTTCAGTTATCTAAAGCCAACTAATACGTACATTAAATCTATGCGGTTGTAAAATCTGAGTTTAGTCTCTTACAGAAAAGAGAGCAATCTTGTCCTATGGGGAAAATAATATAAGAAAACAATGTTGAACATTTATAAACAACCTTTCCATTCATAAAAAGCTAGGGGTCTCAGAGGAATCTTGCAATAAACTTGCATATGAGTTTATCTATAATCCATCATGAGGAAGAAAACAAATGAAAACCCTTTGAGCTGGGAGAATACTTTACTAATCTATTCCAAGTCCAGTGGAGCAGAAGCCTGCATGTTCGAGCTGTAATATTTCACCCCATCAGAATAGCAAGCTAGTTGTCACAGGTCACATACACTGCTTATCAACAGGTTCACATTTATATATATGTCAGAAATCAAACCTCCAGGCCAGCGATGCTTTTCACTCCCAAAGCTGCACTTCCTATTATCTGCCAATCTAACAGACAAAAATGTAGAACAATGACAAATAACACTAGTAAGCCTTAATGAGGTTACCCATTATAATGAGGTTACTAATTTTACTGTGCTACAAAAAAAAATCTAGAATAAGGAAATGAACAGATTAAATCACCTTCTACCAGAAAAATCAGCGTTAAAGTGGAAGTGTGTTTTTTAAAAGAAGGAAAACCATTCCAACCAACTTCTCATGTAACTGATGATTTTATTGCCTTCTAGATTTAAAAGTGTAAAATATTGTTTTTCTCATCATTGATCTTCAAGTCCAGAAAAAAACATTTTCTCAAAAAGATGTGGATTTGATGATAATTTGCTGTGTTTACACCATGACACCTATGCAATTTAACTGCAGTCTACATCACAGGGAAGTACGTACTTTCTGAAGCGTTTGTAGCTACCTAAGGATGTCCTCAATGCAGGACCTCATTGTGTCAGAAGATACTCCAAAAATTGTTTCAAACACCACGGAGACATTTTTCTTTTGAATCTGAATCACTACTTATTGTGATACTTACATGTTACTCTCCCTGAAATCAAAAGGAATCTTCCAGGATGACAGGTGGTTGTTGTAAATAATAAATGTGCAGCACAAGTACCGGAACAGATTCTTGGTCCCCAAAAAGGATCTTCTGCTTGTATTTTATGTTGACCTCGATGATTTTATGATGTCAACAACAGCCAAATTAATTAAAATATTCCTGTGGTACAGGATAGAATCATAGAATGGCTTGGATGGAAGGGACCTTAAAGACCATCTAATTTCAAGCCCCCTGCCACGAGCAGGGACACCTTCCACTAGCCCAGGTTGCTCAAAGCCTCATCCAGCCTGTCCTTAAACACTTCCAGGACTTTGGTGAAAGAAAAATCGAGTCCTAATAATATCATTTTTTTTTCTTTTTATGTGTATGATCAAGAGTATTTATGATTCTATTTTCAATTCGATAATCAAATATTTATCACCAAAATCAGAGAGAACGGGATAAAAAATTTTCATATCTAAAACAACTATTCACATTCACCACAAAGTTACTTTTTCAAACACATGAACAGCCAGCCATAGAGCATTTCACACACACTATTTTGCAGTGAAAACATTGCCAAGTAAGCTTTCATTATACTGGTACTAGAAATAAACAAACATTAGCAGTTTAAAACAAACTTTAAAAGGTCTTGCGTTCAACAAAAATTTCATAGTGGCATTAGGAAAAAGTGTCGAATATCAGTAAGCTTCAACTCCCAATTTAATTCATTCAATTCAATGAATATTGGACGTTCAAGTGTATGAAAATGGTTAATGTAAAGGATCACTTACATGAAGAAACTGCAAAGAAAGCAAAAGTCTTGTTAGCTAGCCTGGATATTCACAGGCACTAGCACATGAACAGGGGCTATGTCTACGCAGTAACCATATCCAGATGAGATGTTTGGCAGGCAGGCAAGCAGAACCCATGCATCTTAAATATCTATTTCAGTGCAACATGGTAAAGAACATTAACTTAAGAACCTGGCCTAGCATATATTTGTTTGTACTTAAGACCGCAACCCAAATTAATGGCTGAGAATAAACCTTAGAAACAATTTTGTCCTCATCTCTCTAGTCAGCTAGTTTCACCAAGCTCATCTCTTTAACAAGTCAGTAACTTCTGCTTCGAAAAGTGCGTTGTGAGTAAACTTCCCTCACAGTCACACTCCCCAGAAGAATAAGCTGGAGGCAGCATCCTCCTTCTGCCTCTTGTATAGCACTTGACTGATTCAGAATCAAATCCTGCCAAAGAAAGTGTTTTACAACAGACCTCTGACTTTAAACAAGTGTGATCTGACCTGATGGTCTGTGACAGACCATCGCAATGGACTTCTTTGGGCAGGTCTCTGTCAGCCTTTTCTATTGAAACTGTTCTTCCTTGCACAAGCACATGTGAACAGGATGTGGGACCTGTACCTCCTCCATAGCCCAGATGACTTGTTGCAATCCTTATGCAACATATTCTTCTCTGGCTACAGGAGCGACTCCTCAAAAAGTGCTCAGCCTTTTGTGAGGGTCAGTTTAACACACCTGCACAGAAGTGTAATTAATACACCATTAAGAAGCATGGGCACCTGGCTGAGGCTTTCATGTCTACCAAATTGACAGAGCGAGTATCTGCAAGTCAGATGCAGCACTGAGACGGGATCTCACTCTTGACCTAATTCATATGAAATACATATTTAATCACTAGATACAATTTTAAAAAGCAAAATGTAATTTTCTCCTCTGGAGCTACTTCTCACTCGGTGAAATTAACCTCACATTTTTGAATTCCAGAGGTGTTCTCTTCTGTTTGCAGACAGGTTTAACAAAAACCTGAATAACACACAAAACACAATGCCAGTTTAGAAACCTTCTATAAAAAAATACTGAGGCTAAGACATAACCCATTTCCTGACATCTGCTGGTTTGCACTACAGCCTTAATGTTAGTTACAAAACCAGCAAATGCGTGTATCTACCTCAAGAGCAGTTTTCACATTTGGTACATAAAACTCTTTGAAAACACAGAAGGTGTTTATACAGTTTGTAGAGGTGATAATAATTAGAGGCAGAATGCTCTTGCTCCTTGCACCAGCAGAGGAAACCAAAAGCTTTGCAAAGCCTACACTTGCCTGCTAACTGTAAAGAGGAGGGTGGTAGGGCACGTGAAGGACCTCTCTGGCTGACACATATAATGGGGCAACCATTTCTGTGAGCAAGGCATGAGGTCAGTCTGCAGGAGACTGGGATTTGCTCTCTGGGGACGAGTCCTCCCTCATACCCTGTTCTTGTTTCTTATGGACCAGCCTTGAATCAGGGACCGTGACTTTCAGTCTAAAAGTTTAAAATTCTCCTCGCTAAAAGCTTTTACCGGGTTAATTTTAAATATGGATCTTCTCTGTAGAGGGTTCAATTCCACACTTTTCCCTCCTCGAATGCTTAGTATATGCCAAGCATTTATCCATTTGTTTCAGAAGTGTCATATCGGGGATAAATCAATGTGTTAAGAATTGCCTGATAATGTTGTTGTGGGATTAATCTTACAGAACGGATCATCAGCACGATTACCTTTGGCATTCTGTGTGCACATAGTTCCATTTTAAGCATGAAAAGCCTTCTAATGCCGAAGTATAAGAGCCATATATTGAATGATCTGCCACCATTCAATATTTAATCTTGCAATTGAAGGCACTAAAGGGATACAGCAAAGTAACAAGATGAATGAATTGTGACCTTAAACTTGCAAAAAGACAACCCAAACAATTTATCTTTCTGGCCTGTAGTGCATCCTGTGGCCAATACTCCTACCACTTCTCCTCAGTTTGGGATCTGTAGATTGATCAATGCCATGTTAGCAAAGTACCTGAGATGACAGCTTCAGAATTCAGACAATCCACTGCATATGCTTTAAGAATATTCTGGGTCAATTTTGCTTATCTGTAGAGGAAAATAAAGACTCCTTAATGAAAAATCAATTCCATCTTCACAACTGCATTTCTAAATAACACAGGCAAGGTGAGTAGAAATAAAGCTTTTACTAATCAACGAAACACAAATAAAATACTCTGCAAATTAGTTCAACCCAAATAAACCATCAGACTAATGCAATTTCAAGACTTGCTAAAAACTGATTTAACAATCTAGTTTTCAAAATAAATGTATTGCCAGTTCCTTGCAAAAGTAAAATTATAATAAGCACATTGTGGTGCTATGACTGTTGTGGCTGGAGGCCATTAAAAAGACCTTGGTGTCCACCAAATAAGCAGACCCAAGTCTCTCCTGTGACTGTCTTTTGGTCATGTAACCAGTTAGTTTTTTAGGGTACAAGCTAGGATTCACATGGTAGTCCTACCTGAACACACCTGCCAGCAAATATTCCATGATGCACTATGGTGAAGGACACAAAGAAAATAATCAACGATGAATGTCACCCATTTACCTGCTAAGAGTCCTAAATCAGGACAAACATATACAGCCATGCTTGCCTTCAAGTACAATCTTCTGTCCATTTATTTCTTGATACCTAACCGCGCTTTGGAAATGAGCATCCCTATTTAGGGAAGACACTTTTCCTGACTGAAACTATTCCTATTTACTAATAATGTGTCAGTGGTATTTATTAGCCAGCATAAAACACAGATTCCCATCAGTCTTATCAGGGAAACATTCTGAGATATCTTAACAAAAAAAAAAGTCACAAAAGGCCTGGTATTTGGACATTATTGCAGGTACTCCAGCCACCCTGTCTCAGCATAGTAATTAAAATACTTTTAAAAACAAAGAAAAAAACGCAAATAGATCACATAGATCTTAAACAGGATTTCGAACATTTTTTTACAATTGTTTTTCCTCTCATGATAATTCTTGGGCATTGAACTGAATAGAATTTTTATCCCACACTGATTGGCACTAGTAGGTAAGCCAAGCAGCCCAGAGGTGGCTGCATTTGACTGATTAAGATGAAAATTTTATTTCTTTGTCATGAGTGAATTTCATTTCTGCCCTGTTACAGATCAATGGATCAGAAATGAACGGAATTAAGCATGCATAAATCAAAACAGAACGTTATTAAAAATGACAAAACAATAACAACTTCTTTGGTTTATAGTACTGTGATAGTCCTACACAAATAAGAAGGGACCAAATTATGTTGTTCAGTGTATATTGATCACTCCTGCAAGAGACAATGAGAATTGTATATGTAGACATATGCAGGCATAACATATTAATTGATGCTTGCGGTAATGCTTTTTTGTAAATGAATGCAAAAGTGCTTCATTATTGATACTAATTATCTGAAGGTGATATAACAAAATGAAGAAAAATTAGTTTCTCAAATAAATGTATTATGTATATATTTTTTTTAAATAATTCTCCATAAAATCACATCTCTGAGGGTCTCAGCTAAACAGAATCAAGGTTGGAACACGATCTGAAGTTTCCTAATTTAATTAAAGTCTTCTATGGAATAAGGTGAGATTGACTAAGAACCTTTACACAGCCAAGCGAGGAGGTGAGTTCTTCTGACTACAATTTTGGGCTTTTCTAAGGTAAATTTTTTATGCATAGATAAATACATATCAAACATGCATTTTCTTTAATGAGACAGTACTTTTAAAGTATCAAAGCTACTGAAACAAACAGTAGACTCCAGCAAAAACAGTACTTCCAGCTTTCTATGTTTTTTAATGTGTCTACATTTGAGAGCAATCATTCACTACTTCCATCCTTTTTTGTCTGTCCAACAATTACCCTGGGATCCTCATCCCTAATCAGCTAGCAATTCTTCTTGTAGTTCTACCGTACATCCACATTTTTGCATTTTAATGTGGCCCACTCAAATAACAGCAACTGCTGCTTCTTTCATGGGTCTCAAAACAAAACCTGTCTCAAGTTAAAAATGACTTCAACTTCACAAAGAAATTAGTTCTTCAGCTGTCTTACCAAGTTTGTATTTGGCTTTGTTGATGTGTAAAATTGAGACACTTACTTGTAAGGCGGAGTGTTTTCTGAAAAAATAATGAAATAGCAATAATAATGCTTCAACAGTCTTGAAAGTCTATTCAAAATGTCACACTGTAAACTTCACTAAAAAGAAAAAGTAGGTTGTTAAGAATTTAAAAGGAAGACCAAGAACATTATGAGTAATTATCTCTTTTTTATAAGCTTTGTAGTTTACTTTGGGTGTTTATAAAGCCAATCGCCAATCTGGAAACTGTGGAAACCTACAGAGATACAATCTGAGTTAAAACAATTTCATTTTGAAGACGCATTGTTAAACTGTATTAATTGTGCTTCAGTAATCTGTACACTGAATTTGTTGACTTTATAGAGAAGAATCTTATCCTGGATCTAAAGCAGATCTGGTCTCTCTGGTGAATTCCCTCTCAGTTGCATTACTGAAACACCATTGTGAACACCTCTGAGAGAGCAATGAAGGGAGAAGTTTGGAGATATACCTAGAGGTACCTTTTTTTTTTTTTTTTTAATTTACAAGCAAGACCAGGACACAATTCACTAATTCGAAGCTATGTTAACTTCACAAGACCAAAGGATGTATAAATCAGCAATTATTTCTATTTTTTTTTTTTTAGCATTACTAAACAGAACTATAAGCACATACAGGATCCCAGCAGTTGATTCAGAAATGATCTTTTCCATACAGCCTCTTTTCACACTAGAGCCATACTTCTAACCTCAGCTGGAAAACCTAAGCCCACTCAGGAAAATCGTCAATGCCTTTCAGCTGCAAGACTTGTTTTGCTTGCTTTATCTAAAGGAAACAATGTATCATTCTTTACATTGATACTGATACCTATCACATTTGGTCTACTCTTTTCCTGATAAGAAAAGCTTTCACATGCTCTCAGCCTCCACAGAGTCTAAATGCTGCTGAATGGATGAAAAATAATTCATGTTATCATATCCTGATACTCAAATCAGCATGAAGTCTGCAAACGCAATGAAAAAGCTTCCAGCTTTTTAGTACGGAAACATCAGTGACCATAAAAAAAACCAACACATAAAAAGCAGTAACATAGCATGCAAAATTCTGCACAGCATCACCCCCAAACGTTCGGGCCACACAGACACAAAGCGAGTGCCCTAGCTGGAGCTAGAAAACTCAGTCATATCCGAATTAACTTCTACCATTTTTTTCTACCACTATTTACAACACAGTGGTAGGCATTCAGATATTCCTTGACGTTCCACAAAGCTATATAAACCCATTTCTTCAGTTTCTTCTGCAGAAGGAATTGTCCCCTTGCTTCCCAATACCTACTGGTCCCTCCAGAGAGTATAAATGGTGTCTGGACAGTGAAAAAGAGAAGAGGCAATGAGCATTATGTGAGTTTCTAGCTGGCAATTTTTTCTTCACAACTGGATAAAGAATGAAATGAAGCTGTGTTTGGAGGCTGTTTTTGATGCCTCTGTCCAAATTAGTATTTTATTGTTAAATTGCAGGAGTATACAAATAGCTAAGTTTTTCTTTGACATCAGTAGAAAAGTTGTTTTTTCATTGAAAACTTCTCTTAACAGTTTTCTATTCATACTGATTTTAATTTTTAGTATTACATGCAATTAATATTTTAAACATGCAGTAACCTCTGCATGTTCATGTGTGTTGAACAGAACAAATGAAATAGAGGAAGTCTATTTCCTCTTTATTGCATTATTCTACCAAAAACCCGGTGCAGGACCACTATTTTGTGGGGCCTCTGTGTTAAATATCCAAACAGAATTATTAGGTTTTAGGTTTTGTTTTGTTTTAAATGCAGCACTACACTGTTTTATATCCGAGCAATAAATATTGCAAGGGTCCTAATTCAGTACAGTACTACTACAGCTTATGAAAATAATACTACTGAATATAGCTATATCAAACTTCTGTAATTCTATGTCATAACTTTTACTCATAAATATGTAACAGAAAACATAGCCTGACATATGTGTATCATAAATCCATAGGCGCAGACAAGACTGTGTTATGCCTTTGTTTTGATTTAGGCAGGATTTGACAGTAGAGAATAAAGAAACAAGTGTGAAAATTTTTAGCGTCTACTTGTTGTATTTGTTCAGGGAACCGAAAGACAGAATTTGATTTCTCTTAGCCAGGAAATGCTGAACAAGTACTACTGATTCTTCATTATCTTTTTCTAGAGGTGACGAGCAGGTGGCCTTAGGAGATTCAACAGCTTGGCAGAAGCCTACGCTAACATATTAGTGAGGCAGAGGTGATGGATAAGAATATGTTTCCCAAATTTGAAGGGAAAGCGATGATAGATGTACATTTTGCATACTGAGAAAGATTAACAACAAGCTGATTTTAGTAATAGGCTGAAAAAATATGAGTAGCTAAAAACGCAAATGGACAGGAAAATACATTGCTGTTATACTGCTAATTAGTACTGTTTTGAGGAGGGCATGATGGTAAACTCAAATCATGTTTCAGCCCTTATTTAAAAAGCACGAAGTTTTTTTCTTTGGTAACTAGGTAAACCAACAATATATTTTCAGTGGAGTTCATGGTCAAAAAAAAAAAAAAGGAAAAGAGAAAAAGCTTTCCCTTTCCTAAAGAATGTGCTTCTGTTAACTTCTATGTATTTACACTTCTCAGTGACTCAACAGCATCACACAGATAAAGCCCAAAGGAAATTTAGCAGCTAATAAATTATTAAGCCGTTCTCCTCTAAAACATCAGCACTGGGCAGTACAAAGACTTGGCATACCACGTCAAATGCAAAAGGATCTGCAAATCTGAAAGAGTTATCTGCGCTTTGGAACAGCTGGCTCTGCAGATCCCACGGCCCACCTGGGATCCACTTACTACAGCCTGTCATTCTCGCCGAGTTTAATGCTTATACAGTCAATGAAACATAAGATGAAGCTAAAGGATACATCCCAAAAGAATCTGACTTATGCTTTGGGAAATGACCTTTAAGCAGTCACCTTCTGATACAAAATTAAACTACGGCTCTATGCATCTGCAAAAATACCTTGATGTTTGTGGTTTGTTCCTAATGGCATGCATGCATCACACTGGTACTCTCTAACAAATTTTTGTACACATATGTATATATTTGTATGTGGGTTTTGCAGGCTCATAATTTAGTGAGTAATATGCCCTGTGCTAGCCTGATTAATGTTAAATTATTGTAGTCTGTGTTTTTTTCAGTTACAGCATTACAGCAGAAAGCCCAGAAATTTCTTTGGTTTCTTTTAAAAGTAAGATTTGCATTGCTTATGGAAGCATTTCCTTAACTCTTTGTTTGATGAGTATAACAACCAAACACATTCTCTCATTTTATGAGGAGAGCAATACGTGTTTTTGATGGCCACTACTATGAATAACAGTTGCTACTATGACTTGACTTGTTTTCTCCTCTGAAACAAACATGATTCCTTTTACAATCTCACTAAAGAATCATCCTTAATTAGGAATTGGCCTAAAATATGTGTATGATATGGAAAAAAGGTATGTTTGTGAAATGGCATGAGAAAAAGTGGCAAAAAGATGTAAACCAAATGGAAACTTACTTAAAAGCAGGAGAAAATCAAACCCTAACACTGCGTCTCCAACAGTCCTGACTCTTACCTGCTGCATGTCTCATTTTATTTGACAAAAAAAAAAATAAATTAACATTGGCATTTCAGGGAAATGCCTTTCTCAAAGCTAAAGAGCAGAGAAGTCATTGGCTGTACCACATCCATGAATGCACATATTTATATTGTCAGACAAGGTAGACACCTTATAATAAATCACACCTCACTCTTTCTGAAAACAGAAAAAAAAAAAAAGGCTTCATCTCTCCCCTCCTATTCCCCCTTTTCTTAGCATGGACACAACACAAATGCTTCCAAATTGTGATTGCTTAGCAATTATCACCAGAGAAAAAAGAAGCGCGTCACATCCTGACAATGTGTATGTACTCACACAGGAGAAGGTCTATGTGAAGTACCAAATCCTCCTGTTATAAGGAAATGATTGCAATGATATTTTAACAGTTAGAATTATTTCATGCTTTGTAAGCAGTAGAAACCAGATATATTTGAAGTATTGCTCTAATAACTTTGTATGCTGATATTAAAGCTCTAATAAGTTTATTGGTCTTCTAATTCTTAAAGAATGCTACTAGAGTTTCATTCCATCACTTGTAAAATTGCATTTAATTCTAATTGAAAAAGGGCTATCAACATTACAATAGTACATGGAAGATAACACACCACAACTTCAGAACAATATGTGAGACTTCATACTCATCACTCTCTTTGAAGTAATCCCTGACTGAACTACTGCACATGATAACACAACATGAACTTGAGGACATTTGATACCAAACAGTAATTTTAATTTTCTGTGCATTTTTTCAGAAGTAAGAAAGTTTGGTGGAACTTCCGTGTCAGTATGCAGAACTACTCTTTGCAAGCACAGCAGCAGAAGTATAATTTCTGCAGGTGGGTTTGGAATAAAATTATGCATTTAATATAGGGTAATTGGTATCAGTGATTATTTCCAGTTTTAAAGATAGATGCTTCAAACTTTGTAAGCAACGAAAAATATTTTCAGTACACTGAATCTACTACAAATTACCACAGACTTTAACTCTGCATCCCTGAATGCTGAAGAATTCACCAAACTAATTTCTAAATTTAAAATGGTTTTATCTACACTATTAGAGGTGAAAAAACACGCATTTGACTATGGCACACAGCATCTGCATTACTCCCATATTCTGTGCTATGCACAGCAGCTGTGGCCCTGGTCATATGGAGACTGAGCCAGGAAAAAAAGGCAAATACTCCCCCAGAGAAAGCAAAGAGTATTAAGGAAGTGGTCAATTATAAGAACAGTAGTAAAACTGAGTAGGCTCTGAAGTACTGGGTTGTATGATTTTCCATCTTCATTCTTTACTATTTTCAGTCTTTGAAACAGTACCATTTTAATGGTATTTTTACACAGAAATAGCCATGTTCTCTCCAGTAACAGCACCCCTGAAACCTTCCTTTCCTCCACAGCTTTCTCAGTTCAGTTTCCAGTTTTGACTGCTGAGGGGAGGAAGATTGTGACTGGCTGTTGCTTGATTTGATTTTACTGCATTACATTAATAATGGGTTTATTCAACCCCTCTAAGTACATTTTCTGAAAACCCTATTTGCCCAAGCAAACTGTGGAGGAACTCTTTGTCTATATCAGAAAAAGAGGACACTTTGTACTAGGGGAAAAGAAATAAATGCCCCATTTCTTTTAAACTGACTTAAGATCCTGGTAGTCCAGACATGCAAGTAAGTTCAACTTTTAAACGCTTCCTCTACAAAGACACTTATGGGCAAGTCACCTTGCACGACCTAGGCATCTACTTATGTCTCCAAGTACTTGAACCACATTCTAGAATTTCTCTCCATCAGTTATAAAGGGGATATAGACGTTGACTCAGACAAATCCTTCCTGTGCTAGCTTTGACAAATAATATTTATATTAGCATACATTGAACTTGTGCTTGTAAAATACTCCTAGATATGAAACCTTAAAAATCACTGATATTTTTGAAGGAACATAAAGCCATGTAGCAATAACCATGAGAAGGAAACAGCCGATGTAAATCTAATAACCAAAAAAAATCATTAGTCTTTATCAGTAAGGATGGAGCATATAAAGATACCAGTTCACCGAGTACTCATGGAAAAAAAAAAAAAAAAGGGTGGGGGGTGGGAATGGGATGGGGTGGGGAGTGCCAGTGACTGACTTGGAACAAGATCTGCTGCAGAACACAGGAACAACAGCAACCTGCAGGGAGATGAATCCTACCTGTACTGATGCTTTAAGTAAAACAGAATTCATTCATTTGCTTTAAAATCTTTGGAAAACATTAGTTAAGTAGATTAAATAGAATCCCTTATTAGAGGGACTTTTCTAATATAGACAAGATTCTAGGGAACTACAAAAGCAATGATAATGCAGAGATGCTGTGAGAGAATGAGACATGGTATTTAGAGTGGGAAAAAGCAATGTAAAAAACCACAAGCAGTATCAATGACAACACCTGAAAGCTTAAAAACAAAGAAAACCCATTCTACTCTTACAGTAACGTATTCCTCTACAGAAAGAATAAAGATGGAGGAGAAAACGCTCAGTGCTGCTTTTATTTTCAAGGCAGTGTCACTAGCACTTTAATAATACTATTTCTTAAGAGAATCAGAAAATGCACAAGTTCTATTCGTATGTTTGTTTAAACAATGCAAGAAAACCTCCATCAAGAAGGCATAACACCTGCATTTTCTCAATAATTCTTTTTCAGCTTCATAATGCCAAGTAAAGAGCTGTTTATCCTTTCAATAGGAGGGATTATTTCTTATAAAAGTGGTTTTTACACATTTTACTGACAATTTTTGGAGAGACTTTGTTTCACAAGCTGGATATGAATTAGATATTGTGTGCTAAATTTGTAGCAGCTTTAAGCGATGTTGAAAAAAAAAGAGTATTCACTTAACTGCCGAACTTTACATTTTGAGGTCTTAACTGGGGTTATGCCATGTCCCCGATGCACATTAGATCTAA
This sequence comes from Anser cygnoides, assembly GCF_040182565.1. Classification (NCBI taxonomy): domain Eukaryota; kingdom Metazoa; phylum Chordata; class Aves; order Anseriformes; family Anatidae; genus Anser; species Anser cygnoides. The sequence continues at coordinate 58,523,999 of NC_089876.1, read as the reverse complement.
ATTATATAGCATGGGCCCTGAGAAACCCAACTAATTCCCCTACCTCCACCTCACTTCTAGTTTGATCTTGTCTTCTCCGTGTTATATATCTTGTTATTATTCTCACCCTATGGGCCAGAAGAGACTCATTATCCACCTGAAATGCAAAAAACACAGCACACATCTAAATCTCAAATTGATATTTGCATGCCCTTGTTATTTCAACAGGAGCTATGCAAATTTATTTCAAGGATATAGTTTGAGAATTTCCAGGAGCTCCCAGCAGAACTGACATTATATCTCCCCCAGTCCATGAAAACGAACCAGGCTAGCAAAATGAGAGCCACTTTAAGCCTCTGCCCACTTGTGAACTTTTCTTCTCATTTACATTTGTTGCAAAGAGGTACTGTATGCTCCCAACTGAAGCAGTAATTCTCACTCTACATGTTGTCATCATAAATGACCTCACCATCCAATTTTCAGTCCAATTATTGTACACCTACTGACTACCAAAACCATCCTGCTGCTGAGGTGCTGTACGAAGATACCCCTGTACCTTTCAGTGATTTTTCTTTTGGTTATTACTATTTTTTTTTTACTGGTGATAAGTGGATAGATTTCAACTGAAATAAATTGTTTCCCATTTCTCCCTAAGTCAATACATTTCATCCAAGAACCAGATACTAAAATTTCCACATCTTTCTTCACGTGTGCCGTCTACCTGCCCACATGCTATTTGACAAACAACTCTTAACTCCTGAGATGAAAAACACAATACTCCTAACTACTTACAAACTTGCTTTCCTTATAACAAATGTCTGGACTGACAACCTCAAGAAAGAAATTCGGGTTAAGCCCCAACTAGTAAACCAGTCTTCACATTTCTGCTGGGCACCTGAAGAAGGGCCTCACAGAGGTGCTGAATCGGGAAACCTTAAAGTAAGCATGAAGCACTCCAAAACTCACAGAGAAAATATATTAGGAGAGAAACAGAGAAGCTGTTTGTCACAATGCAGAATTAGGAAAGTTAAATGTAAACCTTGCAACTGATGAAACTCATGCCAGGACCTCTCTGGGCCAGATTACAGGAGCACACCAGGGGACAGGCATGGCAATGCAGGGCCAAAGCAGGGGATCGTGCCATTGTGAGGGATTTCACAGCGCAGAGCCTTGCCACCAGGCTCTGCGATAGCACCCTAGGCACCAAAGGCAGCTGATCAGTCAAAGCAGCGTGGAAGAAGCTCCAGAGCTGCTTTCCTGGAGAGGGGATGCATAAGCAGTGGCAGGGGAACCACAGTGAGGGAACCTGTCTCCCACTGAAATCAGGAGACCTGACAGGTCTGATAAAAGCAGAGCCCTAGTGCTTGTGCCAAAAAAGACCGGGGGGAACTGAAGGAATTTCCTCACTTTGAACTCCTTGTAAGGTTTCCAGGAGGCATGTGAATGCTATAGAGTTATTATAACGCTTTTTCAGGGCAAATATCCTTTGCATAGTAACACGAAAGAATCAAAAGCATGCAGATTCTTTATGCTGCAGGAAGAGCTCAGGTACAACCAGCATGTAGTACGCAGAATTGCAGACACGTGTTTTACAGACAATTATATTGAATAAATGGAGTAGCAAAGAGCAAGTAATTCCTAACGGATGACTAGGACTTTGTGGCCTCTGTACCTTAATTCTGACCTCCAAAATTACACTGACCACACTTTAAAGGCTATTATTGGTACAATCCAGCTACTGAGTCTGAGTTCATGTCTTAGGCAAGATCATTTTTACACAGGACTAACAACTATAGCATCGTTTAATACTGTCAATGAATTGGATGTGAAGTTATTATTGCAATTTCTTATTTAAAAGCAAATTCTCCACTTCCTCATCTTAAAAGCATGCCTGAGTTGCTGCTTCTGTTCAAAGGACCCCACAGACTGAAAGCTTCCTTTGCCTCTGTCCTGAACCATCCCGCTCCTGCTGAGCTCCTCCACATCTGTGCACACAAGCATCGGCCCTCAATTTGCCACTGCTCCAAACCAGCTGGCAATGTTGCCTATTCACTCCTGCTTCAAGTGCATCCTGGTTTCTCAGCACTCATCCCGGTTCTCTTTCCCCAGCATTGGGTTTTCTGATGGCAGCTGGGATGAGAAAGCCCTGGAAAAAAGGTTTGCTGGGGTGAGGAGAGCATGACTGCGGTCAAGTACCAATACCTGCTCTAACACATTTGCTGTTTCCCCCTCCAAATAAGAGGGGAAAACAAAAAGATTCCTGACTCGGGCAATCACAGACTGATGATCATTTGTAAAACAGACAACAGTAAAACTGGTCATCAGTGAACAGAGCTGGTCTAAACTGCCAGCCCTTCTGATTCGGAATATTCTTGTCATACTGCTCACCACCATTTGCACACGTTAGGTTGTAAATACACTTAACAGCATTGCCGTATTTTCCAGTATAATTCTGTGAAACATTTGCTGGTCTGGAGTTATTTTTTTCTCATGTAATACCGAAGTTTGCCTTGGAATTTAAAGTGCAGCATTTGGGTGTCAGGAAATTTGGCGAATTCTTAAACTGGCAGGTGTTGAAAAAAATAAACTGCCAAAATAATTCTAAAAATCTAGCTTGCAAGTGTGAATACAGAACGTCCAAATACTTTTATAAGCACTACTACGTAATACTATTTTTTAAGGGCCTGCTAGTGACTGTAACAAGTCCTAACTCTCCTCTGCTTTCATTTTTCTCATGTGCGAACTGAGGAGCTCACTACACAAAACCTGAGCAGTTTAATGATCATCACTAGTAAAATAAAAAGGAAAAGAACAGAAATACATTGTTATTAAACACCATTTAAGGTGAGCTAAGCAACCGAAATAGAAGAATGATGCCAGATACTTTATTTCTGTCAGCTTTTGCTATGCAACTTTTCTTACACCTTGCTTATGGCAATTTGCGGGGACCACAGATTCACAGGAATGAACGAGACAGCAAGGATTATCCATTCTCAACAGAACACTAACCTGTTCCTAAAACCTCTGGGAGGCAGATTTCACAGCCTTCCCAAGACATCTCAACCAGTGCATAGCTTCCCTGATGCCTAAGCAGTATCCTTCTTGCAACATTAGCACATTATTCCTTGTCCTACTGAAAGAATGACCCACAAAGTTGTTCCCTACTCCTTACCATCATTTCCGTACCTGAAACCGTATGAGGTATTTCCATCCTTTTCCCTTCTTAAAAGAAATAAATAAAAATGGTTCTGCCATTGTTTTTTCAGAGGACATAATGTCCACTTCACATTTCCAGTAATTTTATTTTTTTTTTTATTATTTTTTCCCCAGTGGTCTTGGTCCAAAACCTAGCTGATCTGTGAATCCCAGTGGCAGACAATTCTATAGGTGAGGCCTTCCTAGTGCAAAGAGATGATAAATGAATTACTTTACAACTACTTCATATGACACTTATGCTTACACATCACAACAGATTGTTCTTCCCCCTCCACAAAATGAGTATTTGGCTCATTCACACTATCAACCATTGCAATACTAGTCCAGTGTATCAAGATTGTAACGTTAATCTGCTCCAGAAAAGCGTTTGCAGCTCCACTTAGATTGGTGGCACCAGCACCTTGATTAAGAATACTCCAAACCTTCAAAACCTTGATGGAAATGCTGCCCAGGAGTGGAACCAAGATCTTCACAGAACTGCAGTGGTTTAATTGGTACCATTCCTCTGCACATACAGCAACCTATTCTGTTCTTGTATTTACTGTGTAGCATACTTTCATGTAATGAAAGTGAATGGTGTTGGTTATTTCCAAAGTTATGGCGCCATTTGCTAAAAAGCAAAACAAAATATTCAATTACTTACCAGTTACTTTAAATGCTCCTATCACGAGGGCATCTGAAACTCCTAACACTGTTGATATTTCTGTTTTCACCACGTGGAATAGTCAATTTGATTGAAACATTACACCAACCCAAATTTATGAGACGTCTGGCTCATCGCCAAGGCTGTATTTTCAAAAACCTTTGTGCTGCTAATAGAGGTGCAAGTCATAATGGTACATGACCCAAAGCCAGTAAATAGACAAGGGTAGGAACTACACGCCCCTACGTGTAACAGAAGCAGGTAGCTTCTGTTTTCACCGTTTGGTGACGTTAACGCGGTAATACTGAGTAACTGCTGACAATTAGCCAGAAGATGGAGCAGAGGTCTTGTAAGAAAATTACTCCCTGGTGGCAAAATATTGAAAATTCAATTACACTCTGTTTATTACAGGCCTACATTAGGAACTGCGTTCATAATAAAGACCTTGATAATACACAAATTAATCGCAGCACAGGGGAGTGCTTTAGTAACTTTTTTACTCCTTGATGTATTCTCTGATATTAAGTTTTTAATATATCCATGGACATATTGAAATGCTTTCCATAAAGGTATTGAAACACTTTCTATAAAGGTATTCTTCTAAAGTTGTTTAAATACAATAGCGTGATATGTGAATATTGTTCTAAAAGACCTCAAGACAATTTTTTTTTAGTTTGATAGAGTAAAATAAGGTGTAGATAACAATTTTTAAAGCCTATCCCCTTAGGTATTACTCCCTATCTTGTGCTTACTTGTTCATATTTGTGCTTCTGTGAAGTGTGCTATTGTGCAAACATTTTTAAAGTCTAGAAGGCTATGGCCTTGCACGGTTTTCTGCAAATACTTACATTAAAATATGTGAATACTCTTTCAATTTAAAAAAAGCCAGGAACTTGGAGGTATGCATATCCCATTTCTGCAGATATTGCGGATCAGTTTGAAGCAAGATTGAATAATCTAGTTCTTAATATTCAAGTTATAGCAGTTGCACAAAATGCTCCCAAGAAGAGTAGCAAGATATAAATTCATGCTATGACAATGTACATTGGATACTGTTGAATAATTTAGTTTCTGAACGAATTTAGTCAGCAGTTTGTTTAGCCTTTTAATAGCCTATTGTCTATTATATATAATATATATTATATTATATATATAATATATAATATATTATATATGTATATTATATATATATAATATTGTCTATTATAATAGTCTACTTTAAAGACTTCTACTTGCAAGCTCTTCAGCACAAAGGTTTTAAACATATATTTTAAATCTAGCTACATACTTGCTTAGTTCTATTTTGCCAGTGGAAGCAGTGAAACCTGTGATAAACTTACCAATTCTGAAGTGGGATAAAGAAGTCCATTGTCCTCATATTTAACTTAACCTTATACACTAATTGAAAAATGTAAAATGCTAGAAAAAATACTAAATGTACACAATGATCCACCAGGTAACTGCCTCTTTATAGTTTGAGAGAGACTCCTAAGGAATTAGACTACTAAGGAATTCTCCTGTTCATTAAGTGAAAGAAAACAATAGTTTGTACTAGAGTTGAAATACCAAATACTGCTAATAAAGACTTGAAACTTGGTCCTACCTGACTAGGTTCTGTGATACCGACAGTGCCTTTGGATCTAAATTGCCTGAACCTCACTCGTATAAGCTTTCCTTTTTAATGAAGTTGTTGTTATCCTTTCTGCTTTGTAAAAGGATTCTCTGAATCTGCAAGGTACGGGATAGGAATTCTTTGTAGCGCACCAACATTCAAGACCAGTCTCAATGACTGGATAAGAAGGGAACTTGGTTCTGCGAGAATATGCCGCGCCTAAGACACAAGATCACAAATGAGGTGCCTGGTGACAGACCTGGCATTTGAAATTGGTTGGAGCAGTAAGGAACCCTGCAGCTAAATGACTGCAGCCCTGTCCCAGCTAAGCCTGGGCACTCCCCTGGCAGTCATAAAAAGCACAGAAATGAAGTGAGTACAGGAAGAATCAAAAATAAAGATTTCTGGCAATTAGTCCAATTCACAAATAAGCAGAAATTACAAATTTTGTATTCTTTTACATAGCAAATAAATCTTTCACAGGTAGGTTCCTCCCTAACACTTACCGCACAAACTCCATCAGCAGCCACTCCTAAGTCATCATTTGACTATTCTGGAAATGCCAGATCACTCCAGAGCCCATGTGATAAGAAACAGAGTTCATGTGATAAGATCACCTTGCAAGACAGACTCCTTCCTGGCAGAGATGAGATGAATGAATGTTATATCCTTGTAGCTTTCAAGTGTGTTGTTTTTCAGGAGTTGCTCTCTAACGTCCATCACAAAAATGAAACAGAACACCACTGTGTTGGTCACTATGACAAATTTCAACTCCAGCAAGTCAGATTGGTGCAATGAAGAAGAGAGCAAAGAATTTCCAAATGTTCACAGGATCCAGCCACCAAGCCAGATCTTGATCAACAAAAGCATCCTTTTAAAAATCCTTTTGTTCAGGCAGTACCTGGAAGGGCAGTACACAAACGCCAGCCAAACCAGGAGATGCTATGAGTGAAGTCTTGAAAGCTGTCTTACATATGCACACATGATTTAAGATCTCCAACTATCCGCATAGTGCCTTCACGGGATTAGATTTTATTAATGCCTGTCAGCACTGGCTGATCCGCAGTTCATCACCAACTCCAACGAGCCACCATCTAGAATATACTATAAGGTGTTACGGTAAGGCTCTCATGACATCCCAGCTGATGCTGCAGGCTTTACGTGACCTCTGTGGACATTTCCATAAGGATTTGGTCCCTCCTCAAACATGCTTGCACAACTGCCATAATCTCACAATACTTGGTTCTCTGAAAAGTCCTTTTATTGATATGTTACTGGCCATGCAGTAAATCTGAAATAGAACACCTCTTGCAGGGTCAGTAAGTGGCCCAATGACATGCAGGTTAAAAAGCTGCACCCAAATGAGTTTGGAACCATTGGAAAAGGTTTACAAGAGTGCTACAGATTTCCTGAATCACCTCGAACGTAGACAATCTGACAGGCTGAAGTCATCCTGCATTTCACTAGGAGGAGATATTATGAACACAGACATTTTCTCTTCAAGTCTGCTGTGTCATCATTTATGGCTCCTAAACAAAAACGAGGCCACTTCTGGTTACAACAGACTCTCTCTGAGAACGGACAGGGAAGGTACTGCAAGAAAATACAGCCTGGAAGACATCACATTTAGAAGACATCACATTTAGCATTGCCAGAGCACTCAGAGAGAGCAAAGCAGCTCCAAAAGGCAGTGCTCTGAGCAGACAGGGCTCTGACCTGTGCTGTCAGACCTGACTTTGCTCTCTGCAGTATTGACTGCCAACTTCTGGCCAGAGATTTGCTTATTCTCATGCAGAAAAACCTATCCATAAGGGAAAGCAAACATCAACGACCAGCAGTGATGCACCCACGACCAGTACTTGAAATGGCAGGTGCTCTGGTGTCAGCTGCTGTTTCAACTATCCCAGTCCTATGTGGCTGGTAAGAAGCAAGCAATTTTGGGCTATTTGTCACTGTTGGAAAGTGGAGGCATCTTCTTTACCCTCAAACACTGCAGAAAAGGAGTAAAGCTCTGTCTAGTACCTCTGACTCTAGGTTGAGCATGGTCCTTCCTTGAATCCATCTGTGATGCCAGAAGTTTAAGCATCTGCCTCCTTTTCCAATAATCAGTGGTTGCCCTGACATTCATTTTGTACAAGAATGGAGTCTGGCTTGTCTACCTGAGGACAAACTGTTCCCATGGTTTTGGTGAGAAGGGAAAGAGGAGAGAAAAGGCCATTGCTTCATTTAGATCTGATGAGAACAGTACAGATAGGTCCAGGAAGCTGATGTCACCTCCTCAATCTCATGCTTTGTGCCTCCGATGCGAAAGCAACGAGCACACTGAGCAGTATGTGCAACTCTACAGAAGAGCAGACAGAGACACTTGTGCCCATTTTGTAAAAAGAGAAAATTAATCTGTTACTGAATGGATGGAATTTGAAGCCTCAGGTTGAAGAGCCCTGAACAGGAGATAAGGGAAAACATAAAAATGGTATTATAGAGGAGTGTGAAAAATGTCAGTACTTGATCTAAGAGTACTGATACAATCAAAAATCAAAAGAAGCAATTCAGGAAGGTACTAGCAATTTAGCCACAGCTTTGACAAGAAAACTAGCTTAGCTGTACCCTGCTCTAACGGGAGGTGGCACGTAACCGAAGAACGGGCAGTAACTTCTCTGCTTTTTTGCTCTCGTATAAGTGGATAAAGAACACATTTACAGTAACAGCAATTTGACAAACACTCAAAGAACATACAAAACTACTTCCATTTATTCAAAATACATAAAAACAAGCATTATAAAGCTGATTGTAATTTGTGCAGTGGTTTTACTACTATCTCAACTTAAATTACCAAGGACAATCTAGGCTTTTGTAGACACTACTTTTTTAGTTTGATAAAATTCAGTCAGATTGTTTGCAGGATTCAGAAACACTTCCAAATTCATTAAGGTTTTGCCTTTTTTGATGTTACTGCACGGGTATTTCTATTTTTATACACATAAATACATGCATACTTACATAAATATACACACACTTCTATAAAAAAAACCCTAACTTTTTCAAATCCTTTAGTTCAAGAAGGTTAGACAAAGGCACCATTAGGAAGCATTATTATGCCCATTCGTAAGTAGGGAAAAAAAAATCAGAAAGATGAAGTAACGTACAAATGCAGCGACAGCAAATTAGTGACCAAACCAGGATTTCATTGCAGAACCTCTGACTTCAAAGCAAAGACTCTGAAGGCTTACCACATGTAAAGTTCAGAAGAAATTGGTAAGCAGAATGCAAGTCACTAGGATTGGAGTTTAGCTGAGCTAACAGTTGTGCTTGAGTAATTGCAAGTGATCAGGACACTGAGTCTAACCTTAACTCACAGCAGAGTACGCAGCACTGATTCCATACTAAATTTAATGGACATAATGAACCATTATCATCACATCCAGGAGTATAGTGCATTTTCTTTGATTATTTCCACAGACTATCCAAAACTCAAGTCCACTTAGCTTGTGAAGTCTGATGAGAGCACAGCCTGAGGTAATACAGACACAAAAACAACTCATAAAAGATTAGGTCAGGCTTGATTTAATAAGGAAAAATAAAGTAGGACCACAGTGGTAGAAAAGGTGGTGGGTGTATTTTTGTGGGGGGCGGGAGGTTGTTTGTTTGTTATAAACACAAAATAGGATAATCATGTATTTGGCATAAAAATACACCACAGTGTCTGTCTTTTTTAATGTCTTTCTGGGGAGAAGAACCATTGTTCTATAGAAGTGAAAACAAAGAGTATGATACAGAAATCATTTCTTTTATGGATATGACTATGAAGCATTTTTCTTCATTATCTTGTAAGTGTACTGTATTATGAATCTACTTTAAGATGTTTTAAATCACACTAAAAATAGGGTTTTGGGATAATCGATAGTACCATGTCACCAAAACAATTAATTCAAATTCATAATAAAAATTTTGGGAGAAGCAGAATCAGCACAGAACTATGCAATCCAGTTCCCCAAGAGACACTCTCTCTTATATTTACTGAGCACAGATATCTTTCTCACTGAAAGCAAAACAGAAATCTTTGAGTCAAATTAACTCTTCTGCCATAACAAAAGTGCCTAAGAATCATTTTTTTAAAGGAATAATTTATCAGAATTCCCTTTAATGCTTTTTTCATAACATTGAAATACCTCTAAAAAGAGGATAAAAAATTCATTTGTGCAGAGGTGATCAGAAGGAAAAAAAATCACTCTGAACAAAGGTAAGCCAATTAACTTTTTCATAAAAATCAATATATTTGATACTGCACAGAACAAAGAGCTTGTAAGAAAACAAGTAAGAAATGAATCTGTGGGTTTTTGTGTTTTTTATTTTTTTATTTTTTTAAAGCAATTCGCTAACTAAAGTACATGGACTTTGTTACCGTATTTTCATTATTGTTATTTAAATGTGTTCCCTAAGCCCCTGAAGTGCAAAGATGATTTTCTGGATAAAGAGAATATTATTAATGCATTTAACATGGGCACTTCAGCATTTCATGGGTAAGTTCAGTTAACAGTTTTGTATATGTTACATTCAAAAAACAAAACAGAAGGGAAGAACTCTAACTTATTTTTTCAAAAACATAGTTGGGCATTTGTAACAACTAAAACTTCATTTCTAACTGTATGTATGTGTTACTAGATTGCAGAGCAACGTAAGCCTCACTTACAAATAAGGCCTAGGATCATGGGGACTCCAACATTATTCTAGTTTAGGTGATGTTGAAAAGCGGGCATCCAGAAAGTTACTTAATTTTAAGAGCTATTAATTGCAGACAGCTATGGAAAGAAATATTTTTACCAAACTATTTATGAACCCAATTGAAAAGCTGCTATATGGCTATAGCTGGATTGTAGTGAATCTCACTTTTTAAAGACAATGTATTGCATCTAAATTTATAGACAATGTGTTGCATCTAAAGACAACAGATTGTTGTCTGTTTGAAACTTGACCTTGTCGGAAATAATGATCACAACAACTAGATTAAAAAGATGAGTTATCTTCTCCATGGACATGGAAAAGAGTATTTCAGCTTTTTTCAGCCAGTTTTTCAGCTAATAGTTACAGGGCTCAGCTGGCAGGTATGTCCATCTTCTGGCAACCTAAAACCCAAACGGTGACACAACTCCATAAAACTGCCCTAGCATCGTCAAGATGGCAGAAGGAAATGGCATTGCAGTCAGCCCTGAAGGTGTAAACCTTGGTAGCACCAGGATTGGATAGGCATCCTCACTGGCCTGTGAATAAGAAATTTATGAGCTGGACAGAGAGTAAGGTGAATGTAGGGAAAACGTTGAGAAAGAGTAATAAAAGAGTGAATTTCCAAATTTAACCTCTGGCTGACAGGTCGCCAACAAGCAACACTTCGATGCAATGGCCACAATTCAATCCTTCTACGCTGAGAAGGCAGCCACTTGACTTTGTTCGCTTTCTCTATGAAGTCAAATGCTGCTGCATTTTTTATGTAATAGAGTTTGTTAGATATGAATAAAAACACGCTTACCAACTATCTCCCTGCTTGCTTCTATTCGTAACCTACTAGCCAGCAGATCCCAAAATATTCCAATAAACTGCATTTTGGGATAAGATAGAAATACTCTTACACATTGAAAATATTGTCTCAAAATCAGTATTCTTACCAACAGCCTTCCAGAAAATTTGTAGCACTGTATACATTACATCAATGTCTGCTGAGGAACCACCAGATCGTGAAACCTTCAAAGTACAGTTTCACGTTTATGAAATACTGATATGAAATTTACACAATCAGCTTAGTTAGTTGGCATCTTAGAGCTTTTCTCGAGGAACTAAAAAGCTGGTCACTATAGCTTCTCCCTGTTCCACAGTATTTCCTGCTGTATTTTGACAGAGCAAATTTTGAGTTAAATTATTTAACTCAATTTTGAGTTAAATACAGACAGGAAATTAGAGCGGGGAAAAACCTTATAACCTCAAAAACGTGAACCAATTTATCCATCCATCTATGTCTTCCTTGCAACATCTACATACCACAAGACAGATACGAATTCTGCAAAAGCACTGTGGGAAGAATTATAGGACCAGGATTTCTGGTAAGATTTCCCAACATTTTGCAACTGCAAACAGAACCAATGACAAACAGCTAAGGCAAAACTCAGCTAATCTCTGGAGTAAATGTGGGTCTGTGAACAACAAACTTCTATACTCAACTCACTTTTACAACAAGTCTTTCTACGAATTTAGTCAACGTTCTCTATATTAATTTGATTTTTCTGGAAAGGATTTTCAAAAGCACTTACATAATTTAGAAGCACAAGTCCTGTTACAACTTGTGAGGATTTGAGCTCTAAATCTCTAGGGCACTTTTCAAAAATCTCACTCATATATGTAAAATGGAAAAACAATCATTACTTTCTGCTTTCTAACTATTCTGATACAGTGACTAAAAGGAATATCCAGTTCTGTCCCTCCATGAGCTCCTCACTTTTCAAAGGCTCAAGAGGCTAATATAGCCTTATCATGACTTCAGGTCAAAAGATTGAGTCTAATGGACCAATGGAAGGAATTAATTTCAGAGCTCAAGACCTTTAATTGAGAACAGATGGTGCCTAGTCCCTATAAATTTAAAGTCTGGGGCCTGTTAACAAAAGCATCTAATCTCATCTCAATTGCCATAAGCAGTCAGGATCCAGCAATATTGAGTTTACAAAACAATATAAAAATCTCCTACGATTCCACTGAAAGCAAACAAGCAGCAAAGACAGTTAATGAAAAAGACGTCATATGTTCTCTGCAGCTAAAGTAGTTAAGGGAATGAGCAGCAGAATTCCCCACTGAGTGCAGCTTTTAAGCAATTTTAAATAAGTCTCCTCACAGAACATATAGCAATCAAGCAATGAAGAACTTAGCGGCTTGCATAATTCTGGCTAACTCTGTGTGGAAGGAGACTGGACACCACCCATTTAACCACATGCTGACAATAGAGACAGTTCCCTTCCGACACATTTTGACCTGGGTATCTTGGAAATTGAATATTCAAATGAGCTTCAAAGATTATAAGCTATCTTGACACACTCAATATCCAACTTCAACAGTACACAGAAACAACTCTGAAACCTCCTCCAAGAACTTACTTTTGCCAAAAAGGATCCTGGACTTCTCAGTTCTGCTATTTTTCTACAAACTGCACAGGTGACCAATACAGTTTGGTTCAGTGATACCCACTGCAAAAAGAAATTGAAGTTTTTGTACTGAATTCTTCTTCAACTATCTGCCTCATGTTCAGACGGAGACCGGATAGCTTGTCAGCAGTGATTGTATAACACATTTTATTTATAACTATAAAACATTTTATAGCATATTGCACTTTTGAAAGAATTTCTTTTCCCAGCGCACAGCAGATCAGCAGCAGAGTGTGTAATATCAGAATAACTTTCCCTTGCCTATGCTCATGACTGCACAAAGATTCACTACGGAAATGTGCTGAAGTTTTTGGATCATTTGAAGAAGAAAGCTGCCTTCAGCCCTCTGTGTTTAATCTGTAACAAAACCATGTGTGTAAGCTCCGAAATTAAAACTGTGTAAGAAAAGGTCTTGTAAGGACAAAAAAACATACATATACACACACATTAATGCATCTATTTTATCACAAAGGACAAAAAGCAATCATAATGTGGTCAACCAGAGCAGTCAGCCTGTTGGCTTTACTCTGTAGTAGCATAACAATCTGTAACAACAGCTTCCCAGGTTGGTTGCTTCTTTTTATGTTGCAAATACCACAAATGCTCACATTTCATCTCTGATGTACCTAGTCAGCAGCCACAGTACCTGAAGGAGGGATTCACCAGCAGCTGCACAGAGCCTCCAAACCCCAAGAAAACTGCCATCTATTACAGATGCCCTGACTGAAGATATGAGATACGCCTGTTAACCGTTTGTGCATTCATAATTTAATCTGTAATTAATTCACATTGTTTTCCTTATCTTTCTTAGCTCTCATACTGTGGTTTTACAACTGTGAAATTAAAAAGGAAAAAAAATTAAAGCAAGATATTGGTAACTATTTTGCAAATCCCAAGTGCTATGTAAAATCCCGGACTAACCCGTACTGACTGCAGCAGGCATCAAAGGCTCTTCCACTGAAAGGTTTTGAATGTGGAGTGAAAGAAAATGAATCTCCTTGGTTTCTGTCTGCCAACAACACCCTTCCCTACAACATACAAGTGAAAACAACAGATAACTAAACACAAAACTTATATAATTTAGGATGAAAGTGCTGGATGAGTGGGAAAAGAATAACAATAAATGCTACAGCTTCTTAACCAGCATTTCCTTTCCCGTGAGATTTGAGACCTCATCTTCTTCCCACCTTAAATTAAGAAAAAAAATCTTAAATTTTGCCAACATATCAGGCAGATTACTTAGACCAAACAAAGTTCTGACTGGCTCAGTTTTAATAACTGTAAAAGGAATTCATTCTCAAATTTGACTTGAAATTTAATTTTGAACTGAATTCTCATCTGAATGGAAGAAATATAACTTTTTATCCAGAAAAATATAAAAACAAATTTTTACACGTGTTTAAAAAGGGATTGTTTTAAAGAACTGTCTGTTCCAATATTGTTTTCAGCCTTTTACCTGCAAAAGTCTTGACTTCCAGTCAGTATTTAAGTTCTCCATCTATTATTTCACCAGCATACAAAGACAATAGCCTATGATTGTTACTGATTCTCTGACAACACAGCATGCATTTAAAGTAAAAACCATTATTAGATTATTTCATTATATTTAAACAAGCAAATGCAATTAAAATCTTTTTTCAAATCAAAATCATGTGAAGCTTTAAAAATGTTCTCTTAATCAACCGAATATGAATAAGCCTACTGTTTATATAGAATTATCATTAGACTTCACCTATTCCATTGATTTAGTTTTGCTAGTGAATATGTAAATGTATATGTATGTTTAGATACATGTGTGTATATGTATGCACACACCCTTATATTCACATAACTGTATAGGAGATGAAGGATGCAATGGCTGAGAAAGTTGCTTTCAAATGACAACAAACAACCTCACAGTTCTTCCAGGCTTTTCTTCTTCTTTTTATTCCGGTGATAATTACATCAATAAACCTGACTCAGCAATTCCATTGCTCTCTAATTCATTAATTAAAACAATTTACTGCTACCACTGTGATTTTTCAAGGACATCAAAACCACATTCAAAATCAAAACAGCAGAGATCATCAGTTTATAGATGTGCAAAGCATGCTTTGCTTTCATGGCAACCTCACAATTAAAACACTTACAACTCAAGTGAAAAAGAACTGTTTTCTTTTTCAGATTTCCTTGCGTAAGCACGTCCAGATCACATTTTGTTTAGGTGGACCAAACAGCAATATTTGTATAGCAACATTAAAAAGAAGAAAAAAATTATACCAGAAGTTAGCCATTTACAATTAGAAGACCAATCAAGATATTAATATTATAGTAAATTGCAAAGCAACCTTCTCATAGCCTTCAGTTTCTCAGTACATTTCCTGTTGATCAATTTTTGGGTCAAATGGTAACACACTTGACTTACAAAAAATAAAACCAGAAGGACACTGAAGAAGTTTGAAGAAGTTCTTTTGCCCATCCTCTCCCACACAACAGGACTGACAGGAATTATACTCCCAAGTTGACAAAAAACAATTTAAAATTGTTTTTGAAAATATTTTAGATGACTAAGTATTTGCATGGTCCTCAGTAACCTCTTTCACCAAGTTATCCTTGGTGCTACATCGTCTGACTAAACTTCTGTTTCACTACTTGCACTGTTTGCTTCTGGTCGTCTTTGCCACAGTAACCTTCACAATGTCAGCAATATCCAAACAGAACAAGCCAGGTAAAACATTCTGAATTCTCCCAGCATTTTCTTAGTGTCATATGTCTAAAATTGCTGACCATTCTTGTTAACCTTTCTCTAGGCCTCTAGTTGGCTGGCATTTTCCTCAAAACGTAGTGCCAAGACCAGTCACAGAGACACAGTACATCTGTCTCAGCACTGCTGAGAGCAGCAGCAGGATTATTTCAGCTGTACTGAATATAAAAGACATGTTATAAGGAAGAAACCCTCAGATTGCAGAAAACACGGCTGACCAACGTTTGTGCTCCATTATAACCTAGCTACAGGAGAGGAATACAAAAAAATTTCCAGCACATGCAGGTCTGGGGATAGGAAAGCCGAAGCCAAAGTTGAGAAGCACAGTAGAGGAAGAGCAAGCTGCTAGGTACCACTTACACCAGCTGGACATCAACAAGCCTAGGGGACCAGGCAAAGGCACCCACAGGTGCTGACAGAGCTGATCAGTGTCACTGAAAGGCCAGTCTGATTCATTGGAAGGTCACGGAGGTTCCTGATGACTTTTTAAGAAGATAGAAGTCATTTTACCTTCAAGAGGTGCAAGGACTATGTGGGGAAGCAGCAGCAGCCAGCCTCACCTCAGTCCCCCAGGAAAGATAATGGAACAAATACTGCTGGAATTACCCTGCATATGACTGGACAGGGCTCCACGAAAAGTCCTTGAGAACAGCCAGAATGGATTTACCAAAAGGCAAATCACACCCAAACAACCAGACTGCTGTCTATGATCGGCCTCAGCAGACAAAGGGAGAACAGTGGATGTTGTTTTTTTTCTTGACATTAGCAAGGCTTTCAGCATGATCTACCCTAGTATCCTGGTAGCCAAGCTGGAAAGAGATGAACTGGATGGGTGGGCTGCAAGTGCGGAGTGTAGAAAACTGGCACCTCAGGCTGGAAGAACAGTGCTCCGTAGTTCAGAGACCAACTGTTGGCATTAGTTAATGGCATTCTTCAGGGACTAATATTGGGGTCAATGCTGCTTAATGTTTGTATTACATGTAACACGTTGAGAATGAATAGGATGGAACATGCCCTCAGCAAGTCTGTGAATATTGACAAGTTGGACAGAGTGATCAACACACCGCACGGCAAGACTGCCTTTCAGAGGGATCTCAACAAACTGTGAAAATGGGCAGAAAAGCTATGAATTCCAAAGGCAGCATAACCACATCTAACAGTACCAGCTGGAGCCCACTGGAAAGCAGCTTTGTAGTAAAGGACCTGGGGAGTCAACATGGACAAGAAGTTCAGCAAGAGTCAGCAATGTGCCCTTGCAACAATAAGAACTAAACCCATACCCAGCTGCATTCACAATACCAGATAGCATGCTCTTGGAAGTGAACAGTCACCCTTTTTTCAACATTTGAAGACCACATCTGGAGTACAACATCCGCTTTTGGGCTCCCCAGTACTCATACAACAAACTGGAATGAATTCTGCGGAGGCTGACCAGGATGATTAGAAAGCTCAAGGAGAAGCTGAGAGCACTGAGTTTGTTCAAGCTGGAGTGGGTAAAAGTTGGAAATCTAACTTGGGTTTTCCATCACTTAAGATGGTGGTCACAACCGCAGCAAGGGAAATTCTGACTAGATATAAAGGAAAAAAATCATGAAGAAGCTGTCTAAGCACTGGAACAGATGTCTGCAAAAGATGTGGATATCTCTTTTCTTGGAAATGTTCAAAACTCAACTGAACAAAGCCTTGAGCAACTTAATCTAAATTATGTTAGTTCAGTTCTAAGCATATGGTTGGACCACAGGACCTCAAAAGTCCCTTCTAAGCTGACTTATTCTATGATTTTCTAAAGGACTGAGATCTAGCCACTTGTCTTTCTCACATTTTGGAAACCGATTACTCCCACTTAAACGTAGGCCTTAGCACTTGTGCTTACTGAACTGCATTTTCTCACGTGGAATTACTTCCCCAGCTTTCATCCTGTCTTACAAAGCACACGTGATTTTTTTTCCAGGTTACAACATTGTATTTGCATTATCCAAGCCATTAAGAAAATCTATGGCACACTATGTGGAGTACTATTTGATTCAGCTTGACAGCTCATGAAATACTGATAATCATTCTTTATGCATTTTTCCAATAATTTGTACATTCGCCATGCAATAATGAACCCAGACCATGTGCCTCTACTTAGGAGTATGTCGGGAGCGAGACTGTATCAGAAGCCTTACTAATGTCAAAACACCTATTATGTTAGCATCTGCTGCTTTATGCTTAGCAAGGAGGGGCTTACACTATCACAGAAAGGAATCAGTGTCAAGCGATCAAGTAAGTGACAAGACTTACATCACACAAGCACATACTTGTTGTTACAAAACAAACTTCTATTTTATTTCTTTTTCTCCTTCTAGGATGTTTCCTAGCTAACTGATTAGGCAGCTTCTCCTCCTTCCCTTTGTCCCTTCTGAAGCTGTTCTGTTTGTTTTCCAGAACTATACCCATCTTCAGCGCTTTCTCAGACATGAGTCACAGAAAGCCCAGAGGCTATAGGTGCCCTATACATGCAGGACAAATTTTATTTACTTAGGTAACCTCTAATCCTTTATTTAATAGTACAAATGTTAGCAATGTGATCAGTTACTCTGGTAGCAAATGCTGAAGAAAAAAACAACCACAAGAAAACACATCAGCGATATATTACCAGTCTTCCTTGACTGCCGAGTAATAACTCTTTCTTTCCCCTTTTCTTAGCATTCATGTTTCTGTACATCTTCACTTTTTTGCCTATTATGCCTCATAATTGTATTTATATAGAATCATAGATTGGTTTGGGTTGGAAGTGACATTAAAGACCATTTGGTTCTACCCCCCTACCATGGGCAGGGACACCTCCCACCAGCCCAGGCTGCCCAAAGCCCCATCCAGCCTGGCCTTGAGCACCTCCAGGGATGGGGCATCCACAGCTCCTCTGGGCAGCCTGTGCCAGTGCCTCACCACCCTCAGAGTAAAATAATTTATTCCTGAAATCTAATCTAAATCTCCCCTCTTTTAGTTTAAAACCATTACCCCTTGTCCTGTCACTACATCCCCCTACCAATAATCCCTCCCTAGCTCTCCTATAGGCCCCCTTTAGGTACTGGAAGGGTGCTGCAAGGTCTCCCCCAGAGCCTGCTCTTCTCCAAGCTGAACAACCCCAACTCCCTCAGCCTGTCTTCATAGCCTCTCTTCTAGCTGCATCTTTTTAAGCTCTTCCTGAGGAATCTGACCTTGCTTCCATTTTTCTGTGTGATTCTTTCCTGAATTCAGATCTGAGGAAATCCTGAGCTACACCAGTTGGTCTTTAAACATCTTTCACCATTCCTTAACATTAGAAGTATTTATAATCTTGACAGCCAAGTGTGAATTCTCTGAAATTATCTTAGATTTGTTTTTCTTTGCAGAACGCAATTCTGATTTTATTACTGTCAGCTGTTGTTAAGCCTACAGTTCCTGTGCATCAGAAGATTTGGCTAGATCTTCTCAGAGTGTCAGCCTGATGGCCTATACCAGACTCCCACCATATATGCATCATTAGGACAGTCCTTTGGAATCTCATGCCCTTCCTCAACTGCAAGTTCAGCAACACTCAAGCCTTTGAAGTCCAGAAGATTCAAAAAAGTTACTGGAAAAAGGTCAGCCCAGCTGTTCCCTCTTATGGCTACCACTAGCCAACAGACTCATCAACATGATTTTCAATTCCATTAACTGTGAATGCTTGGAAGATGTACCAAAACACACCTGCAGACCGGCAATCATAATGTAACAGAATCTGATATTGGGATAACTGCAGAACACATATGATAATATTGCAGAAAAACAGGGACGACTCCTTTTGTGTATAGATTTCTGCTCCATGTGTCTGTAACCAAAGGAAAAATGCATATTCCTGTTTAGGTACTAAATACTATTTCAGAACTGAGTTCTGTCAACAATAAAACAGATGGATTTCCTGGCTATGAAATTTCTTAGCAGCAAAACAGGATTTAAAGAGACATTGGCGTGGTTAATGAGGGGTAGATAATTGCTAGATGGAATACTGTGGGAAAGAGTGAAGAAGCTGTAAATGGTGGTATGGCAGTAAGATGAATATTAATTCATCAGATATGTGGCTGGTTTTGATAAGTAGGCTCAGGGTTTGCCTAGCAGGTAGCAAGCAACTCCTATCAGTCGAGCTCTTTCAAATCAAGTTTTATCTCATCATAAAGAAGGATGTTAAACAGGTAAAAAGGTCTAACACTACTTCCTGAATGATGTGCATTATGTAAGAATGCAGAGTTCAAGCGTATGTTACAGATGTAGATGTTAGAGAGAACAGATTTAAGATGTCTTGACAAGTACCTTACCAATGTACTTCTTGGTTTTCAGAGATCTGAATGCCAGTAAATTCACCATTCTGGAAGGATAAGAGAGTATTAGGTTCACAAGAATGCTGTCTTCAGAAATTGGCAGAAGTTGGAGAGGAAGCAGGCAGGTGCCCAAGCAGCTGATAAGCTGGTAATTTCTGTTCACAGAATTCCTCAGCAATGGACATTCTGCTAGCAATATCTGCTTTTCCATAGCTGTGAAAAATGGGTCCAGGTTTCAAATCATTTATCTAACCAATTCAGAATGACTGCCCTGAGGCCATGATCTCATACCCCTCCCTCTCTTTCTTCTTTTCATTTTATTACATCCTAATCTCCTTTGATTTTTTTTTTTTGTTTTAAAACAAATCTCCATCAGTGCAAAATTTTCACTAAAGAACAAAATACTCCCCCATATTCTAGTGCCAGTGCAAATATTTCCTGTATGCCTACTTAGCCTTTGTAGATGTGGGCAGGGTCAACTAAGTGGCATGCATTTATCTGGATAGCCTAAATCTTGGAAGCACTGTCAATACTGCCTCCAAAGGGATAGAAACCGGTATGGATTTGCTTAAGTTTGAAATGACCAAGTAAAATCATTTTAGTCACAATCATTGCCGTAGCCTCAGCTTCAAGCCTGCACAAAAAGTGCATACAAACCTGGTAATATAACTTTAAATAAATAAATAAATGCATAATACATAACTCTGAAATGAGCTGCAATTTAGGAATAACTTGCTCAATTAGCCTTCATGTTTTGACTATTATCTTTCTGATGTCACATTAGGTCAGGGATAGCAGTTTAATGGCTTTAAAAATAATTCAAATAACTACATGGATTCTAAGATACCTTAAAATATATTGACCTTTTCAACAAAATAGCCATTTGAAGCTTAACTGTAACTTCTTGCTCACATTCTGCTGAAATATTGATCAATTTTATAAGACAAGCTTCAGTAATCTTAGAACACACTAAAAACAAAAAGTTACTGGCGTGCATGTAAAAGACGGGCTGCTTGAATTTCAAGAACACAGCTCCTAGAACAATTAATACCACAAATTTCATGACACAGCATTTTGAAATAGGAAAGCATGTATGTTGTGCTGATCCATTTTTAAGTACCATATTCTTGTTTTCGCCTTCTTTTGCCTCCAGGAGAACTGCAACGGGGATGGAGAAGAAAGCCTAAGAAGCATGTGAATGCTGAGTGTGCTCCAATTGTACACGCTGTACATGACACTGGTAGATTGCCCAGATTAACAGATGTGGGACCTCCTTCAGGGAGGCTGACATGACAAATCCCTCAGAATATGATGCCAACAGTCATATAAGGAACTTGAACAAGCTCAGAGAAAAATATTTCCTTTTAGAATGATTTATTAAGCAATAACCCAAACCTCTGAGGTGAGAATTTTTCTATAAACCCTATGTCTGGAAAACAGTTCTGATGTTTTCTATACAAAATCTGCTGGCATTCACTAAATTATTAATGTATTTAAAATTCTGCAACAATCACTTGCAACTTTTTCAAAGAAACTTCTAATCCTGCCAGTATGGCCAGTACGCACAAACTTACGTGGCTTTTGTAGGATCTTAGAAAAAAGCTTGAGGCCTCAACAAATAAAAGTTAGTATCTTCAACAAAGTATTTCCACTCATTCACTGTAATTATGCAATAAAACCTAGAGTTTTGCCTTTCTGAGGGAAATGCAATCTACAACTATTTCAGAAGAGCAGAGATACCCAACAGTTACAAGGAAGGGAAAGAAATTGTGTTTTGACGCCAAGCTTCTGTTGTTACCCAACAGGCAAGAAAGAAAACCTTACTTACGTTCAACGAATAGTTAATCCTGAGTTCATAAACCCGTAGGATAAGTCACATTTCTCATCATTATGAATAGTCCCATTAACTCAAATGAGGTCTGCTTATAGTAATGGACTATTTAAAGCGGTGAGCAGTTTTCCTAGGTGAACGCCAGCATCACCCAAGAACTGGGACCTTTCAGGTGAGGAAAGTATGTTCTGGTTTTGTTCATCATAACCTGTTGCTCCTTACCTACTTTAGCGATAAACATGATGCACAGAAATGCATTTACCTGTAAAAACAGTACCATTGAAATTCAGTCAGGAAACCTGAAAACACAGCAAAGAGGGACACAGTACAGAGGACTGGTTGTAATTCTAGCTTTGATTCAAAGCTTTATTGGATTTGTCAGACTTTAACAGCATACTAGCACAGCTATTAACATCAGGCCATAAATTAACAATACTCACACCTGCAGTCTGGTCCCTAAAGCAGAGCACCTGTGCCTGCCAGGACAGTATTGCTTCCCTGGCTTTAAAATGTATTTTCTATTCTGCTGTGAGCATTTAACATATTGACTTCCAATTACATTTATAAAATCGTTTCTCAGCCAAATCTCCCATGTTCAGTGGAAACAAAAATGCAGAGAAAAGCATCAGAGAAGGTTAAGGTATTCACCACTTCCCTAACATCTCCAACGAAATGAGGACCCATGACATGGTCTGAGTTATGTATGTTTCATAACCCCAGGGGACTTTCAAGCTATCAAAATTTCATTAGCCTCACAGCAGTCCTAGTACTTTCTTAAGCTGGACTGCTGGCCTCCCTATCAATAAATAAATCAACTGTAATCCTTTTAGTGACTAAACTCTTCTTTGAAGTAATATCAAACATCAGACACTCCCTGCAGGATTTTAACCAGTGCATCTTTTCTAACATATTCAGCTTTCTCACACACAAAATATAAACTCTACCTTTAACCTCACGGAGGGACTTTTGGCATATTGTAACCAGATACATGGAGCTTTAAAAAAAATAAGTTTATTAAAAAAAAGCATACCTAAACTATCATTCTTCTGAGGCAGCGACCTCTGATAAAGTATTGATACAACTCTCATAAGGAAATTGTGTGTGTGTGTGTACAAACACATACATAAAAGATCATTAACCTAGGGTTTTGCAAAATACTCAAGACAATTTCAGCACAGATCTTTCAAAAGAAAAATCAGAGGACTGCTCAACAATTTTTTCTAGACTGCTTTGCAGCTGAAATATCAATAGCCATCCAACAACTCCACTGCCAAAAGGAGGTAAGCATGTACTCCTATCTTCTTTTTTCAAAGCTTGCTTCTCACTCAAAATAAATTTTCCAAGCATGAGACAAAACCTTTTTGAATATGGACAGCTGACTCCTCAGGTAACATGCAGCATTAATTCCAACACAAAAAGCAAAATTCCATTTGAGGCAGCCATCTTGCAGAGGAATCCAGCTAGAACCAGCCAGCACAGGAAAGGCCGTGACTACGGCAGCTTTAGTTTTGTGTTCTCAAACTGAAGTTCAAACAGTAAATAGGTAGGACAAAGCATTACTGCTTGTAGTTTAAAATACAAGTGGTGCACTATTTTTTTGTACTTTTTTTTTTTATGATCACAGAAGTATCATATCATAATACACACACACACTGCTGCTTACCACAGTGTGTTACAGCTATGTCCAGAGGATAGAAATAAAATTGTTGCAGCTTATGTACATCTGAGCAGACATGTTTAATAAATTAATAAACTGAAGCACATACATCCAGGCAATAGCCATCTCACTAATTTTCATTTTTACTCATTTTTCCTTTATTCTTCTTTTGAATTTGTCGCATAGGAAGTCATGAAGTTAATAGAACAATCATTTTAATTCTAGTGAAGCCGCAAATCTTCTGCAAATAAAAATAAGTTAAAGACAAACTGTTTTCTAAGATTTGTGCACTTAACATTTAACAGCGCATCAGGTTCTGTTCATAACCTCACATTGAAGTACAAGATTTTGCAAAGCTGTAAGAGTGAATCAAGTCAATTGTATTAACCTCTTTTCATTTAAACACTAAACCTTAATATACAATGGTCATACCCCATATCCTACAAAGCGGTTTAGATTTTTTTTCCAGATTTTAGTTGCGCAGTAATCCAGTCCCCCAGGCACATCAAAGGCCACACGCCTCTTCACCACAATTCCAATTGCTCTCATCAGCCAGTGAGCTTAAAGCATGGTCAAATTTGTTTTCCAATCACATAAGCCCTGTTAATAAGCTATTCTTTGTGTTCATTCATCCATTCTAAGATTTTGCAACTTCTTTGAGATGTCTTAAAGAGGAGTTTACAACAAAACCTTGAATTGCAAGCTGGCCTCAGGGATCAACTTTATCACCACTTACTTTGCTGCTCCCCAAAGGGTAACAGGTGACATGGCCCAAGATGAAACAGAGCTAATCTTATTTGTGATTAAACTCTCCCAAAATTACAGCTAAAACATCACACCCAAAGCTTGCATTAGTTAGGATTGATAATGAATATTGACTTTCCTGGGAAGGGAAGGTAAAAAAATAAGTAGATAAATAATTCAAGGCCACTCCCTGAACTTTTAATGACTTGAAATTATCGAGTGTCAACCAAAACAGCAAATAAAACATTGATTTACATATACGTGCATATGTGTAAGAACTTACCATTTTCACTGTCGGACTTGTTCTCATGTTCGGTATCAGTCAGAGTGAGGGCTGAGTTGGAACGGCTTGACAGACAGGAACTGCGCCCTGACTTGACCCCCCTGCCCCAAAGTCTCATGGCATGCTCTGGAGACATCACTCCTTCATTTTCAGTATCAGCATCTGACCCTGCACTGATAGAGTAACCTCTGTGGGGGAGCCCCATTTCCGCACAAAATGCCAGTCCTCGACGAGTTGCTGGTTCACAAACTCCTAACTGCCTTAGGGTAAAATTCTGTCCTGATTAGGGGAAAAAAAGATAACAAAACATGAGAATTAAAAAAAATAAAAAAAAATACAAAGCTAAAAGTAAAAACTCTTCATGTGCGTAATTTTCTCAGGCATCACACAAGGTGTTTTGTCAAAACTGCATATATTACAATCAAGTGGTTCCTTTTGTCTCCAGCTCTCAGCAGCTCCCCTTTTCATACATACTGCCTTAGCGCTGTTTTGTCAACTGCTTCAACACATTAAAAGTGTTCCTGGGTAGGAGAGAAACAGAACAGAACCTGCAAACTAAGAGAAGCCAATTCAGCACATGAAAGGATTGAAAAGAAATGGCAAACTTTTCTTTTCTCTCTACCCATTTTATTTTATTTTTTTACTTTTCTAAGTGTGAAAGCAGTAGAAGTTATTTGTCAGGATTACCTTTTTTCGTCCAGGCTAGAAGCCTAAGCAACAGGATATTTTTCTGTACACCTAATGCGACAATGGAAAAACTAAATGGGAACACAACCAACTTCATCTTTAATAGATCTCTCTGCCCTCATTTAATACACAAATGTAAATAAATCGGAAATAAATTGTAAGACTGTCACCCATTACCTGCAGAACTGCAGTAAGTTATTTTCCGTCTCTCTGAATTCTGAGAAACGATTTAGGCTTTCACTGCTGAAGCAGAGCCTGTACATTTTAAACAGACTTTTAGCCTCTGTTTTGGGGCAGAGCAAGAGACATAAGTGAATCCCAAATGATTGTATTAATAAATTAGGTGCAATAAACTCATGACACTTCGATAACTTAAAGTCTCTAAATTATGTGACACTCAAAAATGACTGCCTTTTTAATGGCTGTGTCTTCATCCTGCTTTTATGTCCGCAGATTTAAGACACCGTATGATATATAGACACTTAGCAAGCTCATTTGCATGCCTATACCCACAATGCTTTTCCACTCTTGCTCACAGTTATTTCATAGCTCTGAGAACAAATTAGAATACATATTCAACTCTTGAATCTGACAGGCATCCTAATTTCCCCAAAATTAGTTTAGTGTAAAAATACATGTTAGTAATATCTTTATAGATTATAATGCAACAGACTCCTCTCAATTAGAAATTAATAGAATTGCAGGAGTATGAATACAGAAGTGTAAGTAATTCCTGAAATATTAAGAGTTAATGCCCTGGCCATTTATGTGTTTTAAGTGAGCCAGTTAATTACTTTATTGCTGTGGTCACACAAAGCTGTTGCTGAAAGTTTCTTTGCAGTCAGAACCATAAATTAATTCCAACAATGACTTTCATAAGTAATGAAAACCAGTTACTACAATTAGGTACAAAGCTAACTACATTTATTATGCTGCTGTGAATAAGGATTTGAGTGAAAATGAAGCTGGAGAGGTGCATTGCAAAATAAATGCAAAAGAACCAAACGCATCTATGACTACAGCTGAACAGCACGAGGAGTTTAAGGTCGGGGATTATCATGTGCGCTGACAGTACCTCATCATTTTTAAAACTGCCATGCCGTGTGACATCATGCCAGATATTCAGGCATACTGAGAGCTGAAACTCAGACGAGAAGCAAACAGGCCAAACAAACCACCCAGTGGTAACGGGGTCAGGGCAGAACACATGAAAGCGTCTACCGTGCTTCCTATTTAGCGTTTTGGCAAATATATGCTAAGGATGGCAGCTTAGCACACTGGTGTCACGTGTTTGATAAATTATGACAAGAATCTAGGTTTCCAAACAGCTCCTGAAGCCAGAAGCCGACACAGGAGGAGCCCACGTGCAGGTGTGTGAGCGTGCCTGCATATGCACTCACACTCAGAACAGCTGCTGCATGCTCACCGCATGGCTCAGAAAAGCAGCATTTTAGGAGCAAAATAGAAAAAGATGCTTAGGCTTTATGCCTGGCTCCCTGTCAGCTCCCAGACCTGGATTTTTGGGCCTGCAGGCCTGAAAAGTCAGGGAGATTGGGGGATGCAACACCCAGCTCTGCAAAGCACCTCCCTGCACGCCCAGCAACCCTGGGGAGCCACCTGTGCAGACACAGCACTTCAAAGAGACTACTGAACCCTTCTTTTAATCATTTTTGTTTAAAGGTTTTTATTTGTTACTTTCTAAACTGCTGGGCAAACCGTTATTTGTAACAGAAACTCCTTCAGGCACTCACTCTATAGGAACACCCATGGTCACTGTCTAGGAGGCTGGGTCCCAGGCACAACATACCACCCAACCACCACTAATGGATTTTATTTTTACTTCATTTTACAACAACCTGCCTCCACATATAACATTTCCTGCTTTCTGCCTTTTTTCCCCCCTCTTCTGATAAGAGGAAAAGGAAAACGGCACGTCACAGCACCAAAACGAAGCTCCAGTGCAAATGTGAAGACAGAAAAGGGGGTTGTTTACTGCTCTTTCATCACAGTCAATATATTAAAGCTTTTTTGCTACACTGAAGTTTTACAGCATAGCCCAGAAATGTTGCAACAGCTTTAGAGACATCAGGCTCAATCATCTCCTGAATTAAAGCTTTCCTAAAAGCTTTACTAAGAGGATTGTACTCTGTGTAAGTTGCCTACACAAATGAAAAATAAACAAAATGTTGACATGGAAAAATGTGTATTTATGTAGGAATTTATATCCCAGAGGAAATCATACATACGCAATACAAAAAACTGACATTATCTTGATCTTCCCCGACAATGAAAACAGAGTCTAGAAAAAATGTTCAGGATCCAGGGGAAGCTGAACACAGCTGGGACACAGAATTAGCAGGCAGGAGACTGGAAGAGGGGCTTTTACCTGCTAGGGAATGATACTACCAAAAAATTGGAAAGGAAGTTGTAGGGCTCAGCGGAAAGGAGTATGAAGACAGGATGTTCTCCCTCCTGCGTTCTTAACATTTCTAATTAACCTTTCCAGGATGGCTTGGATGTGAGGGATTTAATCATCAGTTTTATACACTACACATACATTTGCAATTTCTCCCGCTGACAATTGGTGCTTCAACATTTCGTAAGTACTTAAAAACAACTTGGCGACTGTAATGAACTCATTTCTGAGAAGAAACCACAGAAGAAAGAATAAACAGCTGTTTATAATGCTTTGTGGTTGTTTTTCCTTTCCTTTACAAGAAGTATGAAATGAAAAATGGAGAAAGAAATTAGACAAAGTGTTTCAAGGAAAGTTATTTGGGAGACAACACTGGGGTTTTGGGATGATCCGGAGTGATGTTAGGTTTTAAAAACTGACAATAATGCTGTTACTACCACTCTACCATTAGATATTGCCATCTCTCTTGGCTTGGAATATCAATGTACAGTTAGTGTAAGGAATGCTGACACCATCCACTTGTTGAGATGAACAAAATTAACATCATAACTAGAGAATAACTTCCAGGAGCTTCTACAGCAATCACTGTTAGAAGTGCAGCGTTGGCCAATAGTAACCATACAGACCCACCTGAACGACCCATGTATGATTGGTGCACCTCTTTACCTACATTAAGTAAATACAAAAAAGTATACCAATATACTTTTGATATACATATATTTTAATTTGTTATATATTTGTATGTATGTGTATATATACATATGTATATATATGATCATGTATGTGTATATGCAAGTATACACACACACAGTACTTTTATGTATATATAAATTTCTCTGCCTGGACCACACGGGTTGTATTTATCTAGAAATGTAAATAATTTCTTTAATCAAATACTGCATATATAAACAAGTTCAATGTATGCAGAATTTACACATTATTTTAGGTCAGAATTTCACAGCTGAAATCAAGTGGCAATCTGTTGTACCTGTGCCATATTTGTTTTACTGCCCTAAATTGGAGAAGTTATTCAAAGACTTCCACAATAACTTAAGCTTCAAGTTGGAAATGCTATCTGTGGAAAAGGATTTTTGAAGAGGACTAGTGAATAAAATAAAAAAAGGTCACACGGTTTTTCAGTTGTCAGTGCTTGCTCTAAGTTGGATCTGCACTAACACATGGATATTCTCTTAAAATGACAAACCATGAAAATGGGAAAAGAAACTAACAGAAGGTATGAACAAAAAATAACCAGCAGAGAATTTGTCAGCACCTCCAGATACTGCCACCGACCTTAGCAATCCATAACCCACTGTGCAAGTCTACAAGTCAGGTTTTAGCAAGAACTGAACGACAAACAATTTTGGAAACAAGTGAAAGAAAACACTCCCCAACTAAAGAGCCTCCACAGCATCTGCCTAGTTAGCATAAACACACACACACACTCACACACACCCCTCTTTCAAACCAAAGAAGTTGTATTTGAGTGCCTTTGCTGCCTTTGGTTTTGTTGTAACGGGATAGAGCTAGTACCAAAAAGGCAGAAGTCCCAAACGCACCCACATCCATGCTCAACCTTGTGCCTTGGGCATAGTTCTGCTCTTGCTTAAAGCTCTGATGAAGTTTCATTCCCCTTCTGCTGTCTCCGTGTCCTTCATTACTTGTCAGTCCCCTTTTCTAATTTTAAGGCTTGGAAATATTCTTCCTCTGTATCCTGCCTTCTGCCTGTAACACCTTTGTGCCACCCAAAATCATTCCCAAATGCATTTTTTCCGCTATAATCACTCTGTGGTAATGCATTATAAAAAACTACTTATACTAAATTTAGAAAAATAAATTGTGAAACAACTAAAGCAACACAGACGCAAAACAACATATGATCACAGTCCATGAGAGAACCAGTCTTCTCACTTTTGTCTCCCTTATATTTCTGCTTCCCTACTTAATCTTTTTTTTTTTTTTTTAAACTAAAAGACGACTAATTTATTTAGGAAGTAAATGAAGAAGAGTGTTTTTCTCGTTTCTATTTCTTTGTCTGCAGACTAGAGCACACAAACAGTTCCTTGTAATACAATGCTTATAAGCAGCACTGATGTCAAAAGCACTGATGTTGTTTTCTGCTATTTGGATACTGCGAATTACTTGCTTATTTTTGTACCATGCTCACCTAATACGCAGAATGGGCACATTTCTTCTACTTGAAACTCCTTACCTGGAGCTCATTCTCAGTACTTCCGAATACTTTCTGTAGAGCAAAAGCTCTACAGAAGCTACACCATGTCCACGCCACGTCTCTGAAACACTTCATCACTCCTGTAGGACCCAAAGCTCCACACCACTGGTTCGACAGCGGCTTGCCTTCCTAACTCATGTACATGACAGCTACAAGGAATAGCTCTGCTAACAGCAAGTTGGCTGGACTGATCACTTTGCTAATTCCTAAAAAAAAAAAATAATACAGCATTCAATCATGTGCAAGTAAAAGATGGAAAAAGAAGTTTCTTAGTATAGAATGATAAGCAAGAGAACTGTTCTGTTCTCAGACTAGATAGGCACTAATGGACCACTAAGAAGATGTCTTCTTCGTAGATGCACGAAGCAGAGCTGCACTGACTTAGCGAGAATCCCAAGCAATCCTATGGGATCTGAAACATTACTTACTACTAAGTGTCAATTCTGATTGGTTTCTCAATGAAAAAATATATAATTTTGTTGTAAGTAAAATAAGATTTTTTCTTCTCCATTTACCAGGGGCAAAGAGAACATGACAGACTTTCTAATGCGCTCTTTTCTAAGGAAAGGTCTTGAGAAAAAGGACATAAAATTGGAAGCAAATGTATTTTAAGAAAAGAAGTTTGCTGGAAATGAAAGGATGAAGATTTTAGAAAAGGAACTGGCAAAAGATAGAGGCCCTGCATGCTCTACAAAGCTCTGATAAGAAGCGTACAAATGCTGTCTTTAGGATTCTGAGTTAAGCAGGTAGAATACGGTTACAGAAAAGAGAGAATGAGAAATAGACGTGATACCATTCATTCTGTCACACAAACTCCATGGTATATTTACTAAACAGGAGCTTTCAAAGCTGGACTTGCAGAGTTCTCCTTGCCAGAATGTAAGAAACTGCAGTAAAGACTGACGAGTAATAAGCTTTGCCAGTGTTAACAAGTATTTTTTCTGACCGGCCTTTTATTTTTTTAATTATTTCTTTCTGATTTTCTTTTTTGGTTTTATGAAGGTTATCTATGAAATTTAAACCATCCTAATCCACTGAGTCACATTTTTATCCTGGTTTTAATTCCTCTGTTTTTCTCCTAACTCATCACAACCTTGTTCCTCATAACCTCTTCATTTCTCTTTCTCAACCTCTCTGCTCCATTCAGTTTTCCATCTTAACCACCTTTCCTTGCCATTACCTGGTTTAGGGCGGAGCTGTAAGATGCACATGAAAGAACGCTGTTTCTCAATATATCCAGCACACTACATAACAACAAACAGCGTTAACCTGTATTATTCTGAGCAAACATTACCCATCCTGCTCTCCCATTCCTTACGGGTTTCCAAGAGCATGGGGGGAACAAAGTCACCATCGCAGTGACTCACGAGCAGGTTTGCACAAGCTACACAGAGTTCTCTGAGCTGCACTTACTCTGCCACTTTTGGTAGAAGAGTTTTTCATTAAAAGACCCCAAAATTGAGCCAATTCTACAAAAAATACCCACTCTTATTACTTAGAGGGAAATAAAGTATTTAAAACCTGATATTTAGACCAGCCATGTATTCATACTGGCAGTAAGCTACAGAATCACAAGGGACACGGCTTTAAACACTAGTCTGGGAATTTTTTCTTTTAAGAAATAGAACAGAATAGATGCAAATGGAATGAAGTTTGTTCCTGCCGCTAGTTTTCCAAATCAGGGTTCAAACATGCAGACTCTTCTGTGTGGTACAGGGGACTCAATTTTATTCCCTGAGGGTGGCAGGGGATCCTCAGTACTAATCCACAGACGAGAACATAAGAAGCACTTCTTAATCCAGTGTAAGGATAAAGGACTGCTCATCAAGCCCTTCTGAAGGTACTGCAGAATAAGATTAAAGTCAATTGAAGATAATTTCACAATTGCACAATTAAAAGCTTCAAGCTACAGCATCAGCAATCATGTTCCAGAAAATGAATTACTAATTCAAACATTACAGTTCCAAATTGTTGGATTTTATATAAAAATCTGGTTTTCTGAATATGATTAAGTAACATATAATCCAAATTAAGGGCAACTAGCATGGCTGTCCAGAACGTGGGCGGCAAGGAAAAAAAAGAGGATTCTGTGGATTTAAAAAAGAAATACAACACCAAGAGTATCAAGGAATGCAAAGTCTTGATCATAACCAGAATGACAGTATAGACATTTTTAGGCCTCTGTCTTAAACTTTGGATCCTGGGACCAGTGCGAATCATCAACTTCTCAGCATCCATTTATTACAAAATACAAATAAAGCCTAAATTTGATAGATGTGAAGAAAATATGACCCAAGGGCGTGCAATGCAGAGATGATGGATATCCAGTCTACAGAGAGCCTAAAACCACAGACCTGACAGGTATGAACTGCCACATTAAGGTCAGTAGGATGCTAATGACATGACATATGGCTTGAAATGGGGAAAGAAGGTGAGGAGGAAGGAGGCAGCAAGGAGGGAAATATGCACAATAGAGCTCAGGCTCACTGCTGTTCCTCCAGATATGGAGGAGAGAACTCTGCACCATTACGTCTGCCTTTCCAGGAGAAAAGGCACATCTGCCACCCCAAGTGAGTGGACAGACCCACAGAGGAACGTGTCTCACAGCATGGTAGAAAACTTGGTTAGTTCAACGGGCTCTGAACTGGTGTAAAGAAATATTCAGATAATTCAGAGACATTCAGAGCAGCCCCATACGTTACTATTTGCACAATTTCATAAACAAGTACACCACATCCACGGGAATCTTTTCTGCAATGTATAAGCAGAACGAGCCCTTGGACCATCACCACAGGTAAGCACAAGGAACAACAGGAATAACAGACCCAAGAACTTCTGCAGAAAGCCTCTATTACTCCCTCTCTCAAGCACACTTCCCTTCACATAGCCACAACAGGGGTCACATCCTGCTTAATTTAAACTTTCTAGCAGGATGTCCATCACGCTGAAGAAAAGAAAGGGTTTATGGCTCAGACAAATTTGTGGCATGGCAAATCAAAACAGTATAAACATGGAACACGAGGAACATGTTCTGATGGTTCTTCCATTTCCTCTTCTGGCTTTAATAAGCTAAGTAACGCTAAGTACTGGCTCTCAAGCCAGTACGTTTTAATATTTTAGATTACTTTCAGAAAGCATCAACTGTCGTCTGAGGAATTATTCCTACTTCAAATCTGTTTCATTTTCCACATAAATTTGCCACTGGTGGAACAAGTAGTCCCTCGTAGGCTGGCCTACAGTCCTGAGTCTCAGCCCTAAGCACTGAATAAATCAACAGATGGGACTCCTCAGCCTCTGCATCCCTTGCCCACCCAGTCTCTGACAGCACGCTTCTCCAGCTTTGATCTCTCCATCAATACTAACACTCTGAAGTCACCTTTCAAAGTCATGCATGTGATCCCTTTATCTCCCCAGTCCTCTGGTCAGATTTTATTATGAATAGGAGCGACCTATACATCTCACTATATGAACTGCAGAGAGCTACAAGAGTAATTGCAGACCTTCTACAATACCTTCCTTTCCATGGCTGAAAGTCCTTGTGAAGGCCCCGTGTTCACCTTAAAAATCTGTAATCATTAAGATCAAGAACTTAATTCTCTTATTTTACAATAAGAGACTAGTCAAAGACAAGGTTTTTACTCTGTGGACCAAGGCCATGTAGAAATGCCTGATCAAGCATTGTACTGCCAATAACCAAGGTTGATTTTTCCCTGGAGAATCACAATTGCCCTTTGTCTCCAGATCCATAGCTCATCTGTGGACCATGATCCACAAGGGGCCAATTTCCACTAGATGAATACCTTAGAGAAAGCGTTTGTATCACTGAGCATGAGCTAAATATACTCCTAACCAAATGAAAGTGAAATGTTTTTCTTAGTACCACTCTGTAGCTAATAGAATAACTTTAAAAGTCAACAGATCCTTATCACCTGGAACCTGAAAACCAATTAACTTCTTATTGTTGCTTTAAGAAGTAACTAGTATAGCAATGTAAGATGATAACATTACTTAGCACTTACAGTGCTTTTTATCTTCAAAGAATTTTGCAAACATAAACTAATTAATCTTCCCAACACGCCTGCAAGGTGGTGTTATTCCTGTATTACAGAGAAGAAAAAAAAACAGCAAAAAACCTGTGGCAGGAGGTTACGTGCTTAGCTCAAGGCCACAAAATTACCCAGAACATAGTGGCACTACATGCTTCTTACAAAAGGTAGCCACTCAAATCAGGCAGATACTGCAGGCGGCTGTGTTTTAGCATAACAAAAAAGTATCTGTCAGAACCCGAGTAAGGACACATTCTGCATTGCAGCTCCCGACATAAAACTCCACTTCTAAGAGCTGCCTCAGATTTCGAGAGACTGCATTTGCAATGTCAGTGAATGGCGATTAATTTGCTCATCAGGAGATCGCAAAGTCACTTGCGCATCATTTCATACCCTCCTGTAAATAATCTGCAAAGCAGGCTGATTCAGTTCTAGTGAGAAGCCCTTGCCTGCTCAATAGTCAAAATCAGCTCATCAATAAGGCGCGGGTACTGGAAGGTCAGCAATGGTCTTACCTATCCTCCCACTGCCTCACACAGGGAAGTCTGAAGCACACGAGCTTTAGGTTTAAAACCACGACCATGTAAATCCCTTAATCCTAGAGTTGACATTTATAATGACTAAAAAGATTAATCATTTTGCTAACCAAATAAGTCATTTTAAGTAGCTAATATTTAAAAGCAATAAACTTTGGAGCCCTATTACATTAAGCTAGAAGTTGCAATTCATGCTTCATGTTTCTGAAGTCTTAAAAATTAATCTGTGACAGTGTTTAACATCTTAAATAATAAAATAAAATTGTCCTAACATATATAGCACTGCTTCAGGTCTTTCTTTTGCTGGATGGTGAGATTTTTCCTGCACCAAAATCAAAATTGTCATGGGAGGGACGTCTAAACAGTAGCTACGATTCATCAGCACAGTGTAACGTACTCTGCATGGCTTTGTTTTTTGGCGACCTCCTATCAGTGATCCAGCACGTTGTGAAGGAAAGAAAATCTTTTTCTTTGCTTCTTTGTTAAATTCAGCTCCTCTTTTTGCAGCTCCATGGAGTTATTAGACTCCTAAGTATTTCAGAAGAGTAAAGACACAAAAACATGCACACAAGTACCTTCTCCTACAAAACTGAAAGCGACAGCATGAAAAGAAATTCACGTTGAGGCTTTGCTGACAACCAGTTGTGCTGAATGATAAACACAGTGAACTCATTCTTGCTGCCAGGTATAAAGACCAACTGACTACCTCCAGGCTAAACTACAGATAACATCAAGCTTTCAAAAAGTAAAAATTTAACAAAACCTGCACTACCTCATCGCCTCTTCTATTAGCAAAAGGTGTCCTGCAGCTCAGCACTTCACTTCATGCAGTTCACAAACAGTGTTGTAACTATTTTGTATGAAAATATGAGCACGCAGAAATCTACAGTGTATCCTGCCACCTGTGCTCATGGTTAGCCTCCCATTCCCACACAAAATCTCACTGACTTGATATGTGGATGACATTGTAAGATCATTGTACTGTCTTGCAACAACAAAAATCTTTGAAATACAACGATGGTTACTTAACACGTACTGCATATGGCTCTCTTCCTTTCAAAATGCATCTGTATAAATAAAAACAAGTTTTTGCATGCCAGTATTTTTCTTGTTAACACAATGCATCCACATAAAAAGCTTTTCAGTTCCTATGAGTCTTGCTGGTTTGATTCACGATCAGCTTCAAATTGTTTGCAAATTATTATATTAATAATTCCAATTATTTTTTCCAAATGCAATTTAAAAAAATACAATTTACTATCTGTAGTTCTACAATCCTTCCCTCCTAATCCATAGTCATGCAACACTTTCAGATGTTTTTGCCTAGCACTCTCCTACGTACATTTTATCACTTCACACAGCAATTTAATTTTGTAAACACAGGGATTTCTCTCTGAGCAACAGAGAAATTTAACTTCATACATTCAGCTTTAATCCTGAATTCAGTAAGATACTTGGGCATATTCCAAAGCATAAGCATTTAGGCTGCTGAATTCAATTAGAAAAGTTGTATATTTAAATTAGACTGCTCATTATAGTTGGATACTTGGAAGCATAAGTAAATAGGTATCGTCTTCCTCTCTAACACAAACAGCAAGCAATCATATCATCACACTTGGAAAGTAAACAGTCTCTCATGGTGCTATATCCACTGTCAAGGATGAGATTAGGTATCTTCTCAAACATGCAATGTAAAATCGAGTATCTAGCTGAAAAATACTTTTACATTAAAAAAACTCAAGGTCTTTATTTACATGTCTGGGTACAGAGTTTAATTACTCACACATTTACCAGTTTTTTTCATCTTATGTGGGGATTAACAACAAAGTGAAAACAAATAAATAAATTAGAAGTTCTAAAAACAGTAGGCTAAATAATCCTTTCCTGAAGAGTTTAAAAACAAAACCAGTCTTGCGACACAAGAAGGAGCTTGAGAAGAAGGTAAGGAAACCACAGCAGGTCTCTCCCTGAAGTTAACTGAACGTATGTTGCCTAGACCAAGTCACTTCTTAAAAATGCATACCCACTCTTCCAATCTTGTCAACTGGGTTTCAAAAATAACAAAGATAATTGTAGCCATATAATAATTCCATGTTAAAATATTTTCTTCTTTATTTTAAATGCTGTTTTTAGAAATAAAATGAGAAACATACTTTTAGACTGTTACCTCAATTTATGCAATTAATCTCAAGCAAGAGAAATTCAGTGGACAAGGAAAGATTCTGTGAGAGGAGCTGATGATTGGGGAACTTCCTCTCCACAAGTAAAGATTTCCTGGAATAACGCTACCACTAAATGGGGCACACCTATCTCCTACAGCAGTATCCCCTTCAGAATTATACCATGGATTTTGGAAGTAGGAATACCAAAGATGTGTAGTGAGACAAATCAGGAAGAAGAGGTGGTAAATTTCTGATACATTAACAAAAAGCTTTGAAGGGCTTTACCCCACAATACCTGCTGAAATAACTCACTGGCATTTTTAAATTGTGTCTGATTTGAGAGGCTCAAGAAATTCATGTAACTGCTCCAGTAGCTTTCCACTGGACACTGGAAATTTGATAATATTTTGCACAATCTGGAAAAAAGAAATGAAGCAGTGGTCATCAAAAATTTTAAAAATTATTTCCCAATTAAAGGCATTTATTAACACTTGATTTTTATTTTTTTACTTATAGATTTATTTCCTGTTGGTTTTAGCAGACTATGATGCAATTAGACTCTCAAAGCAGCTACATATCTGCACTCTATTTCTAGACAGAAGCAAAAAAAAATAAAGGGAAGCATGTTTTATATATTATTTAAAAACCTTTAGAATGACCTTGAACACCTTTTCCACCAAATGCTTCCAATGCCAGAAGCAGTAAATTTTCTCAGTCAAAGATGAATCAAAGGAACACTGTACCTAAGACTGCAAAACAAGCCCTTTCTAAACTGACCCTATCAAACATGCAGGTAGTCCCTGAAGGTGCTAAAACAGCAAGCATTAGAGGAAGCCAATAAGCCATAAAAGAAAAATTGAAAGGACAA
This sequence comes from Anser cygnoides, assembly GCF_040182565.1. Classification (NCBI taxonomy): domain Eukaryota; kingdom Metazoa; phylum Chordata; class Aves; order Anseriformes; family Anatidae; genus Anser; species Anser cygnoides. Next base: position 58,486,840 of record NC_089876.1, on the reverse strand, counting down.
TGAGAAAAATCAAATGGAGACAGATGACAGCACCGAGACCACTGAAAGATGAAGACGACACTACACGTCCAAGATCTACAGATGTGTAACTTATGGCATATTGGACAATAAGTACTGTGTACTTTTCTGAAGAAAATGGAGAGGAAAAAAACCACAAGCCCCTGTGCTTCGTCATATGTGGCATGCCAGATTACTTAGTTTCTTCCATTTCACTATTTCTGTTTAAAGAGAACAGTACTCTACTCAGGGAACAGTTTGTGAATTCGTAGTTAAGGAACATTAAATAAACAGTGTCTATTTTGATATAATTTTGTCACTATTACTCTGAAAGCGTCTATAGTATGGGCCTTAGAAAACTTCATTCCTCTTGATTTTTCCTTAGTAAAGTAACAGGATCAAGGTGACTAATGACTTAAACTTGAAAGTAGTGATGACCTGAAGTTTCAACACATCAGAGAAACCAAAAATACACAGCAGAAAGCAGACAGGCTACAGTAGCAGCAATCCTCAGTTACATGAGCCTAAGAGAAATATTTTTATTTCCTTTGCAAACATTTGTAGGGAAAAAAGTCAACACCATCTGCACAGCTCTAATTCTAATGTAAAGTTATTCTACTTGGAACAAAGAAAAACCACCAATGGGAAAATATTTTTAAAAATTTCTAAAATTAAAACTAAAGTCTTTCTCACAAGGAGAAAGCTTTCCTTATCTACCCCTAAATCTATTTTTGTTTCCACAAAAAAGAGAGTGTAGCTTTACACAGAAAACTGAGGTTTCATTTCAAACAGCTCCTGGCCTATCTTTATTCTTTTAGATGGCTGGGATGCAGTACTCCACACATTCCAGTATTTTTTTTTCCTTATATTAAGTATTTTTGTTTTGGAAGTGTAGAAATGCAAATTAAAGAGTTTACAATTGAATCTGAAAGTGACGCATGAGTGCTTGACCCTAACTGGAGATAAGTGCAACCTCATAGAATCAAAAGGGACCTCTTGAGACCATCTAGTTCAAACCCTCTGCTCAGGTACTGTCAGCTACAGCAAACTGCTCGGGGCCATATCCAGTTGGGTTTTGGATATCTCCAAGGGTATTTGATTCTCTCATCTCTCTGCAGTCCAGGACTCAAACATTTAATGGTGAAAGACACCAACCAGTTAGCATCTGGTTAGATATCATAAATATCCACTAAAAACAAGCACACAAACAAAACAACACCATACAAACAAAAAACTCCACACAAATAAACCGAACACCTTCTAACTAATTTACCTGACTAATTTACTTGCTCTACAGTGCTCCATTACAGAGTTATTATATTTTTCGTTTACTCATCCACACACACTGTATTTTTCAGCAATCCTGTTTATAGTGCCTTGTGTTATTGGAACAGCTGTATTCATTTATTTGATTAATTTTGAAGCTATTTACAGTTTAGGGATATTGGAGTGGCAATCTTTTGGACAATCCATTAATCAGATTAATTTATGCTGGGGGTCTAGTTTGTAAACTGTAAGGCCTGAATACTTCACACTTGAAACCGCCATGCTGTCACTGAGCCATTGACCAACATGGACCATTTACGTAACTTTCCTGTGCATCGTATATTATGTATTTCAAAGATGGTGCATAATGCTTTCCCATCTTTGTAAAATATTTAGGGGGATACAAATGAAGTGTACTGTGTCTGTAGAGTATTACTAAAACTGTTAAAATGTGTATAACAACATACTCTTCCCGCAGCAGGAATGCCTTGTTACTAATGAATTATATACTCTGTTCATATAAAAACTTCTTGCCTACCTTGTCTGGAATACTCATCTGCTTCTCTGTGGACCAAGTCTTTTACCCGGTTTCCGTACAGCAACCTAGAGGAATCATGATCAAAAGCTTTCAGAGTTTCACTGGAGCTGTACGACTTCTGTGTAGGCACTCTGCACTCCTCATTTTCCGTGGAAGAATTTGTGTAGCGCCGCTCCTTGTCCCGCCTGCTCTTCGTCAGGGAGCAATAAGGCCTACGTTCTTTCACATCCATACTTCATTCCTTCCGTGTGCTCATCGGCCCAACTTGCTTGGAATTCTTCTCTGCATTCAGCTCACATCCACCTAAAATAAAATTAGAAAGACAAATTACGTGTTACAATGTTCTCTAACTGCTCTGGTTTCTGCCTAACTACCTGATACAGAAAGCAAGGCCTGATCAACCATGGGCGAAATGCAGTCCTGTCACGTTTGCAAGACTTCCAACAGTTTCACGTACGAGCTATCCTGACAAAAAACTAGCCAAGAAACTCCTGTTAACAACAATGCAATTCATGGTGTACTCCTATTTTTATAGGGAAGATGAGAAGACCAAAACCAGACTGAAAACTCAGAGGAGGGGGGGAACTCAGCCTTTCAGCTTAAAGAACACGTTACGTGCTTGAAGTCTTTCTACCTGCAAATACGTCGGTTTCGCTTATTCAGAGAAAGGTGCATGCTCTAATGGGAAAGATATATGTGCTTTTTTCTCCTGCTTGTCAGGAACTTCTGCTTTTACCATCTGTTTCTGATATACAGACTTCTACAATTTTTCTTGTCAATTCTATTCTTTTAGAATTGTTCTCATCAAAAACATGCGCACAATTTCTGAGCATGTTACAAAACATTGCAGGTGATATACAGGAAGGCTTCTCTCAGGTAGCATGTTCTATATAACTTCTGCTGGAAAGCAAGTAAATATTTGATTTGAAAATGACAGTCACGAGTAATGTTTCCTTCCATCATGTTTTTGAGGAACATTACAGTAAGAATCTTATTGCTATTTATTTTTCTTTAATGTTTCATTCCAGTTAGTTTTCAAAACAAGACTTCTCAGTTTCATCTCACGGGCCCTGCACACTTAACATCTACAGTTCTGACAGAGTAAGAAATAGTTTCGAAATTTTGCTGTTGTTTTTAAAGAGAAGAGCTAAATTAAAATCAAGAATATAATTCATATATTTAAACAACTGAAAAAATGTCTAAATGAAGAATAGTTTGGATGACTTTATATTTCTTGACTTTATATAACTTTGATATTTCTTGTTCAACACATCATATATTAGGGCTCTCTGTTTTGTCTCAAGAACTCTCTCCCTGGTGCTCTCCTCAATTTAACATACTTAAATACCACAAACTATACTTTTGCAAAGTATTATCAGTCAAGTGATGTAGAACTAAAATGACAGTTTACAGCACATATCACAAAGCAATACCCAACTCCATTGGCACCTTGTTCAGCAAAACCAAGGTTGCTTTAGAGCCCTTCGCCTGCTTCACTTTAAACATTTAATATCAAACTAATTAGTTGTCACTCCTGAAATGATTTTGAGAGAGTATTTAATTTAACACTGAACTGTAACTCAAGTTATTGAACAGCAGGTCTTTTATCATCTTCTGTCTTGAAATTCTCTGGAAAGCTCTCACGTTTCTTGACCTGTCTGAATCTCAAGTTAGACTAAAAGACAAAGCTATGAAGCCTTCCATTTGAGCAAATTCTCTTTGATATTTATTACATTTACAAATGTTCTTCAAGTGGTAAAAGAATCTGAAATATTGGTATGTTGGCAAGAAAACTGAAGTAGTGTAATAGTTTACTTAAATTATGGCTATTTGGATACCTGCATGTCTGTGTAGCGTATCTATTTACTGTATATGGAACACCCAGATTTTAAAATATTTTATTGACTAATGAATTCAAGTTCTTTTCATGTAAAAACAATTTTCTAAGAATTTTGTGAGCTTTTGGTTTATTAATGTTAAGCTGAACTGTGAATTTAAAATTAACAGGTATTCTTCAGTGTAAAGACTTCATGTGGAAGCTTATCTCCCCTCTCATCTACGTGTTTCAAGACTATAAAGGCACAATAATTCCTAATGTCTCTAAATTGGTCCATGGGAAAACTGACGTGCACAATTCCTCATCAAAGATTAAATAATTGTGATTTTTTTCAAGTTTCCAGGCGTATGTAGCTCACATTAAAAAAAAAAACAAAAACTAAAAAACCCCACTCTTTACACAATTCTTTGTTACTATACCAAGCTAAAATCCTCAAAGATTTAATCTATGCTGTAGCATGAGGAACTACTGATCTGCTTCCCACAAAAGTCAATGAATTCAATAAAACATCAAAAGGCAGTTTTCTGGGTTATCTATTGCCTCTCCAGGCAAAGAATGAAAAAGTTTAAAAAAAAAAAACACAACCTGTTTAATAGCACCAGATTATTGAGACACTTTGACTGTGAGCATAGCACCATGATGAACAATGAAGGGTAGTGGATTTCTTGTGGACATTTTGAAAAAAAAAACACCAAAAAAAAAACAAAAAAAAACTGTCAGATTTAAGAGCCTGATCTTTTTGAACCTGGCATTATACAAAACACCTGTTTACCTTTGGTAACCTTTAACTTCTGGGAAACTATTAGTATCTCTCAGCAAGCTTTAGGAAATATTTAATGTCCTTAGGCTCACGCCTTTCAGTGAGCCTTTCACGCCTTTTTCTCATCAGTGAATTAACATACATATTGGAGATAAGGAGACAGAATAAAAACTATCTTAAAGTTATGTCTACAAATAAATGTCCTGTACCACAATCAAAATACAGAAAGAGAGAACACCAATTGCTGAATACAGAACCATATCAGCATTAACAATTACTTATTAGTCTAGTTATGACAAGTCAAACAATGGAAGATTTGCAGATAGCTTTACAAGATCTGAACCTTAAGTCTTGAACAAAACATCCCACTGCAGTACTAAATACTGCGACAGTCTCAAGACTGTGCAGGACTTATTTCTCCCACCATGAATCCCCTCCCAAGCCCCCAATTTTCAACACACACCCCCTTTCTCCCCCCACAAATTTGACCAGCATATTCAGTTAATGGTAAAAATATTTCTCAAAAAAATCCTGTCAGTAATGACATCTGATTAGTGGCTTTGTTATAAAGATCACTATAGTTGCAATACAAAAAAAAAAAAAAAAAAGGCAAAAAACCCCCAACCAAACAACCAAAAAAAACCCCAACTTACTCAAATATTCAGATTTAACTGAAACTACTGGTAGGCAAATTTCAACACATTTCATTTTTTCTTCTCCTCTGTTTTCTGTATCATAAAAGCTGCATCCCAGTGGGAGTTACCCTAATGTACTGTCTAGCTTTCTTTCACTATGCCTTAGAAAAAGCTCAGATGAAATATTGGTAATGAGTACAATACAAACACAAGGGAATGCAGCAACTAATTTGATGCATGAATAGGTTTTTTTTTGACAAATCAGATTAAAATTTTAAACCAAATAAAATTAAATTTATTTTGTGACATGATACAAAAACACTTGCCTTCATCTGCAAGTAATCTTTGCCCATATGTCAATATTTATGGTCCACCAAATAGCTTTGCTCAAATTAAATGAAAGAAAATTTCCATAGAGCAATATTTACAAAGCTATTGAACCACTAACTCACCCACTCACAAGAGGATGTCAAAACAGCCATGCTAAATACTGTTACATGTTGCATTATAATGCTAACTGGCAATGGTCTGCATATACTGAAGAAAATTGAAAGTTAACTGACTGATGTATGCCACTCGTTCAAGTGTTTTCGCCTAATGCTGTTCTATGTATGAAGAACTGAGGGTGCTCAGATGTGTCACTGACTATTGGGATCTCCTGTGACCTTTTTAGTGATCTCACCAGTGTTACAGGCTCCTGTTTGGATTTAGCAGGAGAGAGGATGTTAATCAGCAGACCGAGATGTCAGCTCCTATATATTCATGTCTGTTCCATTTGTGTACACAGCTTAGCTGATTGCAGCCCCAATCAGACCAAACATTCCTACTGTCACTCCAAATTTTAAAAACCATTCAAAACCATAAACAGCAGATGCCTGCTTTTTAATTAATACTTACTTATTTCTTCTAAAATTAATTTAGAAGGGAAGCAGGAAAATCAAAGCAGCTTCTCCGGTACGTGACTAGGTCATTGGGACCACAGAACTCATTCCCTTGTGTGCAAATGCTTACACACAATATTTAATTACTAAGTCAGATAAGGTATGTGCAAATAGTAATTAGAACAATCAACTTGTTGTAAGATCACAGTTTTTTATTCTAAGTGTTTTAGACAGCCTGAGCGTGCAAACCAAACCAGAGCAGGAGGCACACTCTCACACAACTCTTGAAGCTACGGCAGAGCTCTGACGACTGAACAGAAGTCTCAGACACAGCCAAAGCTGGCTGATGCAAAAGAAGTAGTTTTACTTAAAAATCTCCAAGACGGCATTTCAGTTACTTTTAATAAAGTCACAGTAGTGAAAAGAAACAATTGTTTAACTTTTTACACACACCAAAAAAAAAAAACAAACAACAATACCTTACCACTGAAGCCCTTCGCTGCAATATAGGAAAAGTACAGCAGACATAAAATGTAGTGTATATTTTAATTGTCAAGATGTAAATGAGGATTTAGGGTCATACTACAGTGTTATCTAAAACATTCAGCTACAACTTTAGCATGCCTGCAGGCCTTTTAAACTTTTATGGTAAATTACTGCATTTAATTCAATCTGAGTTCCCCAGAAGGGTTATTACAGTTTGGCAAGAGGTTGGCAATTTTCCCAACACACACAGTGCTCCCTACCCATCTCTCAGGATCTTCTTCCAGAATAGAAGCTGGTTAAAACAGTAACGTAACTGATTAAGAAGCCTAAACATACCTCGATATTTTATGCCCCTTAATATCCAAAAGCTACGCAGATACAAAATAATAAAAAGGTATGAAAAAAGATGCTTGTTAACAAAACAAAGAAGTGATATTTGAACGGAAAAGACTATACCACTGCTTGTGTTGATTTATGGATCTGCTACAACATATATTATATTTGCTTTCGATGTGTATAGCCATTTTAGACAGCTCAAAACATAAAAAGCAAAAATAGAATTGGTTCTGAGAATAACTAAAGTATTATTTTAACATATACAGTGCTGGAATAGAAAAGGTTTCAAAAATGAGAGGGTAAAATGTATAGATTTCTTTGTTACAGAAGAACAGTAATGAGCATGAGATATGGTTATAAGCCCAGTGTATGAACTCAGTCTCACAGGCAGAAAGCACCACTAACAAAAGGCACCTACCGCTGAGAGCAGAACTCTTCCTTCCATCCCCAAGGCAGGGCAACCGAGTTGTGGAAGAAACTTAGGCATTTAACACAATCTTCCCTCCAAAGACCTAAATCTAACAATTTAAGCATTTCTAACATCAGCATTCACGGTTCCATTCAAAAGCCTGCATTACTACTGGATTACTATTATTTTTATTACTTATTACTATTATTATGAATTAGGTAACATTGATCCTTCTGCACTGATCCCTTAATACAAGGGCAGACTGGACTGTGCTTGCTTTGGTCAGGAACAAACTTCTTTTTGTGATGCACTACTACATAAGCACGGGCAGGGAAAGCATAGCAGGACTGCAGTGGGAAGAAGCAGGCTCACATTTCTGTTTGAAATAGGAGAAGAGGATTGTACAGGTTGGGAGTCAAGTCGGCTCCTATTGTCAGCAATGAAAACAATTGCTGCAAATAATGCCTAAGTGGTTCTACTGAATTATTTTAATTGGAATTTCCTTTTAATTGTACTTGTTTGTTAATGTAAATATTACATTAATTACAATTTGCACTAGTTATAATACTTGCATGCCTTTTAATAGCAAAAGAACAAAGCCAATTCAGCTGTAGTAACAAGAAGATTAAAAAGGCTAAGCGTAATATGCAACAATCAAGCAGAAATTAAGAAAGTTTCTTGTCCACAAAAGATACTCACAATTCCCACAACTAATCACCCATAAAACCTATTACAAACAAATACTAAGAAAAACTCAAAAGGCATAAAAGAGTGATGAAATTTCCACTTCAATGGCTGATAAAGTGAGATATGTCAGAAATCAACTGAGCTGGAAAAATGACACTTTGAAGAGGTGCTTAGGATGATCTGTAGCCATGGTGTGCCATTAGTCAAACTGATGACTCTTAATACATGGATATTTCAGGTCATCATATCTAGAAACTCACTTTAATATTAAAAGTCTGTCTTCCAGCCCAGAAAAGCATCCAAAGTCAGCATTCTTAAGGGGGAGTGGGAAACAGATGGCCTGCCAGACAGGCAGTTCACAAACCAAAATTTGAAAAAGCCTACTTGAGTCACTGACTAACCCTACTTTTTAGAATTAGATCAAAAATAGAAAGGGGAAGGAAAAAAAAAAAGAAAGAAGGAAGAAAAATGAACACTAGAAAAAAAATAGTGCATATTCTTCAAGCGTTTTTCTGCATTAGTCAGGGGAGCAGAGCATTCGTATCTGCCATCGCTACAGGACATAATGTTAATAAAGATTACTTTGCACAGTCCATCTAAAAATCTCGGCTTGATCAGCGGCAGAATAAACAACAAATAAATGCATTCTATGTTCATTAGAAAAGTTTGTTGCAATGACAGTTAGGAAAATTAGCAAGAAGATAAAAGAGATCTTCAGGGCCCTGCTTAGTCACAGAGGCTGACGTTTGTGTAACAATTTTTGCTGCCAGTACTTAAAATTGAAACCCCTGAGGGGGGGGGAAAGAAAAAAAATATATAAGGGAGAGAACACCTCATGCCTTCCCTCCTGTGAGATGCTGCACTCCCTGTAATGATGTGAGCACTCCCCTGGATGACATTTTCCTTTGAAGGTACAAAGCCCAGGACCGTGCAGCAGAGCTTGAGATGGAGCTGGAGCTGTTTGGGCTTGCTGGAAGCCCTCCCACAGCAGGGCTGTGAACCTCCAGGAGCAAGAACTAAAGAGAGCCACAGTTGGACCATGCAGGAATATGACTTGGGGCTGTGCTGGTTATTTAGCTCCCAGGCAGGCTCTACAGACAGGGGTAACTTGCAAGCAGGGAGGGCTAATGCAGTGGATCAGCTTCTCCTCTGGAGGAACTCAAAATGGGCTATCGTTGGCAATTTCTGTTCCTCCTTGGGAGGAATGGTTTGCAGAAGCTGTCATGCATTTCAGATCTTGAGAGGAGATGTCTAATTTGGGGGATTTGGATAAGATTTTTCTTTTTTCTTGAAGGGCTGAGAGAGCTAAGTGAGAAAGAGAACACCAAGACTGAAAGAGTGAAATGATGTGGCATGCTCCGGTACCGAAAATGAGGGTGAGAATATGCAATGAAAAGATGGAGAGGCGAAGGATAGCAGAAATGCTGCAGCATAATGAGAAAATGAACAGCGAGCTGAACTCAGGATAGAGAGCGGAGGGAGAAGGAATAATTCAGAATGGCAACGCTGGGGATGAGAAATGATGCAGCAAGCCTAGGAAGAGAGAAAACCCTAAGAGGAAAACCTGAACAGAGGAAAAGAACAAACAAAACTTCAGAAGAGAAACATCATGCCTTATTTACTTCAGAGAAAAATAATCAACTCTGAGAGTCAGCACTGCATAATTCATTATTCAGCAACAATTAAAAAGGCCTAAATACTTTTTTCCACTCCTTTAAACTTGAAATTCATCCTTTATGCCATCACCTCCTTCCTTACCCATCTTTTAGCTATGATTTTTCCCCTCCTTCTCCTCATCCAACCCATGGAAATGGCCTCCTGATTTATGCAAGTACAATTCTTTCTCGATCAATTTAACAGAGGAATTGTTTGACATTTCAAGAATACAATTGAACAAATCTTTCTTGAAATAGTCTACTTTTGTTCAGAGATAAAACCAAAGAAATCTAGGGACATTTAAAACTAAAACAAGTGATATGGAGAACCTGACACAGGAACAGCACGCAACAAGCCACAAGCAACAGCAAAGGTGCAACAGTCCCCAAGTGGAGAACACAGCCTAACATGTTCTTCATTTCTGTTTGGAGAACAAAATTATCTTTATGTCAAGCTTTACCATCAGAACAGGCTGTCTATCATTCAACTCCCCCTTCTCCTAACAGAGTTAATTTCAAACACTTTGACAGTAGCGAGGCTTCAAAACCCATACCTCTCTCCAGTCACTGTAAGGGAAATGAAGTATACCACATGCCATACCCATAGCTGGGCATACTGTGACAGAATTCAGCTGAAAATATCTTTATGTTGGTGTGTGGAAATGTAAGGAGGACCTGAGGAACCTCCAATGAGGACATCACTGGGGACAGGGAAGAAAGAAGAGAGCAGGGTAGGTGCTGGACCTGTGGCTGTGTGACATGGGATACACGTGCAGCATCGGCCTTGGTTTCCACGTACAGCTCCTCATAGCGAAGGCTGAAATTCCTGAGAAACACAGGACATTCACAACAAGATTTTTCTTTTCAAAGTGATCAGACGGGTAACTGGATTTTTCAGTCCCAGTCACACTGTAATTACAGTACTGTCTCTGTCTGGAAACCTGGAGACTCACTAATGACTCACCTCAATACGGAGTGACTAGGAAGATGTATAAGGCATGCTGCCAATTGTTTTTTGTTTTTTATGCTCAACAACTCTGTTTTGTTCAAAATTACCCCTTGCCCCTATGACTTTCCTTCCCAAACCAGCAACAAATCAAAACCATACAGATGCAAACTGGAGTCCCCCAGATGATGAAACCCCCCACAGCAACACCAGAATTACTCTATGCTCCTACTGTTACAACATTTGTTCGCCACTCCTAACCCAGAAGTGTGAAAATTTATTAGCTGATGCCCACATCGCGTGAAGTATAGTAAAGCACTGTTTAACTTGTTGAAGTTTACATTAGCAGTGCCTACTCTGTGTATAGATACCCCATCTGTCAGACTGCATCGGCTGTCACATCTCCCTTCATACTCCCAGGTTCCTGCGTCCCTGCCTGCACGAGCTGCACCCTTTGCTCACCACCTCTGCCTCCTCTCCAGCGCTATCCTCCATCAACAGCAAAGGGAGGAGGATGCTTGCTCTGCTGGATCACTTCCTTTCTGTAATACCTGTTCCCTCTCTCTTTCAAACCGTCCCTTTCATAGCACCAGATTTTTAGCCTTACCTAAGGTCATACAAACCCTTTTTGTCCTCTAATCACCCCTGTTCCACTCTCACATCCCCACGTTTTGTCTCCAAATTCAACCCAACAAAGACTTTGATTAAGGCAAACAAAAGAATGACACATTTCGAAATAAGCTCTTTGGTTAACTATTTGAGGCATACCATTTCCCACCCTACTTAGCAAGTTCGTTCAAAGCACCACCTTTCTCTCTGATAGCTTCTACACAGCCTGCTCTGGCATGGCCCTAGCTTGCTACCAACCAAAATCCTCTCCGGTAACAGCCTTCAAAGAACACCCGATTAACCCCTAATAACGTAAAGCCTCCTTCCTGAAGCTATAGAAGTGCCATGAAGATCTGCCTCCTGCTGACTTCCTCCTCCTGTGTCAGCCACCCGCAGGCATGGCACCCAGCCGTACTCCCACATGCTGCATGAGTTGCTGCTGGCAGGGCCCAGGGACAGCGCCTGGTGCAGCACGCAGACCTGACACAGGCCAGTCACAACCTGTAACAGAAATACTTCGTTGCCTGAAGATCTTGATTCTGCAAAGGAAGCGCAAGCTTCTATACAAAGAGTTGAGCAGCTTCGCATTATGCTTTTGAAAGGCATGGACATTGCTCCTTTAAATCCTTATTCCCACATAAGACAATATCCAGAATTTCTCAGTACAAGCATTGATTAAAGGCCCTTTTAAGTAAAGTAGCAATTCAATTCAGTAACAGATCTGAAAGTGACCTCTAAAGGATGGACCTCTATCTTCTATCCTTTAAAAAAAAAAATCTCTATACAACAAATGGAAAGCTGCCCTCCACATGCATGCACAGTCAACTATAATTGAGTAATGAAAATGTTTAACAATTATCAATGAAATCCTTTGTGATCTAATGTGAGTTTTGTACAGAAGTTCCACAGGTCAGTAACACTAGAACTAAACTTATTCTACTCCACCTACCTTTATTTCTTACTAAATACATTCAGCAAGCACAGGCGTAAGACTAGAAGCCAGGAGCACTGCAGGCTTCAGCTCACTACAGGACAGGGAAAGCAAAAGCACAGAGAGAACCAGAATCTTCCCCACGATGACAGTCAAGATGCCTCACACAAATGCATACGGAGTACTTGGATGGATGAGCAGTTTGATTTTCATCCAGTTTCAAGTATTTCCAATTCCATTTTAATATGAAACATCTGTATGGATGTATTAGTGGAAGTATCATTAATGTGTTATTTGCCATCAATTCATTATTTAAATAGCTTTATACCTAATAATAACCTATTTGTGTTTTTCTTACTTCTATAGCTAAGGACACAAATTCCATTCCCATATAGGCTTTTCCAAGCACCAACTTTTTCCCTGAACTGTCTTGATACTCAAGACGTTTTTGTGGGAGAAGAAAGAGGGCATGAGATGCATTCAAGAAGTCAGGATCTGGAAGGTTTCTTGATCTACACAATGGAGCAGAGGGGCTCATCTTCAACCTAATGTGGAGGACACTATAGCACAGTAGGAAGTCTGGGAAGTTCCTTCAGCTGCATTAGCTACATTAAGAAATTTTTACTTTTAAGAAAATTCTGATCCTTCTCTCCTGCTTCTGACAGGTTGGCCAGGACTAAGCATATGCAGGCATCAGAAAAAAGAGAAGCAGCCCAGCACCTGTACCTGCACCTGGAGGAATCAACGTCTTGATTCTGTATTTGCACAGCTGAGGAGCAGGCTTCAAAATGTACAGTACTGAGAGATCCAGTCTCGACTGAAAAGTTTCGCCAGTACAGTCAAATTTACTATAAGTCATAGCTTAAGCCAGCAAAATTTATTGTGCAGATGCAGCTACACTGACTGAAGAGTGCACTTTTAAAACCACTGATGGAGATGAGCCCTGAGACTGGAGCCGGTCTGATGAATATCACAGGCTCTTAACACACACAGGTGAAAGGATGAGAATGCCCAGCAGGATGAATGAAGGGGATCACACCACTCAGCTATCATTTCCGGATGTACTCGTCTTCTCGGGGTGTCCTTATTCAGCTGAGGACAATGAATGGGCTGCTTCACTCCTCCTTGACCCCCTGCAAGTTTAGAGGTTGGCTCAAAGCACTCACCAACATTCATGCACATACTGCCAGGACAGGATTACCGGGCTGTGGGTGGGCGGTATAGTTAATTGGGGTTTGCAAGAAACAGGTGTTCAGAAAGAAATAGATTTAGCACATGATATAAGCATTTGGAGAGCTTACCTTTCATACGGGGGCGTGGGAAGGATAAAGGAAATCTTAATATTCTGTTATGTCAGTTAGATCTCCATATAACTGAATGCGAGTATTTGAAATCTAAGAATTCACACGCGGACAGAAAGCAGTGCAAAAGAAAAATCCCCAAACCCACAAACACCAAGCACAGCTGGAACAGAGAGACAGGCTTGTACAGAGAGTTCGGAACATAGCGACGGAGACTAGAGCAAAGTAGGTTAGAGAGCTTGGAAAGGTGAGGAGACATTAGTTCTGTGGCCTGATTCTGTAAAAAACATCAGATCTTCACTGATGCACAGATCTGGCTTCCCTAACACTTAAAAGATTAATTAAACATTACAAAGAGAGTGAAATATTTGCGTATGCATATATATATAAATGCTTTATATACATACATGTATACCTGCATATAAATAAAAAAAAACTATGAAGGCTGTCCTGTGGTGTAAGCATTGTTGGGGTTGTGAATGAGACAAACATACCAGTCTTCTCTCTTGAATCTAAAATACCAAAGAACACTGCGTAGCTAACCTAAGCCATCCATATGTATTACTTTGTACTGTCTTACCTGGTATAACCACAGGGCTATGTTCCTGAATACGTGAAGGAGGAATCAGTGGCTTTTAGCACAAGTGTCAGATTTATCAGGAGCTGCTGCCTCATAAGGGAAAAGTACCGTCTATCAGCAGGTCAGAAACATTGCTGAGAGGCTGCATCCTCTACATCCTATTGAAGGATATAGTTACTTCTCACAACGGTATGGCAACAACCACAAAAACACTACCGGCTGGTACTTGACTAATGTAAAGGGCACTGACTGTCCTGGAGAATTGCTAGATTAGAGACTGTTACTGATCAGTAACAGGTACAATCAGGAGCTAAGGAAGCAGTATCTTACCTCACTACAACATCACTCCTGAAAGCTTATTCAAACCAGCGTGCCATGCTTATGAAAGGACACAATGTGGTTTTCTTAGAAAGTTATCTCAGTCTCAGTTTCTGAATGTCTTGTCTGTAGCATCACAAAGGCAGGTCAGATTCATCAAATGAGATGTACTTCAGATTCCCAAAATACAGTTTGCCAGAATACCTGCAATAAAATACTAGAGTCCAGTTTTTCACGCAACCAAGAAAAAAAGACTTGGGAGTCTTCTGAGGGAGTCTACATTCTCTCTACTGACTGCACAGGAAGCCAACAGGAACTGGCTGATGCTTACAAGAAATCTGGTTAAAAATGTCATTCTAAAAAAATCCAGCAGAACAGCTTTTTATTGTTTTGGAAAAGGAAGATGAAGGACAGTAGCAACTGCAATAGCATCCATCCCCTTCCCTCCTTTCCACTTTGCAGATGCCTCAGTTTGAACGGTCATCCAAGAAAAGCAAGCGTGTGTTGCAGTGCTCCACAACCAAACAGGCCTGGACACCCATAGCATCATCCCACGTTCCTCCAGCTGGAGCTGGGCCTTGACGTGGCAAGGAGAGAGTCACCAAAACAGGAGAAGTGGTTTAACCAGGTCTGATAAAAACGAAAGATCTGGAGTTCCACAGAGTGCTCACACAGAGCCTACCCAACACAAAATGCAACCACTGCAACCACAGGTACTCATGGCAGCAGAGAACCTTCTGCACAGGATACGCTAGCTACTAGAAGACTACTCATGGCCCCTTTTCTCCTTATGTAGCAAGGTATTAGCTCATTGCTTCCATTGACTTTCATTTGAAAATAAATAAATCCTTTAAGCCAGTTTTACGTAGTAAGTTTCTGACCTGCAGCTATCACTTCAGACAGTCTGAGGAGATTTGATAGTGTTGACCGACACAGTTCTTTTGGATAGGAAATATGAACCAGATGGTCCTAATTTCAGAAAGCTTTAATCTAGTGATATTTCTATCTATGACACAGCCCAATAAATACAATCCTTGTGAATGCTAGTAAGAGGCCAGAGGCTTTGTACCAACATGGCAGAGCAGGGTCTCAGGAGCTCTCTGGGGTTGTCTTGACCTGGGCTGCTTTCAAGTGATGTCAGGTGGTCCAGGAATTGCATCCTAACAGACAGTAGTCCTTTTTGGCACCTGAGGCTGGAGGGGGCTTTGGGGCGACTTGCAAAACTTTAGCTGGGAATGAATGAGAAGAAAGCAGGCTGGCTACGTTAAGGAAACATAAAATCAAGCCCAAGTGGACCGTGAGCAAGAAGGAAGCCCTACCACAAACACCACACCCCTGTGGTGAAGGACGGAGAATGGCGGTGGCTACCTGCAGGTACACCCCCACCCCCCACCTGTGTTATTGCCGACCCCACAATGCAGAGGAACACTAAAAAGGGGAGTGTAACACCAAAGGGACAGGTGCTGGGAAGTTATGTTTAACAATTTTAAGTGTATTATTAAAGAGGATTTTCTACATTAATATGGGCTATTAGACTGCTGAAACATTAACTTGACTACCAGTAAATTCCTAGTTCCTTATCTACAGTGCACGACTTTTTAATTTAACAAGATTCAGTGCAACAGTAAAGCGCGTCTCCCTTCCACTCAGTTTATGAGCAATAGCCTTTAAATGCAAAGAGAGAACTTCACAACCTCCAAAAGGTTTTAAAAAACTTGGGCTCCCGAGAGCTGTAGATCATTAGCTCTCTGCCACTTTCCGCCACTTTTCCCTCACTCTCTCCATAAGCAAAACCTTTGTAAGGTGTAGCAGGGAGCAATGATAATAATGGATGCTGCCACACGGGCTCTCATTTGGGCAATAATGTCTGATTGACGAGCCAACGGCGTTTGTCACAGGACACTACTTATGACACGCATGCAAAATCGCAGCGCAATTATTACACTCTGCACGCAAGTCATCACTTCCTGAAGTCTTAACAAGCGTCAATAGCCTTCAGAACAAAAAGGGAGAGGAAACTTTAGAAAATACAGCATTAAATTTGACCCACTGAAAGGAAAGTATTTTAAACACTACTGTTAACAGCTAGCTTCTTCAAAAAAACATAGAAACAGTATATATTTAAGTATATTAACTATATATATTAATATATTAACTTCAAACAGTATCAAGGAAAACCTTACCTTCCAGCACATATCAGTCACAATCGAAACAGCCTCGGTGTCTATCTTTGTCTGAAGTATATGTAATTACTATAGGAATTCATTTATTTGTTTTCACGGACAGATGATTTACATATGTTTTAACTACATTATGGGTTAAAAAACCTGCTTTATTACTAACGTTATAATTGACTCATGGTGATTACTTGCTGAATCAGCCAACCCTTTTCAAATGGCTTCTTTTGTTCCATTACTGCACAACGCCTGTGATTAATATTAACCTTTATTTAAATGCAGATTCTTAAATGAGTAAGAAGAAAATACTCTGTTTCTTGATCCTTTGGAAGAAAATGCCCTTGCTCCCACAGACCTTAAATACCCTAATCCCGGACACAGTTTTGTGAAATGAATCCTTTGATGAGCTTCAGAATCAGGCATTTTAACAAAACAAACAAACAAACAAACCCACAACCCTCTCTGCTGCTGCTACAACTACTAGTGATAAACTTCCAGTGCTGTTCAGAATTCAGAATCTCTTCCTTTCAGGTAAAGACAATGTTGAGAGAAAAAGGTCACTTTGCCTCCCTATGTGGGGACACAACAGAGGGACAAGTTTCAGTGAGACACGGTGCCAGCACTTGTGTTTTCTGGAGCTATTTCAGATGCTCGATGTATAGAAGGCCTACGCTTAATTATAAGCTAGACAGATGTCAGCGCACGTATTGTAACCAGGCAATCTGGTACCGACGCACAGAAACGGCGTTAACTTGAAAAACATTTATTAAAAATAAACATGAACAGCGCTATCACCTGTTTTCTGAAGACTAACACTTGAGAATGCTCCTCTTTGGGCCTCTTTGGAGAGGCTGTAAATTCCCTGCCATTTCCTCTTTAATCTTGTGATTAAAAAGAACAGTGGAAAGCTGTCAGTATGTACACATACTGCATGCAGTTTTATTTGAAAATGGTATCTGTCGGAGATCAAGACAGAGTTACGTAACGTAGGTTTATTACAGGAATTAATGACTGTTTACTTGACTCTTCCTTCACTTAAATTATAACCATTTTTTAGACCAAGAAAGCTTGCTTTAAACACGTATACAAAGAGCCTCTATTAAAATGAATACCTCACTTTCAAAATAAAGACAACCAGCTAAAAGTTTCTGATTTAATACTTGAAATTCTAGCAAACTCCAGCAAGCACCCAAGCAAAGGCTGCTGCACTGAACCCCAAGTACGTGTCTAATCATGAAGAAAGCTCGAGTATTCTGTGATATTAAAAAAATCTGCCATATGATGAAGCAAAGAATGGCATTGAAGTTTTTGGTTGGTTGGTTGTTTTTTATTTTTATTCATCTGTGACTATTATTAGTGACAAATAAGTATTTCATTCTTTTCCTTCCCCTGGCTGAAATCAATTTGATGGTCAAGAAAGATAACTGAACAAGGGAAAATAAACTATGATGATTCCTCTCTCCAATATAAAGCAGAACTAAAAAAAAAAAAATAATCAAAAACAAACAAAAAAAAAACAAACCAAAAAAAAAAAACAAAAACCAAACCACCTAAAACAACAGAAAAACCCTTCTCCACAAACCACTTCAACAAACCTTCTCAACAAACCACTCCCCTCTCCAAGCCCTAGTGCTTAAATAAGGCCTAGTAGGCTGTGGTTTGTTACTTGACATCTTTTCCCCATATCCCTCCTTTTCTCCGAACAAGTTCAGATATATCACAAAATGTCAAGTTTGCTCTCCCTGCTTTTGATGAAGGGCTTTTCAATGTCTTCATTATTAAGATCAATGAACTTCACTCTCAGACTTCAACAGCAAGAACAGAAATACTCTAACCAGGGGAGGGTAATCTTTCTCCCAAATGCCTTGCACTCAGAACCACTCACACCCCCAAACAAGGATAAACGTGAAGGGTTTCATAAAAATAAAGAAGGCCAGTGTGCACTTACTCATCTGGTATATATTTACTTTTAATATTTTCTTGACAGAAAACACCAGAAATAGGTACTTCTTACTCTGAAAACAGGACAAAGCCTCTGTTTCTCATTTAAAAGCTCCCTGAACATCTCAATTCTGTACCGAATGTCAGGAGCACACTGCACAAAGCATCAGGAAAGGTCATAAACTTCCCACCTCTCAAATATTGCTTGTCTGCAATCTCCCATTAGACACATTTTACAACCTGTGTAAAACTGAGTAATCTAGACAGTTGTAGTGCCTTCCTAGTCCATGATATCATTTTGTAGGATCGTCTCCGTATCTTTAAAAAAAATTTCATTAATACTGTGTGCAGGTCTAGATTCTGCCAGGTCCTCAAAAATTCCAATAAAACGTAGGCTTTATGACAATGAGATATTCTGGGGTACTTAGTAAAGGGAGCAATTCAAGCAACCGCTTTCACGACAGAACTTACATATACTACAGATATTTTAAATGATACAGCAATTTCTACAAGCTCAGGAACAGGATTTTTATTTCTGTTTTTATTCTTTTTTACATTTCAGGCAGCTAGGCTGCCTGTAGATTCAACAGGGAGGAAGAACACTCAGAACACTTCAGATGAGCAATTGTTCAGCTGCTCTCCTAGCAATTAACAGAGCAGCTACTGCACTTGCAGACAGGCATAATGTGAGCTGCAGCCTACAAATGACAGCTGAAGGCTCAGCCAGACCTGTGCAAACACTAGCCTGCCTCTTCAGGACAAAATTCCTCCTCATAGGCCAAGACAGGGTAAGGCAGCTAGCATGAAAGAGACATATCTAGAAATCCATACTATAAATTGCAGGATTTATTGCAGATGTTCAGCTTTTATGAACGAGACAAAAAAAAGAATAAGCTAAGCTCAATACAGACCATGCTCAACAGATAAATACACACAGTAGATCCCATTTAGATCAACTAAAATGATGGAAGTAATTGACCCCTTTAAACCCAGTATTTTGTCGTGAAACAGTAGCAGCACTGTGCTCTGTACCATTTTTGGTGATTTTAACTTGCTTAGAGAGAGTCGAGATCTGGGTTTCTCCCACTTCTAACGGTAAAGCGTGGAAGGAAACTGGGTAACAGAGCAGAAGGGGTGTTTCCTTCAAGCCAATGAATTTCAGTCATTTTGGACCAGCAGGTTTTACAATGCCCTAAATGCCCAAACAGCTCAGAGCCCTGCCTTTCTGAGCTGCTGCTATGAACATATAGCATACATATAACCAATGCTCACGAACATGACATTTTTTGGTGAACTTGCTTACCACCAGTAATCTCCGTGGCACAATATTGACAAAGGAAGGCAAACAAAAATGAAGAGTCAAGAATTTATTTTCAGCAAGAAATATGAGCTGCTGTGATGACTGCCATGTACAACTCATTCTCTGTGTAATATCAGCCTCCTACAAGCAAGCACCAATATAAATCACATGAAGAAAAATCAATTAAGTATTTCTAAGTTGTTGTTAGAACACGGCCAGCACACATAACAGAAATATTCATGTAAGACACTACCAATCTTGATTAGTTTTTAGTTTTTCACATCTCAACCGTTGTAATTTGAAGTGTCTAGGAAATACGCACAACTTTGTCAATAACAAATCACACCAACTAAAGCATCTCGGTTTGTGGTTCTTTCTTAAGTTTTGAAGCAATTTGAAAACATTGACAAATGATGGAAAAAACAGCTACGTGAAAGGTTTGTATCTGCAATTTTTCTTAAGTTGAGTGAATGTGTTGTCAGCATAAAATCTTAAAAAAATGTTTGTACTTAAGTTGTTATTTTACCAGATTCCCAATGTAGCCTCCTATGTTCACAGTTTCAATTGTTTGCTGAAAAATGGAAGAATTTCAAAAAAATATTTGCTCATCTCTTTTTACTAACATCATTAAAGCTTACTGATAGCAGTAAAAAAAATAAAATCATTCATTCATTTTTATTAGAGGGAGTTAGAGAGAAGAAGAGGGAACTATGGTCCAGGCTCAGAGGAAAACAGGCATTAAATAAAAAATGGTAACAAATGGATTTTGCAATGGGTAAACAACTGTATGCTGCTAAACCCCCAAATACTTGCATGTATGCTTCATCTTACTATAGCACAGAGGCTAATGTCTGGAACAGTCACACACAATTTTCAAGGCCACACAGTTACATATACGAGTTTGCCTATTGATGGGAAAAGAAAAGTATTTCTTGCTGAATGATTTACATTCTACAGTTTCTGTTTTAAATAAGCTTTGACAATTTATCTTGCAGAGATTAGTCAGAATCTCAGGATTCATGACGAGTGTGAAAGAAAAACACTATTTGTAACACGCTATATAGAAACTATCTATAATCAGCATAGTTGTTTCTTTTATGGTTATTTAATTGCCTACGTAATAATTTACAGTCCACATGCAGTACTGTGCATTGTACGTTAAAAAAAATACTTTCACTGAATTGTATGAATTATATGAAAGTGTCCAAAGCACCTAATACAAAGCCCCTAATATTTTCATATCTAGCTGTTTTGGTTCATATGGTGCCTCTCAGGAGTTTTCCAAATACGGTTTTTCACACAACAAAGCAAACCTAATAAATAGACAACACAGATTAAGATTTATGACAAGTTTTCCTTTTTTTTTCTTTTTTTTTTTTAGAAGTTATAGTACAAACAACTACATAAAGAACACATAATAGCAAGCTTATTTAGCATAACAAATACACATCAGTGAAGATCCACTGGCGTGTAAGGCTCTGAAACCCACGTTTGAAATTCAAACATAATAATCACAAATCACAGCCTTCAGTGAAAAATCCAACATGTAAACTATGGCTGGAAGTGCACCCTTGGGAAATTCAAACTACATAAATATATAAAAATTTACCTTTCTTTGCCAAAATAAGCCTGTCTCTCCCAGTCTTCGAATATTTATCAATTCTTCACTGATTTTTCTCCCAGCTGGAGCCTGCAGAAGTTGCTGGAAGAAGCACAGGGCTTGCCTCCAACCCTCCATAGCAAGCCAGGGGTGCAGGAAGGAGAAGAATTTTATGCACATATTGCGGACACCGAACCCAGTGGACTCTTGCATAAGGTTTTACAGAGCTGCTGAATTCCATCTACCACCTCACTACCTTCCACATAGAGCTTGCTCCATCTACAAGAATGTCCTGCCTTTTCATTATCCATCTCCGAACGTCCCTGCACAGCCTCAGATACAGTTCAATGAGCCCATTTTGACCATAATCAAGAAACATTAACACCACGGGGCTGACCACGGTTTTCTAACAGCCCGTTGAGAGCAGCCTTGAAGGCCAGGCCAACTGCACAGCCCAGAGGATGCTGTATAACCAGAAGGCCATCAAGCTTTTTCTCTCCATTCAAAATGTGTTGGTGCTGTGATCAGGAAGACAGCTGATGTTTGTAAGATCTTCTAAGAGGAGACAATCACCTTAGAGAAACCCATTTCCTTGCTGTACACAGGGAGACTCCTTGTAAAAGAAGGATCGCAAACAATAACAAAATAACTGCAAGAGGCCACTTTCTTTATCCAAGTTTTTAGAGATATTGTCTTCTAATCCCTCCAAGCTGAAAGCTACTTGAGAAAATAAAGACATAAGAACATAAACTCAAGAAAAGCGCAAGCACAGAGACCAACTAGTGGGAAAGTTGGAACTCATCCTGTTTTTCCACTGACCCACTGATGAAACGCTTGAGAACAATGTACTGGAGACATCTGTCAGACAACTTCATCGGGAACAAGAGGCGCAGGACTTTGATGCCAAAGCTCAGCGGCTTTTCTTACTGAGTTGTAATGATCAAATTCACATGAAGTTCTCAAAGAATAAAAGCAGCTGTCACGAGATGCTAAAGGCACGTTTGGTCTATTTGTTTATAAACACACACAGAAGATACATACATAATCCACTGATGTAGTGGAGAATATTCAAACGTCTATACAAATTTTCCCTTCTTGATTTTCTAAACTGCTAGAAAATAATAAGAACATATGGATAAAGGTATTTGAGAAGGTTCCTTGCAAGACGGACTCCTACAAATTTAAGCTGCTATGGTGTAAGAGGGAAAACACTCCCAGAGATAAACCAGCAGATGGATAACAGCAAAATAGGGTAGTAGTAAATGTTTTCTTTGTGGAGAAAAGTCCCACAGAGTTGTGCTAAGAATTGTGAGAAGAAATGAGTTAGCAATACAACAAAACTGAGACTGAAAACAGGACTACTCACTGTCTCCCTTACAACTCTTGAAAGAGACTGAATATGGACGTGAACAGGTGCAAATTACAGAAAGCTCATGTTTAAATATTATAGTAACCCTATAAATAGCAGTTACGAAACACTCATTTTTGTGCATAGAATTAGAAAAAAAATCAATTAAGATTCAGGAAATAACTGGGAAAAAAAAATGAACTTAGAGATAAGTGAAGATTTTCCACATGCAGGAAGTATTTTGTTTAGCGTGTAAAGCATACTTACTTCAGCATAAAAATACCTACCATATTCACTGATAATATATTTTCATCTCCATGCTTTTGACATAAAATACTCAGCTTATAACATCTTCATAATATGATTCTTCAACTCAAATCGTTTTTTTTTTTCTTTCAAATACTGCATATCTATCAAATATGCTCACAACAACTGTCCCGAAGAAATCCCTTCCATATTAACCATTTTCATTTAGAGCAGCTTCCGGAAAGCAGAGAATTTAACAAGGAACGTATTGATTTGAAGATAATAAGAGACGGGAGCTGTACGACCTAAGCAGTTTTTCTTCGGAGAAAGGATCAGATGATAAAGTGGTGTTGTGATTTGTAAAGGTCACGTGCTGGCAGATCAAATCAATCTTAATTTTGAGAACAGTGCAAGAATAAAACAATTCAGTTTTTAAGTGCTGGATCTTATCAATGCATGGCTTTAAAGAGACAATCATAACCATAGCTTTAATTAAGATTTTTGGATGAATATTCTGTATTAATTTCTACTTCTAAGGTGGAAAAACCTGGGTTGAAAACTGTCTATTTGCAGCACGATTATTTTCTGCTTAGATTCCTTGTATCCTCATTTGTCTTTGCTGCGAAGATTTTTTCTAATATTGTGTCACTTTTAGTAGTAATAGAGATAATTCATGTACTAAATCAAACACAACTGAACAGAAACTATTTGCAGTTGGATTTGACCTATTTAACAATATTCTGCAAAATGTATCTCGAACTTCGGAGACAGCTTTAAAAATTAAATCTGTAACTTTAAAACTGGAATTTAACTTTAAAACTGGAATTTAACATAAGATAGTGAAGGACAGAGTCCTAGTCTATCTCATTATGTCTGCCCAAATACATTTCACGCTGAAATGGGAAAAAAATGGAGAAACAGAAGACTATGGTTTAAGAGAAATCCATGAGTTTTGTCCCTTTGAAATTTATAATTCTTAGATTTGGAGAGCTAAGTAGAATTTTACGAGTTGGAAAATGACAGTTCTAGTCTCTTCATTGCACAAATACTCAGAAGAACGCACATCCAAAGCAAGACTGCTCTTACAAGAGATCTGTTGTGCATACAATCTAGCAGAATGTTACAGCACTCTTTTAGGCAAGAATGAATATATGGGTTAGAATATACAGGTTAGGTGAAAGACACCACAAACAAGATTTCCCAAGCTTATGAATTCCAGCATTAGTTTAGTAAGTATTTTCCAATTTCTTTGTTGCTGTTCTTTATTAATAAGTTTACATCACTAGAAATATTTGCTACATTTATATTTTGTATGAGGCTCTCTGAAGAATCTGTCTCTCCTGAAGGTAAACTTATAAGTAGCGTGGCAGCAAGGGACTGCAAAGAAAACCAACTTTTTACTGACGACACAGCGTAACTCTGAAAATATTTATTGTTTGTGTTCCTTTCCTTATAATAAAGTTTTATGCTTTCCAGAAAAATACAAGATTTAAAAGAAACCTTCCCCTTATTAACATTAACTATTTGATAGTCATTCATCTTGGTTACAAGGCAGCTTGGGGAAACTATTCTTCCACTGAAGGTTCCAAAATGCTAAGATTATTGCCACCCTCTTCTAGTACCTTCTAGTACCAGGCTGGAGGACGCTTATCTCTCTCTCACCTGCAGACTCCGGATGCCCAGATGTGGAATCACACCCTCCAGCCTCTGCCAGTGCTGTCCCAGCCATTTAGCACTTATAACTTTATGAACGTGAAGAACACTGAAAAGCCTTCAGCAACCAGTGCTCCAAGTAACACCTGCCAAACCCTGAGCACTGTTCAGGGTGCACCTGCTGGACACTTCCACAGTGATTCTGTTCATGACAGCGTCTTCAAAAGAAGAAGAAAATGAGAATGTAGAAAGCACACACAGCTGCTCACCATGGAAAAATCTCTCACTCATGTAGTAGTAAGTGAAGGACAGTAACAGTGGCCACTCTAGAGTTGAGAGGGATGCTTAGACTTTTGGTGACAAAGTGATGGCAAGTGCCAAAGGTCAGTACTTGCAGCCTTGCCATCTGCAAGCCAGGAGCAGATGCTCCGAGGCACAGAGAGAGGAGATGGGTAAGAGCAACACAAGCAGCCAGGGCAGCTGAGCATGCAACACTGCATCTGAAGTCCCACAGTAAGCTACCTTAATGTATAAAATGTGCTTTCTTGACTGTCAGAGCAACTACCTTCAAGAAAGAACAAGAATGAAGAAAGAGGAGAGAGGAACTGTCTTGGGTTTGTTTCTTCATGCCTGTAGGACATGGCTAGCCTGTATTCCTGTCAGTCTGCTTCTGCCTTGCATGTAAGATTTTCAGTCGCTTGTGTTCTGAAATACAGACAGACAAGGCTCTTGATCATCATTTCATGAGAAGTGGAAGCAAGCAACAGGCAGGAGAGAGGTCAAAGGAAAATGAGAGCGAAAATAAGGCAAACAGATAAATCATCCTCTCCCACATCTGCGGTTGTATCAGACTCTGTTCTCTCAGCCAGACCAGCTGCGTGCAGAGTAGCGACAACTGAGTGACAACATTCTTGATCGGAGAGAAAAGTCCCTTGATGTCCATGAAAAACGTCAACACTTCCACTGAGCACAGAACTAGTTTTTCCCCCCAGAACTGTGCATCTTTAAATTCCAAATTGCCTGGGATGCATCAAATTTGAAACAGAATTTCCTTCCGAACTGCGCTTCTGAAAGGACTGAAGAACTGACAGAAAATTACAAATATCAACTCTAAAACCAAACTCTTAATACCGTTCCTCATGAGAGATGAAGATGCTCTGTCTAGTCCCTGCTCTCACTCACCACCACCAGTGATTGCAGTGCACGCGAGCCAGCAGAGGCACCTGTATGACAGCCACAGAGGCATCACGAAGCTCAAGTGCCCAGTGTTGCTTGAACATAAAAGCTCAACGGACTACAATACAAGCTAGAGGTGGTGAATCATCCCTGCTGCTGTAACCAGTGTTTGGGACATGACATTTTGCATGGCGTTTTCCTGATTTCACTAAAGCCTTACCCAGATTTCAGTGGCTAAGCCACTTGCACTGTAACTTAGCCTGTACCATATGTGGTTTTGAACAACGCTGGGCATCTTGTGATTGCCTCCAGTATCAGAAATGTACACACAAATTCAATACATTTAACATCTGCCAAACTGCCTCTCACCATGAATCACAACCCCTGGTTACACACCATGAGGTTCATACCCGATATAACCGTCCCTACTGGATATACTTCTGGGACACAGTCACTAGAACAGAAGCATCCAACAGCAAGTCCCTTTTCACCAGCCTATACAACCTGTTTTGAAAAAGTGAACATCAAATCAGACCTACATTTTCCATGCAGGTTTCTAAGCTTAAAACAAATAAACCAAAAACTTCACAGCAATACAACCACATGTACAAGAGAATTCCTGAGACATTCAGATAAAGCCACAGTGCTTAAAAGCACTTCAAAAAATTACCACCATTATTCATGTTTTAAAAACATGAAGATTCACTCGGTTTGACTGACGGCATTTTATAACTGCAGTGTATATCATTATCCAGTTCATAAAATTAAACAAATAACTTCAGCAGTGCATTTGCAGCACTTTAGCAAGTACTGCAGCTAAACACCAGTGAGATGAGTTCTGGAAGCCATACGCTGAGCTTCCACAGGGGCAAGCCAGAAACTCATCAGCAGGAAAACAATTCTAGTTTGGAGACAATAAAGGGCTGTCACGGAGCGACAAAAATCCATTTCCACAAAAGAATGAGGGAAGTGCTCAGCTACCCTACTCACTATGGTAAGTAATTTTTACAAAAAATATCTATATGCTTACATTGACAGAGGTATCACAATTCAATACTCAAATTATGCCTTAAGTATTTGATTCCCCACTGCTCTTCCAAAATAACTCCTAAGGGTATCTTATTACTCCAAGTCTAGTCTTGGCTTCATTTCTAAATGGTAAAGAAATACTTGGCGAAGCATCACAGAGTATCTGCTACAGATATTTTAACTATTTTTCTGCATAAAAGGAGAACAGGTTCTGCAAGTAGTAACAATAACCCCAACAATAACTTCCCTTAATTACCTGCATGCACTGTGCTTACTAAGAAGATACTAAATTACATCTGGAAGCAGCTACAGACTTCTTCATATTCCTAAAACGGACCTCTGCATATTCCTCAAATATTAGAATACTGTACATGGTAGACAAAATATGAAAGTGGAGAAATATTTTAACAAAAAAGGAAATTTTAAACATTAAAATTAAGTAGGAGACCTAAAGGTCTCCCACAGGCTTCTGGGGAAAGTTTGTCTCTTCTATTTGAAAATTTGCTAACATTTTGTAATGGTTTGGACAGAATTAACTTGAAAATATAACTCGTTTCAGAGCTACTCTCCGGTCAGTCACTACGGTCTAACTGAATTTTTTACAGCATGTAAACACCAGTTGTTTGGTATGAATTGATTTCCCTTAGTTCACATTTGAAGTTAAAACATTTTGACTGAAACAAATGCAAGTCTCCAAACACTCTGTGACCTTTGCAGAACTGATCACTTCTTCCCAAGGTCTTCAGCTACAGCCAGCAACAACTTGTTAACAGACAATTTGCCTGCATTCAAACTCTCCAACGTGTTTTAACATCTGACATTTCAAAAAATCAACAAACCCAAACTGTCACTTCTTAGCCAGAATCTGACTGTAGGAACTACTGCACGTCTGGAGCATGCGAGCAGCTCTGAGATCTGATATTCTGCTGATACAGGCAAGGCTTAAGTTTGGAGCTAGGGCTGTCGATGCCATTCAGCTCGTTGGGTATCAGGCAGGAACACGGCTCAGGAGTGATTGATTCTTGCACCTTGCTTGGACAACTGCCTGGTGCTAGCTTCCATGGCACGGGACACTAACCTCCACATCTGTCAGTCTTCTATTAAAGATACTTCCTAAGTCAGTCAACAAGCCAGGGTTCTCAACATTGGACTTAGTGTGGCAGGAATGGTCTGTACAGCAACCACAATAAAGTTTGTTTTGGTTAGTCTCAAGAAACTGAGTAACAACATGGAATATCACCTACAAGTCACAATTCAAAAATACTAAGTGCATTTACACATTGAAGCAAATATAGAAATATATATATTTTTTCACTTGTCATAACAAACAAAAGAATGTAAAAATGAATATAAACAAGTACCTTTATAAAAGTAAGTTTTAAGAAAATTACACAGGCAAGTAATGCAATACAGTAGCTGGAGAAAAAAGAACTAAAAATTATTTTGAAGCAATAAAATGTGCTTGACTCATGTAAATAAGATCTGCGCTAAAATAAATGGAAAACACTGAAAGAAAAATATGTGAGTCAGCGTATTTAGATTTTGATTAAGAGGATGGTGTTATATTGATCCCTGAAATTAATTGGAACCAGCAGAGTTATAGGACACTCAGAGAAGGAATGCATGCTTCTTTCACATGCAGCAAATACACACACAGAAGGAGCAGGGAGAAATGAATCTGTCAAGAGAAGAAGCTCAGGTCACGAGGTAGCAAAAAATGCCAATGTTATATATAGCAAATGAGATCTGCAGGTAGAGGAAAGGTATCACTTGAGAAGTTGAGGATCAAACCTGATACCGAGGTTATTCACAGAAAGTCTAAATAGTGACTACAACAGCAGAACAGTTGATTTGTCCCCGGGAGAAACACATCCATGGGAAGTATTTAAAGGGAAAGTCAAGAGAGGCAGGCAGAGAGCACAGACAAGACTCATTAAAGGTGTCAAGAAATATGTACAGCTGCGAATCACAAGCACATAGCTGTCAGTTAGCAGCACAGTTTAGACATGGTATATAGGAGAGAGCAGGTGGCCAAGAAGTGATCCTTGTGAGAGGGACTCGGGAGAGCAGGGGTCTTGGCACGTAAGGAGAGAACAAATACACACCTTCTTTTATTTTTAAGAGATGTGTAGAAAAACATCCACAATGAAAGGATAGGGCAGGCAGCTAGCATGAGAGGTCTGTAGAAAAGCAGTTGTTGTGCAAGGAAGAGAAAATGAAAGAAATAATACCTGCATACACATATTGGAGAGTCTTTCGGAGTGGCAATTATCAAGAGCTAGGTCAATCTCAAATATAACTTCTTAACCAGTATTTTGGAAAAGACTATGAGTAAGGTCTAACACTGTGTATCCTCCCTTTTCACAATGAGGATGTTCATGATGAAAATGTTCCTTAGCTGGAGGATTTTATATCAGGCCATTTATAGATATGACATTTAAAACTTTTATTAACTGAACAATCAAAGCCAACTCTCACAAAGCAAAGCAGCAGGCAGGCAAGCTCACAGCAGATAGTGGGTACACTTACCCATTTATTTAAATGATCTAACTAGATAGAATTGTAAAGTGAAAATATCACTTGTCAGCACTTATCAGCCATAATTGGGGCTGCACATTTCACGGATAAACCAAAATTGAAGACTCTATAGCAAGTGTCTGACTACCAACCCAGCCTATGCCAAACTTACCCTAAGTAGCTTCAGGTTCAACAGTTTCAAGATCATCCCCTCGCTTCTGTCAAACCACGGATTTAAGAGTATACTTATTACTTTAAGAAACTAAATTGGCGTCATAGGAAAGCAGTTAAAATGGTTAAGAAAAGAGAACAGTATCAGCAACACGCTACAAACTTGCTTAAAACAGCTAGACTGTTTTGTTAACAAACACATCTTAACACCCAATTTTTGTAGGTGTTTTTGCCTTTTTTTTTTTAAACTATCTAGTGAAAATCTTTACTATCTTATCTAATAGTTTAATATTGAGAGATACTTCATATGAAGAACAGATCTAAGTTTTAAGATTCATAAAACTCATAGAGCATCTATTTGGGCCTTATATGCTTGGCCTGTCCTGTATGCGTGCTGGAGATGAAAACGAGAATACTCTTCAAGTCTCACAGTTTTTAAATGAATTAAGCAGAGAACATCTTAACAAGCAGGCCTGTAATTCTGAAATCCTGCATCTACTTTCTAAAACTTTGCCTTCCAAAACAATTAAGGTACTGAAATAACAGAATCTGCCTTTTTATCACCAAGATCAGGAAATTGGAATAAGAAAGAAAATTAAGACGACAAAGAATAAAGATTACAAAGTTTTAAATCACAATGATGTCTCATATGCACATCCTTACAGACCACATAAAAACGTAACAACCTAATATGATTACGTCTAAGTGTTCTATAAGGACATGCATAGGATATATCATTGTGAATTAAAACTTTTCATATTCTATTGAAGCAGTTCTACAACTTAAGCTGCTTCAATTTTGCATGTCTGATGTCTTTTTTTTTTTTTTTTTTTTTTTTTTACCAACCGACAGATTCTGCTGAATATTTACACACCAAAAACCTCAACAGATCTTGATTTCATTGTAGGATTGTAACTCTCCATCTGAGTTACCAGACCTACTGCTTTACATGGCATCAAGAACTACAGTAATATCAAGGAAAAATTTACCTCAAATTGATTTTCCTCAGTGACAAAGCTCCTCTGCTTAAAAGGCTGATGATTTGAAGCATCCAAAAGCTGTTAATGCTCAGTACACAAGACATCTCTGCTATGCAGTCAGAACAAGACTCAGTGCATGAATTAAGAACACAGATTCTTCACAGAAATACAAACATTTATATGTTACAGGACAGATTTTCAACCTTGCTTTAACCAGGAAAGACAAACATGAGCTGAGCACTTCTGAAAAAAAAAACAAAACTTATGTAAAACAAGGATGTGTAAATACCTATGGTACATAAATACCTAGAAGTTACACCTGTAGCTACTCAGAAATAATACTCTAAGAAACCTTGCAGGATAAGAAGATGAACAAATAAACGTATGAATGGAAATTGCTTATTTCCAAGTTTTAAACAGCGCACGTTTGCAAGCTAAACATGAAAGCTGGGAACTTCACATTTTGCTCTGGAAATACTGGAAAAACACCAATGACAGGAAAGGTTGTTAAAAATTGGGGACTTTGGGAAACCTGATCTAGTGGGACACGTCCCTGCTCGTGGCAGGGGGATAGAGTTAGGAACTAGATGAGCTTGAAAGCCCCTTCCAACCCAACCCATCCTTTGATTCTATGAAGTAGGGCAGGTAGTTTTGCTAGTATTTGAAAAGCATCAGTGCTATAACAACAGAAGCCCTGCAACAAAGCAAGGGTTTCTTTGTAAAACGGTTTCAATTCACCTGATCTAGAGAAATCAAAGGAATAGCATAGCCTTCAGCCTCAAACCCAGATGAAGAAAGATCACAGCTTGCAAGAAATATAGTAAATAATACAAAGATCAATTTATGTATCACCAGCAGAACTCAGCAAACCTGCTCCATCTATTATAAGTGCACAGCGTTAACTAATCTTTTTAATTTGAATACGAAAGATTTCTGTAAAACAGAATAAATAACACACCTAGCATCTTCTCACTGATTTTATTTACACATTGTTTCTTATTGATGAAAATGGCTGCATAACGTACATAGCTTTGCTGTTAATGTACAACAATTCTCTAGTTTCCTTTCTGGCATGCTAAACTCTCTTTCAAAACAAAGACCACCCTGTTTTGTGGAACGTGTTGAGACTGGGGGCCTCACGGCCACAATGACATTGAAGAGTCCCCTCTTTCATGAAAAGGGCTTGAGGAAAAGTTGAGGCAGTAAAGATACCTCTTTTCCAACCCAGAGAGGCCTATGGTCTTCATGAAGTTCTGCCACTAATCAAAGGGGCTGTCCAGATGTTGTGACTGTGCAGCACATGGAGTGGGTATTTTAATAGAGAACTGGTGTTACCAGGCTAAAATACAAGGATTTCAAATAACGATGTGAAAATGTCAGATTGAAGGAAAAATGAGGCTGAATCCCATCAGTTTCCATCCATCCCACTAAAATCATATGCACACGCATCAGTATGGTAAGGAGAGCTAAACTAAGTCCTCTGCAATACAGCTCGCCTTTCACTTCCCATTGCTCCTTGAAGAAGGAAAGCAAGCTCTAGTGCAGTCCTGAAAGCTTTAATTGAAACTCCTTTTGGATTGCTACTGTGATTTCACAGATATTGGTATTATTTTAGCTTGTTTGGTGTTTGTTTTTAATGGGAAAACTTTCCACCAAAACAAAGTGGTAAGTTGATAATAACATGATTTTGTTCCGGTATCACACCATTACTTCGGCTGATAGGCTGGCACCCTTCACAAGTTGCAGTTCTTCAAAGTGAGGCTAACTAGCTTGAAAAATAAATACATCAGTAAGAAACAAACACTCATAGGGAAATAAAACAGAGGCTAAAAGGAGGACAGCATTTTCCGAGGGACGTGAACAACCCATGGAAGGAAATCTCCTCTAATAACTACATTGCCAGAAAGCATGGAATTAATTATTGTTCAAATATACATAATGTATTCAGAGACCTCAAATAACAGACATTACTACCTGGCATTTCAGGCACAGTTGTTGAAGTATACTGATTGTAAGCATAAATGTTCGTATTTTGAAACAGGCAGATGGTCTATTTCACCAGAAACATTACAGTCTGACATTTGTTATCAATTGTACTGATTTAATACTAATGAGAGTAAATGGAGACAGATTTGCAAAAATCTGTCTCGCAGGAAGATGTATATGTGCCTTTAAAAATATTTTACTTCAGATACATCATGCTATGGTACCAAGAGGAATAACGATATATTTTAATACATAGCACCACTCTGACATTTGCGCATAGCTTCCAGGCCAGTAACCAAAAACTACAGCTACAGAATAAATTTATGCAGGCAGAGATGCAGAGGTAGTGCTTCAGGATCTCTGCCATAGCAGCTATCAGAGAAATTAAGATTAAACTCACTTTTTACGATATTGTAAAATACCATTATACCCATTCCTAAGACTTGTATTCTCAAGTAGAGCAGTTACAAGATCAGCACAACAAGGGTAGGTTATACTTGTTCTCCAAATGCTGCAGTGCTCTGCCCCTAGCCCACGTCCCTGCTCCCACCATGCTTGCTGCTGTCAGGGGAAGGAACGAAGAGGCATCGGGCTCCCCAGGACACCCAGAGCTACGAGTGACCAGAGAAGGGACACATGCAGCAGCTTGCCAACATCACTCTCTCTGGGTGCTTCAAGGACCATGGTATCCATCCAAAATCTAAACTATTTGACATTAAATAATGAGCATAAGTTTCAGTGCTTTCTCAAGCCTAACACTCCTCCTTAGACAAGTGGTACCGTATGCAATTACTTCAGCCCGTGAGCGGATGCTGCGGTGAGTGCTTCATTTGACATGGTTTCTCCAGTCATTAATGCTGCGTTTCTCATAATGATGAAGTGGTGAAAGTGTTCCTTGCAGGTCAGTCCCTGGCTGCCAGCGCTTCTGCAAAGTGACCACATTAATATCACAGACTTCTCTGATGTTATGAATAATGGTAAAGAACACCGAGTCTTAAAAGCGTCTTTTCAAATATAACTGAGCAAGGTGGTGCTGGAAGACGGTCAAGACGCTATTGCAAACTTCTTTCTTAAATCTAGGTACGGTACTAACAGCAGGGCAGCGAGGCTGCCTGCTGAGGGAACCACTGGCCCTCAGCAGGCCACCGATACACATAGCTGCTCTGCAGGGTAAATTGTGCTACATCCCTCGAGCATCCCTCGCCTCGCAGGACAGAGATCTGAAGGCTGAGGCGGGGACGTAGAGCACCTGCCAAGGGCTACAACAAACTGGCATTGCAGAAGCCCCTTCCTTGTGTTGCTCCTTTCAGATATCTCCCTTTTACACCTCTACTGTGACACCAAAATAAGCACAAACGAATACAGAGCGACTTGGTACCCTCACATCAAGTTCACAGCACGAGTTCAATGGATATTCTGAGTTCGTTAAAACCATCCTGAGCACAAGCATAATTTAAGACTAAGGTGTAACATCACAGCATTATGCTACAATTTAGTTGAATTATTTCATTTCAATCCATGTCAAACAACAAAAACTGAAAACTGATTCAGATGGACTAACAAAGACGACCTGGATTTCTTCTTTATAGTCAGAACCCTGAATTCTGCCATTTAATCATTCACTATTTCATTTAAAGCTAATGCCTGCTTATTATCTGAGGATTACCAAATTTTTGTTGTAAAAATATATGTTTCTAATAATTTATATACAGCATAAACTAAATAACATCAGATAAAGAGCATTAGAAGTAAGTCCTTTATCCAAATCTGTCTATAGACTATTGATAAAAAACAGATTTTGTTGTATTTTTCATTGCCTGGCAAGACTGATTTTAACTAATATATTCTGACCCTACGTACTGAAGGCCAGGCATTAAGATTAAATTTCCCCAGCTCTGTATTGTTTTACAGCAAAGACGTGGTCATTGCCAGCAACTTGTAGAATAAAGAATAATTAAAAAGCCAGATTCTACTCACACATATTGCTGCAATAGCATACTGTAAAAATACATAGATTACTGTACTTGTAGCACTGATAAAATTGCCTCTGGTAGAAAGTCGAGGAAATTTGAAGTAAAGTCAACTGAATGCACTGTAACACACTTTCTCTGAAGCTTCTACACTGGAACACAAAACATAAATTAACTGTCATGTTTAAGCAATTATCTTCTATCAAAACGATCAAAAACCTAATTTACACAAGAGATACAGTGGATGCATTTCCAATTCCCCCTCTAGCTTCCACAAGACAGTGTAACAGATCTAAACTGATACAGTTGCTCATTTTATATAGGTGAAGGGGAAAAAAAGAGTGGTTTTTATTATTATTCTCTATTTATTCTTAAGTAAATTGAAGATAGTGGCTGTAGGGGACAGACTGGAAGTACCCGAGATATTTAAGTGGATGTTTTACAGTTTGGAATAGTCATCCAGATCGATATCCTATTTTTAAAAAAATATAATTATTTCCCCCCCCCCACAGAAAACTAATAGTACAAATGGATACCATT
Organism: Anser cygnoides; assembly: GCF_040182565.1. Taxonomy (NCBI): domain Eukaryota; kingdom Metazoa; phylum Chordata; class Aves; order Anseriformes; family Anatidae; genus Anser; species Anser cygnoides. Next base: position 58,452,034 of record NC_089876.1, on the reverse strand, counting down.
TGATTTTTCTAAACAGCTCTTCATGGGACAGGGAGGCACCTAAGCAGACAGAATGATTTTGGGGGTCAGAACTCCTGGAACAGGATTTGTCTCCTGTGCCCCTGAGCCCACCTGTTCCTGTCCCACAGACACTGTCACCTAGAACACGAGGAATATCAAAACCACCTTTCTAATCAAAATACAGAAATGTATAAAAATGTGGCATTTAGCAGGGCGGAGGAGGGCAGGAGTGGTGTGGCAGGAGGTGAGGACAAGAACAGTAACAGTTTTATAATAGTTTTTCCCCATTACTCTTTCCTGACATTCTTGCAGATCCACAGCAGTGGAAATTTTTACCCACATTTTTTAGAGTACAGGGTTGGGTCTTTTTTTCTACAGTGCTAATACTTTATTTCTCCCATAGTGCCTTTTTTTTTTTTTTTTCCTTTGTCATCGATAACTAACTAACTAACTAGACACATGCAGACACACACTCGGTACTCTCTTTCTCCAGCATTAAATATGCAAATTCTACATCACTGCAAAACACCAGAGCCTAATTTTGAAAAGCGACTAGAAAAGCATAACATACAAAAGACAAAAATCTTTTTGTAACTGAAAAATACACCTCCTGGAGATGCAAACTACATTTTCACTTACATTTTTTTTGTATTGTTTTCCCCTGTCCCTTAATACATGAAAGTCCCATAGAGTTCTACCAGCACTGCCATTCAACTTGGGGCTTTTCGACAAAGGAACAAAATACAATGGATAACTTCTATTCCAAAAGTAAGAAAACACACCTATTTGTAAATTATTTATTTTAAATTGAATTGGGCACTTGGACATTGCCATATGCAAGGTAGTAAATAACTTTTTTGCTTTTGAATTGCCGAAGAGAGGCTACAGGCTTTTGCTTAAAACAAAACAAAAAAAACCACACCACAAACAACAACAGAAAAAACAGCAACGAAATTCTCCTGCCCCCCTGCACTGCTGTAGCTGTCCTCATGATTTCAGCAGCGATTTGGAAGCTTGAGGAGCACTCATTCTGGATCAGATAGAAGAATGATGAAGTGTTGTACGAAACTACTGGTGGACCTGCACAATGTCTTACAGACCTTCAGCTTTGTTTTTGTTTACAAGCTAAACCATGCCAAAGCTAAACCATAAATCAAAAACCAAAATAAAATAGCTTGCCTTCTCTAGGAACTAAAGTCAAAGCAAAAAAAAATCCCCAAATACTTTAATAAATTTTACATGTACCAGTAGCACATACTTAAGAGACAAAAATCATTACTATGAAATCCATTTCATTCCCCACACCAAGGTAAAAGCCATTGCTAAAATCTAAATGGCAGCCTGCTGTCAGAAAACCTGTCCTATTATCAAGACAGACTTGAACCACCGTCCCGGGAGACACACAGGAGCAGCACACAAACGGGCATCTGAAGAAAGGCTCACAAAACCAGGTGTCAGCACGCACAGCCCCTGGGCCACAGAAGAGCTCCCCTTGGCCCCTCAGGCTCCTTGGAGGACGCACCAGGAAGGGCACGCTTCTGGGGAAAGAAGTTACAAATCCTCAAAGAGCAAGTGCTGTAGATTTCTTCAACTCCCTCACACTTCCCTGAGTAAACACACAGCAAATTAGTTACGACAGCACGTGGCTGGCTTGGTATATTCTCAAAATAGGGAGGTTCAATTTTGAGGTTTGATCCATATTCGTACCATGTTGCATACTAAGGTGATTGTTGAAAATGCTGCTGTATATTCTTTGAGGCATTTCTGAGGAACTATTTAAGTATTTGTTACCAAACATGAATATATCTCCTGATTGTGCATATTGATGAGGGCTAATGGAAGTAGTACATTGGAAGGGCTTGCAAGTGACTTACGTGAGGCGTGTATACAGGATAAAAATAGAATTAAATAAGTGGCAATGAAAGCATGAAGGCATCATTTAGACACACAAAATTCAAAGAGACCTTTTCTCTCTCAACAAGAGAACTATTAAAAACAAAAAAAGTCATACAAAAAAAAAGCAAGCTTTTACAAAGGGCTGACTTTGAATACTTTGAAAAATCAGGATTATGTAGCTTTGCAGCTGAGAGATATAAATATTTCAAGCACAAACTGTAAAAAGGCATTATTTAAATTTTTGCTACATAACTTTACTAAGGAGACCTAGCAGTCCTCCTGGACTCCATATGGATTACATGCATAATTAAGAATGGATGTACAAAAGAAAACAAAAATAGCTACTAAAAATCTGGGCAAATAAAGTTAATTTTACATGTTAAGTATTCCTTAAGTAAGCTCTATGGCCTAGTTTACCATCTGTAATCCCAACAAAACTCAGGGATCTGCACACCAACAGCACATGCATGCTGATCACGGTCACCTTCTCCCCCAGAAACCAGCCCCTGTGCTGCTTTAACAGGGTGAAGCTTAGTTTACGAAGCTTTCTGCAAGCACTGTAGCCCTGCAAGTCCACGGCAGTCCCAGAAGAAGTAAACCCGTGTTTCTCTAGTCCTACCCATGCCTGTGCATCCCTACCCATCATCCCTCCCCAAATCTGTGCAGGGAGATGGCTCCCCTGTTACCTGAGCCAGAGGTTGACTCCTGCCACGCAGCTGTACCTGGGGTGAGCCCCCAGCCTGCCGCCCCACAGCTGCTGCAGCTCCGCCGCAGGCTCCATGCCGCGGGCACCGGCAGGGACCCGGCGGCGCTCCTCGGACGCTGACCTCCATCCACCTCCCAGCCCGGCGTCCTGAGCTGAATCCAGCCAGCTCTCCGCCATCAATTATGAACCCATGCGGACCTGAGAACTATTTCTGATGCAACGGGCGCTTTTTGCTGAAGTACCTATTTTCTGCTATAGTAAGGGAACTGTGAATATTAAAGGACACCAGCCGAGCACTGCTCTTTCTCCTCTGGTCTGCTCCTGCTGTTTTCTTCCCATACTGCCAACCTCAAGCATTTACCGGTGCTGATTCAAGGACAGCATTCAGGTTTCCATATAAAAATCAAGGGGGTTTAGAGAATTTTGGCTCTTGGTAGCTAGATTTCTACTGCTTCTCGTTCTGCTCTTTACAACCAAAGCTAAGCATCAGTACTGAAGCTATTTCATCTTTAGACATACAAGCTGGAAAACGTTGTATTATCATGCCGCTCTGAAACTTGGGTCTTACAGAGAATGCTAAATAAAGACACAGGCAAAGGTAGGGAGCTGAGCAAGACAGTAATTGTTGGCATATTTATTTGCCCCCCAAATCTGAACGCAGTGGTAAAAAACAAGAGATAAGGGAAGCAAAAATAATTTACTGACCGGGAAAAAAAATTGTGTGCCTTTGGGATAGGGAATATGGGAAACAGGCTCACTAGAGCTGCCAGCTAATGCCTGGTGTAAATGTCTATTTACAGCGATGAAAACCCCTTCAGAGAAGAGAGATGAAAATAGATGAAATTACTGGGACTCAGTAGATCCATCTTTGATTGATGTAAAAGCGAACTTCCAAGTACTAGTGTACGTTACGTATGTGAGTTCATAAAGGAAATTTAAGGGGCGGTTTTAAATAGACTCAATACTTACATTTAGAAGATCTTATTGAGTTCTTTAAGGAGAGAAGACACCCTGGTGCCATCTGATTTTTTTTTTTTAGCCTGATTTTTCCAGGAAACTAAGGTTACGCTTTTGTGTTTAGATTTCTCATAACAACATTTGCACATGTAGGCCAAGTTACACAGAATTTGACAAAGCGCTACACATCTCAGATACAAATTTCACAGAAACTAGAGACCTTCCAGAAAAAATAAGACCCAACATAGTGACTATTGAAGGAAAAGCAACCATAGATTCATCCCTTTTCACCCGGAGAGACAACAACCAACTAGCTAAGCAAAATTCAGGTACTATCTGCTGAAACCACGAGCATGCTGTTCCACACTTGCCCAAAAACCACTGAGAGAGAATGAAAGGAATAGGAACCTTTGGGGACATGGCAGGGAGCTGGGCATCTGACAAGGGAGACTAAAATACATTGGGAATGAACCTACAAGAAATTCAGACTTGAAGTCTATTACTCACAGAACAACTCAACAGAAGTTTCTGGAATATTCTAAAAACCATAGTGCTTAAGAACAAAAAAAAACCATGTAAACAGTAGCTATATATAAAACACACCCACAGATAATTCAAGTCAATACCAATTAAATAGAAGGAATGAAAAACATTGCAATTATTATTGCGACTGGATAGCTTTAACTATCTTGGTAACACGCAATATAACAATGTAGATTTGTGCTGAGGTGCCTAAACAAAAGACAGAGCATCTCTCTTTTCTTCAAAATGCTTGAGTAATACGATAAACATTGAAATAGAAGAGTGAAAAAAACCTCCCACCATTTATTCTTCATACAAAGAGACCTTATTTGTGTATGTAGGCTGTCAGGCACACATGCACCCTTTTAAAAGCCTGGTAGTCCAAGTACATTTTATGGATAGCACATATTTACTTTTCCCCTTTTCAAGAAGAAAGTATCATTGAAAGAAGAAAAAACTCCAATAAAATAGGAAACAGAATAACCGATGCCCCCAAAACTCCAGAGCAGATACAAATTATTGTTGACTCATACTGTAAATTGCCTGTCCACCACAAGCTTTCAGAGTAATGTAACAAGGAAAAAAAATGTTTTTCAATCACTGCCATCCATCATCTCGGTAAACAAGTAAAATGTATACTCTGCCATCTGCTAGCTATTAGGCTGTGTAATCATAAAATATCATGTAATGTAATCATAAAACCCACTATTATTACCTACTCTTTCAATTTATAAGCAAATATTTCTATCCGTCAAATGATTTCATGCTAGCACGGGGCTTGAACCTTCTGCGCTGCATACCATCAATCTAGTCGTCAATCTAAGATAAGTCTGTCTCCTGTTCGGTCCTCCTACGTTTGGAAAATGCTCAGCGTCGCAGTACTTAGATTTGATCCCTGAAGAAATCACACAAAGAGAAGGGTCAGTAAGTGATCCAGCTGTCAGGGACCTGAACAGTTGAATGAGGGTTATGAGACGGTCATTGCTCATGTTCAAACAGACTTCAATGCCACCAAGAAAGAAGAGAATTCTCAGTTCTAAGAGGTTTTTTTCCCAGCTCCATATTCTATTTAGTTTGATACTTTCCTTTAAACATATTTGTACGAAAAAGTGCCCTTGAAAAGTTACAGATTTATCAAATGACATCTTTTAGAGGTACAATAGAAACAGCTTTATTCTAAAATGCTTAAGTCAGAGGAACAACTTGAAAACTTTTAAGATTTAAAGCCAAAACTCTGTTAGATAACAAACATTAATGAGCGATTCTATTCAGGAAAACTGGTGACATATTTCCAGTTATATATCTTATTAAAATATTATTTAACAATGGTATAGGTTTTATTCCCCGTCATTTCTCAATAATTTGAGAAGCAAAGGTCACATAAAACGATCTTTGCTCATTTCATCAGCTTACAGAACTTGCCAGATATATTATACCACCAGACCAAAGCAACCAATGGTCCAGTTGCCTACAGCTCAGACACTTATGGATTATTTTCTTGTATACTTTTAATTCATGGAAGAAAAGCCAGGGAAGATGCTGCTTAAGCAACTTCTTCCCCCAGCTAAACACCAAAGACAAGGGTAATGGTACCAGTGGCACACACACCGTTTTGCCTGCGTGTGACTGCAGTTTGCTTGTGTATGTAGGTGACACTGACTCAGTGCCTGAATCCGTTCCCACTGTGACACAACCAAGTTGGATGGTACACCATAGGAAGACCTGTGTGATTTTGGTTTTCTACCAATTGCTACTGTAAATTGAAATGGTAACTTCTTTTCAGATGTAACAGCTCCACTGTGCAGAGACAGCCTTTGAAGCTTTGCATTAGTGTGGTTGTCAAGGTACAGAAGTACCTTTTCTTTCTTCAGTTCAGCTATTTCAGGACCAACTTGGCTATAATCTGTAAGAAACCTCAATTTACTTTTTTGTCTTGGTCAGTAAGACTGATGTATCAGCACGCTACCAGAACACTATCAGTATAACTTGAAGGCATGCTCCAATGGCCAAAAGCAATTATCAGCGGGAAACTACAGCCACAGGGATAGGAGAGAGTTTCTGCTCTGAGAACAAAAACTTCCCAAAGCATAGAGTCTGTGCTACTGGAAACAGCACACTTCCACCCCGTCCCCCACCACATTGCTTTCTGGGGTCAACATCTGGACCCCTGCAGCAATGCAGATTTTCATTCAAGCAACAGCCACTCACTGCAGCTTATGGCGCTGCCAGTCCAAATCCAGTGCCCTTTACACAACAGGATTCGTTCAAACTCCTGAAAGAAGAAGAAAACTCAACCAGCTCTCTCAAACACGTCCAATTCCCAAATCTAATACAGTGATCTTCTCCAGATGTTTGTTAAAATAGGCCTCCAATTCACATGGCAGACCATGTTGCAATGGTGAAGAACGATGAGTTCAGGAACTATGTTTTATATTACCCACACTGCAAAGGTAATCATTTAGAAATTATGAAATGAAATGCATATGACTGCAAGTCTGGCTTGCCATCTTAAACTAAATACTAGCATGGAAAACTACAATGTTCTTTTAGTTTTATCCGTTATGATATTGTCTTTAATTATATAATTACACATTTGTTAAAGAGTCCATGACAGATACCATAGTATTCATGGACAGGAAAACAGAATTTAAATTGTAAGTGCAAGTATCAATCTGTCATTTTTCTAACTTCTGTGGTAGTTGACTTTGAAATCTAAATTAAATTTATTATATATATTCCATTTAAGAAGTTTAACAATATCTGCTGTCATAAACAGATGTACATGAAGAACAGAAATGAGACAGTGATATTAAAGTGGGTTTTCAGTCTGGAAGAGGTTTCATTTCCCAGGATGCATCCTGTGAGTCTAGCCAACTTAACCTTGTAAAGAGATAAAGATGCCACTATCTTTACACCACTGACAGTGAAAAATTAAAGGAAGTCTCTAAATGCAAAAGGCACCTGCATTTTTTTTGGATATATTCATTAATTATGCCATACAGCGTATGGCATGAACAAATGAATTAAGTACTTTTACAAAAACTGAAGAAAACTTGAGTACACAATTATGTAGTATTTGTTAGTTGGGCATAGGCACAAGGAGAGAAATAGGCAGAAGTTTTTTTCTGATTTACTTTCTCTTTGCAAACTTTTAAACGCTTCCCCTAAACATTACAACAACAGGTGTCCTGCATCCCCATAATACATGAAGAGAAGAAATGTCCTGAGAGACACATATGATGGGTATGTTTTTATGTCAACCCAACGCAATGTTATAAAATTGGTATAAGAATTAAAGAATATTTCATTTTAAGTTTCTTTACATTAGGAAAGAGTTGAAAATTCTGTTCAGCCAGAAAATGTGGACCTTCTTATACTAACCATCTGGTTAACTTGCCACAAAATCATACAAGAGTTCGATGTCACCAATTCCACATTTTTGCAGAAAATGATTTAATTTACTTACAATATCTCTTTTTTAGCCCACACTTAGTACAGATTTGTTTTCAGAATTCATAACCACTGACCGCTTCAGAATTTCCAGTACCAACTCCACAGAATGCCTGCCACCTAGAAGTCTGATTCAGTTTGTAGCTCTTACTGGCGGTTGTAATGAGAACGCAGAAGGATGTTCGCTCAATGATTTCCCCTCTGTAGCAATAGCCACCTCTGTAGAGATGGATGACAGCAGCAGCAGCAGCAGCCAGGAGCACTGCTCCATCTCCTAACGGTATTGCTGGGACCTGCAGGACTGGGCCTGGGAAAATGACTACATCAAATAGTCAAACTAGCTGAAGAACACTGTATGGACGTTATATATATTGCATTATTTATGTAGGCTGTAAGAAAACAGACAACAAAACATCAGCACAAAGTCAGACTGCTATGAGCAGGTGACATATGATCCAGCATAAAGACTCCTCACAGAAAGTGAATTAACCAAAAAAGTTAGAAGAAAATGAACCATAAGAGCCATATATAATTGAACCATTCAATTATATTGAATCAGAATTTTCTCTTTATGGGCATTTTGAGCTGCTATCTAAGTAATGTGTACTCTAGGGACTGATTTATTGCACTATTAAACCAGACCATATTTTGAAGATAAGAACAGGCTAAAGGTGAAATTTGATAACCTGAATGAACCTGGTGCTAAGAACCTGCACCACATTTTTTTTATTTTACTTTATTTTCTGTTGTTGGTTTTCTTTGTTTATTGTCTGCATATGCCTGCGTGAGGAGAAGCTAAATGCCTTCTTTAGGTAAACAATACATACTTTTCAACTTTTCTTTGCAACCTTGAAACTAAAGCTTTTATTTCGACCACTCATCCTGCAAAAACTCACCATACTCACATTTATTTTTAAGTGCAAGTGAAAGGCTTGCAGGCACTAACTCCAGGTACTTCCCTGGCAGTTTTCAGAGGGCATCATCTGTCCAAAGAGGAGCCCAGGTAGCAGCGTGCAGGAGCTGGTCACTACACGGGGCTGGAGTCATCCTCTGCCTGGAGCAGCCAACGAGATGCAAGCAGGAGGGCAAGCTGCCAATGCCACAGCACGAAAGCAGGCAGCAAGAAGGTGGGATTCAGATGGACTGAAGGCAGCTAAAACTCCACCTTCTTCCTTCCACACTACTCTGCCCGGTGAATCTCCACTGAATTTACGACTTTCATGCACAAAAAAGATGAATATAACTTAATTGCCACTTGGCAACATGCATCTGCAATAAATATGAAAGTAGTATTCTCTAACAAAGAAAAGGCAGCATAACGAGAAAGTAAATATAGCTATTAATTCTCCACCCAAATTTCTGATGTTATCCATTATATATCTTTGTAACTCTATTATGGCTATGAGTTCATGACAGTCAGATATTGTTAGAGCAGCCCACTACTTTTAAATGACAGCTCTCTCACTCGAGATATCAATTACGGGGGGAAAAGTTAATAATCCAAGTACAGTTCAATTTCTTACTCTTGCAGTCAACGTTTTAACTCTCCATAACAAATGACTATACAGGATTTTAACTCTATAACTAATGATTATGCAGCCTTTTAACTCTCCATAACAAATGACTATGCAACTCAACAACAAAAAGTATTCACTTCAATTGTTTTGATTTCAAGTGGCTTTTAACATGACCAGGGACTGACATAAAAATGTAAGATACCAGGTACATAGCTGTTATTTGCTTCGTCCCTTGCAGTGATGATTCAGTGACCTACGAATTTAACCTTAGACGAACATTACAGTGCGGAAGCAGTGTAACATTCCACTAAATCAGAACGTATTCCAAATTCTAGGCTGATATTGCAGAGAAATACCAAGTTTCCAAGCAGACTTGAAGAATTTCTGATTTTAGTATGAGCAAGCATTTAGGTCATCTTAAAAAAGTGAAGTGCTCAAAACTTTCAGAGCAAAATACCTAGAAAGGTTTTCCTGGAATGCACTATGCATGACCCGCACAATCCAGCAGTAGTGAGTTCCCTTAACCCAAAGAACACAACTACCTCATCTGTACCAAACACAGTTTTCGCTTTAAAATAAAACAGTTTTAAAAATAAAAACGTTTTAAAATAAAACATTCATTTTAAAAATAAAACGTTCCCTAAACATGTACCCAATAACGTATTTTGGAAAAGACATACAAGACATTACATAAACACATTCTCTCTCAATGTTTTCATTGTAATTATCAAAGAGATCACCATACACTTTTAAAGTCTGCTACAAGGTATCAAGGAAACGAACTTCTCATTCTTGTCCCCCGTTAAGGCTCCTGAAAATATCATTTATAACAGTGACAGCTTCAGTTCCTGACACCTCATTCACTCTGCACTTGAGCACTCTTCTTTGAAAGATAGCAGTGTTCCCATTGTACACACACAAAAAAAATATGATTTCCACAGATATGAAAAATGATAAAAACCTTACAGATATAAAAATTAATTAGGTTGTTGAAGATAAAGATAAACCCTTGATTAGTTAGAGGATTACATAAAGAAAACAAACAAAAAAAAACCACTACAAACCAGCCCGTTCTCCCCTTTATTTTTTGCCCTTCAAGAATGCACAATTTTGTTTTAAATGACTTATCTACTACTTTCAGATCCTTTATTCTCTAGGAAACATTATCATTCTCAAGCTGTGTGACTTGATGCACATGCCATAGCACTATTTTTTTCAGAAGATTCACTATTTTTTCAGAAGATTCACTATTTTTTCTGACAATAACGGTACTGTACATAGAGATAGATGCAAAACCAGGTAAATGTTTGCACATTGCGAACTACCCATCTCAGCATTAGTGCAGAGCAAAAAGTCTCATATACTGTATGCTTGAGAAAACAGAAAATAAGTATATGTAAGTGATTTTCTAAGGAAAGAGAACTAAACATTCCAGGAGTTACAAAACACCCCATAACAGCTCAAAAATTTCAAAAGAGAAGTCAAAAACTAAAATCCTAATGTTGATTTAAAAGAAACAAAGATCTACTGCCTGAGTCTTCTTAGAGGGCAGTTAAAAAGCTCTGGATCTAAACAGTCTTGTATGTTAAATTAATCTGCATCTTACCCAGAAATAAGAAATGAGACACCCCAAACAGAATCTGAATCCAAGACCTACAAAATACACTATAAACTCCCTCCTGCAGCTTCATAATGAGAATGGTTAAGCACTGGAAAAGCCTGCCAGGAGAAGTTGTGAAATCTCCATCCTCGGGGATTTTCAGAGCTTGACTAAACAAGACCCTGAGCAACCTGACTCGACTTTGAAGACAGCCTGGCTTTATGCATCGGGTTGGACTAGATGACCTCAAGAACACCCTTACAACTGAAATTATTCCATGATTTACCTTACCGTACACTGGAGAACCCCTTAATGAGACATTAATGAGAGCTGTTAGAACTGCAAAATATTCATTCAGGATCTCAATAACGAGTTTCCCAAACAAAAACATTTATTTTGGCGCACTACCCTGAAAAAGTGATTTCTGGTCAAAATCAGTCAGAATGCCTTCAAGTAAACTCACCGAGATGTACTATTTGGACAACGCTAGTCAAGAAGGACTGCAAGTCTCAGGAGCTAAAGAGACTCCATTCATCTGAAGAGGCGTTGGCACTGTCCCTCTCCTCGGTCTCACTGGCAAGCACCTTGAGCAGAGATTCCTCATCTTTCACGTAAATTAGGCATTGCAGATGTGATGCTTTAAGCCTCCTAGTAATGGACTGACCTCATGAAATGCTGCAACACTGTGTGCGCAACCCTTCCCGGAGCTCCAAAACTTGAGGTCACTCTTGATTAACAGATCACATCTCCAAAAAAATGAGTGAAAGCAGTGACACAAACACTAACTCCAAAATTAAATATTTAAGTTTAGCTAATGTTAAAAACCATACCCACACACACAAATAAACCACTGTAAAGAAACTCCTGTTGCCCTGCCTCAGTTTCCTCACCAGTGAGAACAAACTGCTTAAGCAAAAATATCCAAACTTCTCTTAACGTAGCCTTTTCTTTCAGCCTGGGAATTTCTTGGCTCCCTTGAAACCAGACTGTATATATTACTCCTTTCCCCAAGGATTTCCTCAAAAACTTGTGGAAGTACTGCTCCCATTACAACTTGTAGTTCTTTGTATGATGACCTGTAGATCAGGCTCACAAATGTCTTCAAAACCTCCAAAAACATGAATAACTGATTCTGAGCTGAGGTATGAAAAACAAACAAACAAAAAACACATTTCCCCTACATAATAGCTATTCTTTTGTCATTTAAAAATAAATGCATTTAAAAATAAATCCATTTAAAAATAAATATAAAAATTACCATCGTTATAGGCCAATGTCAAGAGACAGTTTTGCGCATCGCCACCACCTGTAGGTTTTATTTCACAGAGTGTTTTCAGTCCAGCATCTGAACATCTTTCACAGCCCGGTATCAAACAGAATCAATAGACAAGACACCTGATTACCTGAAACACTGCAGCATCTTTTCAGCCACACGCTGATGAGAATCCGAAACACAACCGAGTCTAATGAAGTTAGCAATGAAATTCTGTAACAATTTAAATCAATCTAAGTCACTACTTCTGTTGTCCTGCCCCCTGTTACCCTGTCCACAGTCAAATACACCCCCTTTTCTGATATTTTAATGATTGCAAAGTGTGCTGTTTCAGAAAGCAGTCACGATCCTGGAGGAAATAAGAGGGGCTTAAGGTTAATATTTACTCTGAGCAGCTTTCTGAACCAGCCTTACAAGATTTTATATAAGTACTGGCAATGATGCAAAAAAAACCCCAAATGAACAGTGCTTCCCTGCCTTACTTGTGCTTGAACATGTATTAGGCTTACATGGCAGGGGCTTGGTGGCAGGGGCGGCCTCTGTGAGTAGAGCCCAGCAGCGGCCCCATGTCAGATCAGAGCCGGCTCCAAAAGGGACCCGATGCTGGCCAGAGCTGAGCCAGTAGAAGATGCTGTTTGCCCCTCTGGTGGGAGGGGATTGAAGAAAGGGGGGGGGGGGGGGGGGGGTACTGCTGCACAACAGCAGCTGGGAGAGAGGAGTGAGACCCAGCCCTGCAGCCCCCCAGGTCAGTGCAGAAGGAGGGCAGGAGGTGCTCCAAGCACAGAGCAGCAGTTTCCCTGCGGCCTGTGGAGAGGCCCCTGGTGGAGCAGGCTGTCCCCCTGCAGCCCATGGGTCCCACATGGAGCAGATCTCCACGCTGCAGCCCCCCCGTGGAGGAGCCCCCGGTGGAGCAGGGGCAGAGAGGGACTGTGAAGACGCAGCGGAGACGAAGTGCTATTTGGGACTGACCACAGCCCCCATTCCCTGTTCCCCTGTGCCACTCGGGGAGGAGGTGGAAGAGGGTGGATTGGGGGGGAAGGTGTTTCTGGTTTCTCACTGTGCTAGTCTGCTTGTGATAGGCAATAAATTATATTAATCTTCCTACACTTAGTCTGTCTTGCCCATGACGATAACTGGTGAGCAATTTCCCTGTACTGATCTCAACCCTTGAGACCTTCTGATTGTATTTTCTCCCCTTTTTCCTTTGAGAAGGGAGAGTGAGAGAGCAGCATGGTGGAGTTCAGCTGCCCAGCAAGGTGAAGCCACCCTAGAACTACAACAGAACACTAACCTCACATAGGTGAGTTTTGGTTAAAAAACACAAGCAAAAGACTTCTTGCCACTTTCCACAGTCCTACAAGTACTAAACGTATCTACATTTGCATCCTCTTACTGAAACACAGATTCACTGCATGTACCCTGCCCTGCCTTCCTGATTTTAGGTTTTTCAACAGGTATTTTATACATTGCCTAAATGCTTTTTTTTTTTTTGGTTAAATTTCAATGCAGCTGCTCTTTGTAAGTTAAAATGGATTTTTTTTTAAACATTTTTTTTTACACCTGTAATTGGAGATCAGAAAAATTATGAAGTTAATTTCGTATCCATTACACACAGCCAAACTGAATGATCAGTTACAATTTTAAACATAAGAGTAGATTTTTTTCCCTGGAACCTCTAACAGAGGCTTATTTTTAAAATATTTTCCTTTTTTTTTTTTTAAATAAACTTTAAAGGTTAATGTCAATCCCATTATTTTAAACAGTCTATAAAACTTTGTCAGACACTTTTACCCATGAATTTATAAAAGCCTACAAATCAGAATATCCAAACTACCGAGCAACCTAAAACCCAGTGTGCTGCTAACAGTTTGCTCAGTGATCTAGCTTGTTACATATTTTAGGAAAAGTTAATTCTCATCTAATTTGTGTAGTAAACATATAGTTTGATTCCTTCCACACACACTACTTAGCTTACACAGAAATTCTTCTTTACAATGGTACAACTGTGAAATCCCAATTAGGCTGAGTAAATCTGCAATCTGCTTGTGATATTTTAGCACACTAAAGATTGAAATCATTCTTTAAAATACTCTGCACCATCATATGGTATTTTATCCAAAGTTTCATCATTTATATAAAACAGCTTGCAATGATTTGTTACATGATACTCTGAAATATTCTGCAGCTGTAGCAAGACTAAAGGCTGTCTCCTTTATTCAATTACTTACTGGGATCTCAGGAATTTTTTAAAAAGCTTAGTACAATATCCACTTGTAAGGCTGTCAGGTTCAGGGCAAATCAGCTTCTATTGAACTGGGAAACAGACAACAAAGCGTTAAAGATGTACGCCTGCAAAAGAAATTTTATTGTTTCCTTTTTGGTAGCTCCAGCTTTCAAAACGTATAAAGAAAATGTTAAAGAGATGGGTATCACCTGCACAGATTAATGTGTGAGAGATTATGTGCAGACTTCCTTTATTTCATTAAAAGGAATGCCTGTTTTTCTTCCCATCACCATCAGTTTCTTTAGTCAACGGTGCAGCCCATGACTTGTATTTGCTTTAGCTTTCAATGCATATGCACGTGTTCAACTGCCTTTATTTTTTGGAAAGGTTAACCTAACAGAAGCTCAATGTGAAATATCACCAACAACAATGGATTCGGTAACAGTCTTCATCCGAAAAGTACTTTCATGTCCTAATTCACAATACGGGGAGTTGTTTCTGCTCCACCCCATTCACTCATCCCTTGTGTGGCAGCCTTTGCAAACAGAGCCCTCGAAGCCCTCTGGAGATGCAGGGGGAGCGGAAGCGTTCGGTCCTGCTACTGCAAGGCTGCGTGTTGCTGCATGCTGCCTGTGAAATGCTAAGCACCTTTTTCCTTAAATAGACATGGAAAGTGCTTGGCACCATGGGAAAACTGACGTATCCTAAAAACAGCTTTTTCAGATTTCAGTTATATTTTCCTCTTTTTGTACTGGAAAACCATAAGGATGCTGTGGTTTGTAAAGCAGACAAACCTGGTCAGTTTAACAACTGTAGTTTGAAGTAGCACTGCCTGATCTCTCTGCCTCTTCCTCTTGCCTGAAGGCGACAGCCCTGCAGTAGTAATGGAAGCAAACATACAGCACAGCTACTACAGTTCACAGCTCACAATATTAATTCAGAATTTTAAATACATTTCTAACTACTGTTGAATGAAAATTATTTCTTGATGATAATGTGGTCATGAGACCCTATACCACGTGCTAAAGCTAAAAGGCCTATGATTTTTTTTTTTTTTCCCCACAAATTGGAAATAATACTCTCCATCCCCTTTTTAAGTCAATTTAGCACTGCTAGGTTTACTAGTACATATTGTTCTCTGAAACCGTATAAGTTACTTTCTTAGTATGAATTACTGGTATCGGTTTCTATATAAATATATTATTCTTTAAGTATAGATAAAACTAATTTGAGATACGTTCATTAATACAACAAGTAAGACAGAGATGGACATGAAAAGTACAGTGAATACTAGTGAACACACCTGGTTAGAATATATTTTACAGAGCAGCCATCTAATCAATGCTTCTTCAATGCTGCGGAGCCTTTGGTGCTTTTAAGATGTTACTCACACTTCCCAGCATTCCAATAATTAAAACAAAGCACGCATTCCCTGTTTATCAGCATGACTTTCATTCAGTCATGTGCTTATTATAAAATTACCTTAACTGTGCACATCAAAATGTACGTAAGTGTGGCTACGTTTTCCAGTGGTATACGTACTTTGTGGTTACCAAGCAAGCAATGAATTTTATTACTGTAGTGATAAAGCTCACATTTGAATCTTACAAAAGATGGATGACCCTCTTTTTCCACACAGGGGAGTTCCACTGTTACAATAACGATGACTAGCAAAATAATCATGCCATCAAAAGGTTTCACTGATCCAGCTGGAACTTAAGATCTATCAAGTAAAGCTGCTCGCAAAGGTTACTGAAAATGCTTATGATCCTGGCAAAAACAGCATTAGAAGAGGATGATGGCTTTTCAGATAGGTAATATCATTTCAGAGAAAGTTAAGTGAAGTTAGGAAAAAAAAAAGGGGGGGGGGGACGAAAATGATTCACCTGCTCTATATATACTGAAATTTGAACTTTATGTAGACATATACGTTTGTATACTAACATTAAAAATTGATACATCTTTACAGATGTGCATCTGGAGAAGTATCTAGCAAGCAGTACAAATAACAGCTATGCCTGTTTTAAATGGACTGCACATTCAAGCCTTGAAACCTAAACTGTGAAAACTAGCAAAAAAAATGGGATACATTGGTTCTTCTGTGACAAAGTTTATTGTAAGGGCAAATTCTACGGTGCACAGTGGTTTTGTGTGCTTGGAATAATGTTTTCAAGGAACACTCACGTACAGATTGAAGTTCCACCCACTGCATCTGAACGCTCGCAGATTAAGGAAATGCTTGCAATGGTGTTACAGACAAATGAGAAACCTGCTCAGCAATTATTTACATAATATATCCCCCCCTAATTTACAAGTACAAAAAGACACAGTTACATGTAAAAATACCACATAGAACTAAGCAGAATGCTAAAAAGCTACTTTATATGTATTATTAACAGCAATACTCAGCTCTTTAGCATTAAAGAACAGTAACATTAAACCCTCCCTTGGAGGCGATTATTTTCATCATTGATAGGTCAGAAACAGAGATTTCACAAGTTAACCTCTGAATAAAAGACAGCAAGGCTTTTTAGGTCATGAGGTCCTACATGAGGTCTCTCAGAAGACAAGCATAAAAGTCCTAAAATAACAAGCACACACACAGGTTTCTCTTAATTTGCCCTGTTGGATTCCTATAATAAGTGCTTAACAACTCCATCCCCAAAGCAGCTCTGCAGTCATCAACAAGACCATTTACCACATGATTTAGCAAACATATTTCCAGGATTTTCACTTACATATGCTACACGGAATTGGAATAGGAATTAATGTAAGGCAATTTATGGGCAATATCACTCCTGCCTTCACAGTTCTTTTCATATCAGATTCAAGAAAAGAAAGACGCAACATTTCCAAGATGCATACAGAAGTTACAAAACTAAGGACCAGTCTCCTCCTCTCCTGTTTATTCTGTTATGGGCAGTCAATCAAGTATCTCTTTCTCCTTCCACCCTAGAATTCCACCCTGAAGGAAGATGGGGAAAAAAAAATAATCAAAATTTAAAGCATTCACATAAAGCAGTGGTGAAATTCAAACCACTCATGACATTCGTGATTAAGCACCCATCTTTCACGCTACAAGCCACTTTGTTTCCTTTACCCCACATTAAATTCTCTAACTGGGAATTACAGAACTGTGCAGAATCTGAGAAACAGCTCCGTTAATTGTTTGTTTGCCCTCTGCCATAACACGTACAGCGAAGCACTCCAAATGGCAGGAAGCACAAACGCAACGTGGCATGCTAATTGAAAACAGAGATACCTATACCATGGCAGAGACTATGTTTAAGCCAGTGGATCAAAACAGTCTCCCTACTTCCTCACCCACACGACCTTTTTCCACAAACTTGCATGAGGAAAAGAACCAGAATGCAAGCGGAGGTGAGAAGTGGTCACCCACACAGGAAGCCAAAGGACGGGCTCTTGGGCTTCCTACAAACACCTACACAGGTCTGCTTTAGTACTGGCTCGACACTTTCACTACTCCTCTCGTCCCTTGCATCCTTCTCTGTAGGCAGTGAGCCACTGATAGTTACTCTGCACATGGAGTTCTCCAAGCAGTGCCAAAACTACCTGGACTAGTTTTTGCTGCAGGGAAAAGTACCTCCCTATCGTTCCTTCACATCACAAATCAGATGTCTTTGAAAATCCACGTTGACCAAAAGGACCCAACATTGGAGGAAGATTGGTTAGACTGACATTACCCCCCCACCCCCCAAACCCTCAATCTTTATTGGTATTTTAAGCATGCTTTTGTTATCTTCTTGATTTGTGTCTCTAGAAACAGAATAAACTGACTTGGCTAGGAGTCTTTTGGGTACCTCATTTTCCAGTAGTTCCCAAAGATTACTTGTTACTGCTCTGAAATATTTGGGACTGTAAAGAAAACAGGAAAAAAATGGTTTCTATTTCCTCCTTTTAGGAACGGAAGAGAGCAGGAGGTACGAAGTTGCAGCTTAACGTCAGTTAACTTCAGTTTCCAGAGAAATACAAAAGTAAATAGTGCAGGATGGCTAAATGAGCTGCCATCTGCTTCTGTTCTCAGCAGCTCTTCAGAAAATCAGCTACCTCAGTTAAGTGCCTGTCAAATATTGGAGAAAAGAGGGCAGCACATAACCTGAGGGGAGTGAGGCAAGGATAGAAAACTTTGATAGCCACTGGTCTAGGGTAGATGCCTGCATCCACCTCCTTTCTAATCCCAAACCAGAGAATCTCTTCAGGTCCGTAAACACCCTTCACATTCCGGATCTGCATTCCTACTACTAGGCTAGGGAATCAGCAACATCTGTCTGCATGGAGAATCTTTTACACCTTCAGCCTGCTTCAAACTCAAGATGCAGCTAATCAGATTACAGACTTCATAAAAGATTCACTGTAGGCCAGATTAATTACAGGCAGCTCTTTCTGTTTTGCAAAAGTATTTTCCATCTTCTTTTGCAATATGCATCACTGGATAATTTACTACACGTAACACCTGGAGATGTCACTACAAACATTTATTATTCCAGGTACAAATTCCACTTAACTGCTCTTTTTCGTAACGATTGATAATGAAACTAACAATATTTTATTCACCCATCAGTTTCTTGAAAATGGCAATTGAATCACTGTTGTCACTTTAAGCACTGGATAGTTCTGCGTGTTGGCCACTATTTCTTACTGCTGTCTGCTTTTCTTCTTCTTCCCCCTGAGGTACGACACCCAGAAATCCTAACATTTCAAAAGCTGTGAAACACTGCTGAATCAGCAGCATCACAGTGTAACAAACGTACATGCATACAAAAAAAAAACACAACAACTTTGTATCTAATACAAAAAGATGCATTTTTATCACTTAGTTTAACCAGTAACTATCCATACTGCTGTAGGCAAGATCACACCCCGAATGTATATTTTTAAGACAACACCTACTTAAACAATGGCCATACAGTGAACGAGGCACTTCTGTGACCCCAAGTTTCATTCTAAGACAGATATGTAAGCAGTTTTGCTGGGGATATATCTCATAGTTAAAGCCATGGCAATGTGTCCGATCAGTGATTACTTGCTCCCAGGATACAAAATTCCTGATCATCTTCACTTCTTAGAAGAATACAGGCACTAGGTCCATTTCTATTATATGTTGCTACTCAACTGAGGAGAAATATAACCATAAACACACATGTGCAGAGAGAAGGTCAAAACTTGTTCAAGGTACTATAAAAAAGAACTAAAGATCCATCAAAAGGCACACCGCATTAAAAAAAAAAAAGAGTAGCCATGAGCTAGTAAAGAATGCTAGCACTTATAAGCACAGCCAACAGAAATATGGCAGAACAAGTTTGATTTCTTTTGCTTGTTTTAATTTAAGTGGTTTTATACACCAGACCCTTCACATCTCTCACTCAGCAATTTCAAAGCATCTGATCACCTCTCTCTCTGTAAATGAGCACGCACTTCCATTACGCGTTCAACATGAAGACTGCACAGGAGACGCCTACAGCTCTTCTCGGTGTGCGCCGAGCAGTTTTATCACTGTAGGAATTGAAAAGCAAGCAGCATTCCACGGAGTAAAGCGTTCACAAATGACATTGCTTTATTGAAATAACATTTTATTGCACTTAATTGGGATAAAATATATGAACACTGACTTGAAACCAAATGCGCAGATAGATAACTTTTTAAATTTACATTTCCAGCGTAATGATCCATTTTATCTCTAAGTTTGATGAAGATGAGAATTACTGAATATTGCTTATTCACTATTTGTGAGGGAGTGGTACTGGATGCTCCTTCTATGTATTTTCTAAGCAAAACGTATAGAGCACTACTGAAGTAGCTAGGCTCAGAAACTAATAATGAGATTATTTCTAATCAGGAAAAAATGTTGCATTTCACTTTCTGATCAAAAAAATCCTACCGAAACAATCACCTTTCAACTCCAATTATTCTCTCCTGAAATGAAGGAGAAAACCACTTCTGTTGGAAAGTTTTCTCACTGATGATTTAGTAACATATACAATGTACACAGTGCCCTAAAGCAAACTACAGAGAAAATAAATCCATCCAAATAATCCACTGGTATAATACTAACCTGCTATTCAAAAAATCCTCCAAAAAACAAGTTTCTGTCTCAAAGCCTTACAGTTTAAAGGATTGAAAAAGTTGCAGTTAATGCTACGGGAAGATAGTTGCCTTGGACTATGCCCACCAAAACTTCTGAAAACACACTTGAAATTATTCCTTTAGCCAAAAATTTCAAGATAAAACTTAGGGTCGAAACTTTTTATGATCAAGTAAGTGTCAGCAGTTTTCCCCAGCTACTCTTAATTTTTAGGATAATGGCAGAGATATTGCACACACACGGAATCTGAAGATGAACGCAGTGGCTAACTGTGGAGGTATCTGCGTGAGAAGGGAATGGGACAAGCGGGTAGAATGACTGTCACATCCCCACTGGTACACAACTAGCCGGGAGCAGAGGGATCCCCCAAAAAACCCTGCCACAACCACGAGGAAACCTCAGCTGACCATCACCTCTCATTCTTTTCCTACTTTCAACTCTCATGGCTTAGTCTAGAAGATGAAGGTTTTGGGATTGTTTCATAAAACTGGCAGGCTGCAAGGTCCCAGATGACACCCAGAAAGCAACGCTCTTTTTATACCATGACTGTATCTACCTCGAACACTCTCCCCAGTACCACTGGGATACGCTGCAATGGTTGTTTCAGTACAGAAGTCAGTTCCAAATTGAAATCTGATCTTCCCCGTAGACGGCAGGTGTCCTCCTTTCTGAACATAACTCAGAGATCACAATGTGCAAAGCTTCGTTTGTAACACAGCTGTGCTGAACAGCCTCTGTAAAACAGATGTTATTGCTCAGCGCTCATGAGGACAGTTATTACCCACCTATTGGCACGTCGCATCTTTTACCTTCCACAGTGACTAAAAAAGATCAAGGAATTGGGGGTCCAGGAACTGGGAAAAGAAAACACTGGTCCTTAAAGAATGTATTTCTGATGGTATTTCAGCACTGGAGAAGCACAATGCTGAGAGGGTGGCTTTAGGTCAAGATAAGCCTCCTTCTCCACACCGCCTCACGCAGCAGAGGCAGAGCTCCTGGGCTCTCCTTCAATGGGAGACAGCTCGGGCTATCAAAGAGACATCTGCAGAGCTCCTAACAAAGAAACCCATCTAAATCAAACAGTCCTGTATGCAAATGGAGCGTTAAGTCAGATGACTTATGGAGAACTTCTAAATTTATCATGGTAAGATAGCTGCAGCTTAATTAAGGCTGTTATCAGCTGCCACTATGAATATTTGCTCTCAGCTCGCCAGTTCTCGCCTCAGAAATCTGACTTGATTTAGCAACTAATATACATTAAAGACAGGGTTCAATAATTGTAGCAAAGTTGTGTACAAATACATGTGTCAGTTTCTCATTTCCATCCCTCGTAATGTGAATGACTTGTTTCTTCAAGTAGACTTACACTTAAAAAATGTTTTAATTAAAGCACATTGGTTTTGATAGCTTGAGTGATTGGTGCTTCCAGTGACCTAAATACGAACATCTAGTTCCAGAAGGCATTCACTGACAGCTAAACAGGTTTGTTTTATTAATTTAATTCCAAAGATTTCAATACCAAGAAGTGAGCACTGCATGAAGGAACGTCTTGCCTTTTACTAAGTTAGCAGTGGTCATGAAGCTAACTGTTATGATCCTTCTGCATTAACAGTTGCTGAAAAATCTTCCTTTGTTCCTCAGATAACTGAGGTTTGTGCATGAACAATATTTTAGCCTGAACACTGTTAATGTACAGGTAAGTGTTAACCTCCTCCCTTTATAGTTAAGGTTAATTTTATCATTCTTGAAGTTGGCCTTTTTTCATTTTTTCTGCTCTGTCTTCCTTGCCAAGCAATCTAGATTTTTTTTCCTATGCAGATTACAGATTAATACAAATTTATACAAGTCTTTAAAGCGTTCAGAATATCTGACTACAAAAAAGGTAACCTGAAAATAATTGAGATCTTGTTTTTCTTTTATAAAGCATCTAGTATTTTTATGTCACTTGGTGAGACACATGAACTTCACCTCTGTAGAAGGTGCACAGGACAACAACAGAAGTACTAAAAATCATTTATGAAATTATCATTACTTGGAAACTAGACACGATGCCCCAAGGTGACACTGAAAGTAAAAAGTCAATGGGGGATCTGGTCTGTTCTATTGTAGTCCTGCTGTCAGCAGAATCTCTCTATGACCGAAGAAAGGTATGAAGGTGATGTATTGTTGCAAGTAGGGAGCCGTAGCTGACAAATACCTTCCATGTTCTCTACAAAAGCAAGTCCCAATCCTTCAAGTTGATCTATGAAAGCCAGTGACGCTTTAGGCAAGTATACAGGTTCTTCTTGCACTGAAAAATTAACATGCACGAGGTCACATTGTAGTCATGCATTTCTTGCAGGCCATGTTTTTGCTAATATTCTTTTAATAATTTTAAAACTTCAAAAAGAAAATGGGTCTTCATCTGCAAATATCATTAGCTTTATCAACTCCTATCACTGCTTTTACAGCATAGTAGTTAAAAATAGAGCACAGCTCTAGTTAAAATATACGTGGCAAAAGCCAAAGGGAAGAAAGGAAAAACAGCTTTTAGAACAAAGCCAAACCAAAGTAGTTTTTAAAAAGCAGCTAGAACTACCACGTGAAGATTGAATACTTGTTCATCACACCATTCACAGATCCCTAAAGGAAACAATTTTCCACTGTCCAACAACACAGAGCAACAGTGATAACATCTATATTTAGGCTAAGTCTTTCAACTAGAAAAGATGGTGGGTTTTTTGTTTTTTGTTTGCTTTTAAAAAAAATTAACAAATTAATTTCTTGGAGAAGGTTATTACTACTCAACAGGGAGAAAGCAGTAACTTGCCTTTGCCAAGTGAATTATCATCATATTTGTCAAAGACAGAAACTTCCCAAAACATTCCTCTTCTGTCATCTGCCACACCAGCAAAATTAGTGAGCCAATAAAGATAATAGCTTCATGTGGTCTTGCCAGCAGAAGGCAGGACCCATACTACTTTCAAGGGAAATAACACTGGTATACAGGAAATCTTGGGAGCCAACAACCACCTGAAAGGCAAGAGAAAGCTAACTATCCTTGTTATTCTTGCTGACTTTCACAACATCTTGCTCATGACCCCTATAAATCATCATCTATGCAGAAAGCCTCACATGACAGCGCATCTCAAACCCAGAATATCCCATACCAGGGAATAATTGCCTCCTTCTGTTATTACCTAATACATTCAGCCCTGCATCAAAGTTATCATTTAAAGCCTCACTGTGATGCCTCACTATAATTATGGCTGCACAAAATAGCACCTATTTTTATCCCCTGCTCCCCTGTCAGAAACAAAGCACAACCTCAGGGGTTCACATTTGCAAAACCGCACACTAAGGGAAGAGTTGTAGGTTGTAACCGCACACCGACAAGTTAGTGAGGCCAAAGACTTCCCAGAAATCCCGTCGCCTTGAGCACAAGTACGATCACGCCATCTGTATTTATACGTAAACAATGGTTTTCACACACACAGACAAAAAAAAAGTAGCAGAAATCCAGAACATGAAACTTTTATCCCAGCTCCCACCCAGCCTGGGAAACCAATGTGTGAGGTTTTGTGCTGCAGAGGTTTTTGCAGCCAAAAGAGGATGGACTCAAACCATTTGGCTCTGTCCTGACAAAACTGTCTTGAGGCTTGGAGATGAGACCTTACAAACCAGTGCGTGAAAGTTACAGTATCACACAGAATTTTTACATCTGCCTAAAATCACATCGTTTTTCCTGGCTTACTTGAAGCCTTAAATAAGTCAGAAAATAAGGTCAAACTGAGAATATGAGAATATGTTACTGGAGTATTTAAGAACTTCTATAAGAGCATATAGTAAAAGTCATACTGAAGAGAATGAATGACCTGGAAACCATATCTTCAGCCCCTAAAAATATCACTGAAGTCTTTGGCTTTTCCATGTAAGCAAGAAAAAACAGAGGAATTAGAACATGTATTATAGAGAATACTTCATTAAAGGCCAGAACCCTGTATTTCCTGATTTTTGTTGTCTGGCAGCTTTTTTTTTATTCTTTGTAAATACAGCAGGTCTCAGCAAGATCTTTAACCAAGCCAGCAGACACCCTTATTGAAGCTCTGTGAACAAAAGCAGGCTGAAGACACGTTCCTTTTTGTATTAAAAGCATTTACCTCCATCACTGTATTTTAAAATGTAAGGTCCCCTGTCCTGTCCCTCCTCCCCAATTAAATAATTAGAAATTGCATAAGACAATTTTCATTATATATTTCACATGATTTTTTTCATAAAATCTTCAATTTCATTTTCATGTTTAACGAATCTGCTAGGTTACCCATGCACCCTTTCTCACTCAGCATTGTGGCCAATCCAAGTTCTGCTTGGGAACAACAAGGACAAAAAGCCTGCAGGATCAGGAGCACGGTTTGATTTGCTTACACTAACAAATTTCATAAATTATTTACTGAACTTCAAAGCTTTGGTACTGATGATTAATATAGTGAGAAAAATAAGATGTGCTTGTTTACCATCAATTATTTATTACATATGTTTTACAGTATAAGATATGCACAAAATAAAAATGCATTATATTCATTTCGCTAAAACTTAATGTTCTTTCTATTCATTCAGAGATTATGGATGATTTGATAAATTATCAATAATAGAAAATGCAAAGAAAATGTCCTTTTGAGAAAAAATATAGATTACATTCATACTTTGCAGTAAGAAACTTACATCTGTATATGCAAAACATTACCCAAAACTAGACAAAAGGAAGCCTTGAATCAAAGTAAACTACTTACAGAAGTCAATGAAAGTAATAAAATATTAGAGCCTAGAATATAAATGATAGCTGATAAATTCAGACCCAAACCAGTCAGATCAAAGAATCAACATGTCACTTCTAACCAAAGCAGGACATCAAATCAGTTGAGTAGTTAGAGACCCAAATCTTCTGATTAAGTCTAAGGCTGGGATGCATGATAGTATGCGAGATAGCTATTGTTTTTAATGTGCCTTAGATCAAACATGGTAAACTTCACACTTCTAACCAGTGATGTTTGTAATAGATTGGATGAAACACGTTTACAAAAGAATCAATAAATGTAAAGACTGGAAAGAATTAGAGAGGCTTGCAGGCTTGTACCTATTGTCTGGGGGAATTACATGTCAGTTCGAGTATTATAACTCCAACAAAGGCTTCCTAGCTTCAATTTACTAGAACACATAATGGGTGATGTAGAAGCTGGGAAACACTAGTCAGTCTGAATACATTACTTAACAAACAGTTTAATGAATGTTACAAACATTATTATAGTCCTGGCGTACTCTCTCTGCTCACTCATTTTCACTTTGCAAACTTATCATTAAAGGACATTTCTTTGTGAGGCTGTTCCATTTAAAGTTTAAGTCCCAGAAGCAAGAAGCACTGTACCACGTTCAAAACATGCATCTAAAATTGTAATAGGCAGCAATGCTAAAAGCTAACTAAATAACTATTGATACCTAGCCTTCCAGCCTGTCTCACACATGTACTTGTGGGAGACATCACAAGTATTTGCACAGCTTTTGCACTTTTAGTAAATACAGGTTAGACAGAGTACATCCTAAATATGTGTCTTGAAAAGAATCATATATAAACAAATATATAAAATGATACTAGAAAATAAATGTAGGCCACAGTGGAAAGGAAAAAACAACAACGACACAACAGAAAACCACCAGCATTCTTTAAAACAAAAAAGACTGGCTGATGTCAAAAAATATAGCCAGCTCACAAATTAAAAAGAATAATATATTCTTTTCCTGAAGATGATTCAACTCTTCAAACAGTTATTGCGAAACAAACCATCCACACCCTCTCCAAGTGAAATATTTCAATCCTCTGAGTTTTACTCTTCAGTTCAATACGCCTTTAATTCATATGTACAGCCTAAATCAAAAAGGCACAACTTCTGCATTCCAGTTAAATAATTAAGACCTAAGGTGTAGTTTTACACCATGCTGAACTTCAAGGCTTATCTTTGAATATCACAATATTTTGCCTCATATAATGTTATTTATAAAGTGGAAAATGAGAAAACAACGATGAACAAACAATCCATAAGCTTTTCCAGATAAACCATATGGCCTAGTGTTCCAACAGACAAAATGAAATTTTAAACACACAATGGGGTTGTTTAATGCCATATTCTGCTGGGTAAAATTGGATACAGAAGGCGGGATTTCTCCATCCCAGGTTCCCTCTTCAAACCACAAACTGTTCATGTGCAGCTGATAAGTACAGTATCTCTAAAGCTCCCTTTATAACCCAGTGCATACATTGAAGAAATCACTGGAGTGCATTTTTTCCCAGGAAGATGTGTGAAGAACCCCATTTGTGAAGACAGAAATGTATTCCATCATAGGGTTTTGAATAACAAGTTATTGAGTTCTTGTTCTACTGTGATGGGAAAGCCTCACTTGGGACTTTCTGGTTCATATGACAAGAAGTTGCTATGACCATAAAGGAAAAGGTATACATATATCTGCATTAAAAAGAATGTCCTTCCTACTGAGAGAAAGACTGTCGATATTCCTATACCCAGACATAAGTAAACATAACTTGTGTTCATTTTCAGTGCATTCAATGACTGCAAGTTTAGACAAGAGGATGATAGTACAGTTTGTTCCACTGTGTTTCTGCATGATAGTAGTTTTGTTTTCTATCCTGTCTGCATCAATCTGTGTAGTTAGTGTACTCACGTGCTTTAACTAATACAAAGTCTTGCCAGCAGCTACACTACATCTTCAGAAACAAATATGCATATTTGACATCCTGCTTTCTTTTCATTAAAATCTACTTTAACGACTTGAGAGCCATGTCACTTGGACAGTCAAGGTCATGATTTCTGAAGAAGGTTCACTGCAGGCAAATCCCAGAGGGCTGTGAGTCTCTCTTTGTCTGGTCACATCAAAAGGAAGTTTAAAAAAGGGTTAATCATAGCTTTAAAGTAAAAAGGAAGCACACTCTACAACAGAAGCTGCTGTTTATGCTCCTTTGGGCTGTTCATTGTGGAAGTCTGGTTGACAGAAATTGGGATGAAAAGCTTAGAAACAGCTATTTCAAGAAATAGTTGCCTCAGAAAAAAGAGGACACCCGATTAACCTTTTGGTATATCATTAGCCTATTAAACTGTAGCATTCTGCAGTGAAGAAACATATTATGCAGTTATTTTTGTGAAAAGAAATCTTACTCACATTTCTATTCCAGCACATTCCTTCTATTTGTATGATTGTAGAAATCAAGTATTTTAGATGTTAGAATCAACGGCTCGTTCTACTGGTGGCCCACACAGACCAACCCTATGGCACTGAGCAGCTCCCAGCTTTTACACTGGAGTGACGGGGCTGGGCCCTGCTGCATTTTGGAAGCAGGTATGAGACACCTTCAGTCAATAAAGGATGTGCGCTGTGAGAAACTAGGGGAAATGCTTGCCTGGGAAGAGCTATGATTCATCTTTCCCCAGACAAAAACTGTATCCCCAGCTCTACCCCCTTTCAAAATCCATTCTCACCACAGCTGAATAACTGGACAAATAGTTGAAGGTTTTTTGTTAGCTTTTTTTTTTTTTTTCCTGGCAGTGAGTGAGGGAAGAAGAATAACTATTAAAAACTTCTGTTTGTCAGCTAGAGATGGGCGGAGGTAAGAACTTTTGCATTTTGAAAGAGAAAGGGTAAGATGTATGTAACGCCAGAAAAGGTTGAGGACAAATATCACTTGGTTATAGGCATCCACAGAAAAGGGCAAACTATTTTTACATATGGAAATGTCATCTTTCTCAAACCCCATTCTCAGTTTTCTCCCACTTCCCTGCCAATATGATAGCAAATAGGAAACTTAACAATAGCTGACCTCTAAGTTAAAGCAATTGTTGCCTGACCGTTGCCTGTGTCTCAGAGTTCCACCTTGCAATAGACTCCTGCGGAAAATGGAAAGCCAATTACTGAAGCAGAATCAACTAGGAGGAAAGTGCACTCTTTCTCACTAACACAAAAAAAAAGTTAGAAAATTACAGCTAGACTACATACTTAAGTGTAGGAAGTGTTGCACAACTCTATGAGGAGTAAGCAGTCTAGCAACAGCTGCAGTATGAAAGCAGCTTCTTTGGCTTCAGAGCGAAAGAGTGAGGGGACAGCAGCAGAAAGATGGCATGTTTCTACTTGCTAGTTCATCTGAAACCAGAAAACTTTGCGAAAATATACGCTCTTCCAAAGGAGCCGTGACCCCTTATTATGGGGATGGGAGAGGTTTTACCATAAGGATGGACAAATGCTCTGCAAGGCTGTGGGGTCTCCATGCTGCAGGTGCCCGAGGCCTAGATGTGGCACGGAGCAACCCGGCCTAACCAGGCCTGCTCGGAGCTGAGCAAGGAGCAACCTCTGGAGGTCCCTCCCAACTTAAATACCTGTTTGCACAGAATCACCAAGTAATTTCTAACAGCAATTCTTTTTCCAGTAACAGAATATCTGCATTCAGGCTGGCAGCACATCTGACACAGTAAGGAGCCTGAAGAGCATGGCATCTTTCAAGATTTATGGTAAATTAGTAAGTGATCAGCACATGGAAGAAATAGTAAGTCTTACAATTTCTGAGGCTGTCACCCAGGGAAGGAACAGCTCCTCACACTGTCATCTTATTGATATAAGAACTGTTTTGGATTTAATGTCAATACTGAGAGAGAGATAAAGAGTTGGCAGACCAACTATTTCTTAATAGGAAGAAAGGCTCCTAGAGTTTCAGCAGCTTTGATCTGTTTTTCATAAGAGAGGAGAACTTTTCCTTAACTCATCCTTGTGAGACGTCCATATTCTATTTGTAGGAAAGTATTTCAGGGAAAGTTCTATGGCAATGTATTCCGTTTCTTCTGTGCCGTTC
Source organism: Anser cygnoides (assembly GCF_040182565.1). NCBI lineage: Eukaryota > Metazoa > Chordata > Aves > Anseriformes > Anatidae > Anser > Anser cygnoides. The sequence goes on along the minus strand of NC_089876.1, from coordinate 58,422,902 downwards.
ACAAGGTGTTTATCCTAACTACTGTGAGTTGTGAGGAACATCTAGATACTTGGTAATTCATTTTGTTTCCCCTTGCATTTAATTCCTCACTGGATACAGCCTTACATACTACAAAAGGAACAACATCACTTGAATTTTGTCCTCTTATTTCACTTTTTATAGTTAAGTTTCAAGCTAGTATAAAAACAACTTGTTTTGCTTCATTTAACTGTACGTTTTAAGGTATTGTTAAATAACATCCCAGAGTATATTTCAGTACGCTAGGTATCCCTACATAAATTCCCTTTTTTGTTTTTGTTTCCTCCCTATGAATCTATTCTTAATACTTAGTTCTGATTTACAAATTCTTATTCCTAAACAGATCTTGTATGGATATATCTCAACTGTTAATCTAGACCACAAAGGCAAAGCAGGAGGATTATGAGGCTAACAGACAATACCATAAATTTATTACTAACATAGCAAATTCCTCTTCCGACAAGACCAAACCTGCCAGTCCGGACCTGCTCATGAAGAAGTAAACAGTTTGGTATCTCAGCAACTCCTACTTACCTTTCAAAACAAAAGACTAGGCTTACTACACTCATCTCCAATACATGAATCATTAACATAAACTATCTCTTGATTCATTAACATCACAGCAGGGAAGGCATTAATTTCTCCCATTCTAAATTCACGATTAATTTTTCTGTGTTTATGCTATTTGAACAGACTGGAAGTACTGCATGCTCACATATAGCTGCCTTCGCAAGTATACCTGACAGACCTTTAGATTAAACGTTCCTTAGCACCAGTATCTGTGTGGGATACTTCATCTACTACGCAGAGATCTATAAGAACATACTGCTATTAAGACATTAATATTGTTTGTCCTATTCGAGATCTCTTTGAATGCTAGTGCCTAAGCCATTTATCATACTACACATGGTACCAGTACAGGAAATCAATACTATTTGCAACTTATCAAGACTAAAAAAGCAAGGCTACAGTTGAAGACAACAAACACGTGGCATGCATAGGCGCTCTAAGTTACAAGTAATGAAAAGATATATTTTTTTTTTTTGCTAATGATGCATTAACAAAGCTATTCTGGTTGTTAAACGCCATGCAGCCCACATAACATTCATTAGCGCAATGCTCATCTGAATCGTTGACATCTTTTACATACCTAAAGTACCATGCTTCATAAAGGCGTAACTGAAATTTCAGTGCATTTTCTTGAACAAAATGGCATGTTTTTGTCAACTGCTTGTAGTAAAAAGAAGAAAGCAAATTAAGCAAGTGAAAAACTATTAGAAAAAAATAATCTTATCATTGCCTTGAGAATTTTCAGGTAGCTTTTGTGCCGTAGACACAAGCAGACACTACAGACACTGTCAGATTTTCTTTAATTCTTTTTCTAAAGAGGTAAAACAACCACCAGATAATACATTGGTAGCTGTCCTAATGAATCCATTTCAACTCCTTGACAATATTAAGCACTATCAAAAATGTAATTATATTAAAAAAACAATTTGCCTAACAGAGGTGCTAACAACTTCCCATTTTAGAGCTCTAACAGCATTTTAAGGAATCAATGCACTTGTCCTTATTTTACTAGATTTTAATCCAAAAGTAAACTCTAAATGAAGCAAAAAATTTGCTTTTAACAGTTCTTGGGGTGATCCTCAGACACAAGAACCCTTCAGCTAAAGAAATTCTCAGTCAGGAGCTTGCAAATATATATATATATTTAAATTTATTTTTAAGAGATCATCATCTCTTCTAGTTTGCAACTCATCACTACTCTTCCCCCAACAAGCTCAAGCAATCCAATAAGCACCCAGACCTGGAGTCTTAACCATGAGTCTATGTAAATTACTTTGACAGAGACTAAAAGATAAAAACATGTAGCTGATCTGCTCACATCTTTAGCTGCCTTACACCACTATGTGCCATATCACACTGCTCTATGCAGCTAAGAGACTCGACAAATGTAAGAGCAGCACCCCAAGTTAGTTTTTAACAAGGATATCAAACACTGGATTTCTCCACCTAAGAATCCCCACATCCACTCCTTAACTTGGATACTGGTTACTCAGCGTCACAGTATGTATAAACAAAGATACTCCTTAGCTCTCTTAGTCTCTGTTTTCTGTAATTTTTGGATTTCTGGCTGGGGCATGTGTTTGTGTTCTGTGGGTTTTGTTTGTTTTTTAATTAAACAAGCTAACACCTTTTACAGGAAAAAATAATCATTTAAGCACAGCTATAGTTTTCCATCCCATATTGTTTTAATTTGTTCCACTGTTATTTGTAATTCTCTTGTATATGGGTGAAAAACCTTCCTTTTTTTTTTTAAATGAATTTTCTTCGCAGCTTTGAAGCCTACAGACCCCCACCTCCCATTTTCCCTGCAAATTCTTATCATTCATCTCTCTGACATGTCAGTGAATATTTCTTTTCCCAATACACATGTTCTCCAAATGCATAAAGTGGAGAAAAATCATTATTTATCAAACACACACTCATTAAAAGTTGTTTCAAGCTTAGCGTATTGTTTTAGAAAGCTAATACTGATTGGGATCAGATTGTAAAGTTGTCTGTATTTCCACTCACTAGAAGAAAGCCTCAGTAAGAAGCTACTGAAAGATATTTCTAAATGCAAAGACTAATACCTATAAAATATATAAATTATGTTCAAAATAGCAAGGTACTAATTATCTTTCCAGTATATGGATTTGTGCTATATACTTCATGCTATTTTTCAGCAGAGGTCAGTTGTTATGCTGAGACACAAACTCCACTTTGAGGTATTTTAGCTTTAAATTTGTATACAAAATAGCAGGAGAAAAAGAATGTAACCAAAATGAAAAAACTGTACTTGCAAATATATTCTCCTGAATGAATTCTTGATATCATAATGATAATGCTACTTATAACTCAGAACACATACACTAGGACTGTTCCTATTTCACAAATGGAAAAATGAGGGTGAAAGGTTATTAATTTAAATTCAGCAGCAAGCATGAAAAGAATAAATACCACACCCTTACTGCATTCTGTAGATCGAATTTAATACATTTAAATACTGTTTAACTCTCCTATTTGTAACATTAATGCTGATTTCAGGGAAAGGCATGCTTAACTTTACCCAGGTAACTAGTGAACAGTGCTTAAAAGCTGACATTTAAGTTAACAGGTTAAAAATAATTTAACTTCTGTGTACCTCAAAATCAAGAATATACCAGATGCAAGGGATATAATACCTTGCTCTGCTTTTCAAAATTCAGAAGACTTAAACATAGCAGATAAGATATAAGATTGCTCATACCTTTCTGGGAGGGCTAACATCTGTTACCTGTTTAATGGAAGTACAGAATAACCAAGCTACCTATTGAATCTTAGGTGTGCTGTGTGTGTGTACACAACCATAAAAATGAATTTAAATTGGAAGTAATGATTATTTACATCATTACTGTTTCAAACTAAGGCTTTTTTGTCACTTTTAAAGAATCTCACAAAACTTGTAAACAGATGTTTCTGCCCCACTTTTGATACTCGTTAATTTGGAATTTCATCACCAGAATTTTTCTTTAGTATCCATATTTTAATTAAGACATCTTATTTTCATGTTATCTACCCAGCAATCAGAGAAACATGACTTCTGCTTCCAATGTCACATTTCATAACTACGCAATAGCAATATTTTAGGTTAGGGACCGATTATTCTAATTATCCTACAGTTACAGCTCAGACAGATTTGTAACTCATAGTGAAGCTTTTTTTTTTTTTCTTCTTCTTGCAACAGCACATATTCAAAGTATTGTATTGGAAAAAAAAAAACAGGCCAGGTATTTTTGTGCATTTGTCACAAGCAAATAATATTTTTTTTTTTAACTACTTGAGATCTTATGCTGTAAGTTGTACACACAGTTATAAAGGTGTGCGTTTCACTCCCAGATCAGGTCAATAAACAGAAGCAATAAATTTCCTGAAAGGGAAGGATTTTGCTTAAAGATCTTCCACATCATTGTTTTTTCACTTACTTGGTCAGAAGGGATGAATGGATATATGCTGTACTTGGTATAATTCAGTGCTCTCCTGCCTTTGAAGGCTACAGGGTTGTAAAACAATGTGCAACAGCAATAAAGGAATGGCAGCTGACACCCACCCCACCTCTGTGAGCCCACTCAGAAAATATTAACTTCCCAGAAACAGCTAAGAGGCCATCGCTGTCTCAGTAAAAGTGGAAGTAGTTCTGCTACCTGAGGACTTCACTCCAACCCTGACCTTGTGTTCTGAAAGCCAGAAAACCTGTGTGGCTCAGTACCAGCGACCAGGTTCACCATCAGGTCTCCACAATGGCTCGCTGTAAGCATGTAAAAAAGATTTTCTACTCAAACACTCAACTGTTTATAAAGACCGTGCTGCTTATTCTGCTGTCCAATTTAAACCTTATTAATCTCTGATTAGCAGCTGCACATGACAGTGTATATACCAGAACTGAACAAACATGCTGTGTGGCTCACATAATCGGCGAGAGAGAGCTCACTGAATAAAATAAATCATGGTAGCATGCACTCCAGTTATGTTTTTAGACATTTTAGTATTTGTTTTCATGAAATACCTTACAGATTACATCCCAAGAACTGCATCTCAACAACAACTCAACGGGTCCACACAGCAGTTTCCATTACTCCATACAACTGACTCATCTTAGGTACAAGTGTACAATGAGATGCCAGCCAATTCACATATACAGCCTTACGATAGTAATAAATAATAATAATAATTGAACAAATATGTTTTCAAAATGGAAAAGTGGCTGAGATATCCCATAGCCTTAACTGCAAGCCCAGCTTAGTTACATACAACCATTAGCACTGTAAAGCTCTATATACAGAGAAACTCATAGCAAGTGTCTAATGCATAGCAGTTCTAAATCCAGAAAAATCAACAGCATTTTTGTCAGAAAAATCTTGAGATTGCCAGCTTTTTTTTAATAGAAAAAGAAAACCATGAAATGTGGTAGCATTTTTTGTATAAAGTAAGGAGCTACATAAGTAATGAAAATAAGACAGCATGTTCCAAAACAACCTTGGAGAAATATCATAAAGGTGCATCTTTGGCACAGAAAATATAACAGCACAAAAACAAACAAACAAAAACCGAACCAAACAAACAACAGCAAAACACCACTATCACAAAGGATTTTAGTTTCTTTAAGCAGCTCTTTAAAAAAGTTTTCTAGCAAAAGCAAACACCTGGTAATTATATCTGTAAAGTTCAATACTCCCTACTCCAAACCGAGGAGCACACATTATTTGTCATTCATCGAATACTTCATCTGGTCACTTCTTGCTTCCTTCCACCTGCTTGTGCACAAGCCCTGTTTAACATCTCAGCTCTGTTGTCACAGCACAGGTAAGATTCTAAAGGACTGAAGGCTAAAGTACGGGATATTGAGTACATTCCCACTACAGGTTTTTAAAATACTCCCCATTGTAAACGGTTTACATCTAATGTGATAAGATGACAGCCTTTGGAAACAATAACTGCAGCTCTTGGAAAACAATTCATTTGACTTCAATATGCTAGCGATAGCCTACTGCAATAGGGAGCTTCAAATTCAAAGGGAAGCTGGACAAAGTGTGTTGAAGAGAGATATTACAGTTCTTTAAAGTATAAATGACAGCAGCTGACTTCCCCCCCCCCCCCAATCATAAGACACAGGTCACATACCCTCAAGGATAGTTATTAATTATTTGTCTTACAGACTAAATGAATCCTGTGTGAGGTATCCTGAAGATATTACGTGGCATCTGCAGAATACAAACTGTTCTCAATGCAGGAGAATTGGACCCAACTGAGTGTGCAAAGCTGCATAAATGTTCAAACCGGTGCTTAATTTAACTACTATGTAATGTCTTCTTGTCTTCTTTTACTATGTGTGCTCTTAGTTGCATACTTACAGAACCAGTAATCCGATCAGTTGTAGGATATACGAACTAAATCCACATTCATCTGTACTTTCACTGTAACTGAAAACAGATTTTAACTTACTGTAAAATGAAACCAAGACTTCTGCAATAGAGCTAAAAATGCACCCGTTTTCTGAGATGCAATCTGTGTATTACCAGACTCAGTTTTTAATTCTAAGAGAGGCCATTACTTGTCCTAATCTTAGCCTAAAAACACGCAGAGCACAGAAAATAACCCAGTTGCTTCTACAGAAAGGTGAACAATGTGCAGTTGTACTATTCCTGCTTTTAAAACCCAACCAACTCTGATTTTTAAAAGTCCATCTCTCAAAGGCAGCTTTCCACTCCCATACAATAACTGTATCCATGTTCCATTACTCACGGCTTAAAATGTGCAATTCATTGTCAGCATGATTTTTTTCAAGGTCAGCTTCAGACATATGCCTCAAACAATCAGGCATCGTATCTCTAATGGTAGCCTTCTTAAATTTCTCCTTGAAGAGACAGACTAAACTCGAGTTTCCACTTGGAAGCCCTGATTTTCCGCTTCACCCATTCCTCAGAAATTGCTACACAGCATCGGCACCAGCCAAGGAAAACAGAAACGACCTGAGCCTTCTTGTGGCTTGGCTACTTGGAGAATTTCTTTGCTAGCACAGTTCCATATGTTTTCTTCATCTCAACATATCTATTGTCAAGACAGCCCGAGCACGCTTCTCCTCCATGTTCTCGCTGCTGAGAATCTGCTCAATATGCTGGAACCGAAGAGGTGCCAGTCCACATCTCCAGGACAGACCACTACATGTCCTCACCCAGAACAAGGCACAGGGCTCCTCTATGTGCAAGCTTCAGAAAATGCCCAAACTAGTAGGACAGCAGCCCAAAGAACAAAAAAGAAGGGGGAATTTACGTGCCTTATTAATACATCTTAAAAAAACAAAAAACCCTCGTTATTGCTGCTTATTGTGTAGTGCAAAGGAAAAATCACGTATTGTTACATAGTCCGCCAAGCAATTTTTATAAGACCAAAGCTATAACATGCTATAACAAATTTAATTAAAAAGACAATTTTTGGCAGCTAAGAAGAAAATACAGATGCTTCTTGAACGTGATTGATTTAAATTCAATGCTCTTATCTCAAAACCTACCTTTTAACATGAAAATCTACTATGGAAGTGTCATTTGTTTTGCACACTGAAACACAGCTATTTAAAACGTTTTAAGTTACACTTCATTTGTGTGTATTTCGGCTGCTTAAAATGTATTTTTCTACTGTGGCCACAACTGGTTATTGTCAGCCTTGTATACAAGTTCTCTCTTCATAACGTATTTACACCCTTTGAAGTGGTTAAGCCAAGGATCCTGTCTTGCCCATTCTTACATTATTTATTTCACATTATCTGCAAAAACCTGAAATCAAGCTGTGCAAAGTAGCCTTTTGAACTTTAAATGCCAGATAATCAAGAAACAATAAATGAAAATAATTAATGTCTGAAAGTTACAGTATTTCTGTGAAAACCCAAATATTTAGAAAACAAATTTGATTTCTGTTAAATAGTTTCTTCCAGCTAACCTCAAGCCACTTACCAAAACATATATTTATTTATTTGAGCTGCAGCTTCAGTTTATTTATTTATTTAAGCTGCAGTCTTTCTCCTGCGTTCTGGCTGAAAAGCTTTCATTGAGTGATTTAGCAGCATTTCTCTCCCTAAAATCAGGCTAGGGGATTTAGGAATCTGTGACAGATTAGCAACAAAATCTTCCCCCTCTCCCCAGACACCTACAACGAAGTTATTACTAGCTATTTCCCTCCTTCTTTTCATCCTTTTTTTCCCTTTAGTCATCATGGGTTATCTTTTTCTCTCTGATCAATACAGTTATAATGACCAAACTTTTGTCTGAGCCCATTCCCTCAGGCTATCTTCACAAACTCAACCTTTCATTGCTGACTCTATAACAATTATTTCCAACTATTTAAGATCAGAAATCCTCTCTTCCATTGAAAATATGTTAGGGAAACATACTGAAAAAAAAAAAAAAGCACACCTCTTAAAACTTCATTTTGAAACCAGTATCATGGTTTGTATAATCAAGTGTGTAATATGGTCACAAACCAAACTTCCAAGAGTATTAAAACTTGATTTTCTTTTTTTTTTTTTTTTGAGTTATGCTTCTTCTTTCCCTACCAAACTGTCTTGAAATAGCACTGAACACGTTCTCTGTGCTCACCTCTTGTTGGCACACTGTCAGTATTTGTTTATTTTTTGGATAAAAGGTTTGCATAGTAAAATGTGTCAAATAAGCCCTCAACTATTGTAGACAGGGAATAAACAGGCAGTAGAAATGGGACAAGTGCCTTCATATTACGTAAAGCACTGCAGGTGCTTTATTTTTCTCCCAGCAGATGGTGACCCAGTGATTGGCAGGTGATGGTGAAAAGGGGACCTCAGTATTTACAGAAGCTAATGGAAAGCTCCATAGAGCACTTTAGTGGAGGAGAAAGCTGATGAAAAGGCATCACCACCGTGTGTGGATAATCCTCCCACACAGTCCGTGCTGACTGCTCTAGGCAACTCTTCTCAGGAGCCACTGGCCCTGGGGAATTACTGGGACGTGCTGGGCCCCTGACTACTCAAAAGTGTTGTGATACCAAACAGACATTGAGGTGAGGGAAAAGAGGCGCACCCTGAGAGGTAAAGCGTTCCTCCTGCCTTTGGACACGAGAGGTACATCACCATCAAACCTGGATCTCCGAGATGGCCTGTACTTGCTCTTGGATCGCTGCTTGCTTCCACTTGGCTAGTATGATGAAAATACTAAGATCCCACACCTCTATTTTGTTATGGAGGCATCTTTCAAGGGACAAGATGTTTTAGACAGGAAGTAGTTCCTTTTTGAGAAGCTCTCCCTTTCATTTTCCCAATCATTAAAATTGAGCAAAGAGCACAGTCATTTCTTTAGTATTTATCTTCTAGATGAACTATAGCACATTACGACAAGGGAAAAATTTACAGAGTACCATCAGGGATCCCAACATCCTCTATGTATCCTCTCAACACCGTAGTGAATCAGGTTCAATCTGTAAGCAATGTGATATCCTGCCACAGTAATAATTCCACCAAAAAACATACCAATACAACACAGCCATGCCGGATAAGAATAAAGTACGTATCTCTATGTTTAAAATAAAAACTTGCACCTAATAAGTATTTGTTTCAGAATAGACACCAGATTTTTATTCCAATCTACTGTTTCTTATTTTTCATCATTATTTTCTTCTCACTCTGTTACCCAACCTTTTAAATATCGATTTTTTAAAATAATTACAGTCTTCACACCTCTGTATTTTTAATCACTTACTCCATAATTATATCTCGTTTCATAATCTGTTAGGATTTCCAGCTCCTTCTTCTTAGCCTAACCACTTACAGTATTTGAGTAACAAGACCCATCTGGCAACAATTTCATAGCTATCTTCCCCACAATATACCTGATCAGCTGTTATATCTAATAATTTTTATGCACTCTTCTTTTTAACACCTTTTATTATAACTTCAATGCTTAAATGTTTCAGAATTTTAAAATAAAGTAGATGACTAATTTGTACAGTAAAGAGTATGTTCAAATAGTATGTTCTTATACCTAATGAAACTTAGCTAATGAAACTTACCTATGAAACTTATGGACTGCCCAGGGAGGTGGTTGAGTCACCATCCCTGGAGGTCTTTAAAAGACGTTTAGATGTAGCCCTTAGTGATATGGTTTAGTGTAGGACTTGTTAGTGTTAGGGCAGAGGTTGGACTCGGAGATCTTAGAGGTCTCTTCCAACCTAGACGATTCTGTGAAACTTAGTTTTATCAATACGTGCAGGGAAAAAAAACACCTTTAAATTCTTAAGAAAAATCACAAAAAAGTTTCTGATCTTTGGAAAAAAATAAAGGTAACAAAGACCAGCAATTCTGGATCAAAAAGAGAACAACAGAAATTTGAAATTTCTGCATGTTTGAGTTTCATTTAAATATTCATACAATTATAAATTTCAAGCTAGATAATATAGTCATCAGCAAGGTAATTTACAAAAACAATAACGTGATTGCATTCTGATAGCATTTAAGTCACTGAAAGGCTATAAGCAATAGAATGGTAGGCTAACAGCAATAATAATCTCATAGCAACACTATTAATATAGTACTCCACTCTAAACAAGTATTTCCATAAATATGTGAATTACTTAAGGAATGATGTACAGGAAACAACTGTTTGCTCAGTAGGGAAATCAAGCAGTACCAACATTATTACATCTAAGTCCTTGATTCAGCTGATTATTCAAACACTAGTGTTTCCATGTGAAAAAAAAAAAAAAAAAAGAGACAAAAATATTGTAAAAGCAATACCCTTCTAATACATTTATACTTAGCTGTATCATTCAAAGCAACCTG